>NC_069112.1:8219792-9419792 GCF_025612915.1 Magallana angulata | reverse complement strand
AAGTAGTGGACATAGTGGATGAGAGTCTGACAGAAGATAAAAATAGATATGACTATGTAGATGAATATTTAAGAATCTTTCAAACAGACAAGCAGAAAATATGTTGTAAGAAAAATAATTTAGCGAGCCACATAATTATTATGAAGGTAAACAATTTCACAGGAAGACACAAATCAAGACGAATTGACGTGAAAATTCCAAAGATGAAAAAAATGGAACAAATGGTACGACATCAGATGAGTATAATAAGATTAACACGAATTACTCTTTAAAAATTGTGTAAGGTTCTAACAGGACCTTTTGACCCAATATGTTGGATAACTCGTATTATTTTTCTTGTAACAATTCAATCTCCCGTCTGCACTCTCAAACATCTCAAGTCTTTCATCTCTAGAAAAATACACATGTTCACGCTCACTCACAGGGCGAAAAACAATCTTTAAGCAAGTCCTTAAAGGTGGCGTAAAGGTGGCTTAAAGGATATACAATCTTTAAGCCACCTTTAAGTCACCTTTAAGCTGAGCTTATAGGTCCTTAATGTCCAAACTTCTTTAAGTCACCTTTAAGCAATCTTTAAGCTACCTTTAAGCATCTTTAAGTGGCATTTACACTCCCTTTAAGTTGTCTTTAAACCATCTTAAAGTTCCCTTTAAGTCAAGTTTGATCAAACTGAACAATGAAAACATATATTAAATGCAAAAGCTCTTTTATAGGGCGGGGAGGGGTGATCCGGATGATGATATAATTTCCAAGGAAGGGGTGGGGGACGTTCCAGGGGGTTTTAATTGTTGCTCCATTAAACACATATCGCTATCATCAACAACGCTCCGCTGGACACAGATTGCCGTTATGAAATTCTTTATAATTTTTTTTTTGTTTCATATTATTCAAAATTATTGTAGGGGTGATCGCAGTCTCTGTATGTAACTTTGTGCATGAAATTATATTTAAGTATGTTTGTTTCCTATTATAAATTAATCGGTGAAATCTCTCTCTCTCTCTCTCTCTCTCTCTCTCTCTCTCTCTCTCTCTCTCTCTCTCTCTCTCTCTCAGTTCATCCGGTTATTAAACAAAATAAAGATAATGAACCAAAACTGCATGATTTAATTTTAAAGTCGGTTGAAGGTATGTATTTTTTTTTCAATTTTAATTATTTCTAGGTCTAATTCTAGATCTGCTAGATAATATAAATGTTAAAGATGAAAAGACTCTCAACTGCCTTTGTTATATCGGGCAGGATATTACTGCGTTGTTTGTCTAGACATAGTTGTGTTCGTTTGTGTATATCTAATTAGAGTCTATTGTTTGTCCAACTTAAGAAAACCCCTGGAACTAACACAGAATATACAAGATATACACAACAGTTGTGTCGTGTGCCCTGGTGCACGTTTGTGTATATCTAATTAGAGTCTATTGTTTGTCCAACTTAAGAAAACCCCTGGAAATAACACAGAATATACATGATATACACAACAGGTGTCTCTTGTGCCAAGGCGCAAGTCAGGGTTTCTAAAGGCGTTGAAATCTTAGTATGTACGTGTATACGATAAGTCTAGTGAATAAAAGTTTATTTACATTTGTAATTCATTTTCAAAGTATTATTTCCTAGCTCTGGGTTTTAAAATTGTTACGTCTACAAATTAAAGATACATGTATGTAACAGTGAAATCTAGAGGCTAATTAATTCCTGTACCGGTGATCATAAATAGGGGTTAATTGTTTAAATATATGTATAAGAGTAAATATGTCACATACCCGGCCTAGGCCTGGTACATCACACAATTGTATGTACAAGTATATGAATACATCACTTGCAATTGTCACATGCAGTAAATACGTCACCCGTAATTGGTAATATTGTTTGTTATAGAATTGATAGTCTAAAAATCATGAATATGATTAAATGTTTAAACATACTGGAACGGCGCCGTGATCATGAAAACCGGGAAAATTGCGTAGAACTAATACCCTAATAGTTTCAATGCATTTAATAAAAGAAATGAGTTCATCTTCTTCCTTGCATTTCATTTAGCTATGAATTAGATGATCGTTTATCTACTCGGATTACTTGAAATTGTTTTTTAAATGTCATTTTTGTCTAAGAAATGGTAATTCTCTACATTACATATTTTGTAAACATCTATCAGACTCGAGCTTTGTTTACATAACTATCAATTCTTACTTCTGTATCTCGCTTGTAACATTTAATATTTTGGTCAATCTTTTAAAATGCTCCAATAAACCATTTTATACATAAAAAATAAAATAAATTTTTGATCTTAAATCGTGTACAAGTCCCTTTAGGTTTTGTTCAAACAATTGTTAAATTTTCTATCATTTAAATTGTGTGTTCATCAAATACTGATTCCGACTACCTTGAAGTCATTAAATTTCTTTTGGCTATTGACAAGAAAAGGAGACGCGTGACCATCCAATGAAAACAAATACACAGAGTTTGATTGACAGGTTCAGCCAGGTCTCCAGAAACATAGTTTGTCATTGGATGAAATGGGATAATTTTTCCCACCAAGACCAAGGTCACCCGCCAGTTGGAGGAGAGGCACGGGATACAGGCAAGGAAGTTCTTGTGCCCGGTGGCTGGTTGTTTGGCAGCAAGTCTGACGTGAAAGCACGAGAAGGATCCACAACCCTTTAAAGACATACTTTTAAATGTCAGTCGGTGGTGAGGGTGAATAAAGGTTACATCGATGCAGGACTCTATATTTTCAAGGGTGCCTCAGTCACTGAGGAGACAAAGACTGTCCTCTCGAAGTGCAGGAGATTGCGGAGACGGTTCTCCAGAGTGACAAGGACCGGAAAGGGCGCGACCAAGACAAGGCTTCAATCAAACGGCAGAGGATTTCTATTGAAGAGTACCGTGACAGAAGCACTGCTCCAGTTTTTGTCTCACTGCCGTGCCAGACACCCGGGGAAAGCTAACAAATCGGTCTGACTTGGATTGTTACACAGTATTTGTATAGGCATGCTATATCGTTGAATGTATTTTTGTACCAATCGGACGTCAACTTCCTGTTTAACGAGTACTTTGTTTATTTATAGCAAAAATTTTCTAACAAATTTCCCTCAAAGATTTCTCAGCAGCTATTTGTTCGCAGATGCTTGACATTTTAACACACTGTTTCTTTAGGCATGCCATATTGTGGGATATATTTCTGTACCAATCGGATGCCAGCTTTCTGTTAACTGTCGACTTTGCTTATGTTGCATATTCACATCAGAGCGGGGGTATCACTAGTGAGCATTGGCTCACACAGATATCTTGTTTTATATGCAATTTGTTTGATCATGTATTTATATGTGTAATATGTTTTACGGTGCTACCGTTCTGGCCAGCGCAGCAATAATTACACATACCTTGCATCATTGTCAACTTATAGTTTATTTAGGTATCAACGAACGTCAAATAATTTTTGAGAGAGTATTGCTCTACAATAAGTGTGCCAACCCCCTACCCCAAGAGAGAGGGAGAGAGAGAGCCCGGTTCCTGTTTGTTGGTGTGCAATTTCCCACTTTTAAATTTGATGGTCTGACTATATGCAATATCAACAGACTTTTTTTAAATTGCTTATTTTTTCATTTTATTCCTTTTTATTTAGTTCAAAGTGTCCTATTATTTATTTCCTCCCTACTCATATACCTACCTGAATACTGTACATGCATGCACAGTTAGCTTAAAAATGGATCGATATGATCGTAAAGTATGGCTCTTGCTAGTATATATACATAAAATCTCTATATTAAAAAAAATAAAAACAAATCATATGTCAATGAGGCAGGTATCGCAGTCTATACTGAAATAGCCAGTACACTCATTACAGATGTTTAATCCACCTTTAAATTTATCGCGGGAAATAAAGCGCGAGTGCACTGTGAGGTCATCCATGACTTTGTTCGTCTTTGTTTACGTTTCTCGACTCAATACGGAGGTATGGAAGCATGTAACAAATGTTTTGGGTCTCGCCAAAGCATATGCGGTACTTAAAACGTGTCTTCAAACTTTAAGTCACCGTAAATTAGCACCACGGGTGAAAACATTAGAGAGCATTATGGGACGTAGACAACACATTTTGTTTGATGAACTGAAGGTTTAGCTCGTTCTTTTTCCCACGCACACTGGTTCTTAGAGCTCGCTTCGCTCGCTATAAAAATTAATATTATGCCTTGTTTGATATTATAACTTGACTGTAGAGCCCGACCGTTCGGTGTGTATTCAGTCAGTCTTATACTTTAATTGATCAGATACAGACGTACTTTCCGGAATTTGGGCTAAAGTATGAATTCAACATATAATAACGGTAAATATTATCACTCCCATGGATCTCTATGTTATACTATTTTACACCTTTATTAATGTATTTGTTTATGTCTGTTAATGGTTACATAATATAATTAAATTTAAACACTGAACGTACTCGTTCTCTTTTTGAACTCGGCTCGACTTAACCCCTGGACGTTCCCGTTACGATAACATTAACTCAATGTGCATTGAATTATTCCCTAACCCATATAACAAAACGTTATATACATCTGCAGTATCAAATATTAATTTAAAAACTGCCAATTCAACATCATTTCAGAATGGATATTTCATTCATATATGTTAATATATAAGTTAAAAGCATGCGCGGATCCAGATTTTTTTTCCGGGGGGGGGGGGGGGAGGTGGGGTGTCCGACCGTTATTTGAGTTTGTCGATGAGGGGGAAGGGATCCGAGTCATATTTTTTAATAATGTATATTAAATAACTTTAAATTTTGCAGGAGAGGGCCCTTTAACCCCCCGCCCCCTCTAGATCCGCTCAGAAGAAGAGTGCATAAACAAGCAATAGTTCCTCGTAAGAATTCTTGAAAGCTGTACAAAACCATATCATCGATCCCGATGAATTAAACTTGTGACGTTACTATAATTGGCATTGCAATCCTGAAAGGTATTCTAAATTCAAATAATAGCAGCCACTTCTATTGTACTTGTGTTGTACTTCACGTTGGCATATTGCATGTTGACAATCTGGTTACGCTTCATGTGTATTAGCACATTGAGGAAAAGCATATTAGATTCCTACGCAAGCACGGTTAATATCTTTACAAATCATTTATATGCAACTTATTATTAAAGTCATCATTATCCAGTACAATTGTAAAAATGTTCTTTAAAGACATTTCTTATTTGCACCTCTTAATTTTTTCCACACATTAACATCTATGATGAACTATGTTTTATAAAGTAATAATAAACGGGGGTCTGACACATGGTTTAGCCCACCGTGACTGAACTTCATTCGTTCTTATCGCATATCAAAATAAATAGAGGATATTTTAGCTTTATGAAGTGATAACCTGATCATTGTGTTCCTATGCAAAGAGACAACGGCTCTTAGTAACAGTTATAGTACCAGATGTCTTCCAAAATGATACCTTCTTTGTATAGCAGCGGTGGCACCAATGATAATGTAAGTTTGTTTTTATATACATTGTTGTTGAGAGCAAGTAAAGCGAAAACAATTATTTCCCTGGAAACGACTGAGCGATCCAAACTCAATGACATCGTTGAATCATCTAGAATCTCAGAAAAGCAAGCGTTTACTCTTTTAAAGTATGATATTGATTTTTTTAATACACCCCTTTGCGTTTAAAAGGTAAACCCCACTTGTTTATGTCCCATAATGCAGCAGAATATCGTTCATTCTTCTTTTAGGGAGTGATACCAGAGACTGTTTTATACTGTAGCCAATTTATTTTGATCTATTAATAAGTTTATTTTTATTTTTAAATGAAATAGAGGACTTGGAATTTAAACCCATTTAGCTAAATCTATATTCTTAACACACAATTGTTCAACAGAGCGGGTAGTCGCGATTGCCGATAAAAATTCTCTATACCTGCAATACAACTTTTGGAGAGCATTCGCTCTGCTAAACACGGGTATGCCGCATGTGTAAAACAATATTGAATTACAACACTCAAATACCGGTCTTGTTAAGGATAAATCATCACACCATGAACGAATTAAATGATTGAACTCTTTTATACAAGGGTTGATCCAAAAGTAATGTCGTATATTTTGATATTCTACAACTGTGGACGAAAAGTAGTGTTTTGCATAGTTCACATCTAAATAGAAATAGCATTTAATTGACTATAATGACTTGGCCAAGAAATATATCTTGCATTTAAAAAAAAGTAAAAAGTTCAGTGAATGCATTGACATATTGATCCCTGCAGTGCATAACTATACCAAATATCAATCAAAATGCTTGTTTGTGAAAGTGTGTAGGAAATTGTAGGACCATTTTAAACGTGTATTTCATCCTTAGCAAAAGGAAATTCCAGTCCTTCTATTAAACTGAGAAAAATGTAAAGGGATTGGCAATTTAACAAATTATACTTCTTTACAAAGCATTTGAATTGTATTTTAAGACACCCCTTTATTCCCCTGTCCTCTTTAAAAAGAATAAAAAAGACTTTTAGGTGTATCATGTAAAATGCTTAAAACTGTTTCTATTAAGAAAGAGGATTTTCTATTCGTGTCCTCTTTTTTTCAGCGCAAAATGAAAAATGAACACAATGCAAAAACAGAAATGAACATTAATTTTATTCATTTTGGTCGTTGAACACAACATAAATTGGTGAACCCACCATCTTTTTTACACAAAAGCACATTTTACAGTATCTTTAAACCTTCATATTCCACAATGACAGTCATAATATTTGTGATTCCACCAATTTCATTCATCGATTGTTTCACTTACGAAAAACTTGGTGGGTCCACCAATAATAAGATAATGGCGATTCTGTTATTTAAAACAGCATCAAATATATCAAATACACAGGACCCTGGTGATTCCACCAATTTTATTCATCGACTATCTCACTTTCAAATAAACTTGGTGGGTCCACCAATAATAAGATATTGGCGATTCTATTATTTTGAAAAGCATAAAATATCTCATTCACACAGGCCCCTGGTGGTTCCACCAAAAATCAATTGTGAATATGTCTGCATACAGTTTTGTATTTCATTCAAAGAATTGGTGATCCCACCAACAAAGCAATGATAGAACATTTGACAAAAACAAAAACTTTCGAATGCCTAAAAATACGCAATTTTGCAAACATTGTTTGGTGATTCCACCAATAGTCAAAGAGGTAAAATTTTCTAAAATGTCAATAATATGTCAATATATAAACACTACACTGAACAAATTTTAGGAACTTGTCCAAATTGAAAAATGCTGTCGCTATTTCAATACTTGGTGGATCCACTAATATAAAATTGTGCGAAATGTGAAATGTAACTAGAGTTCCAGATTGGTGGACTCACCAAGAATTTTTAAAAGATAAGAATCTGTTAATAAATCGCTGTGTTAAATAGAGCAGGCTTGGCAACCAAAAAAGATGAACATTTTAGTTTCTATACAAGACAAGACAAGAAAGTTGGTGAATCCACCAGAAAGATCACATTAACATATTTTTAGTTTTCGCTGATGCAGACTAGTGGAATGAATTTACCTTGTTGGACTCACCAAAAACAAGCACTTTCACTTTAGATTTACATACTTTGTGGATCTACCATGACTTATTAACCAAAAATAGATTACATAGCTGGTGCATGCACACACAAAAAAATCCCTCAAAAACACTTTGTTTATCAGTCAAATAAAAATGTAGATTTGTCGGAGTCTCCTCTTTCTGTGGGTCAAAATACGTTTTCCTTTTTAACGGGATTATCAATGACAGAAAAGAATTATATTATAAAAGATAAAAGCAAAAATTATCATCACTAACTCCTAGGTGCAACTTATAAGGATTTCCACCGATGGTAGGTGTTGTAAATAAACTAGTCCCCGTCACTATTCATCATTTCAATAATTCGTTGATTATTATCCCTTAGAAAATCACCGATACTACTCTCTGGTCATGTTTTAAAGAGTTCTTGAATTATCGACATACGCATAGTGTGTCGTTCCTCCTCAGGCTTCTAGATGGAGGTGGTGCCACAAGGATTTTATGTGTAAACCAACACAGCGATCTGTAAAAAAGTACAAAACTAATTACTTTACTGGATAATTATGAAAATGGAAAAAAAATTTCAACTTTATATGTTAAACTTTCACATATGATTTTACTTGATTTTGTCAGCTCAGGTACAGTGAAAATGAAAGAAAATATAATAACATAAAGTCAATGTAGAAGTCATGCGTTGAAGTTTAAAATAATCAATAGAATGTTGATAAAACGAACAAAATTGCATAAAGAAAACTAGGTACTCAGTTTCAGTTTCGTATATAAATAATGACAATAAATAATAATCAATATGTAATCAATAAATGTTTTAAAAAGTGCTAGTCTCTCATGATTGTAAATAATGTTTCCTAATTTGTTTGCTGGAAAGGTAGTTTTACATAGGTATTGCTTCATGAAGATGGCTATAAAATACATATTTTAACTAAACAACCAATTATCCAGGGGCTGGAGAGCAATTGTACCGGATTAAATGAAAATATAAATGGTATAATGCTTCATATTTCACTTAATTTGAATTACTTCTCGTATCAACATATCTAAGAACAGAATTCGGCTCTTCCTTAGCACATTGTATTTTATTAGACCATGACCAGGCGTCTCAGTTCGTACCCGCTTCACCCGAGTTTTATACGAAATGCGAGAAAGAATTACGTAATAATGGCAGCTACCGAGTGCCTCTTAGACAAACGAAAAAGCTTTCATTCAATACATACAAATATTCCGTTTGCCTCGTGGTTATTTTAACGTCAACAGATCTTGCAACTGACAAGGCAACTTGTCATCTAACGCCTGGCTATTCTACTTGGCGATGTCACTTATTCAAACAAAAAGATATTGCAACTTATCACTGCACAGTTCTCTACCTAATGTTACATTGTAATCAAATTATACAGATTATACCACAGTGATATTCTTTTTCTGCGTACATTTACTTCCTCTGCATCTTGTATTCAGTTTATTGAATATTAGACAACATAGCTTAAGTTTTCAGTATTCATTCTTACACTTTAATAGAAATACAAACAACCATATATGTATATTTATGAAAATATCTGGCTTTTAAGTCCAAAAATCTTTTTATAACATATTATGCAGTGTTTTGGGGTAGGGAATTGTTAATTTTCTATATATTTACACCCACCGACAGAGTTCTTGAAATCTTTTTTCCACTGTCAGTCATTTGGACTGACAACCATCAGAAGTTTGTCAGTCCAGACTGATTTCTATCAGTCCGAACATTTTCGATAGAAAGATGAAAAACTACAAGTATATATTTGCCTTATAGTTTCTCTCAGTTTTACCTTAATTATTCTGATTTCTCCTAACTTTCACATTCTGGCTCTTGATAACATTCTTATTTATCACTTCATTAATTATTTTTATTTCCTTCCCTCTCACATTATCAACTTTCTTCTTGTTCTCTTTCTCGTTCTCTTTCTGCACATCTCATATGTAACTAGGGCTCGGTTGTCAGATATCGGAGTTCTTATTTCCCGAAAAAATTTATAAATGATTACATTGGGATTTTTGTGTGTATTTCTGTGTATTGCAATAAAAACATTCACTGAAAACCCTGTTTCGGTGTATGCAATGTACATTGAAAAAACGTAACGAGACAACACTCGCCATCTTGGATTTATAGGGGGCCCTCAGATCACGCTATGTTTAAAACAAGTTCTCCAATTTCTCCCATGATTTCTGACGACATCTAGGTTGGAAAATGATTGAAAGACTTATTCCTATTGTCTGACTACATCTGTTATCTGCATTATAAACACACCGTATCAATATGTACGAAATACTCGCCAAACTTATCGAAAGCAACGGAAGTAATAATTACTGAGGTGTTCCGAAAATGTATAATAAGTCTAGAGGGAGCGAAAAAAACCGCGAAAAACTCCTCTAGATTTATTGTATGCATTCGGATCTCCTCAGTGAGTATGAAAATTAGTTATATTTTCGCAAGTTACTCTGTCCATATCTACCGGTCATTTGGACTGACAGGCAACCTCAAGTAATCGGTCCTTGGTTTTTTTTATCGGTCTTGCCGACAGGACCGAAAGATTTCAAGAACTCTGCACCGAGTATGATTACCTCAAATTTTAACAGAAAGGATGACTGCACTTAAGGACATGCGATATTTGCAAGAAAATAAACTTTTAAAAAAAGAATTTTCTTTCAATTGCAGAAATGGTCAACATCTAAACTGCAACTTTACGTAATTGCGTTAAATAAAAGTATGTGTTAACAAGTACGAATTTGTTTTATAGGCGGGGGTCATCACGATTTATTGAATATCCATACAATAATAAGGACACCCACTTTTACACTGACTTCATACAAAATCAGCGCATGTTTGTCTATTGTTTTACATTTAACAGTAGTTGTATATTTGCATCATCAAAGTTATGTCAAAGGGAGATTAATAAACAAACATGCGCTCATGGTTTAAATGAGAACAAACTGCTTCTTCTTACTTCCGCTTTCCCCGTTGTAACCAAGGGTTGATGCATGTTGTATATTATATAAATCATTACGTGATTTCTCACCTCAAGTAGCTTTGTTAATACAAACTTCTATCACATGACGTGAAAGATAGCATTTTGTGTGCTTACTAGGACAATATTTTCAGGAACGTTAAGTTGTCAGGCATTCATTTAAAGGGACTTGGACACGATTTAAGCTCAAATTTCTCAAAATATAATTTGTCATATTTAATGTCTAAAATAATCAGTATGGGTGTTTTTAATACTTTGTCAAAATTTGAAAGTCCAATATCGAGTTACAAGCGAGTTACAGAGGTAAACATGTTTTGTTAACAAAGCTTGAGCCTTGTTATTGTTTAAATATGTGTTATAATGATATGTTTCAATCTAATGTTACTTTTTGGTGTTGGTAAAATTATTTATGAGTCAATTGAATGAGTTAATCTTGTTTCCACAAGTTATTTTGTCAAAGAAATTGTAATTTCTTTACTTCACATTATTTGTAAGCAAATATAAGACTTGAGCTTTGTTTACATAACAACGATTTTTGTTCCTCTGTCTCTCGCTTGTAACATGACTTCTAACATTCAAATCTAGGAAATCGTTCAAAATACACAAGAAAACTATTTTATGTATACAAATCAAAAATAAAATTTTCATCTGAAATTGTGTCTAAGTCCTTTTAAAGTCTCATGTACTTACATAGGCGTGGTCTAATTGTTGAAACCATATTAAATAGTATACTTGTACCATATAGAATAGATAGGGTTATGGTGAAAGAGTGATCACATGAATTCTATACATGGCATTGTTATTCATGATAGTCTAATTTTAGTACCATTCTGATAGTCAGCTCCACCTCTCATGGATATTAATATCAATCGTATGTTTGATCAAGGGCATATAAGCAAAAAATCTCCTTTTTTTGAAAGTTATAAGGAGAAAAACATAGAAAAAGCTTAATGTATCACAGTCATGTTGGAAATTGACTGGACTCTTTAACAATTTTAACAAAAGTGGAACTAGGTTAAGAAATAAACGCAACAGAAGCGACCAAAAGGGGCCCAAAACCCGGCGCCAAGTGCAGTCATCCTTTATGAAACATATAGCTATGTAGACACTCACATAACTGAAATCTACTCAACCCTCTTATCAATTGGTCAAAACCTACAGTGACATAGGAAAAATCACGGACTGCACGAAATAATCATATATACATATGCATCTTACTGATGTATATGAATTGTAATTTAAATAGTTTTTAATTACTTTTGACAATCATTTGATCAATTTGTTAAAAGAATGATGTTTATACAAACAGAAACGAGGGTATGCTTACTTTGACGATTCATACAGATTATATGAAGGTTGCAAAAATTGCAGAAACAATTCCTAAACCCGATAACGCGAATTCTAGCCACACCCTGCGATAAGAAACCCAACCCTGTGGTTGTTGAATTCATAATTTTGGACTTTATAGTCTTTCTTAAAATTCATTCAGTTTCAGTAGAGAAAAAGAAGAAGAGTTTCAACCATTTTACGTGTATATTAACACTGCATGACCATATTGGCCTACTGAGTGCATCAGGTGACAGAACAAAATCATATTTGCGCCTATGTTAATTTTAAATCTGTTAAAGAAAGTGGGCGCTTAAGATGTACATTCGGCGGGAATCTGGGCGCACACGGAGAATGAAAATTCCATCAATCAATTTTGCACATTTTCCGAATTATAACGGTTATTTGGTTTTTTTTTGGACGTGAACTGGGTAGAAAAATGTTTGTAATGCAAAGGTTTTATAATATGGGTCTCCATGTTAATATAGCAACACGATTCAATTCATGCAAAATCCTACTTATTTATTGCTGTCTTTGAATGATTTTGTCGTCTCTTGGTCTTCTCTTTTAGTAATAATAGTCATAGTTGTTTACGTGCTGAAAAATTGCAATTCACGTGGCTTAATAGCTAAAGCTAATTTTTGAACTCATTAATCTTAAGCTTACTTTCACAAGGTCTGTGGATATGATTAGTACCATCGATATCTCTAGACAAGTTTTTGCTCTAAAGGCCTCGTAATATCTCTAAAAACCGTTAATCGACCTCTGAAAAAAGTAAGCTAAATTCGCGTGCAGATCAAGTGTCGTCATTTATACGTGTGAACAAACTACAATACTTCACTTACATGTAAGTTATTTTGGCTAAGCGAACAGAGTGGTTAAAATATAATGATTTAGTTTGATTGATCATTCCTGTCTCCTTAGGTATTTTCCCATCATTTTCCTGATTATTTTTGTAAATGAGAAAATATTTTTTAGGCATATTATAATTAAATTTCACTGCACTGAAACTATAGAAAAAAATAGCTATGTATATACTTACACTAGTGATTAACTATTCTTTTTCAATGGAAATCCCTACATATTTTTTCCATTGTTCACCACTTTGCATATGGTCAGTGAATTTAATTTGTACATAAATCTAGTTTTTAGAATTAATCTTCATAATCATTGAAACTTTTATCTCCTCTTTGATAACGTGTTGGATCCCGCAAGTGACATCCAGATGCTGAAATCATTCAATTATGTTTAAGGAAATTATCAAGGAGAGCATATCACTGAATACATTTTTTGATATCATATATATATATCCAACCCAACCCATTTATTACGTCAGGCGAAGGGATACATTAGTGCACCTTCCTTTGCACCTTCGCGTTCTTTTCTCTTTGAAGTAAGGTTGTTTTGAGACATTAGTATGTCATCTATAGGTCTAGTATTTATTTTGCGCGTGTTGAAGACTTACATTTAGAACAAATAAAATCAAAAACACTTAATATTTTTAAAAAACCATTATGACAGCAGTTACAGGTACGTATCATCGTTATTGAAAGTGTGTGGGGGCAAACTCGTCCAAAAAATCTTGACAAGCATAACAATCCTAATCCGTGGGAAGGGGGGGGGGGGGGTCAGAACATAGCATAACATCAACTTCCTTTCAATTAATTTTTTTATATTCTCCCAAAAAGGGGGAGACAACTCCATTTTAATTTTCCTCTTTATATGTAGATTTAAAAAAATGTTTACTGCGCAAAAAAGCGGGGGGGGGGGGGGGGGTGCTGCCACCCTTATCCCTACTCCACCCTCACCCCCGATGCTACGTGCCTTAGTTATAGCTACAAGGTACTTGTATAAAGGCCAGGTCAATGATACAGATATATAGCTGTTGCATTTGTAATGTTTATATACTTCCATAACTTCAGCAATCGCCATAACTTCGCACTTTTTCTGCAGTTAATTGTGGACACGGTTAAGTAACTTATTCACAAAAATTCCAAGTACTCATGTTGATGTAGTGTATGACTTACCATAACTAGGCCGACTTCATTTGTTGTCTTTATTTCTTTTTTTCTTTCTTCATGTATCCAACCATCGGCATCTATATGTATAATTCTTTTCTTCTCTTTCACACACAATATCCAATATTTCGGTCATTATTCAAACAGATGAATCATTTTATTTCGTGGTAATTCAAAATTCCGTTGTTGTTAATCCGTATATCCTATTTTAGAATGTTGATCATTCGTACTGTAAACTGTTCTGTGAATGACCCCATTCACCCAGCCTTCTATTGGTTGATGGTATAATGTTTCAGAGGAAGGCACAGCAGGAAGTCTTTATGCAACCGTTATTTGTTGACTGTGCCGTGCATTTCAAATTCAAAATAAATAGAATACAATATCTAGCTACATTTAACTGTATTTATTTGTTGAATAGTGCTAAAAATAAGCGCAATATTTTTCAATTATGCGATCATTGGTTCCTGTTTTACAAGTTTTTCCGACTTACTTTTATGAACCACGCTAGTCCATAATACAGCATTCTATTCATAATGATAAACTACATGTAACCTTAAAGGGAAACTTGTTAATCTTAATCTAAGATTAAATCGTTACAAACAATTAATTGTCATACATTTTCTAAACACTCTTCTCCTAGAATAAACAGAAATTTGATTAGATCAATACTCTCTCTCTCTCTCTCTCTCTCTCTCTCTCTCTCTCTCTCTCTCTCTCTCTCTCTCTCTCTCTCTCTCTGGGGAGGGTTAACTATTACCGTGACCTTACATACAGACTCAGGAAAGCCGCCCCTGTCTACTGTTGGCCGCCCCGATTACGACACCGAGTGCTGATTTTGAAGCGGAGAATTTCATCGGATAAGTTCGATTTCTCCGCTTCACAGGCGGGCCCGATTTTTTAAAATAGTTTTCGTTTCGATAAATTACATTTCGTTACGGTTCAAATGAAAACTTGTCAAACAGAAAGAGTTGAATGCATCAAAGAGAAAAAAAAACTGAGGATGGGGGTGTCTGAATTTTACTTATTGTTTGATGATGAAGAGTTTGGGGGACAAAGTCATCATATCGTACATAAATTGCTTTAAAAGCTTATCATGAATTAAGTGTCTGGTAACTGGAATGAGTTTTTTCATATCAATCGGATTGTTCATCTATTTTGAGTACAAAGTATCATAACAAAGAGACATGTTTTGAAGGGTACTATTTAAATCAACATTTTGTGTATTTATTTGAATTAATCAGTTAGCAATATTGAAGCGTTCCTTCGCTTTTTGTTGAGACACTCATGTCACATTGCTGAAAAAAGCCACTAAGAAAACATATGCATGTATATAACCAAAATATATACTTAGTATTCTTAGCACTTTAAAAAAAAATTCAGGGTGGATTTAGGTCATATAATATTTTTCAAATTGTAAACACACAATATAAGGTCGCTAGGATATAGAGGATATTTTGAATTGAGATAAGGAGACACAAAACGCGGTTCCTCTTGTCCTGCACAAGGTCAGCAATGTTTATCCTCCCGCTGGTATGAAGACCCAGCGAATTCAACAGAATGTAGCCTCCCGCTGTGCCGACCAAGAAAGTGATCTTACAGGTGTTTGTAATTATTTAATGAAAGACCTCCCTCTTTGCTGAGCTTCTAGCACGGAATTATTCTGAAATTCTCAGATATTGCTGAATTTTACGTAATTAACATTACGTTGCGATGTTCTAATGAAACATGCTCCTGGAAAGTGACTTATATAACTCAATGAATATAAATATATATCTTTTCAGTTGAATAATTGTCAAAACTTAGAAGCAATTATTAAAAAAAAAAGTATGTACCTTACAAAAATACGATTGAGATGAACTGACTGAGCACTCACAAGAATGTTTATGAAGCGATATCTTATAAGAAACTTTCGAGAGGCGGGTATGACGCATCTTACATGTAGGTCCATGTGCTGCTGAATATTTGTCTATCAATTCCTAGGACAACTTCTGATACTTTATGTACATGAATGATGTACTTATTTCTTTTTTATTTATTCGCCGTCGCATCAAATCCAAAAGTTTGAGTAAAATATCAAATCTGAGAATAAATCATTCATTTGGATTAATTTTTAAGATATGCATTAAACGGATTTTTCCCCACGCAAAAAACAGAATTGTTTCTGATGCTTTTAATAAAAATTCGCACATACGAACGCGTTCTGTCCGCCGCCACTGTATTTTTCAAAGTTACATGTATACGTATGTCCATTGGTGGACATAACGTGACGATTTTGTTTTTTAGAAAAAAAGGCAACGGCGAACATAATGTGACGGCGGACAAAACGTGACTGACCCACCTCATATGTAATAAGAAATATGCAAGTACGCGATAAGTTTATAATACAGAATGCACTGCATTAAAAAGTGCAGTCTGGACTCCAAAAGACAATGCAGTTTTATAGAATAATATAGAGGGTTGTTTTAGTGGTATGTCCCCTCCCCCTCCCAATTCATCCGAGCTTGCAGAGATATAAGGAGTACATACATGAACAGTATGTAGTATTGAATTAGACCCCCCCCCCCCCCCAACCATCCTCGAGAATATAGGAATATACCAGTATAGTATACAACGCTTTCTCCTACCGTTGCCACCCCAAATGTTTAGTTCTATCTACATGCACATTTTTCACATACATGTACATGTGTATTTCCCTTTTTAAAACCAAAAATCCTGAATTCGCGCCAAAATATTGAGAGAGAGAGAGAGAGAGAGAGAGAGAGAGAGAGAGAGAGAGAGAGAGAGAGAGAGAGAGAGAGAGAGTTCACATAATTTTGTTTCTTTCGCTGCTAGTTAACTACTGTATAACGTGCTGATCATTTATCTTATTAATTTAGACATTTTGCCAATAGCCCCCCCCCCCAAAAAAACCCAGCTGCAGTGGCAATGTTCATGAAAGTATCTTATAATCTATATTACGACATGTCCTAGATGTGGGATGTCTTAAGACATATCTTATGACCACTCTAAGACGAAACATAAGAAGTACATGTAAACCGAAGCTGTCTTATGTATACTAAATCATATATAGGGATATATAGGGGTTTTCAAAGCAGAAAAATGGGAATGGTCTCTGCATAGTGTATAAACTTTCAATTCTTCACATGATCTGATATTTTAAAATTATATTTGTTTCTTGCATTTCTTATCCAGGTAAATGTAGACAATGGTGTGTACATGCATATACATGTATATATGAATACATGTCATAATACATGTACTTATCATGTTTATATCAAATTTAAATTGCGTGTATTGTTTTATCACACCATATGATTATTTGGATCTATAAATGTTATTTTCGATCAGATATAATTTGCCGCAAATAAGTTTTTTTAATAAAAAGGAAATTGCAAAAGCTTACTTAGATCTACATGTACATGTAAATATTAGACGGGGAATCTTCTTAAAATTTAGAAAACGGATTTTGTACTCAATGTATGTAGCACAAGTCATGCGTGGATTGGGAAAAATGAATTTAATTTGAATACAATAACATAGTTAAGTTACTGAAACTAGCGCTTGGAACCTCCACCCACCTTTTGCAGACATGCAAATTTAGATATGATCAGAAAATTGTCCTTGTTACAAACCCTGAAACGTTCTACTTTCCCATTTTTTCGTGTGTTCACCGTGCGCTCAAAGTGCGCTCAATGTGCGTTCACTTGCGCTCTCCGCTCCGCTCCGTTCGCGCTCACCGTTCACAAAGCTCTCAAAGTTCGTTCATTGTGCGTTCACAAAGCGTTCACCGTTCGTTCAGCGTTCACTTATCGTTCAGTCAGTTTTCATTCGGAACTCCAAAATGAAAGAAACGGTCTTGTGCATGTGAGACACAGCAAAATGCAGAGGTTGTTGAAAATAAATTCTAAAAAGTTCGTCTTCTGCCTCAGATGACATTTTATAGAGCTAAAATTGTCTTTATACGATAGAGAGCTCTACAATGATAAAAAGGCGAGGGCGAAAGTGCGAAGACGCGAAGGCGAGAGTTCGAAGTTGCGAAGGCGAAGAGCGATTGTAGTATCGCTCCTTCGCCTTTGCAACTTCGCATTCTCGCCTTCGCATCTCTGCGCTTCGCCATCGCATCTTCGCACTTTCGCTCCCTTGCCATCGCACCTTCGCACTTTCGCCTATGCAGCTTCGCACTCTCGCATCTTCGCCATATATAGGCGAAAGTGCGAAGGTCGATGTGGCCCCATCGGAACACCATAATTTCGTCCTTATTACCGACGAAATACACTGAAAGAAAATCTCCGAGGCACTCCAAATATATCGTTTCTCTTGCGTTTACAAAGCGTTCACATCACTGGCGTCGGAAGCAAATTGAAAGTGGGGGGGGGGGGGCTAGACTAATCCTCAGAAATATTGAGAAAAAAGTATTTCCCAAATGGTAATCCTAGTCCGTGGGGGGGGGGGGGGGGGGGATAGGGGGGGGGGGCTAGTATGCTTTCTGAATTCTCAATCTTTGAAGGTAAATTTTGGAACAATAATCTTTCCTGCGAGAAAAAGTGGGGGGCTGAACCCTCTATCATGCTATGTTTCTAATGGTTAGGTATAACTTTGCAAAAAAAGTGGGGGGGGGGGGGGGGGGCCGGTTCCGACGCCTATGCACATATCGTTCATCGTGCGTTCACCGCTCACTTTCCGCTCCGCTTGCGCTCTGCGTTAGCTCATCGTTCATTAGCGTTCACCAAATTCCGTTCAGTGTGCGCTTACCGTTCGCTCAGGGTGCGCTCACCGTTCAAGTGGGAAAGAAGAAAGATTCAGGGACAGTATCTACCCCCCCCCCCCGCTATGAAAATATGTACCGCGCGACGGATTGATTGTACACCTTATGCATAATTTGTAAACAATAAACAAATGGTGTAGATACATGTACGTCTTTATGCATATGGATAAATTATTTATGCACAAAACGGGGAAGATGATGGGGAGAGGGTGACCCCCCATCCTAAATTTTTTTTTCAAAACAGTATTTTATTTGAAATTCTTATTTGGGTGAATGATAAAAATAAAAGGGACATAAATCACAAAATTTTGAGATACAATGCACACAATATATACCCACTTACTGGTTTGATATTAAAAAAAAAAAAATTTTCAGTCAGCTGCATAAAAAGAATTATGGCCACGTACATTACATAAATCATGAGTTTAGATTTGTCAACCCTATCCTCTCCTATAACTTTTTATTTTGCAATTGCGTTAATTTTATTTTAATTTTAAGGAATAGGTTAAGAATGTTATTAACAAAAAATTGGACACGATATGTACAAAATTAACTAAATATTCAAGAAATTAAGATATTAAGCATTTCATCATATCAATGTGTAAGTGATACATGTAATATTCGAGCTTGTGCGGGATATAATCTAGTTTTAAGGTAGGGACGTAGTATCGGGGGGGGGGGGGGGCGGTTTTGTCGCATCAATGATTTTTCTTAAATTTACATATAAAAAATAGAATTTTTGGACCAAGTAAAAAATAAAATTGAAAATAAGGAAATGAACAGTAAAATCCACGGATTGGGATTTAAATGATTATGGAAAGGTGTCTTTTTTCTTTTTTCCTTCCGTTTTTTTTTTTGGGGGGTGCTTGTCAAGATTTTTTGGATGAGTCTGCCCCCCCCCCCCACTTTTAAAAACGATGCTACGTTCCTGTTAATGATGGAGACGGGGCCTCTTAATCATAAATTTTTCTTCTCTTTTGTAAATTGCTGTGAATCATATCCTCGGTACTCTTTGCTGCTGTGGAAACATTCACTTTTTTAATAGTTCTGTTTGTGGATACTGTCCTTTACAAAAAAAGGTCATTGGGAATCAATTCAAGTGCAAGAATTTCATTATCAGGATCAGGATTATTTTCGAAACTTTTTTGCAATTGATTTTAAATCTGGCTTACATGTCAAAAGGATTTCAGGAAGTCGCTGGAAATCTCAGTGTCATTTGATTTCATTTTTACATAAAGCACAGAATACATTGTTTCTGCTAAAATATCCCTCTTCTCCATAAAAATAAAGTTGCATGCGCTGTAATGCCGTCAATTACATTTGCATCTACACTTAGCGACCTAAAGCACACCGACGCTGAAAACTACCATGCACTGTAATTGTGGTTGGAACTGCATGCTAGTCTAGGTCCTGATACATGTACATGTAAGTTGAAGTTACGGGAAATTGCTTGACCGGAATGGGCGTGAATCGTATACCCGGTACACATATCTGCACCAATAATCCGTTCGGAATTTCTTTAACATTTGCTAGTAATGCCCAGTGCAGAAAGGATTTATTTGGAACGATTATCGACATAAAATTACATGCACCACCACCAATTAGGACCACTGTACAACTCGATCGATCCGGTTGTACGAAAACCCGATTGACACTCGATCGAATGGTGGTCCTCCAAATGTTAATTCACCAAGTAAAATCCAATTAGCGCTTCATCATTTATCATAGATCTGAGATAAATTTTGATTCAGGTCGGTGATATCCGGACGACTGTCCGATTCCGGCTGATGTTAAGAGTTTCAACAATTTTTCAAACAAACAACTACATGTATATGTACATGTAACATGTGAAAAATGACAAATGGATAATAAATGTAGTACAGACTATGGAAGCAAAGTAAATACCACTGTAAAATATAAATATACATGCACAGGCACATGTAGCAAATTAACCCCCTTTGAACAACATGCAATATAAAGATGACAAGTGAGAAAACCCAATTTTTGTTCACCAGCTTGGTATATTTCCCGTTCGTTAAAATAGTGTCATGTGCATCGTTGAACTTCCTCATATAGAAACGAAGTTGAGCCCCCCCCCCCTCTCTCTCTCTCTCTCTCTCTCTCTCTCTCTCTCTCTCTCTCTCTGAAATATAATTAAACATGATAAAGTTCGGTAGGTAATAAAACAAAATATCCACACACAAAAATCTTTGGATATATATTTCATCTGACTTCATGGCCTCATGTAAATGGGTAAATTGCAAACCTTTGTTGCATTTATTCACACCAAAGCCAGATACCCCATCCCTCACACGCGGGAAGGTGTTACACGTGTGGATACATCAGTGTATATACATGTATATGTGTTTTACTATCATGATAAAATATTGGTTGTTGTTATCCCGTGTACAATAAATTGTAATTGAATGAAAAGAATTTACTTAATAATAATAATAATTACGCGAATAACTTAATGTAATTTGTTTTAACCTGACCTTGAAAAAAAGTTGTTCAGATTTAGCAAATCAATTTAACCCTCACCCTAATCCTGACTCTGGGAAAGTTTGCTTTAGTCTGGACGGACCGGGAACACAAAGACCGTGCTGTTTTGGGCTCGGCTCCGGGTGCGGTAGCCCGCCTCCGAAGCGAACACAGAACATACCGGTTGACGCCCGGCTCCGCATAGGCTCTATGGTGATGCTCGTCTTGTCCGAGCCGGCGCTACGGATACGGCGGCAGACGGGGAAGAATGGCCTGTCCGCAGAGGCTTTGCGTCTATGGTCCGGCAAGTCTGCTCCGGTGCTCAAAGCGATGACTTACTCGCAGCAAGGATCCACAGACCCTTCGGACGAAATGACAATACCTGGCGCTCGGTGGGAAGATACATGTACATGAACATGTATCAAGCAGGGGATTCCCCGTGAAATGGAGAAATCGCACTTTCCCTGATGAAATTCTCCACTACAAAATTGGAACTCATCAAAATCGGTGAGGGGGGGGGGGGGAGGGTACCAAGCAGAAGACAGAAGCGATTTCCCTGTGTCTGCATGGTCGGTCTGGGTTAGGGTTAACCATCATCCAGACTCAGAGAGAGAGAGAGAGAGAGAGAGAGAGAGAGAGAGAGAGAGAGAGAGAGAGAGAGAATTCAAATGAGGCATCTACATGTCGTAAGATCATTATATAGACATATCAAAATCTATAAGTTTTGGGTGAGATAAAAGAAAGAAAAAAGGGAGGTAGATATTTGTCTAGTAAGTAAAGCTTTATAATTCAGAAAGAGTGGCCAATAAGGGGCGCCTTCGAATTCAAGTATCTTGACATCCTTTTGATACGGAAATTGTTTCTGTTTTGAATCATTCATCAAATTTAGGAGTTTGTAATAATTATTGCTGTTCAATTAAGAAATACAATTGTTCACAATGTAGAAAATGGTTTGCGCTCACGCGATAACCATTGAGACTTAAAAAAAACCGATTTCTAAGCCTACGTTTTTGCTCTTTTGTAGATTGATGTAAGGGAAATAAAATACATTTACAAATATTTATACTTACATATAATTAATGATTTTACATTGTTCATACGTTCACAGTTGTGTGTATGTAAAATATAAATGAGATGGAGATAAGTGAATATTACCGGAATCAATAAAAATGTTTTCTTCTATAAAATCACGGACTGTGCTGACTCTATGAACAAATGACAGACTTCCAACCGTTAACCATGTTTAATTCGTAAAGCCTTTGCCTATTCCCTGGTCATCGTCGGTACCATCTGACATAGGTATGCCGACAGACCTGCCATATATATAGAAGAATTGTTGTTCCTCTAAATCACCGCCAGGATCAACAATACTGCACATACTTTTGCTTATTTCTTGGTTTTAGAGAGAGAGAGAGAGAGAGAGAGAGAGAGAGAGAGAGAGAGAGATTACATCCTTACAATTATTAGGCTTATACTTCAGATCAATTATAAACGTGTAAGTCATCATATTATTCACGGAAGCTTTATGATACATATCCTCAAATTACATGGGGAAAACTTAGAGTAATCGTTTTATTTTTTAACAACATCAGAGAAAACATTTTCCTTAAACATGTTCTCCTGATGCATATTTACGATGTCTCGTTTACAAACATGCCTGCATCAATTACAATTGTATAACGTCTGCCTATCGCTTGATGTTTTTCTCCATGCACATGATGTCATCTTACTCGTATGACGACTTTCTTTGTTGCTTGACTATTTGATCACAAATTTCATTTCTAAGCAATTATGTAAATTTTATATACTTTTATATCGCCTTAAGATCTGTTTAAAGATCATTACAAAAGTTGATATTTTTGCGTCGCCTCAAACGCTGACGTCGCCATTTTACTACGAAATGAAACAATTTTTTATGGGTGAAAAAAATGAGCATGAACAAGTTTTATCCTCTTTTTAATTTCTTTATCATTTAATTTGAAAAGTACTTTTCGTCACGATATTCATTTCTTTATGCGGATTTTAACTTTTCATTTTTTATTTTCATTATTGAGTGAATAACGCTACTTATCTACGCAATTTTGGGACAATCCTCGTATAACATTGTGACATACAGCCTACTCCGGATATATTGAAATTCAGGGGACCATGCAAATTATTTCAATATATCCGTATTTCAATATAAGCGAAATTGACTGACGTGAAGCCGCCATTTTGGAAAGTTCAATCCTGATGTAAGCATAGAAAACCAAACCCGAACAAATTATTAGATCATCATTTATCTATTACAATAAACGGATTACATGGAACATTAGTCCTTGAAAGTTTGATTAGAATTATATCCGAAAGTTTTGTAAGTTTCGTTTTGTTACTATCTTAAACCTCATCATAATCTCGGATCGCATTTTTTTACGTTTTAGAAAAACGTTAGAGAAAAATCACCACACTCAAACGCTTCAAATATTGCTGAACGCTGCTTGTATATTATCGTAAGTGTACACGCGATAATCTCAAAATCCTTAGCTATTTCGAATTTAGGCTTTGTTCATAACTAGTTTGTATTGAGCGTCCGGAGATAAGGTATTTCTTTTCCGTGGGGTTTCCATATTACGTCTAGCCTCAATACATCCGTATTCATAAAAACAAAACATTAAACAGTGAATAAATTTTACTTTTTAATAAAAGTATAAAAACACACATGAAGAGAAACTTATCAATTCACACCTTTGTATATCAACCGGTCAGTCTGGCATAATTACTGTCACCAACCGTGACGACAGCCGCCAGGGAGAACTTCAATATAACCGTTATAAAAACAACTAATTATCACCTTTGGGGACCGATCAGTGGCTTCAATATAAGCAATATTTCAAAATAACCGATTTCATTATATCCGTGAAATAAATGCAAAGAATATGAGGTAAAATCTGGGGATTTATTCCTATTTCAAAATAAGCGGAATTTCAAAATAAGCGAGTTCAATATAAGTGGAGTAAGCTGTATTATGTGAACAACCCTGTTAGCCTTGCAAAGTTTTACAAACCCGTGAGTCAATTGTCATGACTTATCTTATGGCTGTATCCTTACAAATTACAAACAGTGTCTATTTGTCCGTTTGTTTGCCTACATGTAAATGTACCTGCCCGTCTCTCTCTCTCTCTCTCTCTCTCTCTCTCTCTCTCTCTCTCTCTCTCTCTCTCTCTGATATAAAAGTGTGTGACATAAAGTAACATCTCTTCTGTTTACCAAAACACTTGAATAAAATGAGAGAGAGAGAGAAAGAGAAAGAGAGAGAGAGAGAGAGAGAGAGAGAGAGAGAGAGAGAGAGAGACTTGGATAGATCGTAGAGCATGTTACATATCGAAAGAAGATGGGTCTGTTGTTCATTGGGAAATAAATCTAGACTGAGTGAGTGGTATAAGGTGCGGCCGAATTAGTGTAGAACGGTTGCCGTGGCGCCATGCTGTGTCGTTTTTGTATTAGCATAAACAGGTCGGTCCGCGCTATAGAATTGTTTCAGATGTTTACAAGCTTTGCTTTTCGAGGATACAAACAACGTATTTGATTACTGCATGTAAATCATGGATGACGAGGAGAAAAACTTAAGTCAAAGGTACGTTTTTAAATTGTTGAAGTTAAAATATAAGGAGAAAATAGACTACTTTGAGTACAAATTTTACGTCACGAATATTTTGCTTTTTTTCGAACCAATAAAAACCTAATCTTAAGAATTCCCTACATTTATACTAACGATGTGGACGCTGAAAAAATGGGTCAAGGAACAGACGATTGTGAAGATTACTTTTGACGTTTCTCTTTTGGATAGCGGGTCATGCCGAGAACAATCCGATTGTGTCAGAACATTGGAAGGCTTCGAAAACCTTTCATGCCTGTTAGCGAATAACTCTATAGTTAAATTTGGAATTTCTATTTCATGCAGTGCATTTTTAGAAAAAATATCTAAATAACATTGGTGGTAATCTCGGCATTTCTCTCGGCGATTTGTCAAATACGTCTGCATTGACCATGTTAAGACACTGCCAAATTATTCTAATGTTCCTTTTTCCGTTTAGAAGACTCTTACCAAGCACCTTCCGTTATGTGCCGTGATTTTCTCGAACACCACGTAAAAGGCTACACGCTTGGACTCGGAAGTTGCTGTGATCATAATCCTACGTTTGAATCAGATGTCACAATACTAATATTCAAGCGCCTGTTAATGAATCTACTGGCTGAAAGGATCCATTCAAAAGCATTACCGAAGGTAGGTTGTCATACACCAAACGTTTATAAATATATCCTTTTATATAGTAAAGGTTATGTTTATAGTCATCCTTTAAAAAAATCACAATATTGCATCAATATTGGGACATGAAGCTACAAAACTTCGAGCTAGATAAATTCGTCGTAGTCTTCAAAGGTCTGTCAAAGAAACACAAGTATATGTAGAAAGGTTTGATTTTCATAAACTAAGAAAAACGTTTAGTACAGGCTACATGAAAATTCAGAACATTTTCGCAAATTCGAAAAGAGCACACATTTAGTTTACTGTGTTGCATACCGGTATTTATAATGATATATTTGCCTCTAAGATTATGACACATGTTTTGATGTTGGTGTCTTTTACGGTAGATTGCTTTGTCTATATTTATGAAAGAAATGAATTGCAAATATTATTTGCAAAATTTGTTTTTCATATTTTGATTCATAAAACATGGATCTCGAATCAAACTTTAAAATGCCCCCCCCCCCCCCCCCCCCCTCTCGCACAAATTAAGTGTCTTGTTTATATAATAAAAACATGTACATGTAGTTGGGATATAGACAAAACCGTTGTATGGATTAAGTGAACATAGCTCTTTCTATTTACGTATGACCACTGTTCTCTATCATTTAAATAGTATTGCCATACAGAAAAATGTTATTCATGTAAAGTTTATATACAAAAAATTGCATTTATGTATAAAACTCAACGTCACTGAGGATCCCGTATTCTACAATAATGTATGTCAGAAAATGATCCCATGTTAAGTAATTCAAGGTCTTTTGAAGTATTAATGAAATTTAGAATTGAACAACATGAATTTACAATCTTCCAGAGCTCTGATGCAAAACAGAGTACTGATTTTGTATGCATCATACAGATTAAGTTTTGAGTGTAGCGATATTCATTTTTTTTGTCTGTAAAAATACCAAATATACAAGGCAAATCCCTGTTGAAAATCAAATAAATGAAAAAAAACATATGTTCAATTATATGAGAGTTGCAATAAAAACATATTTTAGAACTTGTAGTATACAATGTCCTTATAGTAAGTACGTAAAAAAATCCCCAAAATACTTACTTGTCTATTAACCAAATTAATAATCCGTCGAAATGAGTAATTAATTTTTGTCATCCAAACAAATATCGGACTTTTATCTTATACATGTTATTTACGTGCCTTGCCCAGCTCAGCCGATATACACGTTGCATTATCTCATTATTTCATCAAAATTCAAGTTGATTTTGATGTTGAACATTGATTTAGATACTTCTTAATATTAACTTAAGTCACAAACTTAAATTGAAATAATTAAGATTAGCTGGACTAGAAAAGAAATAATATTATTTATGCAGACAACCAACTTGAACTTCATAACGATTGTTAATTGTTGAAATTTATGCTGGGGGATAATCACGACAATAATGTATATCTGGTCATTTTTGCGATAATCAAATACTCGCTTTTTCGCAACAATTATATTCAAGTTTAAATGCTACTGCCTATTTTTTTTTAATCGCAGAAAATGGCTGACGATAATACAAGAAGTTACAAAATTTTCACATTTTTTGCAAATTTTGTGACATACGAAAAAGGTTGGGATATAAGGTATAAATATATCTTCGAAAAAATCTCCAATTTAACAGCATGGCTAAAGTTACTCATATAATCGTTTAGGTCGTGTGGCCTCATGTAAATAAAAACGTTGTTTACCCAGCTTAGTTTTTTTTTATAACAGAAAATAAATATGACGTGTACACAAAACAATGAAATTTTATTTCAAATTGCTTTTTATGAATCAAACTTTGCGACATTTTGATGCATAAAGTTAAATGCTAAATTTTAATTAATGGATCAGCTGTTTGTAAAAGTTTTTACATTATAAAACTGTGTCCTATTCAAGATTTGATTTTCATCGAAAAATTGATAACAACTGATAAAGCATCTGTTTGTACTATATTAATTAGGTTTATGCTGATTTGCGCTAGTTAAGGAAAAAAATATTCTTGACAGTCTCTATGTATTCTGATTATCAAAGTCATCTGTATCCAAATTTACCGCAGTTGAATTGAAATTCAGATTGTATTGATTTACCCAAAATATCTTAATTATTCAATCAACAACAACTTCCTTTATAAATAGTAAAATGAATTCACAGGCAGTTAATATGTAAATTATGGGATGGAAGTAGTAAAATTAAATCCATGTTTAACAAATGATACGTATTTGATATATTAGATGATAAACATTAAGGGGCTTTGTGTGTTCATCAAGATTTTTTTGTACGCTATACTGTGTCCGAATTTTTCTATTTTTCTTTTCCTTGACTTATTGTTTAAAAATGAAATGAAGTAGCAACTGGTGTGATATTCTGAAGAGTTGACAATGCTTAAAAACTTAACTGAAATTGATCATATATAATTATATTCAGTTGATCTACATGTATGTTGCTTAGATTTTTTTTTTTGGTTGCATCTGACGGGAAAAAATACAAACTTTTCCGGCTTTCCACTGTTCAATATGCAGTTTAATGATGCTGCTGGAAATATTACCGTTTTTGCAATATCTATTGTATAAAATATGAACCCATAATCGCATAAATACAGCTGTACATGCATTAGGACATTGATTACAGAAGGGGAAGGGGATGATTAGTAGGACGTATCTCTTCTAGATTTTGTTCTTTAGGTTAAATGTCACGATTGAGTTTTATCACCATCCCAAATTAAATGTATCAGATAAAAGACTGTTTTCGAGAGGAAGAAAAAACCCCCACACTTCTGGTGCCCGTTTCACAGAGATTTCCAAAGATGATTCATTAGATAGAACTTAAGATATGCCTAATTTATAACTTAGGAATTTACTGATGTTTATCATAGCTGTTTCACAAAACTTTCATAGCGTAGCACAGTTGACTTATCTTAATTAAGATACATTGTAAATCACTTTCATATCATATTGTTAATTCTAAATGTATAAATTCTTTTCAATATGACACGAATGTAAACTTTATAAGTGAATATAAAAAAGCATTCCGTTATTCACCTAGAAAAAAATGCGTACATTGAGTGTAAATAGTGTAATGTATAAAAACATATACATGTACTGATATTTTGTATCAAATTTTCCATTTACATGTATAAGCGAGCAGAAAAAAATTACGTAATAAACCCGTATGTTCTTTGTAAACGGTATTTCTTTTTAATCTAATGCATTGCTCAAAGTATCTTTCTTATTTTTTGCCACCTGTACACATATTTCTTAGTTTTAAATATTATATGGATATGACCGCATATATCAATTGAAATTGGTCACTGCTGAAATTTTTACGATCGAATTTATTTTTTGTCTATAGTTGGTCCATTATAAAGAGCCCGTGTAAACATATACAGATATCCTTACGCCAAAATTAAAAATTCTGGTGTGACCAGATAATCTACAAAATGTAAAAATCTAAAGTCTAAACCAGAGAAATTAATTGACGATATATATTATGTATATTTTTACTTCTTAAGTTTTAGTTTAGAAGTACTAGTAAAGTGAAACAGGTTTTAATGATGCGTGTAATTTGTTATTTTTGGTTTACTTTAATGTGCTTTAATTTGCCTATAATTCATTTCAGTAGAACACAAGAAATCATATTGACGCAAGCGTCAAATGGGCCGCAAAAAATATAATTGTTGTATGAATCATTGATTGTTTACATAAAAACACACCACAAAGAAGAAAATAAGAGTTGGTTGTACTAATTTTTATGGTAAATTTTAATATACTTTCAGCAACTTGTTTTGAAGTTTAACATTTTACTATTATCATAAAGAATCGATTTCGTTACTGTAAGCATTTCCAACGGAAATTGTATGATCATTGCCATAGTATGAAGTAACGGAGAACACACTGCATGATTTGTACATTACTCTAATACAAAGTTCAAATCATCATTTTTCTCTTGGAGATTATAAATTTCAAACGGTTAACCATTTTGGGTTTTTTGTTGTTGCATAGTATTGAATGAAAACTTAATGCACTAGTTTAATATATGATTTCAAGGGACCTCATAATAAAATAGAAATGGATAAATCAAATTTTCCACTCAATTCAAATTTTCATTTCTGTCAAATTCTTGCGTAAATAATTGATATAAAAATAAATGTCATTTCACGATATTTTCTACAACATTTTACATGGAAATATAATAAATTCACACGCAAAGTCATTTTATTTGACACGGCACATAGAAATTCAAATATATCATTGATATAAAATTTAATAACATTCAGGTCTTTAGTATTTCAGGTCTTTAGTATGTCCCGCATACCGATCCTGCAATCGCAACTTCTCGGGCCTTTTTCCGAGCCTGCCGGAAAGGCCCGAGAAGTTGCGATTGACCGATCCTGATGCATTGTTTTGAAAAGAATGAAAAACTCCGAAATTTTCCGAATAGATTATAGTCTCGATAAAATACGACAATCTACTAAGTATGACCTACTTTTCATTTACGAGTAAAACAAAAAATATGTGATATTTTCTAAAAGGCATAATACATATTTCTACATGCAAATTTACTTTTAATTCATAAAAATAAGCATAATATTAATTCTATTTAAAAAGAAGTATCCCGCAGAAACGCAGTAACAATATTTAAATGTGTATCAAATAACGGACCGCCTTCCGGCGGCCCGTAATAACCAGTCGTCATGTTAAGTTTGAAAAGACATCGATTTACCTGTCTTAAAGTGAAGATATAACTTAGGAATTTCCTAAAACAAGACTTGAATAGTGAAACGGATAAGTAAAAGACTTCAGAACAAGTTTTTTTTTCACAAAATATGCATGTAACTTAGTTAAAATCATGCTTTGTGAAACGGGCCCATGGGGATAGATTTTGAACCTAAGTTGTCCGATCCAATGTATATGCCCGAAACTTGATGAACTCGCCCTACACTATCTTCTATGATTTTTTGTTAGTAAATCCACGTAAAAAGTTCTCGCTAAATAATTCAATATTATTTTATTTCAAGTATATATTTTTTATGGTAACTCTCACTGACATGGATCCGCCAAAGCGTGACCACTACCTCTCTTTCATTTATACTATTGCAAAAATGATAGTAGGGTTTTTTTTAAATTAATTTTACAATAATTACATGTATTGATAAAGCAAAAATGAAATTATAGCTTAAGGGCATTTTCTAACACGACTTAAAATACAGAAGGTGAAAGCAGTTGCTTCATTATTTTATTGGCAAAATGTATTCATTTGTAAGGATAGAAATGCATCATCACTTTTGATATAGGAAACATAAATTTGTTGCCTTTATGGAAGATCTAATTAAAAAGATTTAAAAAAATTATGTATTTTCAGGTGCACATTTTCTTATGCACATGAGGATGGATGTCAATGCATGATTCAGCAACAACGAGGCAAAAAAACTGAGGAGTAAATAATGCCGAAACGTTCGATGATCCCATTGAGCTACTTCTTAACGTCAACATGATTATTAATTTAATTATGACATTAACACCCTGATGCAAAATAGTATGTGTGAATTGAGAAAATTTACTCATCCACTTCACTACAAGATTACAAACAACGATTAGATAGTGAAAACGTTCTACATAAGGATGGATGACTCTCCTACATGTACATGTAACAAGAAACCCAAAGGAGGTAAACAAACATGGTTTAAGTGTCGCAAAATTCGTAGCATAAGAGGAATACCAAAACTTTTCCCATTTATTTTTAACTGCATTTTTGAAGAAAGAAGTTTAATCCACTTGACTGATTGGAAATGGTCAATAAGTTGTCATATTGATTACTACAAATCATCTGTGAAAAAAACTAAGCTATATAAGAACAGTAAGAAACAATGCTGTGAATAGATGGAGACATGTTTTCGCAAATGTGCAGGAAATATGTCAAATGTTTTCTAAATAGTCAACTCTTCATGAAAAATGAAAAAGAGAAAATACGTGCAGACACAATACAAAACGTGATCATGGATGATGAAAAAGTTACAAGTAAACCCTTTGTTTAAAGCAAGTAATAAAATGTTTCACTACTGTAATTCAAAAATACTTCATGATATTTCAATATTCTTTGAAATTTCTTTCTACACCTTCTTCCCTTTTTTGATGGCATTGTAAATCCAAAGGCAATTATGAGTTATGATGATATGTTGATCTCTCTGGTGGATATACCAACTTTCTGATCTTTTATGTAAACTGAACATAGCATTCATATTGGTGGGCCCACCAATTATGTATTCAATAGCAGCAATAAACTAATTGTTACCGGCCGGGGGTTTCCTTGGTGAATCCACGAACTTTGTAATCTGTTTTTTTTAATAATTCGTATAACTTGATATCTGGTGGATCTACCAAGTAGGGGTATTTTGAATTTGTCAATCTTTTTGGTGGCTTCACCAACTTTCTTGTTTTGTATATAAACTGACATGTGTTGTGTTTCTGTTTATTTAGTGCCATCGATGAATATGTTTAGAAACGTTTGGTGAATGCACCAACTTTGTACTCTATATTTGTTTGTATAATTTCATTATGGTGGATGCACCAAATATTTGGATAATGAAAGTCTGAGTTCACCAAATTTAATCAGTAAAGTATAAGACAAAACGATTATTGCATATTTGTATTTAGGTGGAATCATCAATTAAGGTTTCATTAAAACTGAAATGTTTGATAACATGTGTTGATATCATTGCTCTGTTGGTGGGTTCACCAAATCTTTGAATGAAATACAAAACTGTTTGCGGACAAATTCACAATTGAATTTTGGTGGAACCACCAGGGCCCTGTGTGAATGAGATATTTGATGCTGTTTAAAAAAAATAAAATCGCCAATATTTTATCATTGGTGGGCCCACCAAGTTTATTTGTAAGTGACACATTCGATGAAATAAGATGGTGGAGTCACCGATGTTTTGACTGTTATGGTGGAATATGAAGGTTTAAAGGTACTGTTAAATGTGCTTTTGTGTGAAAAAGATGGCGGGTTCACGAATTTATGTTGTGTTCAACAACAAAAATGAATAAAATTCATGTTCATTTCTGTTATTGCATTGTGTTCATTTTTCATTTTGCACTGAAAAAAAGAGGACGCGAATAGAAAATCCTCTTTCTTAATAGAAACAGTTTTAATCATTTTACCAGGTCGTTTAACAAATCAAAGAGAAATCTATCGTTGAGTAGTTCTAATACAATGCAATTTAAATTAAACAATTACATACCAAGTAGCTGTTTAACTTTATTTTGTTATGTGCAACATTAAAACTTGTCGTCTTCTAACTAATTGTTAACAATATTAGCAACAATAAAGAGGGTTTGTTTTCAAGGGAGCAAAATAACAGATTAATCAGTCGGAACGATGGTCACCGGTTTCACAATCTGCAATCCGTTAATTGGATTAAAAGAAATTTGACAAATCATAAAAATATGACATTAAGAACTGTAAACGTTCATAATTCATTTGTTTCATACATCGCTAAGAGCTTAATTTCTGTGACAACTGATCACCTCTTAGCATTATAAAAGGAATGTACTGAAATTATATGTGCTATATTCTATTTAAACTTATTGACACTGTCCTTACTGTTCACTGGCTTTTTTTTTAAATCATGCATGAATAGTACTGATAATAAATACTATTGAGTACTGTACTCATTTATTTTTTTTTTTGCCGTTTTGATAGGATAATCGTTGATATATATCATGATAATGTAAATAATACGGATGTTGCATTCTAGACATCTAAAAATCTTACAAGTCTTTATTATTTTGGGCACACAATACACAAACGTATGAATTCTGACAGTTTTAAGTAAATGATTTACCATTAATTAAACGCGCACGACACGAGACCTTTAAGCGAAGACCCCACCCAATTTCAACAGAAAAAAGGTTGGCTACACAATCGTTAGAGCAAAATGAAATATCGAGATACTTAAATAAATGGACACAAAACATTGATTCTCTCAAATGGTGTTCTGAGATTTTTGTGATCGGCTTCGGCCGATCACTATTGTGTCCAGATGAGGCATCCGGCAAATGCTTCCACGTGCGCACCCATTCCGCTTTCATAATTAGTTCTTATAAAAACTGAAGTTTGGTTTAGTATTTATGTAACATTTTACTCGGTTTTATTTCAATTTATTTACCTTAAGAGATGCAAACATACATAAAATACAGTTCGACCTGTTAATTCAAGAATGCACATTTTGTCTCACGCGTAAGAATTTCGATCGAAAAGTTCATTCAGTAATGCAGTTGACCTCGATGAACTAACCTCAATAACAAGAAGATACTCCATGAACTGACCTCGATCTATTGATGTTGCATAATAGTAGCTAGGAAGACGGCTTGAATTATTGCCTGACGTCATGACGTCAGGCATATCTAAGGTTTAAAAGTTGCAATCTCCGAAACAGTGCAGACAATGGGACAAGCAATATCATGATATTTCACAAAAAAGATTTACCGATGCATGTTTAAGATGTCAGCATTTACATTCACAATTGATGAAAATGTTATATGGCATGTTATAACAACAGCGATCAAGAGTTTTCAAGTGAAAAGGACGTTCACCATGCAGTGCACTTGTGTAATCCTGATTTAAAAATAGATCAGGCATTTCACCATATTTGAACGGTGAAAAAGGGGGAGGGGGTCATCGCAATAAGTTGTAACATATTGTCTATTACGGTACAATGTAAGTAATAATTGGCGTTGGATTATTATTATTGCAAGAGTGTCATCAGTTTGGGTTAAAACAAATATATATTTATACAGCTGGAATGTTTACTGGAGGAAATAATCGCCAAAGCGGGGTGTGACCCGATTTTCGTTCAGTTGGGCGATTTCATTAATCTTGAAAAGGGGTCATAACTCGCGTGTCATACTAAATGTAAATTACCTCATTTAACAGTTACTAATCAAGCTAGTGTGTTTTTAATTCGATAGAATTCTTCCAAAACATCCGATCCAAAGTATAATATACATGTATGTAACTGTTACAAAACAAATGTCAAAAAATTTATCTGACCCCTCTGCCAATGGATGAATTCATTCCTTGCGTGAACGGTAATAGCAGGATTTCGCGCCATAATATCTCATTCATAATTTTGCGCGCCGAAAAGTTGACGAGTCCGTTGGGATCATGCGAATACCCCAGAGCACACCATGTGTTTACATCACAGGCACGTAGAATCGGGGGTTGGGGTGAGGGAGGCTGCTTCCCCCTCCCCACTGTTTTGGCAGCTGGCACTTTTCTTAACTTTATAGGATAAATGGAAATATCATGGAACCCCCCCTCCCCACTTTTATAGGAGCATGCAATAAACGAAACTGCAAATAAGGAATTCTAATTGAATTGAGGATATAGTTAGGATTTTTTTATGAATTTGAGAAATCAACCTTTTTTAATTGCTTGTCAAGATGATTTTGATGAAGCTGCCCACACACATTCAAAAACAGTACGTGTTTGTATACCTTTCATATTTCATATGGTTGGACATTTTTAAAAATGCCTTTCATTTGATTTTGCATCTTAATATAACAAATACAATTTTAAAAAACGACTATTTACTCTCCAGCTTTCAAGCTTACATGCACTTAATATATGATATGTGTTCATTCCTAAAAATCTGAATTAATAAAATAAATGAATTTCAAGTGATATATATATATATATATATATGTACATGTTCTAGATCGAAGAAAAGACTGACATTTCGTCTGAAATTTGCACGTTCCGTTTATAAATTTATGATCAGCAACGAAAATTAAATTCATTTCTGATAAGATAGCCTAATTAATACATGCATGCTTCCATTGAATAAATTTGTTTAGTCAGGCAAGCTTTTTGGAAAGCTATTACTTGTAAACAAGGTTACGTTATAATGCAACTTCAATAGCAAGTTATGATGGCATTCAATGTTTTTCAGTCGCAGTAAATTATCTTAATACAACTCTTTCTTGTATACGTGTTAATGCTCTTTTAGAGCCCTACTTAGTATTCTGAAGAAGAAGATACGTTAACAATTACTGACCGTAGTATAAAATGAATGTTCATTGTCTTCTTGCACCTAAAAATAAAGTTTATTTGAGAATGTCATATACAAATACGTTTCCAAAAAGAAAAAAAAATCTGATACGATTAACGGATTAGCAATTTTGTAACCGATTGCCATCACAAGTATTTGTTTCAACAATAAGCAATAATCCCTTTGATATGATATTGATTCTGTTTTCATAACGAAACAGAACCACCCCCCCCCCCCCCCCACAAAAATGAATATATTGATGAAATTCGTTTTAAATTTCTAGTTTGAAAAAAAGAGAACTGATAACGTGGTTCGAAAGAGGCTCGCGCATTTATTAGGGTTATATTTTTGCTTTAAAGTTAGTGCATGTTAAAAAGTACATTAACTTTACTTTTAAAACGCAAATGACTTTTTAAGTTTTAGATGAGATAAATAAATATAAAAGTTGATACAAACAAATCATACATTTACAGTAATCATTGAAAGGACACTAGTCTGGTCTTGACAAGAAGCTGTTTATATTCCATGTACCTTGTCAAAATAGACACTCCTTGTCAAAGCAAAGGATTTTAAAAAAGAGAAGCACTCTAATTCAAGGATAGCAAATTGCCGGATTAAAATGATGCATTTTGAAAACTTTATGATGGCACTTGAGTCATATATATATATATATATATATATATATATATATATATATATATATATATACACACCAGAAAACTATTTATATAAATCCATTTGCTTCTGAAAAACTGTTATTTTCAATTGTTTGATAATAATTGGAAAGTTATAATTCAACGTTTGGGACATTCATCATTATCTGTATTTTCTTCTTAATGTCACTGTATCTCTTTTTGTTTTTGTATTTTTAAATTTTTGTCTTTATATAAAAAAATCGTGTTTACATATATATCATGTACCACTTCTTGTTTAAATTACATTTTAACTTTTCTAGGGGTTGATATGTATATGCGCCGAAATATTTTATTTACATATTGAAAGTATCAATCAAACAAATATACTAAATGTATATGTATATAGTGCAACTATATATTATGCCTATGCGCTATGCATATAATCTTATATGTAAATATGTAAAAACTACAATAGAAAACGTTTCTCTTTTAAAGAAAGGTGTATATGTTTATCTCTCATTCATAATGATATATCCTACCCTTTTAGAGGTGGAAAAACTTTATAAGATCATATTTGATACGGAATGAATAGATTTTAACTTAAATTGTCCCACTTTGAATTTACATAAACCCATATAATGCTAGTTTTAAAATTAGTGTTTGAAACAATTTCTGTATATGTATAATATGTTAGATTATTAAAATAGTAATGAAACTAAGCAATTGTTTTTTATTGGGCTCGATATTTACCTTGCAGAAAAAGGTTATTTACTGACAACAATTGGAATGGCTCTATCAAAATACGACTCAACCCGGGAGACCACCAACCTTGCTCGTGTAGCCCGGATAATCCTTGGCCCTTGCACTGACGTACTACGCGCTGTTCTGACCAATGAGATGCTTCCAGCTGCATTGTCACACAATGTTAAAACTTTCCTTGCCAATCTCCCTAAACACAGGAAGTCTCCAATCAATAAAACACAAGAACTACAAATTTATGGCGGCAACTATTCAAATTTTGACATCACGTTGCTCTACATAGTTCTGCGAAACATTTGTTCAATCCCTGAACATAGACTTAAGTGGGGAAATAAACCTAGTCCAACTGATAGGAGTGTGTCAGCTAATATAGAGCGAATTCGTTTGATTAGAAACACATATTACGGCCATGCTACGGATTTTGCTATCAAGGACCCAGAATTTTTAAACCAATGGGGCGAGCTCTTTTCAATAGTGAAAGAGTTGGAGGCGTATATTGGAAGCTCTACTGATTACCAAGATGCCGTGACAGACCTCAAGTCGTGTTCCATGGACCCAGACGTAGACCAAAACTTCATAGACAGATTAGTACGCATTGAAGAACTAGAAGGTAATAATCATGAACGTTTTTGAAATTAGCGTAAAATTCTGCTTTAGAATACGAGTTATTTTTTGTGGACATGATCAAACAGTCAAGATGCTTTAAAAAAGCATCACCTTAAATCTAAGATGTTCTTGGACTAATTACATTAAAATTGGTTTAAATTTATAGGTGGATTTGTGCAGCTGTGTGTGTTTAACGCTTAAATTAAAATTTCACTTTTAAGAGCTGTCAAAGTATTATCTTTAAAAGAGACCGTTAAATGTGGGTTTTTTAAATCACATTTAAAATCAAAACACGTTTCTGATAGTTTTGTTACCTTTTTTCGTTAAACTGAGAAAATAACGTTGTTTAAATTGTATCTTAACTTCATTTAAAAATATTACCTACAAAACGAAGGCTGATCGTTAGATAGAGAGTCTTATATTGTAATTTGATTTGTTGGATTAATCAGATTTTTTTTTATTTTACTTAGAAAGAATAGAAGCATTAGAAAGTGCAAAAGTTCCTTATGCTCTCACAGGTAAGGCTAAAAAAACATATACTCATCTATTGTCAATTGAAAGACTGAAAAAAAATGATACTTACTATTTTATGATTCAGGAGTTCGCTTTATTTCTCTCGAGATCAAAAAGAGCCGTGGTATGATGTAACAAATGATGATGAATATTTTTTTAAATCTAGACAATCTACAGCTTCAAAATTCATTAAACTGATTTACTGATTTAAATTATCATAAATTTTTGTTCAACCTTATTGAAAGTTTAGAAAAACTTAAAAATGTAAAATAATGATACAAAATTCGTATTTTTAAAGATTCTTGTTTACATCTTTGCTATTAATAAAGATAAATGTGTCATTTGTTGATAACAGAAAAAAAACTTTTCAATGACAAAAGTTGACAAAAGCAATGTGACTTAATATTTGATTATAACTATGTTGATCGTTTAATTAATGTTATGAAAGTTACTCTAGCAAACAACCGTATGGTTCTAAAATGAGATTGACATGAGCTATATCAAAGAAATATCACACTTTTATTGCATGTACAACAGGCAGATATTCTAATGAAACAACAGTCAGATCAGGAACTCAGATGGCAAATAGATATCCATAACACTCCTAAATTAAGAACATACAAACTTTTATAGGAATTTTTGCCTTGAAAATTATATTTCAATAAATATTCCTAAACATGTTAGGTCAACAGTGGCGCAGTTTCGGTATGGGATATTGCCGCTGAGGATAGAGACCGGACGATTTCGGGGGGAACCTGTCATTGAGCGCACGTGTAAATTCTGATATCTTGGACGAAATAGAGGACGAATTCCACTTTCCTCTAAAATGTGCTCTATATAACTTTATCAAAGTATTAATTGTTCGAATAATTCATATTTATCTCAAGACAATTTACTTCAAACTCTCATTTAAAATTTTCCAAGACAAACTGCTAATTTTATACATTCTGCACTTAAATTAAGACAAAGTAAATTCTCGCGCATGCACTAAAAATATTATTTAGTGTTTACAGTGACTTATTAGTCCAATGGGCCGGGTGTATGATATATGTAATTGTATACTACTCACTTGTGAGAGATATAGCACATGCCACTATAATAAATAAATGATGATGATTATGATGATGATGATGATGATGATGATATTTATTGCCGCTATAACTGACATCAGTCAAAATCCATACCTTGAACAAAAACACAGTTAACATCATGAAACATTCACCGTATCCAATTTTTACAATTGGAAAACATCCTAAACTAAAAAATGTTACCATGGATCTTCTTTTTTTTTTAGATACTTCCGGATGGCGAGACGATGACAAATTGTTTTTAGAAACTCACAACTTTCAAGCGATGATTGAAAAAGTGAAAAACCAGCCCTACGTTATGTTTATCGGTGTCCCAGGCTCGGGGAAAACTGCTACAGCACGTCACATCGCCCTCAAACTTCAGGAAGATGATGGGTACGACATTTTGTCGATTAAAGATTTGAAAGATATTGACACATATTGTGTTCAAGATAAGAAACAGGTGTTTGTTATTGATGATGTGTTAGGCATTTTCGGGTTAGCAATGGATTTATTAACATTGTTATATAAGTTTAGAGACACTTTGAATAATCTTACAAAGTCAAAAACTAAGGTCATTATGACATGTCGGGAGGAAGTGTACAGGAATAAACATATCGCATTGCTCTCAGATAACTTTCTGCAAAATCATGAAAATTTAGTATTGTTACACAGTGAAGAAAATGCGCTAAATGATCAAGACAAACGAGGGTTACTTGAAAAGTATAAGATAGATGTAAATCTACTGTCCCAAGCTGATCTTGCAGCAACATCAAATATGTTTCCATATCTCTGTAGATGGTATAAAGATTTTAACAACTATGGTCCAAAGTTCTTCATATCACCTGTCCCTGTTATGTTAGAAAGACTTGATGAAATGGAAATTAGTGATTCAGTCCAATATACTTCACTAGTTTTATTAATGCTTAATCAAAACAAAATGTCCGAAAACGTTCTGGAGGAAAATAGTGAGTTCAGTTTCAAAGTAAAGAGGGACAACATTTTAAAGATATGTCAAACTAGATCAACAACTGAAAGTTTTGAAATTGTAAATGCTTTGAAAAGAATGGAACAAACGTATACAGGAAATCGTGGTGGTGAATTTACATTTAGTCATGACTCTATGTTTGAAATGGTTGCTTATCATTTTGGTCATCGGAATCCGAAGCTGATGTTAGAGTACATGAGCAGTGACTTCATTGCCAATAATATCACGGTAAATGATGCATGCACTACAGAACATGGAAGTCAGAAAACAAATAGAGAAGACACAAATAGAGGACAAAACATAGGACAAGGGAATGTAATCAGTTTGTCAATAAATTTGAAAGAGGACCATTACCATGATCTTGCTAAACGTCTGTACACGGACATTAGAAATGTAGAATTGTGCAATGTTTTTGAGAACGAAGTTTTGAAAAACCCGAAAGTGGTCAAGTTTTTAATTAGAGAAATTGAGAAAAAAACGTATGGAGAAATCAGGACTGTTTTTCTTTCAGAAAAACGAAAATATTTTGAAACAAAAAAGAAAACTAATGACAATCAAGAAAATGAAATCAAACGGCATACATGGTTCATGCCTAACGACTCTCACTTGTTCTTTTATGAGACTGGACAGCCATCAGTGAGGGCCATTAGCTGGGTCATTTATAATGGACATTATCAGATTTTACAGTGCATAGTTGATATGATTAAACAACATAAAGGAAAATTGGATGATCTTTTTCTACACTCCTTCAATAAACCCCACAATCTTCACTTAGGTGCTAAATCAAATAGAAAATCAAGAAAATATATTTACAGCGACTATGTGATTAAAAGAGAAAATCATTTACTTCGTCTTGGTTGTTTTAGCGGTGATCCTACCACTGTACAAATATTACTGAAGGAAGTTCATGAAAATGTTAGAAATAATTTGTATGAACCACTGGTTATTGCATGTTTTAATGGACATTTAGGTATAGTAAAAGATCTGATACAAGCAAAGGCTGATGTGAATGCAGTGCACAAAGAGGATGTTACGGCTTTAATCGCTGCATGCTATGGCGGACATTTGGATGTAGTGACAGAATTGATAAAAGATGGCGCAGATGTAAACCAAGCACAATACACTGTATACTGGAATCCACAAGAAATAGAATATGGAAATGGAAGAACAATGGAGGTAACTGAAAACTCAGAAGGTTTTCATAGAGTTAAATGGAAGACACCAATGACAGCTGCATGCGATAATGGACATTCTGGAATAGTTGAATTCTTGATAAAAAAAGGTGCAGATGTTAATGTTAAAAATAAATTGTGTGGAACACCACTAACAACTGCATGTGAAAATGGAAATTTAAGTTTAGTTGAAATACTTTTAAAAAACGGGGCAAATGTTACTTTAGATGATAGTAATGAAATTGTGCCATTAACTGCAGCACATAATCATGGGCATTATGAAATAGTTGAAAAGTTAATTAAAAACGGGTGTGAAAATGGAAATAAAACATTATCAGCAGCATGCTTTGAAGGTGATATAATTGCTGTTAAAGAGTTAATAACAGCGGGCGCAAATGTAAATGTTCAAGATGGTGTCATAGCCCCTATCAAGGCTGCATGCATTGCTGGCCACAATGAGATCGTTAACGAATTAATAAGTGCTGGTGCTGACGTTAATTTGAAAGATGGTGATCAAATGCCACTAATAACAGCGGGCAGAAGAGGACATTTAAGTGTGGTTAAAGAGTTGATAAAAGCGGGGGCTGATATCAATGTAATATACAAAGATGAAACACCACTAACAAGTGCATGTCGAGCAAACAGTGTATGTGTAGTTAAAGAGTTGATAAAAGCAGGGGCAGATGTCAATCAAAATCATAATGGGCCATTATCTATTGCATGTGAACATGGATACCTAGAAATAACCATGGAGTTGATCAAAGCTGGGGTAGATGTAAATGAGAAAACTGTAATAGACAGCCCACTTGCAACGGCATGTAGGAGTGGACATGTAGAACTAGTTAAAGTTCTGATTGAATCGGGGGCTGATATCAATTTAGATTCATCTTTATGTTATGCAAGTTATAAAAAAATACTACCAATAGTTGAATACTTACTGAAGGCAGGGGCTAATACCGATCTAAACGAAGCACTGGTTTGTGCATGCAATGGGAAACACAGTGAGCAACAATTAAGTATAGTTCAGAAACTGGTAAAAGCTGGAGCCGATGTCAATTGGGAAGGTGAAGATTATGGATCACCATTACAAAAGGCAAGTAAGAATGGACTTCTGAGTATAGTTAAGGAGTTACTGAAATCTGGGGCTGACGTAAATTTAGGGGAAAAACACGAACCACCACTAACAATTGCATGCGCAGAAGGACATTTAAAAGTTGTTAAAGAGTTAGTTAAAGCCGGTGGTGATGTCAATTTAGTAACGGAAGTTACAACTCCATTAACGGTTGCTTGTGTAAATGGCCATTCGGATGTCGTTGAAGAGTTGATAATAGCAGAAGCTGATGTAAATTTTGGAGATGGAGATGCAAGTCCACTTGAAATTGCGAGTTACAAGGGTCACTATAATATAGTGAAACTATTAATAAAGGCAGGGGCTTCTGTCAATTTAATCTATGAACATAATTCACCCCTTATTGCTGCATGCCACGGTATGGATTTAACTACAGTTCAAGAGTTACTACAATCAGGTGCTAATGTCAACCTAAATGTTGAAGAAGAAACACCACTTAAAGCTGCATGCCTAGAGAGTAATATTAACATCGTTAAAATGTTGATTAGAGCTGGTGCTGATGTAAATTTAGCTGCTGGGAAACATTCACCACTGTCAATTGCGTATAGATGTTGTAACCAAGATGTAATAAATGTGTTGATAGAGGCAGGTGCTGACACAACTCAACCAAGAGACAAAATCAGTGGGTGTTGCCAATGTATAAGTTAATGTGTAGCATTAAAGCTGCATAGAAGAATACATTATGTTGCTGTTGAAAAGTGTAATTTGTCTAACGAATTGATTATAATTTACAAACAGTTGAAAATTTTGACGTAAAAGAAAAACAAATGTAGTGCAGCAATGTTACGGCTTACTATGATGATCATATCAACGGATTTAAACGCTCATAAAACAGGTGCATCTATTAATGCATATTGTATGATACTAAGAGTGGTGCCAATTGAGAGTCACGTGATATGTTGATAATTCTCCCAAAACAACGTCATAATAAAATTTTTAATATTGCAAGGGCAAACCTTTATTTGAATTAAAATTTTAATTGTTATTTAAATTTCACTTATCGAGTTAATTCTAGAAAAAAGTGCTGCTGCTTCGTATAGTGAAATCCTAACTATACAAAAGCTAATTTTCTCTGCGGGGTCAAAAAAGAAAAAAAATCTCTTTACGCTACCACATATTATGGCGTCCATTGATAAAATCTTTTTGCATTTATTTTATTTGATGTGTGGGTTGTCCCATCTTTTGATAATCAAAATACACAAAGAAACGAGTTTTTATTGTCAAATGAAAAATTTACAATCCTCTGAACTACAATGGGTACAGTGAGAAACCTATTGGTTTTTCCCCAGTGATGACGACCCAGGGACATAAAATTTTAAAGTATGGATTGGTCTCTAGAGTTCATCTTTTATTAAAATAAATATCAAAGATATAAGCTCCGATTGAAATAAGACATTTGCTTAATACTTGACGTATTTATTGATTTATTGTATAGGGCTCATCAAAGCAGTAGCAGGTTTTAATTTAAAAAAAAATTATACATTTTTTTTTCTAATTTATACCCAAAAGGTTATATTGATCCAGTAAGTGTATGCCCTTGTAAAATGCAGATTAAGATAGGCTTCTAGGTGTCAAACACATTAACCTTGTATATTAAAAACTCCAAAATATAATAATTTGTAAATCTAAATTACATGTATTAACATTTATTGCCATTGTTACAAAGATATATATATATATATATATATATATATATATATATATATATATATATATATATATATATATATATATATATATATATCCACATGACTATGTTACCATTATGTATATCATATATATCCACATGACTATGTTACTATTATGTATATCATATATATATCCACATGACTATGTTACCATTTTATAGCTTCTGAAGATTTTATCAATGAAAGCGCTTAAGCTATATTGAACGTTTTTTGTGTTTCTTTTTTAATATCTCTCTATCTATCTATCTATTTATCTATCTATCTATCTATCTATCTATCTATCCGTCCGTCTGTCTGTTTGTCTATCTATTTATCTATCTATCTATCTATCTATCTATCTATCTATCTATCTACACGTATCTATCTATCTATCATTCTATTTATCTATCGAAATAGATAGATGCACATTCATTTGTTTGAACCTAAAATATGAAAGAAATTGAGGAAAAAAATAATGATCTTTACTCAAATAAAATATTTCAGTTGAAATTTTTTTATTCATTAACATAACTAAAAATGTAGTTAAAAAATGCTAATTTTGATTTTATTATTTTTACTGTTACAAAAACCAATGAACAACCATCATACCCATGCTCATATACTAGCACAGAAATATAAATGGAATTTGTTTAATTAAGTTTTACCCTGATAATTTAAATACCACCACATTTCGCAGCACTGTTAATGTTTACGATAAAAATATCAACGGATTTAAACATTCATGAAACGATCCATTTATTATAACAAAATATCTATGTAAAGTTATTATTTTTATGGTATAGATTTGATGTTAAATTAAACAACATTATGAATGCCACTTTGTATAAATATAGTGAGGTCCTCTTAATCGACGCGTGATATGCGTTGTTAATTCTCCCGAATGGAGGTCATAACGAATTTCAATATCGCAAGCGCATATCCTTATTTGAAATAAAAATTTGAATGATGATTATTAAATCTACTTATCCAGTAGATTCTAAAAAGTGCTGCTTTGTTTGTACAGAGTTCATCTTTTATTTCAAAAACGATTTTTCAAAGATATGAGCTCCGGTTGAAATGTTTGTGACCTTCGCTTAATATCTGTTGTATTTATTAATGCATTCTATAGATTTCTTCAAAGCAGCAGCACTTTTTAAAACATTAAACATTCCCTTAATCTATATCCAAAATATTGTAATAATATGTGTATGTTCTTGTAAAGAGCGGATTTAGATAGGCTTTTCGATGTCATTCACAACGAATTTGTACATTAAACACTCTAGAAAAGAAATAATACAAGAACGAATAATATGTACATGCTAGATCGAAGCAAGCATAATAAATAAGATTTGATGCCATGAAAATTGTTTTAATATTTTGCTCCGTTCATTTATAAAATGCATTTTCCCATGTTAAAAAAATAATTTATCCGCTTTTTCTTCACATAACATGCGTCAAAATTTACAATATGACACCACATCGACAAGTGCATCGCGATCAGCCAGTCGTTTATATTTAACGTCGTTAGACTTGTCTGACTACAAAGACACACATTTAATAATTGTAATGTAGTTTAATGTGTGTGTATCTATAACGTTTGGGAATTACTTTATTTTTGAGCACTTTTGATGACTTGTTGTTTTGTGTGATATCATATTTAACATTTTTTTAAACTTTCTGGTCTGCTGCGTCCACAAAGTAGATCTTAACAGTGCTGCGTTCAGTTCACTCCTACTGATACAAACAGTTGTTAGAAATACAAGAATTGTTGGCTTGCTATCCTTTTCATCTATAAGTATGAATATTTTGGAATTAAGAACATGTGAACATCAAAATAAATTGGTTTGACTTTTTCAGTACTATATGTCATCTAAAAGAAAATAAAAGCAAATAAAAAGTTGAAATTTAGGTAAATATCCATACGTCACAAAACAACGTCTGACGTAATTCACGCGTTATTACGTTTTTTCCGTGCCCGATCTAATCGAAACCTAACGCTTAAAGGTGTACATGTGTTTCAAAACAAAAAAATCAAGCTGATCTAGAAATTAATTCAAAACAAATCTATTAAAAATCCTGAAAACTGCAATCAATTTGCCTATTACTCAGCGAAATGAAAATTTGACTGGGTTGTGTCGATTGAGTACTCGTTTTGAAAATATAGACAGCTTACTTTTGTCCTGCATAAACATCAATTCATTACAAGGCTGAACTTATTCCTATTCTTTGCACATTAATCCCTGAAAGTCCATAAACATCCAAAATGAAATCCTAACTGAGATCTATATATATTCTAGTGCATAAATAAGGGAGATAAATACACAAGGGGAAATAATTTGACTTATTTCATCTTTATCCTATATTCGCTTAGCAACGAGCATAGATATATTTTCAACAACAAAAAATGTTTTTAGAATTAAAATCATGCGCTGAAGAAAAGTTATTTCATTTTAAGAACAGTCTTTAAAACCATTAAAAAAAAGGGTTGAATAGAGGTTCTGTCTTAAAGGCATATCAGGTAGTTAGCATTATCCACGCGTGTGACTGCAATTTCTAAATACCGATCTCGATCCATAATACTTACCGATATCCAAAGATACAATCTTTTGCGGTTTAAATAATACAGATTAATCAATAGTTTGTTAAAATCATGTTTTCTAATTAACAATAATTTTAACATATTTTTTTAGAATGATGAAATAATAAACCTATGCACAATTTAATTTTTACGGATCTTTTTTCAAAATATATATTTTAATGATTTTTACCCAAATTACGCCCATTGTGATCCTGAAAAGGCCGGTCCCTTGGGTAATTTTATTTCCAGTTGATCAAGGGCGTTAAGGTTTAAATAATATCAAAATTTTAGAGAATTCTGTACGTAAATAAAATTATAAGAGCTTAAATTCTCTTTAAAAATTTATTTCATTTTATCTCATTTGCATGCGGATTTATCTTTTTTTGATAAATAACCAAGTGTAACTTAAAAATTTTTGTTTTGAAATAATAATTCCTTTATTTTACATAGGATATGAGTCAAGAAATGATTTTGTGAAATTCAAATTTCAGGCTTAAGCTTATATTCTTTATGTATGAAAAAGCGCCATTTTCCGCAATCGGTTCTATTTTTAGCAACGACTCAGCTCTTATAATACCGATGGACCATCCAACAGGGTAAAATTTGATGAGAAGATGTCTTCAGATACATGTTTGAAAAATATGAAAAAATTCTGTACGCATTTTATTTATCTAGTGGGGTATGGACCATTACCTTAAGTTATAGGGAATGAAGCAGTTGATGCAATATTGTAAATTTGACTGATCCAATCCAGGTTATAAAATTGTACATATTGAGATACTTCCTTATAATTAAATTTGCAAGGTTAATTATTATGTACCAGTACTGTTTAGTACATGATAAAAGAATTTTTCTTACTTAAACATAAAGATCTACTGGTACAAGTATATTTAGATGTCTTCTGTGTTTGAGATTTAGTACAATCAATTATTCTTTACAATACATTACCAATAAACAATCGAAGTGTAGTCGGGTGCAAATTAAAAGTGATGGGGACTAGACTTATCAGAAATCAAGACAAGCAAAAAAACAAGGGAAATTTGATTATTGTTATGTCCAACTTTGCAAAAAAGGAGGGGGGGGGGGGGCTAAGCTTCCCCTGGTTCCGACGCCTATCATTTGGGGACTCCAGGTCTGAAGAAACTTACTGAAGGATGATGGTGCCTCAATCCTCACCTCCGGTTACTGTCCACCTCATCTGAAATGCTATATTCTGTCAGTTATCATCGTCAGAATTCGTTTAGAGAAGTGAGACCGTCGTTTGGTTTCAAATGATTATCAGAAATAGGTACCTCAATTAATACAATATTCTTTTTAAATCAAATGAAGATAATTTTGTTTATCTCTGGGAATCCAGATGTATAACGTTTTGCACAATATGAACTATCTTAATTCATAAAGCCTGAAAATATTTTTAAGTAAATGTAAATTCTGTGGGAATTTAAATCAAATAATAGAAAATTTATTTAATTTTGACTAAGAGTATTTTTTAAAAGTGTGTTTATCATATCTTCTATTAAATGATTCTTTTCTATTCAGTGTATCTAAAAAGAAGGACACAATGACTGAATAATAATTGCAATGACAGCTGAACTCGTTATCAAAACCGATTTTTTTTTTCAGATCTCGCATATCATTCACTTAAACCAAATTACAAGTTGTACGTAATTCCTGATTTTTTTTTTTTGGTCACTGTCAAATTGACTACTTTATATCCTTTAAAAAATAAAATTTTGCGTCATAGCTGATTTAATGGGTAGTTCGTATTACCTCACAATGACATTCTGCGAGTTTTCTCCCTTACATTAAACAGTATGCTCTCTCTCAGAAAAAATGCAGTGATAAAAATGATGATAGAAACATTGGAATATAAACTAAAATGATGCGGGAAAAGGTTAATATTTTAATGTCATATTTCGGTTTTGTTGGCATCTGGATCGAAATAAAATTAATAAATAAAACTCGCAAGTATATTTGTACTAAAGAAACAAAGAATTACAGTATATTGACGATGTTCATTCTAGGGAGCTATATTCGGCCCAAACTATTTGTAGTCATTACTGTAATAACTTTCTTCTCATATTTCAATACAAAAATAGGAATAAATTGGTTCAATACAAAGTCATCAGAATTTAAGTTTAATACCGGAAGTGTTTTACACAATGTTTCATATATATTTACCTACGTTTAAGGGTTAATTTAACCACACACACGCTTACAGTTGTTTGAGATTAAATTTTAAAAAAATCGTACCAAAATATGACTATAACTCATATTGTTCCTGAAAGAAGGGAGATATGTAACACTACAGTTACAGCAGAGCGCGAAAGTGAGCAAAGTCCAACAAGTATGTTTATAAAAAGAACGCCGCCCGAAAAATGATAGAAAACTATAAAAAAAAAAATTGTAGCGTGAGAAAAAAATGTTATGAGCAACAATACAGGTATTTTCTTAAAGTGATTTTTCTAGATCCTCAAAGCAATTATCTGTTTCCAGAAACAAGGCCGACGAACTTATTTGTCAAAAAACAAATATAGCGATGACGGTTTTGTTCTATTAAATGTAAGCCCGTATAAAGTAAAAAAAATGGCATAGGAAACTCTTGTCATAAACATCTTAGATTTCTTAGACTAGACCATGTACAAAGGAAAAAGATGCTGAGATAGTCAGCGGTTATACATTCGCTCATATATCAGACCTACTAACAGATTCCAGTACCTGCTTATAGCTAATTAGTTTTTCAGGGCCTAATTAAAGGAGAAAACGTACCAGACATGTTGGAAATACTTGTGATCAAGCCATATTACAATAATTATTTTTCCAGATTTCAAAACTTATCTCGATATAGGAGCTGACAAACAATCAACAATTGACCGATTATGCAAAAATAACCCCAAAAAACAACTCTTTCTGCAAAAGAATGGATGCAGAGAAAAAAAACTTAAAAGAAAATTAAAAGACTGTAAAAAATGTTTTGGTTAACAAATTGAATGCATGAAATTAAGGGTTAGGGACACGACTGGTGAAATACCGTGATAACATACATTATGACGAAGTATACAATGCGGTAAACACAAAAATATTGGTGATCTATACATTGGGTCTTCAACACAATTAAATGAAGTTCAAAGAGATTAATTAAATTTTGTATAAGGTGAACTTCTGACGAGGCGGGCCAATTTGAAATGACATATGTTATTAATACCGCCGAAACACTCTTGATAAGTTATCACATATAAACAATAAAACAAATGCTTCATTAAGAGTGTCGAGCTCTTAAAAGTTCGAAACAGGTCAAAGAGTCCAGATCCCCTGACCCCCTCCTTTCTAGATCCCCGCATGAAGATTAGTACATGTATCTAAATAATCTAAATATAAATATTCTGTCCTGTTTCACTAATAAATATAAGCATTACTTATCGTTTTCATGTATGCATACAGTGATACACTAGTACTATGATTATAAACAAATCATTGAGATATTATCACATTATACGGAATTATTAATAAATACAATTTTTTTCCCTTTTCCTCAGTAAACAACTTATTATGAGTCTTACTTTTGGAATTGTTTTCAATATAGAAGGATACCTACTCTCTACAATTAAAGGTAGGGATGATAGGGTGCCAATTTGTTCACATTGCCGATTTCTTGTGCAGAGAACAGTAAAACTTTTTAAAAATTTGATTGTGCATGAATATTTCAAAATTAATTGTTGTACATGTATTTTGTTATAATTCATTCATTGATATATCAACAAGAAAGAATAAAAGCATATGTTTCACAGCCAAGTTAAGTTTCTCTGTAGTTTCCTACCCCCCCCCCCCCCCGCACCAAAATTGACAATAATTACATATAAGTCATACAAATGTTTACTTTTTTTGTAAGTAAATCTCTAAAGATGTAAATAAGCACTGCAAACAAAGATGTGTGTATTTAATACTAGTATACTACTACATTACACTTAGCCAGATAAAATGTAATCAGGATGAAACTACAAGGGGTGAGTGGTGCAAATTTACCAATTTGTCGCCATACACACAGAACACCAAATAAAGAAACTGTGAGTGGTGTGTGGAATGCATAAACGATGGCGGCAAATTATCTCAAATAATCAGTGCAAAAACCAACAAATAGACTGTTATTTGTTACATATCCTGCAAAAACATTGATAAAAAATGTTATCGTCCCATAACATAGCCGATTATGTTAATGTGTACATATGGTAAACGTACATGTAATTCTAATATACAAGAAGGCTGACGTATCAGGTGGGGATCCAGAAAATTAAATTTCAAAAATGATCGGTTGAATTACATTAAATGCTTTGAAAATTGTTTTAAACTACCGCACGGGTCAAAATGCATGATAGAAGCTATGTACAGTGTAATTTGAAACTTTCATTTTATATCAATATGTAGTATTACCTATTATAACAAATGAGAGTATAGCACAACTGCCACAAGCAATACATATCCTTTACCGGCACCACCTCCCTCCCCATAAAAAAATGAAACAATTGTCGTTTTATTTGCTAAAATGTGTGTGGTTCAAGACTTTTCTAAAGGACATACCCGATTAGAATTGAAAAAGAGTTTAAAACTAATTTTGTCAATTTTTTTAGATTCAGTTGGTTATATTTTGGTCCATTTGGGTAAATAGATGCACCAGCGCAGCTCTTATTTATATATAATCAGGCCATAAATTCAAAATATTTTCAAAAATTAATAGCTTTAAATCCAGTGGATGAAAAAAAGGAAAGCAAGTCGAACTCGATGAGTGCTAATACCTGTGTTGTGTAACGGTTTTTCAAGTTACAAATAAAATAATCAGTTTATAATTCGTGAGTTCGCTTAGGTTTCCTTCCTAAGAATCAAGTAAGAATTAAAAGCAACACTTACGTTGTCGATTTCTCGTCAGCAGACGATGCTACGGAACATAAACAATGTATGCTAGAAAACCAAACCAAATCCGGTTACCTAAAATCAATCCGGATTGTATACTTGTATAATATTTTCCTCGGGCCTATCTGGGCTATATGATTAGAAATACAATCAAAGAATCAAGATACAAAATCACTCTATAACCAACTAGCTGTAGACTATGGATTTAAACAAACAATTCTGTTTGCTACCACAGTCAACGACAGCCACCTATCAAATCACTATAGAAATATAATACCCGGTCAGCTGAAAGTCACCAAGACACTTATTAAGTCACAAAGACACTATGAAGTCACCAAGACACAAGCTACAGAAACAAGGTTAAGAACTGAGTGGTCTAGCTAACAATTCTGTTGCTTTCCGACACAGCTCAAATCCCTGTTCTGTAGAACTCTAACCGAAGAGATTCACCAGAAGACCGTTCGAGTCGTTCACCGGCAGAAGACTGACTGGGTGGCTGTATATATACCCTGCAAGTTCTCACTGATTGGTCTAATCATGCACCATTTCTATTGGGTATACTGATTATCACTGATTGGTCAAAAATGGAGGCAGATGATTGGTTAAACACAGGATACATTTCAATCCGGAAGTAAAATCATTACATTACCCACGCCTTCGAAAAAAATATGCGTCCTCGCATTCCAAAATAAAACATAAGTGTCATTGAAAACATTTATTAAATACTGATATGATAACAGCGATTGTTTAAAGGTGCCTCCTACTAAACATTCGTGATTTTTAGTAATAGTCAAAACTGTCCTCAGTGATTTCTTTCACTGTTGCATTGTCCTTGAAATATTCCACAATTGTTTTAGTCACTTTGGTGTGCTTGAGGGAGTCTGTCTGAGCAGAAGCATCAGAAGTCAAAATTTGAAGTGTATTGACAGTAGACAGGTTTTCGTTATTCAAAAGCGGAGTGAAATCTTTAGTTATTTCCTCTTGTGTTTCGGAATTTCTGTTCAAATCAGCAGATTTCCTCAAAGCAACCAAAGGAAATATCGGCTCATGTCTCTTTCTACCCGGAAGTACCGGCTTTGTTTGGCGACGGACTATTCGACCTAGCTCCAGGTCTATTTGATTTGATGTATCCGCATTACTTGGTTTTTCAAGATCACCAAAGGCATCGCTCTTTGCAGATTCCGACTTCTCTTTGTCAACCATTTGACTGACAGAGTTTGGTTCATCAACTGCAATATCTATGTCGGGATCCTTATCCCAATCGCTACTACCGGAATCAGATAGATTTAGCTCACTTCTTAGACTTTGTGAGGCAGCTTCAACCTTTTCGTCATGCATCATTTTGGTGTGTCTCCGAAGATAAACCATCTTTGTAGTCTTAAAGGGACACAACGTACACTTGATTGGCTTTCTGTCAATCATTTGTAGGCCACAAGAGACAAGATGAGTTTTCATGATATCAGGAGTCTCTGTACGATAGGGGCACATCGGACATTTCATTGTAGAAACTTTTCTGGGAGTAAGCTTTACTTTAGGCATGATCTACAAAAAATAGAACTAAAATGAACAGTAGTCATCAAGATAGGCTGGTCGTTTCGTATGTCTTTTACTTGTTGTCATGTCACTGTCACGTTTCTCGTCGTCAATCTGGTTGGAAACGGCTGCTTCCTGCTTATTAGAGGCAACTTCTTTGTATTGCTCTCCTCTCAAAACTTTTTTCACAACTGGTCGGATTCGATCAGTATGTATGACCTGATGTTTGCCTCTGGCACCACAATTGACTTTGTATGTTACGTTAGAACATTTTTCAATCACCTCAAAGGGACCCTGCCAGTAAGAAAAGAACTTAGGCGATGTTCCTGCTTTTCGCCTTGGAAAATACACATAAACTTTATCGCCCTTATTAAATGATTGCCAATTGAGTTTCCTGTCGTGGTACCATTTCTGCCTTTGTATATTGTCGTTCATCAATTTTCTCACGATGGTATGGGCCTCTTCTAGTTTTTCCTGCAGTTCCCAAACCCATCTGTTTTGAGGAATTCTTTTCATGGGTGATGGCATCTCATAAACAATATCAAGAGGTGTAGCAACTTCTCGACCTAACATCATCATGTTTGGTGTCGTGCATGTAGTTTCGTGGACAGCTGATCTGTAGGCCATCATTACGTATGGAAGGTGATCGTCCCAGTCATTGTGATGTTCATCAACATATGCAGATAACATATTGGCAAGAGTTTTATTAAATCTCTCAACCATACCATCCGATTGAGGGTGGTAAGGGGTTGTATGAGTTTTCTTGATGTTAAATAATCTGCACATTTCTGAAAACAATTGGCTTTCGAATTGAACGCCCTGATCAGAATGGATCACACTGGGTGTCCCATATCTTGTAATGACTTCTTCCACAATTATTTGAGCAACAGTTGCTGCCTCCATATTCGCCATTGGAAAACTTTCCGTCCATTTTGTAAAGTAATCCGATACAACTAGTATATATCGGTTACCTTTGTTTGACATTGGAAGTTCACCCAATATATCTGTAGCGATACGTTCTAAGGGGGTACCGCAAGTGACAACTTGCATTGGCGCCTTCTTATTCGTTGTTGGTGCCTTGCGTCGTTGGCATTTCTCACAACCAGCAATGTACTGTTTCACGTCTTTCTGCAATCCAGGCCAGTAAAATTTTAATTTCACCTTTTCTAAAGTTTTTCTAAAACCTAAATGAGCAGAAGTTCGTTCGTCATGAAATTGACTAAGCACAGTTCGGCGCTCACTGTATGGCAACACAGCCTGATACAAAACTTTCCCATTTTTGCAAGTTTTCTTTCTAAACAAAACATCATCTCTAATCTCAAGAGCATCCCAATGTGCGCAAATGCCTTTAACAAATTGACTATAGCTAGATAGCTCTTCAGATTTTGGTTTTATGCCCGAAGCAACCCACTTTGACACCTGAGCTATATCAGTGTCAACTGCTTGTTTGTCCTTCAACGAATCATCATCTTTAGATGGTGGGCATGAAATAGAATTCACCATACTCTTTTCTTCAGCGCAACACGTTTTTCTACAGGGTATTCTGCTAAGTGCGTCTGCATTTTTATGCTTGGTACCCGCTCTATGTTCAATGATAATTTGAAAATTACTCAGACTTTCAAACCATCTGGCAAGTTGACCCTCCGGATTTTTGCAGTTCAATAACCACTTTAGAGAGCTGTGATCTGTTCTCACTAGAAATTCTTTACCATACAGATAGTGTTTGTAATATTTGGTAAAGTAGACGACAGCTAAAAGTTCCTTCCTTGTGACGAAGTACTTGCGTTCTGCTTTTGACAATGTTCGACTAGCGTATGCAATTACCCTCTCCATACCATTGTGTACCTGGGAAAGAACTGTTCCAATTGCCACATCACTCGCATCTGTGTCCAGTATAAATGGTTTTGAAAAATCAGGATGCGCAAGAACTGGTGCTGAGATGAGTGCTCGTCGTAATGAATCAAACGAATCTTGACATGGTTTGGTCCACACAAATTTTGTTCCCTTTTCCGTCAGTCTATTCAGGGGTTTTGCTATTGTAGCAAAGTTTGGTATGAAACGTCTGTAATAGCTACACAGCCCTAAAAAACTTTTTACCTCAGTAAGGTTTACGGGGATTGACCAATCTTCTACCGCTGAAATCTTAGATGGGTCTGTACTGATCCCGTTTTCAGAAACTACATGACCAAGGAACTGTACAGTTTTGTGAAACAGATGACATTTCTTCGCCTTTAGTTTTAAATTTGATGACAATAACCTATCAAATACTTGTTTGAGGTTGTCTAACATGTTTTCAAATGTTTTCCCAATAACAATAATGTCTTCAAGGTAAACTAAACATATCTGCCATTGCAAACCGCTCAATACTGTCTCCATCAGCCTTTCAAAGGTTGCTGGGGCGTTGCAAAGGCCAAATGGCATTACGTTAAAGTGAAATAAACCCCTCTTTGTTGCAAAGGCAGTTTTTAGTTTGTCAGAGTCATCCATTTTAACCTGCCAGTAACCTGAACACAAATCAAGGGTTGAAAACCACTTTGAACCTGCAAGACTGTCTAAAGAGTCATCAATTCTAGGCAGTGGATAGGCATCTTTGACAGTGGTGGCATTTAGTCGCCTGTAGTCCACACAGAAGCGCAATGATCCATCTTTTTTCTTTGCCAGAACCACTCCTGAAGCCCAGGGACTTGCTGACTTTTCTATTATGTTTTTATTCAGCATTTCATCTATTTGCTTGTTTATTTCACTCTCCAAGTGATAGGGAACACGTCTAGGGGGTTCCTTCAAAGGTCTAGCATCTTGCGTGTCGATAGTGTGTTTCACTATTGATGTGCGTCCAAGATCTGTATCTGATTTCGCAAATACCTCAGCGTATTCGATAAAAAATTTCTTTAAAGCATATACTTCCTTTTCTTTTAGATGCACCGTTGACCTTGCAAAGAGGTCCTGCAAATGTGATGGTAAATCGTCACAGACCTTTTCTTTAGGTTGAGGGGAATCAATCACTGATTCAACATTACTTAAATTGGCAATAAATGTACCAGGGTAGATTATCTGGTTGTCTTCGGAAAGGTTCATCATTCTCACGGGGATCTCACCATTTTTCAAGTAGCCAACTGACCTTGCTACTAAAGCTTTTCCAGATTTAACAAATTTTTCAGCTGGTTCCACTAAGCCCATTATTTCTTTGTTCTGATAGCTCTCAGGGAACCCCGTAACACAACAATAAGTAACGACTTCGCTTCTTGGAGGTATCGCTACTGTTTCTTTGGCTGCTATTCTAAAACAGCCTATCTTGCCAACAAATTCTACTTTGTAGCACATGTCCTGCACATTGAAATACCCATTTGGTACATCAACAGTGCATTTGTATTTTTTCATAAAATCCAATCCTAGGACCCCATCAACAGATAAGTCCGTAACAATAACTTCCTGAGTATAAGTTGTATCGCCTAGTTTGATGTCTATCAATGTTTTCCCTAAAACTGTAAGGTTTGTTCCACTTGCTGATGAAACTACTTGATCAGTGTGAAACAATACAGGTTTTGATTCGATGGTTTCATATGCCCTACTTGATAACACAGACAGTGTAGCCCCTGTGTCAACCAACAAATGTGTTTTAACACTATGTACGAGTGCTTTTACATACATGCCAGCTTCAGGATCATTTTGATGAATCCCAACTTGAGCACACCTAGACCTGATGCTCTTAAATGAGTTCTGTACAGGACGTCTTTTACCATAGGTATTGTTCCGTCTCTGAGACGATTGTGATCGAGAACTTCTATCATATCTAGCAATATTAACATTTCCCTGTGGACACTCTGCCTGTAAATGATACTTTGATCCACATACATAACAGTTTCTGTTGCCAATAGGATTGGGTTTTTTGATATTTGTGGACGTTTGGGATATGTTTGACTTCATTGCATTCACTTCTTTTCGGAGGTTTACTATTTCGTTCTTAAGTTCTTCAAAAAGCTTATTTGAAGGAGAATCTGCAGATGTCACTTGAACACTTTCAGACTTATTTGTTTGCAATGGTCTTAAATGAGACTCGGCTTCTAGCATTTTACGATCTGATTTTACAAATGCTTCTAATTCTACAGCATGCCGAATCGCATCATTGAGGTTTAATGGCCTTGCTTGTTTTACCCGTAACCTCATATCGGAGTCTATAAGAGCATCTATGAATTGCTCCTTTGCCAAAGTTTCTCTAACATCTCCTGGAGCTGTAGGATAAGCTAGGTTAGTTAGCCTTCTAATTGACTGTCCGAGCTCTGGCAAAGTTTCTGCTGCTCTCTGTTTGCGTTCCCTCTATTGGGTTCTATAGAGATCGTTTTGATTTGAGGGTGAGAATCTTTCTTCAAGGGCAATCACTAAAAGTGCATAATCGTGTTTCTGAGCGTAAGGCAAATTTCCTAAAACACCCTGAGCCTGACCTCTCAAGGAAACTGCTAAATAAAGTCCCTTTTCTCGCTCATTCCAATTATTAAGCATGGCACATGCATCAAAATGCGAACGATAATCCAACCAGGATCCTGTGCCATCAAATGTTGCAGGTTTGATATGTGACTGAGACTTTTTATCTCCTAAGTCTCTCGTATTCTTATTTTCATCAACTGCATTAAACCGACCAGATTTTCTGCGATGTGTAATGTTACTTTCTGGTTCGTTTTGTGATAATGGGGTTGACGCAAAATGATCTTGGTCGTATTTGTCATAAGGCGACCTTGCACCCGGCATCAACTCATCTTGCCATGATACTTTTGCAGTAGGGCGTGTTTTAGGCTTTACATCGCCGTGATAGTCTATAACTGAAGAATCTGACACAAATCCCGAATCTCGTGGTTTTTTACTCGTTTGTGGCTCATGAGTGTCAGAGTTAACTTTATCTATAGCACTAGCGTTATGTATATTGAAACTTTCATCTTTTAACTCTTGAAGTTTTTGTTCAATAAAAGATATCTCTTTGTCTATGTCGTCTATGTTAGTCATAGCCATGTTTTAGATAATGCCACAATAAAATGTCATAAACAATCGTCGATAAAAATGAAACAATTACATGGACTTTATTCAACAAATTATACAACCTCTTAACTTCACTAGCATAAAAACATCTAATAAACTGAAATTTACTTCATATCTATTTCACGGCGATCACTACGTTTAAAATAAAACAAGAGATTTTACTTGATTTACAAACACCGCTGCCACCAAATTTGTAACGGTTTTTCAAGTTACAAATAAAATAATCAGTTTATAATTCGTGAGTTCGCTTAGGTTTCCTTCCTAAGAATCAAGTAAGAATTAAAAGCAACACTTACGTTGTCGATTTCTCGTCAGCAGACGATGCTACGGAACATAAACAATGTATGCTAGAAAACCAAACCAAATCCGGTTACCTAAAATCAATCCGGATTGTATACTTGTATAATATTTTCCTCGGGCCTATCTGGGCTATATGATTAGAAATACAATCAAAGAATCAAGATACAAAATCACTCTATAACCAACTAGCTGTAGACTATGGATTTAAACAAACAATTCTGTTTGCTACCACAGTCAACGACAGCCACCTATCAAATCACTATAGAAATATAATACCCGGTCAGCTGAAAGTCACCAAGACACTTATTAAGTCACAAAGACACTATGAAGTCACCAAGACACAAGCTACAGAAACAAGGTTAAGAACTGAGTGGTCTAGCTAACAATTCTGTTGCTTTCCGACACAGCTCAAATCCCTGTTCTGTAGAACTCTAACCGAAGAGATTCACCAGAAGACCGTTCGAGTCGTTCACCGGCAGAAGACTGACTGGGTGGCTGTATATATACCCTGCAAGTTCTCACTGATTGGTCTAATCATGCACCATTTCTATTGGGTATACTGATTATCACTGATTGGTCAAAAATGGAGGCAGATGATTGGTTAAACACAGGATACATTTCAATCCGGAAGTAAAATCATTACAGTTGAATGAATGGTACAGTAGGATATGCGCAAAAAAGTCCCGTCTTCTCTTTCCTACCCTATATTTATTGGAATATTAAATCCGATTATATGAGTCAAATTGAAAATCAAGTACGGATATGTACCTGTTTATCAAAAGTAAAACTACCCATAATTTATCTACAGTGCATCGTTATGGAGCTACAGAGAAAGCTTTATATTAATTTGCCGAGCCAAATAAAAAAAACCTGGAAAACGAAGAGAAAACAAAGTGGGGACAGAATAACTGGCAAACTAATTAGGACTTTATAGCCCCCCCCCCCCCCCCCCTCTTGAAATGTTTATACTGAAAACAGATTATTGGAGTACAACATCCGCACACAATTTAAAGAAAATTTCATGTTTTTTTTTTTTATCATTTTCGCTAGCTAATGTAAGACATCACAAATACCCCAAACCCCCTCAAGGAAAAGGAAATGCTAGGTGATGAGAGAGAGAGCGAGCGAGAGAGAGAGAGAGAGAGAGAGAGAGAGAGAGAGAGTCGATGTAAATCACAGGTGCGCTAACACCGTTAAAATTAAAGCTTGCTAGTTGGTCTGCCCTACCCTAGCTACCTCCTCTCTTTTCTCCTTTTAGAGGCTTAATTATTGTCTATATATGCTTGTAACAAATCAAATCAATTTCAAATTCTAAATCAAAACTGAATTTGACACTACAAAACTCTGTCTGTCAGTCTGTCTGTCTGTCTGTCTGTCTCTCTGTCTCTCTGTCTCTCTCTCTCTCTCATATCGACAATGACATTGCCATACCCTACAATACACTATTCTTATCTGGATTTTTGTGTTTGAGGTTGTAAATCATTATATCTTCTATGGTTTAAAACTTTATCATAACCTATATTTTGACATGTCGATTATTTCATTGAGTTTCGTTTCATAGCTAAAACATTTAGATTAAACAGATCTTTCTTCGCGAGCCGATTTTTACACAGTTGGGGCGAATACACTTCGGGTTAAAATTGTTCGGGGGGAAATACATACAGGGCAAACAAAACCACTTAGATTCGCAAAGCCAACAGTGTTATTTCTAATTTAATTGTTTATACTGTGTGGGGTTTATTCATCAATGTTAGTTTAACCATTTTATAACCACTATATAAGAGCTATTAAGACATTTATTTGTAGGAAAGAGCATGTACGAATGATCTTTATTTAGAACAGTTTGATGTTGCTAGGATACAGATTTCAGATCCATGATTTGATTGGTTAATTTAGATATTGAATCTCGAATCTCGTATTTCGAATCTGGTATTTTGAATCTCGAATCTCGAATGATCCTTCTCGGCTTTCGTATGATTAACCGTATCAAAAGGTTTCCTTAGATCTACAAATAAAACACATATTAACTTACTATTGTCAATGTTGTTACGTAACCACTTTTCAATAATACTGTGGAAGGCAGTTATTTTTTCATTGATGAGATTGCATTGTCTAAGATATTCATAAAAACAGTTGTGAACATGCCTTTCATTAATTTTGCTAATGATAGGTAAAACAGAACTAGACGATAATTGTTATGTAAAAAATCTTCGCCAGCCTTATATAATGGAGTGACCCGTGCACGTTTCCAATCATCAATGAATATACCTGACTTAATTGAACAATTCATAATATGCGTCTAAATGTCCCCTATCACATGAATACTAAGTTTTGAAAGTTTAACCAAAATAAACCTGAAGATTTGGAATTAGACATAGATAGCACTTCACTATAACAAATTGTTCACTGATCAATGGTATTGAAAATGAGTCTCTTGGCATTTGCTGTTTCAAGAGTTGTCAAACTTCGCAGCAAATGTATGACCAATATTTGGGAAAAAGTTTGTTCGCAAATTAGGAAGGACAGGTAATAAAAAAATTATTGTCTCGATTTCAAAATGTGAAGTTTTCGTCTGGGTTCGTTTTGACGTAGGAATTCCTTGATACGTTTCCATGTATTCATTGGGCTGGCGTGCGCCTGACTGATAGCTTCATTTACTAAATCGCATTTTGCCTCGTTGATTTGTTGCCCTACGCGGTCTCGCGCAGCCTTATATGGTTTCCAATCTTCGTCAGATTTAGATTTTAGAGCTTTTCGGTGTAAAAAGTCACGCTGTCGCATCTCCGAATATATACAATCATTGATCTACTTTTCTGAATCGACTTTGATGCACCTTTCTCTATTGGAAAGTGTTCATTAATAGCGTGAAAAAGTGATGTTTAATTAAATCCCACATATCGTTTACATTTTCAAAATTTCGAATCGAGTTTTCCAGTTCGTTGAAGCTAAGTCGGGAAGAAATGCGTATTCATCGGCGTTCTTTTTGTCTCAATATTAAATGAAAACATATTTTTTATTTTCAATACCTGTTTTATTTCTAATGGTGTACACAAGATGGTGATCACTTATTCCTATGGGAATAACACCTGAGTTCGGATAAACACACTTATAACTAACATAAATACAGTCAGTTCAAGCATATCTTTTACAACATACACCATAGCATAGCATAGCATTAAAATATCATAGAATAGCATTGAAATCTCATACCATAGCATTGGAATCTCATACCATAGCATACAATGTCATAGATTGTCATTCGTCGTATCATATCATAGTATACCACAGCATAGCATACAAGATGATTTTGACTTGGTTTTAAATAATTTTATTTGAAAGAATAAATGCTCACATTGCAGATTAGTGGTTAACTCTGGCTATTTATCATTTTACTTCCAAATGTGTGGAACTCTTCAGCGCAAGGAGGCGTTTTTGTTCAAATCTCATAGCATAGCATAGCATACAATATCATTAGGCCCTCCATTTCAATTTCTCATAGCATAGCATACAAATCTCATAGCATTGCATTGAAATCTCATAGCATATCATTAAAATCGCATACCATAGCATAGCATTAAATTGTAAAAGATATGCATGAAATGACTGTATATGGTCGATCAGGGTTTCTGAATGCGGAGTAACTCGAGTTGGCTGAGCGATAAGTTGATGTAACCTGTTCATTTCCACCGTTGATCTAAAATTCGTGTTTTTAAATTGATCGATGTTAAAATCACCGAGCAGAATAGCCTCACTACTTACCGCTATTAATTTGTCAACAGCGTTTTCAAAAGTCGAGATCCAGTCAGCATTCGCGTCCGGTGGTCTGTACACCACGGTAATTGTGATTTTGGTGGAATTGTATTGTTTTATATCAGGAGATAACATTTCAATATTGTTTTGCTTTTGCGTGTTGGATACAGTCCATTTATCTTTGACATATATGAGAACACCTCCACCATTCCGGTTTCTGTTTCTGCAAGCAACGTTGTTACCATTGATTCGAACTTCATCATCCAAGATATTTATATCTAATTTATGTGTTATGTAACTGCAAATATCTGAAATTTACCAGTCCTTAATAATATTTAAGAGACCAAATTGACTCTCTTTGGTAGACCTTGCGAAGTCGTAATGGTTGGTGATTTGCTCCACACATGTATCGCAGATTTATTCTGTTTGTGTTGTATTTCCGAAAATGCTTTGATCATTTCCATTGAATTTTGCCTTGCAGCCAATACATGTCAAGGTGGATCGAGCATAGGCCGGTCCAGGGTTAAACGTTATATCATTTGAAAGATATTGACACAGAAAACAAGAATTCTGAGTTGTATTCACATTGTGTTTTGTCCTCCTCTAACTATTTGTACAACCTATTGTTAAACATTTTGCTAAAATTTCCTTACCATAGCATTGAATTTTAAAGTCGTCAGTAACCATTGCATCTCCGGTCCATAGGGCAACTCGTGTTTAATTTCATTTGAGAAAAGAACGGTTGATAATTGAAAAATAAGCAAAGTAATGAAGACCGATGTTAATTCAATGTGACCACGGCTAAGCGCTGCAATTTTCATTGTCGTTTGCAATTTTCCGTTTACCTCTGACAAGACGTTGTAGCTCAATTTTGTGTGTCATTAAAACGGAAAAGCAAAGGGAATGTATTTTAAATGAAACATACCTAATCATCATTGTTTGTGGGGGACCACTATTCGAGACTTCATGGTTTGCCTTTGCTAAGGAATTTAGACAAACGTATATACAGCCATATATATTCATCAAACATCCCGAACTTGCTTCCACAGAAATTACGACCAAACATACCAGAGAAAATTTGGCTACCCACGGACATTGTCTCCCATGAATAAAAAAAGGTCCCAACAGGTTTTTTTGTTTTGAAAACGTGCGATTAAAGACATTGGCAAACAATCCTAGTCTATATCATTTATGGTTTAAGAGGAGTAGCTATAACAAACATTGTTTACTCAGGAAGCAATAATTCTGCTAACTAAGAATTTGAAAGTATACGTTTTAGCAATTGAAAAAAGGTATTGTTCTTTATTGAAATTTCTCAGTTCTAACGTTGAATGATATTGAATAGGAATAACACTTCTTAATACATCAGTTTGAGTCTTTTGGAGAGATTTAATTCAACAATACATTTTGTAATTGTATATTCTGTAAGCAATAAGACATTGCTATTATAGCAACAAAAAGGTATTTCGTTCCTCATATATAAATCTGTCAAAAAAATGAGTTTCTCTTGTAAAACAATTGGTTATATACTGTGAAATAAGCTTTTGTCAGTTTTGAGATCTCGCTGAAGAAAGATTTCTTGTCTCGGCACCAGAAACAGAAAAACGAACGTGAATAAACAGATTATAAGCGAGCATAATTAGTACATTTACTTATGGTACATTACAGTTCATCAGACGTAATAAAATGAAGAGAAAATCTAAAATTATTAAAAACGTCATTTGCTTGAAGGGGAGAACCGTAAGTGACGGACGACAAAACTAAAACCAGTTAAACATATCCCAAGTCAAATCTCTATCATTCCTGTAAGATTGTTTTTTTGATCTTACAACTGAGATTTCGCGGGTACAAAATTTGTATGAAAAAAAGCTACCTGAGATAACTAAGATTCTCATCGGAAGTAATTTGTTTGTTTTATTTAACAAAGAGTATATGAATTATTGTATTTGTATTGCTGAAAAGTTACTTCCATGCTAAATAAGAAATACAATTAAAAAATCAAAATTTGGAGTACTTTCTGTGACGAACGAAAGTTACGCCGGATAAAACAAAATAGTTTTAACACATAAACATACACAGGTGCATTATTCTACAATGTCTGCTTGTTCAAGTCGTGACCACTTTTTAGATCTCACGGAGACAATGTTTTTCTTTTGTCTCTGGACAGAAATGGACAAACGGAACGGATTGATATAAATTAAAGTCAGGTTTTTCTGATGATTTTCAAAGGTACATTATTGTTAATCAAAATAACCAAAATTGTCAACGAAAAACAGTATGCCTTACAAACAACTTGATTTCGTTGAACCCTTTTGGTGAGGACGGGAAGTGACGGTCGATAAAATAATACCAAACCCATTAAAATATTTTCAATCAAATGTTTATCATCCATGTACATGTACATGTAAGTTTCGTGCCTTGATCTGAGATTTTGCGGGGACACGTTTGAAAAAAAAATACCTGATATAAATGAGATATCTCACCGGAATTACAATTTTTTCGTTTGCCAAACATCGCAAAGATGACATACGTAAGGATTTATACTAATATATTTATCCTTTGTTAAAAAACCAGTTGTGTAACACAAAGAAATCGATCGAAAAAGTGTACTTACCCAAACTCTCTAGCATTTAAATTTAGTCTACTGAACAAAAGCAAGGATATAGAATATCCCAACACAAACTAGTTTCTTATTGAACCCACATTTAATTATGTCATGTCTTTTTTTAAAGACAAAACATACTTTGTTTTTAGTCGATTGCATGTGGAAAAAACCATCGATCGTGGTTGTTTTAACATGATTGCAACAAATGCTGATCAACACTAAGAAAATTAAGTTTTATTATAAAATTTAGATTTTCTATATATTCATCACAATGACATTTTTTCAGCTTTAAAACAGCCATATTTATAATTTGATTGTATTTGAAAAAAGATTTAGGTGTATTCATTGCACTTATTCCTCTGCATTACGTAGCTCGGTTAAAACGTTATCTATAAGTTTTCAGATTGCGATATTAGGGGACAAAGGTACGTTTACTCTTAATGTTTATTTTGGGAGACTTTCAACGTTATAAACAGAGGCTTGATATCTCTTATCAAAATTAGATAATTTTGTTAAATATCAACTAGTAAACCGCACGTAGCATGATAATCCTTGCCCATAATTGTCAGTGGCATGCATATAAGTTGACCTTTTCAATATTAAAAATAAATATAAAATATTGTCTAATCAAGTTATTTTGATACAATCTTGGAGTTTTTCAATAAAGATTTAAAATGATATGCCTATTTAAATACAGGCTACGATCTTAAATGTAAAATGCAAATGTTAATCCATCCTCCCAACTTTTGAACCCCGAAATTGAGAACAGCTTGCCTGTGCATTCAGTATATTATGAATATTATGATACTTAAACATCTCTTCTCATAATTAGAGTGTATTACGTAGAAACATGTATGTCAATTATTGATCGTATGAAAAATATATGAAGACAACTTATGTAAGTGCGCACCTTGTAAGAATGTTTTTTAAAAATAATATTATCAGTTGATCACCGGAAATTTCATTCAGCAAAGTACTACACCTAGATACGCATAACGATATAAAAACCCCTAGGATATGACTCCTACAATATTGAATCACTTAGACTAAAATTTATCAGTGAGCAAACTCAAAATTTATACTATCAAATGTTGAAAAAACTTTGAAGACAATGTATCTGATTCAATACTGCCAATACATGTAATTTTGCAATTTACAAGTTTTAAAGTGGTGGATGATAAGATGGCTATTGAAACAACAATCGAACGAGAAATCAAATTATTTAGAGCAATTTAGACAGATCGTCAGGCAATATAAATTATAGATGAAATGTGTTTTGTGTCAGTAGGTTTGACAACCGTTTGATACTGAAAAAACTTTTGTGACTATATGATAGCTAGTGAGATTTTTAAAAGAAGCAATTGCTTCTTATATGAAAGCAATTTATTTGTTACTGTATATTGTGATGCAACATTGAAAAATTGATATGCTAAATTATTCACATGTGCATAATCAGAATATGAAGCTATATTATGCAAACAGCTTTTTATGAGACATATATAAAAAAAATATTCATTGTACTAAACGAGTCAAAAACAGTCATAGCTGCTTACTAAATCCTACAATCAATAATGATTGTGATTCATCTGACAAATTTATATCTGCATTATAAAATGAGCTATTCAATGAAGTAAACAAACATTAACAACTTATTTATCAAATGACGTATAGATACGTTGCGTGATTTCACCAGTTATATTTAAATGTTTTCAGGCAGTGCATGTCTAAAAAAAATACGAAAAGAATATCATTTGTTTAGGCTGAAAATACTTAAACAAATAAAACCCTATAAAGTCGATTAAATCCCTTTTATAATTTGGGAGTATATACCTATGGTACAAAGGTTTTACAACCTATGCCGTTTTACACTCGTTACCTAGATGGTTAAGGGTAGTCTGAATCTGTTTTTGTCCCCCGCCGCAACGCGGTGCGGGGACATAGAAATGCCGGGCGTCCGTCCGTGCGTCCGTGCGTCCGTGTGTCCGTGCGTCCGTGCGTCCGTGTGTCCGTCCGTCACACTTTTTTGTAAGCGCTCTCATGCCTACAAATTTTGACGGATTTTCATTAAATTTATACCAAATGTATATATCACTATTACCTTGGTCAAGTTCGAAAATCAGCATTGGTCGATACTTTTTGTTGGAGTTATGAGACTTTGACTTTATACAAAAATTGACCTTGTAAGCGCTCTCATGCCTACAAATTTTGACGGATTTTCATTAAATTTATACCAAATGTTTATACCACTATTACCTTGGTCAAGTTCGAAAATCAGCATTGGTCGATACTTTTTGTTGGAGTTATGGGACTTTGACTCAATAATGACTCCGTTTTATCCAAAAATTGACCTTGTAAGCGCTCTCATGCCTACAAATTTTGACGGATTTTCATTAAATTTATACCAAATGTATATACAATTATTACTTTGGTCAAGTTCGAAAATCAGCATTGGTCGATACTTTTTGTTGGAGTTATGAGACTTTGACCGCAATAATGACTCTGTTTTATCCAAAAATTGACCTTGTAAGCGCTCTCATGCCTACAAATTTTGATGGATTTTCATTAAATGTATACCGATGTTTATACCACTATTACATTGATCAAGATCGAAAATCAGCAATGTTCGATCCTTTTTGTTGGAGTTATGGGACTTTGACCGCAATAATGACTCCGTTTTATCCAAAAATTGACCTTGTAAGCGCTCTCATGCCTACAAATTTTGACAGATTTTCATTAAATTTATACCAAATGTTTATACCACTAATACTTTGGTCAAGTTCGAAAATCAGCATTGGTCGATACTTTTTGCTGGAGTTATGGGACTTTGACCACAATAATGACTCCGTTTTATCCAAAAATTGGCCTTATAAGCGCTCTCATGCCTACAAATTTTGACGGATTTCCATTAGATTTATACCAAATGTTCATACCACTAATACTTTGGTCAAGTTCGAAAATCAGCATTGGTCGATCCTTTTTGTTGGAGTTATGGGACTTTGACCACAATAATGACTCCAGTTTATCCGAAAATTGGCCTTGTAAGCGCTCTCATGCCTACAAGTTTTGACGGATTTTCATTAAATTTATACTAAATGTTTATACCACTAATACCTTGGTCAAGTTCCTAAATCAGCCTTGGTCGATGGACTCGATACTAGACAGCTTGACCGGCGGGGGACCAAGGAATTCTATTCTTGTTAGTGTAGTTATTATCATATACTATTACTTACTGATTATAAAATTGCTGTGCCAAGTAGCACATTTTGTAAATAAAGAGCACTGCTCTTTTATACAGACACACTTTGAGTCATTTAATATCTTTGCATTGTATCTTAAAAGTTACAATGTAATGCTTTTGTCGCCCAATTTATAAACTACTTCCACTCTCATTTTCTCGTTTCAGGAATACTACCACCTACTTGCGAATCCAAGAAAAGAGTCGTACTCTGCAGAACCAATCATTTCTATCCTCAAGTTACCCTACATGCAGGTGAACTTTTTGGCAATATTAAATTGGCAATCAGTTTCATTTGATAAAGACCATTATTATATATTGGACACAAGAGCTTCGAAATACATCTCTTTTAAATTCGAATTGTAAAGAAATAATGACTGTTAAAAATTGGAATTTATACTACGATGTTTCATAAACGTAAATTCTTGTTTTACAATCATCTTATCTTTTCAAACAATGCAATCACCTGTTATCTGGTACTAGTTATTTGTTTAAATCTATCATCGGCATGATGCACGATCCTCATGTTTACCTATAATATACTAAGCTAATATGTTACAGTTATCCACATCTAGTTTTATAATAAATGAAAAGTTTTTGATTAAATTATTTTAAATAACTCATGTTCCACAATACTTATTACGGGTTTTATTTGCGTCTGAGCTCCTATGTATTGCAGGTGTCACTTCAGTTATAAATTTTACTATGTATCCCTAAAAAATGCATCTTTAAAACAATTTATAAATCAAAAATGACCTTTTCGGTAAAGAACTATATATGATATTAGTCAATTTTGGCCCCCAAAATTCGCTATTTTTAAAATGATTCAGGTACATTAATTTGTTGTGTTATTTTATAAAAGAGTTGACATGAAATATGTTTTTCACCTATTGATTTGATTTATATGCACTCACTGGCAGTATATGACGTCAGAAGTGACGCTATGTTTATAATTTAATCAAAATCAGTCAAAAATTGACATTTTGCTTATCTTTTTTCGAATGGGAAATATAGAGCGACTCTTCGAACAAGAACAAATTTTTTGTCATTTATAAGTATTGGATAGATACATCTTTGGTGAAAATATTTTGTTTGTTCAAGTAGTCGCTCAATGTGTCTTTAAAGAAAAACTACCTAAAAACAAGCCGTTTTATGCTAAAAATGAGAAAATGGCGGGAAAAGGTTAACTTTATGATGTCATATTTTTAAATTGTGGGTACTAAAAATTAAAATGAAAATTATGAAAAACTTCAAATGTATATTTGTACGAATAAAACGAAGAATTACAGTAAAATGACAATGTTCATTTTAGGGGGCCATTTTAGGCTCAAACCATATATAGTCCTTTCACTTTATATCTTTTCAAACAACCTTAATTTATTTAGTAATAATAACACAGATACATTAAGTAAGGACATCAATTCCATACTTTATACTATTTTAAAATGAAATAATGCTAATTTATTAGAGGTGTTTACATCCATCTTTGCATTGGGCCTTGGAGCAGAAGGACAAAAATACATGAGTGTATTGTAAGAATACCCAAGCAAAATTGAGAAGTGACATTTTATGCTAGTTTGATCTGTAATAGGATCAATATCATCTTATCGTTTTTTAACTCTTGTATTGGTATTGTGAGTAGCCATTGTTTTGTTGTGTTCATCATTTTATGGTTCATATATATACGTAATTAATTAGGAGTTTTAAGGGGCCCAAAATCAAAATCTAAAAAGGATAATTTTTTTGAAAAGCGTTGTAGAACAATAGTTGCTAAAAATTATGTTCTCAACAATATGCTACCTACAAAAATTTGTTGGCTTCACTGTGAAGGAGTTTAAGGATCGGCCCCTTAAACACAGTTGTTCAGATATCTTTAAAATAGTCAACAATTCCTGAACACTTCTTAAACAACATATGTTGATATTTACGAGACGTATTATTTGATATCAAGAAAAAAAAGTGTTTTTATAATAACTATTTACCAAATATAATATGTTATTAATTATAGAATAAACAATGTTCATTTTACAGCTGTTTCTCTATACAGTACCATACCTGAGTCATATGTTACGTAATCAGAGGTTTTAAGGGGCCAGAAGTCCAAAACTTTGATCGTTAATATATAGAAAAGGAGAATTATTTTGAGAAGCATTGTAAAGTTGCTTAGAATAATGTTCTGAACAATATAATACCAAAACATTTTTGTTGGTGGCCTCGGTAAGGAGTTGAAAGGTCTACCCCTAAAACACAGGTTTTTTTTCAGATATCTTTAGAACGGTGAACAATTCGTGAACACTTGTTGAACAAAATATGTTTATATATGCAAGATCTTTTATTTGATATAAAGTTACTCATGTTTAATTTTTTTTGTTTAAGTTACTCTTGTTATTGGTTTAAGAACTTTGCTTCTTAGAGGAACCTCTAGCTTTACTTTATTAACGGATGACCCAGTCTTTGCTTTGCAACGAGCTTTGCTCTAGTTATTATTGTTATTTTTCACTCACTGGCAGCATATTTCATCGGAAGTAACGCTTTATTCATATTTTAATTGAAACAAATTGACATTTGTTTTATATCTTTTGTCGAATAAGAAACATAAAGCAAAACTCTGAACACTAAAAACGTGTAACTTATAAGTCTTTGATAGATGGATCTCAAATGAAAATGCATAGTTTGTTCAAACAATCGCTCTATGTCTTCTAAACGAAACATTGATTGAAACATGCCACATTTTGATGAAATGCCGAAAAAAAAATACTGGGAAAAAGTTTCCTTTATGATGTCATATTTCTAATTTGTTGGCTTTTCAATCAAAATGAAATTTATGAAAGAAACTTTACTTCCATATCTAAACAACGAAATCAAAAAAATAAAGTACAATTATGGAATTGATGAAAATGTTCAATGTTGATGTTAATTTTAATAGGTTCTCTGGTCGATACAACGACCTTGTCAGCAAATGCAATCTTCCACTGTGTTGAATGCTGACTGACTTTATTCATACTAATTGTTAAACCATAATTATTCACCCAATTGTCTACGGACCTTTCCGTTTTTCCCGATTACGACAAAGAGCACACGGCGGGTGTGACCGGTTAGCAGAGGATACTCACTCCTCCTCGACACCTGATCATACTTATATCTATTTGGAGGTCCGTGTTGCTCCGCTTTGAATTAGTATTTCGTTTTATGAATTTTTGAGATCGTTGACGGTTTGTTATTGTCATTTTGTCATGGTTGCCAGAATTGAATCCTCGTTATGACACGTCATGTGACATTTATTATCTAACACCTGTTTGAATCTCTTAATCTAGTACGATTTTCGGTTGGATATAGTGACACACGTATTTACCGATATGGAGAAAAGGTATGATAGTTTAATAATATGTTTTACGGTGCTACCGTTCTGGCGAGCGCAGCAAGAATTACACATACCTTGCATCATTGTGAACCTAGTGTATTTAGGTATCAACGAACATCAACGAATTTTTGGGAGAGTATTGCTCTACAATAAGTATGCCAAATGTACTAATTCTAATGGTTATGATACATACAGCGCAACCTCCTATCCCGAGAGAGTGAGAGAGAGAGCGTCCGGTCCCTGTTTGTAGATGTGTAATTTCCCACTTCAAAATTTAATAGTTTGACTATATGCAATATCTACATAATTTGTTTACCTGTTCATTTTTTCATTTTATTCTTTTTTATTTAGTTCAAAATGTCCTATTGTTTATTTTCTCCCTACTCATATAAATATACTCACCTGCCTATTGTACATGCGTGCACAATTAGCTTAAAAATGGATCAATATGACATGCAGTAAAGTATGGCTCTTGCTAGTATATATTTAAATAATCTCTATATAAAAAAAAATAAAAACAAATCATATGTCAATGAGGCAGGTATCGCAGTCTATACTGAAATAGCTAGTACACTCATTACAGATGTTTGATCCACCTCTTAATTTATCGCAAGAAATATAGCGCGAGAGCACTGTGACGTCATTCATTGCTTTGTTCGTCTTTGTTTACGTATCTCGACTCAATACGAGGCTATGGAAGCATGTAACAAATCTTTCGAGTCTCGCCAAAGCATATGCACTACTCAAAACATGTCTTCATACCTTAAGACACCGTAAATTACGAGTTAAAAGTCGGCCATTTTTGGCATAGCACCACGGGTGAAAACATTAGAGAGCATTATGGGACGTAGACAAAAAATTTTGTTTGATGAACTGTAGGTTTAGCTCGTTCTTTTTCCCGCGCACACTGGTTCTTAGAGCTCGCTTCGCTTGCCGGCGCTGTCCGCCGGCGAGCTGCGCTCGCTATAAATAAAAAGTTAATCAGAATAGTATCGTTTTATAGAAAGTTTGAAATTGTAGAAATTGTCACTGATAACGTTTTAAATGCCAATACATACGATAAACATACGATACACATCCATACATATTTATGGAATGTGGCGACTTGAATACCAGTATTTGTTATAAAGAACATCCTGGCAAAACAATGTCGCAAAATGCAATGATATCTGCGTCAGTTTTAAATCTCTGAATTGTTCATGGAAAATGCAGAAATATTTGGATGTATTTTTTAAAACTGATTTTGAAGTATTTGAATTTTTTTCTATATAAATTTATATATACTTTTTAAAGTCACCTCCATTTAGAAGAGAAAGAAGGAATAAAGCAAAAATTAATTTCCATTTACCGAGATTTGCAGAAGTTTTTACAAAGCGAAGTGTACACGAAAGAACTTCAAAATGAACTTCAACAATCAAATCCAGACTATCTAAAAGTTCTAGAGAAGAGAATTCGAGACATGGAAAAATCAGACCACGGAATCGTGATCGCAGGTAAAGTTGCCAAAAAAACCTTAAATATATAAAACCCACAAGGTAGATGATACACATATGTGACTTGTACGCAATGTGTTATTAACTCTAGGTGCATTACAGATGAATTTAAACGTTTTCCATTAAAATGTTACATATACAAAAACAACGAAGATGAAACGCTGTGGTAATTTCTAATGGTACAGTATCCACTAATAACAAAAAAGTTTTAGAAATCAGGATCCTGAACATTAATATTGTGTATTTTTTGTACTTAGTCAATTATTGATACAATATCAAATTGCTATCATTAATGGTCGAAATTCACATCCACTCAATATATAAAAAAGCAATGCAAGATGAGTAAATCATTGACTTTAATAATGTAGTTTTATTACATTAGTGGGTGAACATTAATAGTGCAATTATCGTAAAAAACGAATATTTCATCCCTTTTTATTCACACTCGTATCACTAATAAAATGTTATAACATTAGTGAATACCGTATCATTAGATACGCCAAAAATGCCAAGAGATATTTGCCTTTATATTACGTATTTGTGATTTTTAAGGTGAATAAAAAACAAACATTTTCTATAGAAATAATTGACAAAAGCTAATTTCTCTAAATTTGAAGATGAACAATATTTTGAATATAAAGAAAAATAGTTAAGTTCTTTTTTCACACACTGCGGTCATGTTTCGTGTTGCCTTTTTATCTATCTATCGATTTAAGATTGAGGTGCACACACAATACTAGTACACTTAACAAACTCTATCTCAAAAGGGTTCATTATAACCGACGGTGGCCTGAATAAAAACAATAATTTACACATAATTAGGTATTGGTATTACTGGGTTTTTTAAAAATTAATCTGGCTATTAAAACGATCTCATTATAAAAAATGTTGTTCCCTTTGGGTTTTGATTACATTGAGCGAGATCACTCACCCGAGATGACAAAGGTAAAGAATATGTTGATTTGTTGAAAGGGATATAGTTTAATTATAAATGTTGGTAATATTGCAGAATCATTAAAACAAAAATTATTTTCAAATTTGTTTTCAATATGATAGTCAGTGTGTCGGGTGGAACTTTGTCTAAAAAAGGAAAATCGTCCATAAAGTCATTACTGTGGTTTTATTTATATTCTGTGTATATTGAGTGTATCAATTTTCGTGATTAAAGTGAAAATCACAATTTTAAGGATTCGTCAATTCGTAGCCAATCAATACATTTATATATAGTAAAAATTGCACTTCATTGAACATTTAATTTCATGGATAAACTGAACAACAAAATCCACGAAAATTAGTATTGAACGAATATTGATGAAACCACAGTATCAAAGTGTCCTGAAAACTACAGTATTGATTTATTTATAAAATAACATAGTCTGCAAATTCTTTTAGGCGAAACAAGTGCTGGGAAATCGACATTGATTAACAAGATACTGGAAAAGAGGATTTTTAAAGGCAGAATTCTTGAATCTTCATCAACAATATGCAAAATACGTAATTCAGAGAGAATAAAAATAGTCACTGAATGCGATACAGGAGAAATTGAAGAGACAGATTTAACAAATAAATGTGAATTGGGTTCAGAAAAAGGGGTGAAAGTATTAAGAGATTCATTAAAGAAAGTCACAGATATGACGTTATCGATGAAAAGCATACACCATCGAAGTGTGGACATTGGATTTCCGATCCCGTTTCTTATGGTAAGAATAGGACGGTGTCAGATGTTAAGACAGGAAAATAAAATATTTAGAAGTTTATTACAATGTTCAAGGTTCTATGTTTGAGGTCAATCAAGGAAAAACTATAAACATTTGGCTTTTTTATTACATCAAAAGCGTAAAATTTTTGCAGTAAAAACATGTAAGTGCACTGATTGAGGTAGGAATTTTTAAATAGGGATACTGTATCTGAGTCTTAGCTAATTGTCAAATAGAGACTATACATATGGTCATTCTAATTCATCCAAATGTTGTTTTTTTTTACTTCAAATAATCTATGACTTATTAATTGATTTGTATAATATCCCTCGTTAGTGTTAAAATAGTGACATTATGCCAACTACTCAATATTAAAAATCAATAATATTTTTTAAAAATATTAGTGTATGTCGAAAAAATTATCATTTACCTTCATTTCATAGTCAGCAGTCAGATTCAGTATAAGCGTACCAGGAAACAATTTTATTTATAAAAGATGATTTCACTGTTCATATTCAACTTTGTTATACTTTGAACATAATTTGACCTTAGATTTTACTCAGCGAAGATTTGGATAAAATAACAATGTTAATGGCGAACGCAAAAGTATATCTAGTTATCTACTCAGCATCTTTAGGTTATATCCGAAACACTTTTTGTTAAGTTAAACAGCTTTTGTTGAGTAGTTTTGCTCGTGACGCATTGAATTTTTTTTTAGTTTTAAGTCATTTCAATGATCAGTTTATATTACAACAGGGCAACGTGATTCTTGTGGATACCCCAGGGATTGGAGGATCAGGGAAAGTTACTCAGAAACTAATGGAATATCTACCCAATGCATTGTCTTTTATCTTTGTGATAAATGTGGCGAGTGCTGGTGGAATGCAAAGCGATAGGGTAATTTATTGTTTTTATGTGTCTATCGTAACGACACTATTCTTTGTGTTGAACAATTAATGTAAGCATTGTGCTAAGGTTCCTTAATTTTTATCCATATTCTTTATTCATACGCTAATCTGGTTATTAAATTTACGTGATATAATTATGTATATAGTCGATTTAGCAAGGGGTAGCTAGTACAGATATATTAAGGACATTTTCGTAACAATATAAAATATTACAATTTGCAAACATACTTTCTTATACGAACCCATGGAATGGCGTCGACGTTCAATTCTGTGTGATGATTACCATGCGCTTATCGTTTGACTGTTGCAATATTGTAAACGTAAAAAATGTTATATTAATGATTCTAAATGATTTGCGAATCACAAACGTACAAGGGTTGTTCGGATAGATTGAGACATTTCCTCTTATTCTTTAAGGAAAAAAGATAAACCCCTTGAAATTTCCCAAAACGTAAATAAGGGTAAAGTTTATAAATGTGAAAAGTTTTTTTGTCTATGGCATGGCTAGCTCATTCCTGGTAAGCGGATCAACGTATCTTCGTTCAGTGATCCGGTGCAATCGCAAACTTTTCGCAACGCTTTTTTAAAGCTTCTCATTGCTCCTGTGCTTTGAACACCTCACTAACGAACGGAAATAATGATTATTCTTATTTCTAATTTTTTGTTTTCATGTTGTAATTATTTAAATTTTTCCTCATTCTTGATTTTTTATGGAAAAATATTTCGAGTTAGATTTACTTGAAAGTCAAAGTACTGTGAAAGTCTCCTGCAGTCATGTTGTACATATTTCAGAATGTTGACAGTTTGTGTGTAAAAAGTACTTGATATTTACTCCTTTTGCCTTAATTCTTGTTAAACAGTCTGTGAAAAAATATGTTGGACTGAAGCTCCTTATACATTGTCATCGTTATTTTTTAAATTTCCACCAATTTGATGTATATTCGCTGCGCCGCCTTGACGTTAAAATTCAATGTAAATTCATCGTAAAGTCGTTGTCCGATTTCTATCGCCTAGTAAAAATATTTGTACAATATCCGTATTCCATCGCGAAAAATAGCAAAGTGAACATATTTAATTTGATTTCTTTTATCATTAACTGTAAGTGTACGGACTTTAAGAAAGTAGATATTTTAGTTTTACCAATCTTTGATTTCATGCTGTGCCGGATTTCATTGACTTTAAAATCTACTGTTGTAAACAAAATATTACATATTCTTTTAATATTTTTTTGTTTTATTACTCGGTTGGATTTTTCAATGTTTATGCCGATTTCCACCAAAATTCGTCACAACGAAAAGGAAATAATTATTGACAAGTTGTCTTAATAATTTCCAAATAACCCTCGTAAATATAAGAAATTAACAGGAACTACAATACGTTCACAGTGATATAAACTTGGTTGGTAGGTGATCAATTTTTTGAGAAACCCTCAGGCTTCACACAATAAGATCACATTAGTTGCTTTTCATTTTTAGTGAAATGATGCAATCAAATTATAAACCTATTACGATTCATATGATAATAGTATTTGGCTGGGATTATTGTATTTTGTCTTCAGCCCGTATTTGATCTTTGCACGTTAGCAGGTGATACAGGTCTTAAAAGAATAATTTTTTTGACGAACTAACATATAAACTTTGTGCATTTGTTTTTCGGATTTTGTCTACATACATGTAGTTAACATTCTGAAGAGTGAAATGATTGAAATCAAGCAAAACATTTTTCTTTTGAAGCCATATGTTACTTCAAATCATGCTAAACTAAGTTTCATTTATATGATTTTTACTTACTGGTTTCGAAAATCTGCAAATGTCTTGGTATTGTTTACTTTAAACACCGGCACTGTGGAATCATTAGACTTCCTGGTAACTCAATTTTCATAGATATTGTGGGTACCTCTCATCTACGACTCAACACTTTCCACAAATTATTGAATATGGGTTTTAAAGTCATTTTTCCCTTTGTAGGTATAAGAAAATACAGGAAATTACGTCTCCACTAACCTGTAAAACTTGAGCATTCCACGAAAACTGACCCCCACGTAAATAATAATTCCACAGTACGTCTTGCTCGTGCCATGTTTTTTTATTTTCTTTCCAATTTGATATACAGCTTCCAGAGATACTTAGGTCAATATTGCTCCTGCAAATGGACAATGAGATGCCATGTTTTAATCCGGAGAACGTCATATTTATAACAAATAAGTGGGATTCACTAAATACCAATAATACTGACGAAGACAGCAGCGATGATGATGAAGAAACTAAAGTTTGGGAAAACATAAAATCAAACGTCAAACAGAGGTGGCCGTCTGTGAGAGAGGAAAACATATTCAAAATGAACCTGAAAGATGTAATTTTTGATATTTTATACTACAAAAGTTATAATATCCTGAAACTGTCTATTTTTAATGAAAGTATGGTTGCGTGTCTGTTAGATAAAATGCTAGGGATTTCTGAACTTATTTTTTCTGTCAACAAAATTGTGTTATTACTTTACTTCAAATCAGCTATTTCTTTATGTATTCCGGAATGTTGTTTATGGATATTACAGATGGTATCAGATTAATTTTGAGCTCAGTAAATAATCTTTTAACGGTCCTAATTATATCCTTACCTGAAAATTTTGCAAAATATTTTTTATACGAAATTAATAGTTAATGTAATTTAATTTGGAGGGTTTATTAGTTTGAGTATTTTGACTTACTGCTGATATTTAACAATAAAACTTTAGAGAAGTCAAATTCATATAATCGTTCCCAATGTCTAAGAACATCATATGCTTTTTGTTTTTTCAACACATTTTTTCTTTTCTGAAGGTTTCTCCTCAAAATGATAATTCGTCAACAAAACAATTCAAAAAATTCCGAACACTTTTAGAGTCAAGTGTCAAAAAGGCCGAAAACATCCGAGTTGATCAACATATAAGGTAATATTTGTTTTCGAAATAGTTCTTTAATTTACGATTTTATGATACTAAATTAAGAATAGTGTTTCACAGGGCTGTTAAAAACATGTGAAATCTAAGTAACGTGGTAATCCGCGAAAAAAAAAATATATATATATATATACTAATATTCAACGTACAATCGTATAGATCTTTTTACTGTAAAAGGAGCCAAATGAATTCGAATGTGTGTCACCGTATCTTTTTTATACGAGTAAAGAGCTTGAATGAGTTACACGTAACGTTTTATAAAACATTTTGAACAGCACTAGGACACAAGGCACATCCACATTAAAAGCTAAAAAAATGTTGACGACTTTTGAGCAATTTCCCTCTTTGGTAATTTATGATGGCGAGTACAAATCAAGCAAATTAATGACTTTGTCAATAGGAAATTGAAAAACAAAATTACCCCCGGAGCACCTAGATGCTCTTTTTATTTCTAAACTTTTATACAGTCATTGCTTTAGCCGATGAGCAAAGCCAGCTGAACGAACCAATGTACGAGAACATACTTTTTCTCAGTAAAACTTTTGCTTTTTCATGCCTCCATTTCTTCTGATTCTGTTGAATTACCTAATCAAAGCAGAGAAAGTTTACCTGTGACGTCACACTGAACTAGCGCTAGATTTTCTTCAATAAATGTTGAAGCGGATTATGCATCTGTATTGTGTATTATGTGTAATAAGTAATTACTTTTCAGGGTAAATTGCGGTCCCTTAGCTGATTAGGTTTTTTTAATTGTTTATAGTAATGACATACACGCTTGTTCCATACTTTACAGTTATATTGATTAAAAAGCTAATGATTAAACTAATGTTTTTAATACATATTTTATAGGTAGAATTTCAGCCACATCACTTGAAAAGTAATGCAAGGAACAAATAAACAGTTAAAAAGTATACCCAAAGGTTTGCATATGGTCAAACCTTTATGGAGAATGGGCACATGTAATTGCACGCCTAAAAAAAGGGGGGGGGGGGGGGGGACATACGCCTAAAACGTATTCCATATTTTAGCGTACAAAGGTCAACAAAATTTAAAAAATATATATATTTCTGAAAAAAGAAAAAATAACGCTTTGTATTATAATGATACTTATTATTGTTTACATATTTTCGTGATTAAATTACTTTTTCTAAGAATAATGAGCGATTTCTGGGTTTGAAAAGTATATGGGTATGTGCCTGTTCTGCTATGTAGTGCAAGTAGTGGCTGACCTTGCTATAATTTAACATGCTTTAATACGCTTTTCAACATTATCTAATATCCACAAACTTTAGGTGTTGTGAGTTTTTTTTATTCACTCGTGTATTTATAACTATCTACATAGATTAGTTAACAGTTAGCCAACTGGTGTACCTAAACTTTTTCTTCGAGTGTGCGATGTGCATTTCATTAGGAATTGAAATAAAATAAAGAACGACACAGTCCACATGCAAATGAAAAAAAAACCCTGCGTAAATGTATTTAATAAATAATGTAAACCAACCTATTAGTATTAAGGTAAACGGAATCAAGAACATTACAAAAGTAAAATATAAAGTCAAACTTTGGTGTAACAGTAAGTCACATTACATCCGACCGCCCTAAAGTTTTTATTTGGTATGTTATGGTAGTTCTAAATGTTAAAAAGAAGGATAATTTTATTTACAAAAATATTTTAAGGAGTTATAAAGTATTAATCTAATGTATGCTTTTATACAGTAAATGTTTCTATCAAAGATTGTTATATTGATTTTTTAATAAGGTTTCTGCAGGAAATACTGATGAACGTATCCAAGGGAATTAATGCAAGACTTGAATTGGGGAAAAAATCCGAAAAAGAGCAAATGGAGTTGACAAAAGAGCATATAAAGAAAATTAATTTCTTGACCGACGAATGCAGAAAAGTATCTACAAAAATATTTCAATTTTAAAATGGTTCTTTATTCCTCTCTGATGGTTTATTCAACACATTAGTATATAATTTTATTTTAAATTTCTTTTTGTAACATTTAGTGAAGGGATACAAATGTATATTGTGATGTGTACCATTTAATAAATCATCAATACGCAAATAAAGTTAATTCAATGAGCGGCTATATCAAAGCGATTTAATTCTAAAGTTTTAATTGTTTTAATCAGGTCAGAGACACTTTACAAAAAAGAATAAAAAAGGATATAGAAGGTATCGCACAAGGAGTATATGATTACATGTCAACAGATCTAGGTAAAGACAGGATCTTAAATCCACCAGGCAAACCTCCGATAATGGAAGTAGAGTGGCACCCACAATTATTTGTCATGGATATAAACGAAAGGATTAATCTGCATGTTGTAAATGTTTTGAAATCTAGTGACATTGCGCAGATGTTCGAAACAGTAAAAAAAGAACTTGCTTCGTTCTACGAAAAAGTTTCAGCTGCTCTTTCTGATATGGAAAATGATTGGATAGAAGTTGGAATAGACGACACTGAATTATCAGCAGATACTGAAGTTGGTGGTACAAACAATTCAAAAGCATCCGTCGTTGGAGTTGTCCTTGCAACTTCTCCTCTTTGGTTACCATTATTGGCAGCCGGTATCGGTATAGTTGTCGCATTTGTAGGGCTTTCCATTGCTTTAAGTCCAGTGGCTATCCCACTTATGAAGTTCCTTGGAAGAGATGCTAGAAAAAGAAAAATAATAGATGAAGAATTTAACAACCGTCGTAATTCCGTGAGAAGCCTTATCTGCAATGAGCTTGAGGTAAACTGTGCTGGCGTCATGAATAAGTTGATAGATAAAGTTACGAAAGACCTGCTGCCTAAGCGGATACAAGCCTTACAGAAGTTGATACAACAGCTCTCAGAGTCTCGAGCAGAAATTCTGGAAAATCAGGAATTGCTTGAATATCTTTCAAAGAAACAAAAAGATATAGAGGAGTCTTTAACGGAATTGAAAATATGTTTGACTATGCAAAAAGGAATATCATAAATATTGCAAACTTTATTTTTAATCTGTATGCTGCACTTTCTTTTCTTTTAAAAACGGTATATATGGATACGTATGTATGTCTTTTTATCAAATCTTTATCATAATTGTTGTTCGTTAACTCTTAAACTTTTGACAATGATCAAATTTTACTGGAAATCTAGTTTGTCACACAAAAACATTGTTTCTAGATATCTAAAAAATTAAATTAGTTATTCTACATAAAAAAACTTAACGTCAATAACAACTTCTTATATACTTAGTTGCAAAAATAGGGGATTGCTTCAGAGAAGTTATCTAAATACCTAAAAAAAAAATTAAAAAATTAAAGTTAGTTAAAAACTTGCCAAAAATATTTATAATTTGAAAACTCCAGACTGTGAGGTTCACGTGTCTAAAAAATGAGTCATGCAACCACAACACAAAAAATATTTAGCTACAATTTCAATTAAACGTAACCATTTGCCTATCAATAATACAAATCAAGTGTCTATAGTATCATATTGTAATTATCTTGTATCTTGTCCTGTCCTGCACAAAAAATAAATAAATCAATAAAAATTAAAAGTATAAACACATTAAACTAAATAAAACAGAAAAATAATCCGCATTCCACATGTTGACAACAATATGTGGTTTAGTGTCGATGTAGAATATAAATTTAAGGCGCTAAGGGCTATGTTGAAACAGTTTCTCTAAGTACATGTATACAGAAAATGATGTCAAATAGCTGATTAATACAAATAAGATGGTTGCCGATGATTATGCTATAATTAATAACTTCCTATAGTTTTACAAACAATGTCCATAACTTTAAAAGCAATGTTTATCAATGCTTTAATGCAGGCAAAGATTATAGCTAAAATAAAATAGCTGCTTATTGTACCGAAAAGTTTTTTACAACATATTTGGTCAAGGAAAAACATTAAATGTAAGAAAATTGGATTAAAAGTAGAATTTAACATGTAAAGTATATCTTTCAAGATAGTTAAACTTTTAAAAAGTGTCTGATATATTCATTTCATTGAATTTGTTTGAAATAACTAACTGGCTTTGTGAATATTAAATAATTAAACAAATGTATTCCAATTTTTGAACTCAAATATGATTTCTTAACCCCACCCCCCCCCCCCCTTTAAAAAAATATATATAAAAAAAAACATATACAAATTCCAACACTTCTCATCAACACAACATCAATACGTTTTATTAAAGATTGATAAAACGTAAATTCCAAACACAATACACACAATTTAAATTAGAAAAAGGATTTAAGTTTGGAAGCAAACACTTATAAAAATCAATATACATACATGTCATTAAAAATATAAAAGACAAAAGTTAAACAGTTAATTACAAACTACTGAACAATTACCATAAAACTATTGAAATAACATGTAATCGTGTAAGTTAATTAGCTCAAAAGATGATCATAGTTAAAAGAAGCGAAAATAGTTAAAAGAAGCGAAGTTAATGCATACGGTTCAATTTATTTATTTTTCAGCTATGTTGAGGGCTTCCATATAAAATAGCGGTATTTATCACATAAAATGTAATCCTTTGAATAATCTTGATATTTAGCTCCAAAAACATTGTTACACAAAGTGATATTTTATTGATATACAAATTAGATAATTCGTCATCACATGGGCAACTTTTGAGTCTCTTGGGAATACCCTGTCACGTGATACTGCTAAAATAGATCGATCAGTAATAATACGAAAAAATACTATGTGGAAAGGCTTAACATGAACACATAAAAAATTTTCAGTTTCTAACTTGTAAAATAAACACAAATGATCAAAAGTTTCGAAAAGTGCTGGGAACTTGATTTGATTTGAACATATTGGGGGGGGGGATGGTTAAGTGGTTATAATTTAGAGTTTTACTGAGTTTATAATTTACACATTTATGTTTCATAATTGTTTATATTTTGCAGGTAGATGAATAAGAAATACTTTTAATATATGATTATATGATCAGGTTTACTTGTAATTATAATTTATATTTTGATAGTTAATAAAGAAAGCAAGAACAATCAATATTTATATCAATAATTTGTTATAATTATCAACTTAACAGACATTGAAGAGATTGCTTTTCTGTGACAAACTGTTGAACGAGACTAGTGTTTTCTGATTTTCAGTATTATTCAGTCATGATGTGGAATTTATGGAAATTGACAATTCTTCTTGCACAGTACATGTTTTTTTTCTTCTGTCTTTTTTATATCAGGAGGCAGTGCAGTTGATAAGAAAACCAATGCCTGAAATGATGAATATTTCAAATTTATTTTCAATAGATATCTATGAAAAATATTTTGATAGGTTACATGATTCAATAATATGATTTTAAAAAACAACCAAATATACATGAAGTTAGTGAGTAAAAGAAATACATAGGGTACACACTTTTTATCAACATCCCCAAAAAGTGTTTCCAGTTGACTATTTACTGCTTATATTACCCTGAAAATGAATGATGTCATAATTATCAAACTATTGTGCTAAACATAACATGAAAATGGGAAATTAGTCATTGACAATTATTGTGCATACTAATAGCAGTTTTATGTTAATTAATATCACAACAAGCAAAATCAAATGTTTATTATTTAGGATGTGTGGACATTTTGTTTGAACAACACTTAAATATTGTCTATTCATACATGTATTTATGAATTAAATAAGGCTAAATGAAAAAGAAAATCGATTTACATGAACAACAATACAGTCTTCTCTATATTTAATCCAGATCCTCACAGTTTTCTTCGTAGTGTAAGTATGGTAGAGTCAGGTGTATGGCATTCCTACTAGCTCTGGCTAGTGGATTAATCCTTTAGCTCTATCGGTAGAGTGCTTGACTGGCGTGCCAGAGGACCCGGGTTTAAATTCCAGCAGAGGCAATAAGTGTCTCTGTTACATTTGGCGCCCAACGTGGGGCCTGGGTAATATCTGGCTGGTGAAACAGATTGTTTCCAAAAATTTGCCCCACAGGCATTGGCACTCCAGGAGAGTTCGGACGCCTCATTTCGTGGAGGGGGACAAGGTGGTAGAGTTAGGTATATGGCATTCCTACTAGCTTTGGATTCCCAAGACATAAATTTAAAACATCGATATTGATTTTAACAAAAAAAAGTGCAACATTAATTAAAATCAAGGAATAAATATTTGCACACCAATTTTTTCTTTAAAATATGTTTTGGTATGTACAGTGGGGGGGGGGGGGGGGGGGGGGGGGTGGGGGTGGGGGGGGGGGGGTTGCTGTAGTCAAGCCACATCATTCCTGGATTGTCTTTTGTTAATCTAACAATAAATTGTTATATACTCATAAATGCATTCATGTACAAGTCATTTATAGTTATACAATTTCTGACATTTTGCTTCAGGAATTTAGGTTCAGTTCTCTTAAATCTATCACAATTTGTTTATTGGCGCCATTAACAACGTTTACCATTAATCACAAAAAAAATTATCACAACTCTGATCATAAAAATAAAGTCTTCAGCAAAAAGGAAAAAAAACCCAACTAAACCAAAAACATTTTAGAGATAAAAAAACATGGAAAAAATATGAAGGCGAGATGTTGAAAAATGTCGGGTTTTTGCCAAGCTAGCTAAACCTCTTACTAATCGTGTTCACTATGTCAATGTTCAGGTTTAGTGAGCAAGTGATAATTTTTGCTATAAAACTTTTTTTTCCATTAAAAAGGGGAGTTTTTATGAAATTTTGATTTTACGGTTTTTTTGCATGTTTACGGTAATTGGAATAGCAAACTGGCCACAGAATTCTATTCGCTATTCGAATAGTGAATATTAAAAAGCAAACAGAACTCCAATTTCTAAATGCCTGAATATTTTTCTTGCATATTTTTAAGCTAAATTGCATTGGCGCCATTAACAACGTTTACCATTAATCACAAAAAAAAATATCACAACTCTGATCATAAAAATAAAGTCTTCAGCAAAAAGGAAAAAAACCCCAACTAAACCAAAAACATTTTAGAGATAAAAAACAACAAATACTTCTTGCTCCAAGAGACTCGTCATCTGTACCATTTTACCACTTTACAACTAGATACGATTTTCTTACGAGCAACGAGTAGGTCTTTCGTTCAATTTTTGGAAACGACACAATCTGATATCGATAAAATTTAACATACCCCCCCCCCATTCAAAAAAAATATAGGAATGCCAAAGTCTGTAACGATACTTAACAACGTTGTTTTTTAAAAACATCATTAAAGATAAAAGATCAAAACTTTTGGGCCCCCGAAAATCCCTTTATATGTCATAAATCCTGGGGCAGTGATAATTTTTAAACGGATATTGTTACGATCAACAACTTTGCTTCTATAATGCATTACAAAATATATACCGATTTTATTTTGTAAAACATTTTAGGAGTGTCTTGGCCCTTAATAGAGGAACCAGCCCCGTTTATTTTGTTTCGTTGGAGAGAACTTTTAATGCTCTACGACTTTTGTATGATATTTTGAAATAAAATATCATCTGATGAAAAGATACCAATCAAAACATATGAAAATTTTGATTTAAAATTCGTACGGAGTATTTTTTGCCCAGACGAGCTCAAAGAAATGGCATCACTCGCGAAAAAAATACATACTGCTCAAGGCAATCTATATATATTTTTTTTCATTATTTATATGCTTCTACATACATCACAAATTTTCAAGGACACACAGTATGTTTAACAAAGCAACGAAACAATTACATCAATATTGCATATATAATGAACGTTTACTAAGAGAAAAAAAACCAAAATACATATTAAGCACATTTTCTATTGAGAGAAAGAGAGAGAGAGAGAGAGAGAGAGCACTCTAGAGTGAGTTAATCACAGGGGTCCAAATTTCCCCAAATCTATATAGTTAACCTATCCTGAAAATGTCATATCTCTGATAGTTTCTAGGATCAGCTCTGCACAAAGTAGGTCGTAAGAATTTATAAAAACATAAATCGGGACTGGAAGTGACGACAGAAAAAAAATATAAAATGTATCGCTTTAACATCGAGTCGATTTTCTTGTAAAAATTGTTCGAAATCGGTCAATTCACAATCAAGAAATGAATTATATTGTTAAAACGAAATAAACACAGCATACTGTCTGGCCGATCTACATTTTGTTAAAAGATATACACATACTGAATAATGTATTCCATCTCATTTTGTTAAGTAAATAAAAAATACAAATTTTTACGGATTTGTAAATGAAAATATTAAATAAAGTCGATCTATAAGAAAAAGAACCAGCATAAATAATCCATGTTTGTTTGCTATCATCAATTCAAAACCGCACATTTAACAGATATCTTATTACATTTCAATACCGTAGACCAGCCCTACATTCAATATCCATTAGTTATCAAAGTACTGAGAGTTCTGAAAGACGGGGTCTTGAAAGTTTGAATTTGTAATTGTCCTTGATTTTCTCGAATATGCTTCCAAAAAATATGAGTTTGAATTAGTTGTTTCAATCTACTACATTAAATTGGCTTTTTTGCAATTGTCTGATAATTTGTCTAAATTTTACTCAATCCCAGCCTTCTTAATTGAAGAAAATGGACACAACCGTATTTTATGTAAACTAAGACCCCATGGAAAAAATTAAAACATTACTACTAACCGGGAAAATCAAACCAACTATATTAAGCTTGATAATTTGAATCATTAGATTTATTCAATTGTGTGGTTTAAGGAGGCCGACTTTAGTTAGAGTTATCGCTCTTTGCGCATCTTGACGCGCATGTATGCTTTCCGGTTGTTGCATATCAGTTTGCATATTAATAAATCAAATTAAAAGACTTAACATACCTGATATTACATATTTATTTATGTTATACAGTGAAAATTCAATTTCTATGCATTTTAATATATAATTATAGATTTCTTTAGTTTCGCGTTTTTTACGACATGCGATTGCCCATTTTTGACATTGTTTACATCAGACGACTGTCAGCTGTCAAAAATGAGAGTCAACGGAAAATTTGCCAAAAAAAGAGAAGCAAATCGAAGTAAGGCCAGACAGACACATGTTTTAAAGGCCCGTTCATGTAGGCTATCTGCTGCTGTTGTTGCACATGTTTCTGAAAATATTCCAGAGTTGCCTTCTACTTTATCTACACCGGTTGCTGGCAACGCTTCGTCTTTTATATCATCAGATCATTCTTATACAAATTCTTCGTCTTTTGATTTTATTAATGAGACCTTTTTCTCAGGAAGACTTCGGCCGATTTCAAACACACGTTTTGTAGTAGATTTACAGACTTTATTCGATAACATGAAATGCAATTACTGTGACTTGGAACTTAAAATGAAAGATGCTGTCGGTGTTCTTCCTGCTGGAATCACCGGTCACTTAGTTTTTAGATGCTACAGCTGCTATAGATATGTAAGAACTGCCATGGGAAAAGTCCATAGGGCACACTACCAGAATAGAGGACCACCAGTCTTTGATGTCAATTCCAAACTAGCAACTGGTAGGTCAGACTTCTTCTCCTATCTATAACTGTATCTATAAATGTACAGTCAAGGGACATAATTATTCGCCACCTGTGCGCATATAGCGTTGCGTTTTCTCGCATGGTCCATAAAGTAGGGTTCTGCGCTATAAATAAACACAGCATATTCCCTTTCTAATTTTAACTTTGTGATGTAATACTAAAATTGATGACGTATACACAGGATTTTTGTCTACTGCTGTACTGTTTGTCGGTAAAATTAGACCAAAACAATATGGGTCGAATGGAAAAGAATTATGTACGAACGCCAGAAATATGATTGTAAAAGCTTATAGAGAAACCAGAAACACATCAGACATGGTTAAAAATAAAAAGAACACTGGAAACCCGTGCCGAATTCATTAACAAAAAACAGCAACTCATGGCGAAAATTCGGATTGCCTGGGAAAATATACCTACCGCTTATATTGAGGACCTTTATTCGACCATTCCTGGAAGGCTAATTGAAGTTTTAAAGATGAAAAACAATCTAACAAAGATTGAGGTAAGATAGGCATTTAATAAATTTTTATTAGATCCTAAATATCAAGGTGCGCGATACTCGAAGTCCGGCGGCCATTTTGAAGTGGCGAATAATTATGTCCCATGACTGTATGTACAAGACTTCACATGGAGCATAATTGTACATACTATTGATAGGGGAGTTATATTGTATGAATGATATTCTAGAACAAATACTGGTTATGAAAATTTATAGTAACTCTGAGTAAATATTTATGATGTAGGCTATGCCTGTCCACTTCTCAAAAGAGAATAGATTCATAATTAGTAGCAACATACTTTTAGGTACATGTACACACGACATTGTTAATAAAATGACATATCAATGCATTGCCGCAGTCGAGCAATGGTACTTGAAATTGGTGAGAACTGGTTACATGCCAGTGTAGTTTAATTACACTTGCTGATCTTAAAAATATATGTAGTCACAGATTCCTAATTAATGTATTGTTTCAATAGATTACATATGTTTTCATTCAAATTTCCATGCTTTAATCATGCAACCTTAAACACTCCTATGGGGTCTACTTGTAATAGGGTGTATTTTATGATGATAATTACATTCATGCATTATTCGTATTTCATCATTATAATCATAATCATCCTTACCTACACTTCATCTATATCTTACATGTACATGTTCCATAGTTAGTATCTCTAGAACCCCCTGTCTTTTATTTGCCTATCATTAGTAATCATTATTTATTTATTCTAGTACGTGGCTTCTGATATTTTAATTATTTCCTTATGCCATTTCACCTGTATGGTCACTTTCATGCATGTGGACATAATCAAGTGGGTTATATTATAGCCAAAAGTAACTTTCCCCACTTTAATTAACTGAGTAGTCTTTTTGACAGACCAAGGCTAGGCTTCTTAGGAGCTTAGGAGAAAGACCTGTTTTCAACAAGGGACTGTTTATTTCACTTTATATTTGAACATTTTGGAGAGAAGTTGGTTATATTAAGCAGTACCATATTTAGCAGCTATTAGCATGTGAAACCTTGTTCCATAAACAGGGATTATCCCTCGAAATAAATAGAACCCTATCAGTGGAATTGTTTTCTTTCCTCGGGACAACCGGCTATATTACATACTTCCCTGCTGCTCCTATTCCAATTATTTTCCCTTATTTCTAATTAAAATCAGATGGTCTAAATTTACAAAGTGATGATTTTTAAGCAGACTATGTATATGCCACAGGGTTGACAGATGTGTGACTGTCACCCAGTCAATATATCAGGTCTCAATACATGTAGCTCAGTGGTTAAATTAGACCGCAGGCACAGTACATCAGAGGCCCTGGGTTCAATCCCAGTTGAAACTTGACTTTTCACCACCTGTTAAATACAAGTTAACATGTATATTCTATATTCATGAAAGTTATTGTTATGGTTATTTCACTATACTTACAAACTGCCAAACTATTTACTTCTGCCATGCATGTGATTTTGCCACTGTAAGTGATTTGCATTGTTGAAAATACCAGAAATGGCAGAACTTACTCCAGAAATGATATAAAATAGTATATTTTGAATTTTTGATTTTGATTTTGATTTAAATAATTCAAAAATAATGTACTATCAAACACCTTTACATTAAAAATGGGTGGTTTTTAATTAAATCATGAATTGACATGATTATTATTATTTTTTGGTACAGTAGATGATGATAATAGTTATGCTTGATTAAATGACAAAATCTTTTAAAATCAATTACTAATTATTAAATGTTTAACAGAATTGGAATATGTCCCAGCTATAATCTTTTGCTATTCTGGACATATACATGCATGTATATATACAGATCTATATTGATTGTACTCTTTTTCTCTTTTAGCAATTCATCACAGTGGTATTGGACCTACTCAGGCTAACAACTTTTTGACAACACTTAATCTTCCTTTTGTCAGTTCCTTTTTATTTCAAAAAAGGAGTCAAGAAGTGAGTGACACATTCCAGAAAGTAGCTCAAAGCTCAAATGATATGGCTTTGCAGAAGGAAGTAGAGATGACAATTAAATATGGTAAATTCATGTTGTGCAGTTTATCAAAAAAAAAAATTGACATCTTTTTCATTTCCCAACAAATTGAATGTGGAGTGTGTGAAAATAGCAAATATTTGAATAAGACAGTTGTTTTTTTCTAGGTGACACTGCAGGCCATGTTGGTCTAGGCTGTAAGATAGACACGCCACAGTTAGCTGCAACAGAATCAGCTCATCACTGTAAGGAAGGACCTTTAATGGGTAAACATAGTATTTTGTGAAATTCATTTGAGATCCATATATGACACATGACTGCATTTAAAAAACTGCCATAAATTAATTGAATTAGCTGAATTATTTAAGCATGGATGCATGTATATGTCTCTGGAGGATGTGAAAATAGCAAATATTTGAATGAGACAGTTGTTTTTTTCTAGGTGACACTGCAGGCCATGTGGGTCAAGGCTGTAAGATGGACATGCCACAGTTAGCTGCAACGGAATCAGCTCATCACTGTCAGGAAGGACCTTTAATGGGTAAACATAGTATTTTGTGCAATTGTTAAATTGCCTTAATTCTTGTCATTTCAGATCCATATATGACACATGACTGCATTTAAAAAACTGCCATAAATTAATTGAATTAGCTGAATTATTTAAGCATGGATGCATGTATATGTCTCTGAAGGATGTGAAAATAGCAAATTTTTGAATGAGACAATCGGGTTTTTTTAGGTGACACTGCAGGCCATGTGGGTCAAGGTTGTAAGATGGACATGCCACAGTTAGCTGCAACGGAATCAGCTCATCACTGTCAGGAAGGACCTTTAATGGGTAAACATAGTATTTTGTGCAATTGATAAATTGCCTTAATTCTTGTCATTTCAGATCCATATATGACACATGACTGCATTTAAAAAACTGCATAAATTAATTGAATTAGCTGAATTATTTAAGCATGGATGCATGTATATATGTCTCTGGAGGATGTGAAAATAGCAAATATTTGAATAAGACAGTTGTTTATTCTAGATGACACTGCAGGCCATGTGGGTCAAGGCTGTAAGATGGACATGCCACAGTTAGCTGCAACAGAATCAGCTCATCACTGTCAGGAAGGACCTTTAATGGGTAAACATAATATTGTGTACAATTCATTTTAGATCCATATATGACACATGACTGCATTTAAAAAATTGCCATAAAATTGAGACTGAATTATTTTAAGCATGGATGCATGTATATGTCTCTGTGCTTTAATTTGACACATGACCCATGCAAAGTGTTCAAGTTTAGATTTTATCACATGACTGTATAAATTTGACAGACTGCAACTCTGTAGCCTCTGCTCCTGATATCCATATCCCTGGTATAGTTGCTTCTGCAGATGGAGCATATCAAAAAAGAGGGTCTGGAAAATGTCACAACAGCCTGTCAGGTATGTTTTTAGCACAGCAAATCTAGATCAGTTATAAAGACAGGCTTAAAGTTATTTGCATCATTTTATGAAAGTTTAAAATGTAATGTCCCAAAAATGCATTAAGTAAGCAATAAATAAAGTGAATATATTATCGGTGTCATACAATATTTTGAACCCCGTGATATATTTAACCTGGGTTCAAAATATCGCTGCAATATATTGACCCCCCCCCCCCCCCATAAATATTGAACCCTGGGTTCAATATATATGGCCGCGATATTTTGACCCCCCCCCCTCCCCCCGCTTCCCTTTGGAGAGGGGGTTCCAAATATAATGGCTGCAAAATCTTGAAAGGGGGTTTAATATATTGTGGCCATAATATTTTGAACCCCTTATCCAATAGCAATGAAAATCAGAAGGGGGGGGGGTCAATATATCGCGGCCATAATATTTTGAACCCCTTTTCCAATGGGATATGAAATAGGAGAGGAGTTCAACATATTGCAGTCGTAATATCGCATAATATATTGAACTCGGGTTCAATATATTTTGCGGTATCAAAACATTTTATGACACCGGGAGAAGTAATTATGACCAATTTTTTTTAAAAATAATTTCTAGGTACAGCAACCCTTATCGGGAAGAACACAGGAAAAGTGGTTGCTGCTACAAGCAGATCCAAAAGATGCAGAATTTGCTCCGCTGCTAAGAAAAGAAGAGTCACTCCCAGGAAACACAAGTGTGTCAGAAACTGGACAGGCTCAGCAAAGTCAATGGAGGCAGATATGGTGGTAGATATGCTGAAGACTGTTAAAGAAAAAGATGCCACAGTGGTTACGTTAATTGGCGATGATGACACAACAGGGTTCCAACGGGCAAGAGAAGAAGTTTTCAAAGAGATGGAAAAAGTCAGCGATTCAAACCATGTAAAGAAAAATATTTCTAATCAGCTATTTAAGTTAAAGGAAAAATAAAAAGAGATGTCCGTGAAAATCATCAATGCTCTCATCAAGAGCTTTGGATATATGTTGGCGCAGTCAAAAGGGTCTGTTGACTTGATACAAGATAATGTAGAATCAGTTGTGCATCATCAATTTGGCGTTCATGATAAATGTGGAGCATGGTGTAGAATGAAGACTGATGGATCACGCAAACACAAGAATTTGCCTTGGGGTGCTGACCTGAAGAATGAACATCTTAAAGAAGACATTTTAAAGATCTTCAAAAAGTTGGACGTACAGAAACTAAGCAAATTAGACAGCACCAATCCAAATGAAAGTTTCAACAACATCCTACGTTCAAAAGCACCCAAAGACAAACATTACAGTGAAAGCGTCAGTCTACAGAACAGGCTTGCAGCTGCTGTTTGTCAAAAAAATGAAGGCTACAGTTACGTTTCCAAGGTATAAAGTTACATGTTTTTGCATGCTTTAAAATGAGATACATGTACCTATATGAATCCTATTTTGGATTTGATTGATCCTATAACTTCAATTTCCCTTGATTAGATAAATGAAGATCTTAGACTAAGTCCAGGAAATGCTACAACAATGTGTGCTCGGTTAAGAGATAAAGATGTAGCACGAAAACGAGATGTTTGTAAAACAAAGAAATTCAAAGTAAGTATGTTCAATAACTGTTAAAGGCACAACACATAAAATGAATGATGTAACTACAATTAGAAGGAAAGAAATGTTTTCTCTCTTGATGATGTTTTTTAGAAACATCTACCTGTAACTTTTTAAACAGCTTAGAAGATTGCAGTTGAAGAGTGACCGAGGTCTGGAAACAAGAAGTGCTGAAGTCAGAGAAGGAGATACTTACAGTTCCGATATCATGGGTATGTTTGAAATAAAGTCTTAATGCTATACCAATAGATTTCCATCTACTAGTAGAGAGTTTTTACCAACAAAAAGAACGTTAATTCTACCAATAAAAAGATTTCAATTTAACCAGTTTGCTGGTCCACTATAAAATTTGATGGATTACTCAGGGTTGTCTCAAAAATTTGAAGTAGAAAGAAGAAATAAAAAAGTAAAAGGGGGGGTCTAGCTTATAGCTAGATGTGTTTGAAATGCAATAATATCCAGGTAATTAAGGCCCCCCGCCCCCAGTCTTGGAGACAACCCTGGATTACTACATCACAACTAATCAATATTATATAGTTTCATCTTTAATATATGTATGTTACAGAAATAGCTGAAGCAGTGCAATTAACATAAATGGGAATGGTTGCTCTTTGAAATTATACTTGCATCTTTATATATATAGAGTTGTTCCAGAGTTATTCCCCCTATCTCTTATATTATTGATTTTATATAGGAAGTTGAATGTGTTTTAACAGATGGAACGAAAGAACTTGACACCAGAAGAATTCCTGAAATTGGAACAGAACCAAAATTCGTTTACTTTGATGTGGAGACAACAGGTTTAGGTGATTATTTATTGTTCTCACTGTAAAAATAAGATTTCTACAAGTCAGTGTTCACTAGCAATACCCCGACACTGATGTGATAGTTGCTGAGAAAACTGTAATGGAATTTGGTATGACAGACACACAGATAAACAGGAAGATATAATTGACGTCAGATTCATACAAAATAAAATGCTATCATATGGCATGCATAAACAAAAAGTGTGCTAAAATTTTAAGTGTCTGCAAATAGCAGCTAGTTGTTGAAAAAACTGTGACCAAAATTTTTTTACAGATACACAGACAGACACAAAGGTAAAACAGTATACCACCTATACCTCCTATTAGCATATTATCAATTGATAGATGTATTCTAAATTTTACAGCAAGGACTAGTTCGATTACCCAGATATCTGCTGTTTGTGGGGAAGTGGTGTTTAACGAATTTGCGACTCCCAAAGAACCAGTATCGGATGAAGCAGAGGCTGTAACTGGAATTAGCTTTGATTTTCACTCTAACCAAATGACACAGCATGGTGTGGAGAAAGAACACAAGCATACAATGAATGTTCTCCTTGATTTTATTGATTTTCTTAAACTATTTGGCCACAATATTATTTTAGTTGCTCATAACTGCAGAAATTTTGACTGTATCATTTTGTATAATCAGTTACTACAAAACAACCTTTGGAAATATTTTTGTTCATTTGTCATTGGGTTTTCTGATACTTTGCCTTTTTTCAAGCAACTTTATCCAGAATTCCAAAAACATAATCAAGCAACACTTGCTCTTGAAATATTAGGTGAGAAATATGCAGCACATGATGCATTGGAAGATAGCAAAATGCTTCAGAAACTTGTCATGGTAACTGGATCAGAAAAAATGCTTTGTAGTACTTTTTTCTTTAGTGTTTGTCAAATTACAGCTCATGGGGTTCAATATGCTTCATGTACAAATTCAATATCTGTGTTCAAAAAATGTTGTGTCGAAATCAATTGCGAAAAAAATTTTGGATTCATCACTTAATTATGACTGCCTTGAACTAGCATTTACAAGGGATGGGTATGATGGTTTATATGCTCTCTTGAGTGAAAGGAACATTGCGACGGGTAAACCCCGTGTTTCTAAATGCCACAAAATTATTCAGAAGTTGGTAGATTATTTTGCGCAGATTAAACTTGTGTAATTGCAATATTGTGTGTATACAAGCTTGGCACAAAAATGCCTTTTGTGTTAATTTATTTAGGTCCAGTTCAAAGCAAGTAAAAGGATATTTTAATTTATGCGATTCTATAAGATGTTTGTATCAGACTAGAAAACCTGTCCTGATTCTAAACACTGTGAGTGCTGCTGACTGAGCAAAGTTTGGACAAACATTTTACATTTTCAGCTGAGCAATGGGGCCCCTAGGTGTCTTGCTCTATGATTTGTATGGTGAGTGGTAAATGTACTGATAATTTGTATAATAAACCATAAGATTTGGCACAGGATGCTTAGCCTAGTAATTTGCTAATAATACAGGTTTGCAATTGTTTATCTTAATTATAATTTCTTTGTAAAGAATATTTATGATTCACAGCTATAGTGTTTATCTTCTTGAAAAACATTGTGCATTGCTAAAAGATATACTTGCATTGATTTGTGTAGAAGTAAGTGGATGTGTTTGATGTTTGACTTGTTGTGATTTTTCAAAAAGATTTAGCCCTGTCATGAATCTTTACATGTTGTTTTAGCTAGACCAAAAAAGTATGAACTGATCATCTGATACATGTAATAAATGGTTTTAATGTTGGTGTACTAGTATGTTTCATATCCATTTATTCAAGATTGTAGGTAAATCTTTATAGACACCATATAAAGAAATCAGTTTTTGAGATGTCACATTGGATTTTGAAAATTGCATGTACGTATTTCTGGCACTTGTGATGCTGCTTTGGGCAACATTAGATCAGTCAAATTTACAGTATTCTACATTAATAGACTGACAGCTTAGTCAAATACATTTATTCCAAAACTACCTGGAAATATCCTATAATTGAATCCAAAATTTATCTTGCTTATAAGTTTTATTTTAAATCAAGAATATCTGGTATTTTTAGTAAGCTCTATGAAGTTTCACTGTGGTCTTGAAATGAATAACATTTTGCCAATTGAAATATCTCCAGTTTTGAGATGACCCCTGTAAGGCATTTCTGTCTTAATTCTCTCATTTAGCATCAGTTTTGGACATATCAGCTACACTTATCATTTATTATAATCTCAACTTCATATATACCTTTTCTGGTATGAAACTATTTTAACATCATAGAAATACGGAAAGATTTATCTATTTTGAGGTTTTGAGATGCCCCCTTTGAATAAACAGTGAGTAGATTTATGTGTTTCTAATACATATTTGATAAACATTCTACTATTAACTATTACATGATACAATTAGGGCAAAAAGTCTACGGCCATTTCTATGATTAACATCGAAAAAGTGTGAAAACTTTTTTTCATTTTTCTGTAGACCTTGGTAAATGAAGTTGTATTTTGAGTCAGTCCCTAAAATTTTACACCCAAATTATTGAAAATTTTTCAATATTTTCATGATAAGGTTGTTGATTCTAAATAAGAAATCAAAGATTTTATAATATGTTCAATGTACGCTCTGAAGTTTCACTGATGTCTTGAAAAATTAATTTTTTTTCCAAATATATCAAGTTTTGAGATGACCCCTGAAAACCATTTAAGCATAATTTTATGTACTTTAGCTTCAGTTTCAAAGATATTATCTATGCCAATCATTTACGAAAATTTGAATTCTTAGTCCTTTCTTATTATGGAAGGAAATCACTGACAACCCTGTGGAAATATGAAAAAAGGGTCAATTTTGAGGTTTTGAGATGCCCCCTTTGAAAAACCAGACGGTAGATTTTTTTGTTTCTCACATATAATGATCAATACACTATTAAGTATCATATATATCAATTTAAGCAAAAAAGCTATTGTAATATTTTTTTAATTTGCCTTGAAGTGTGAAAAAATGGCAATTTCCTATATAAACCTAATTTATAGTAAATTAAGCGATATTTTGAGACGGTCCCTAAAAAATACTCAGACGGTAGATTTTAATGACCCTTTGCATACTCGTAAGACTTGGTCTAAAAGACACATAGTAAAAAAAGAAAGAGTTTTGCTATTGTAGTTTTTTCACAAAAAAACCCAAATCGGCCTCCTTAAGAGAAAATTAATAATTCTTACGGTATCCGTTATACAAGGTTTATGAAAACCCCGAAAACTCTCAAACTGCTGAATTAATGAACAAGGTTAATATTTGTATACCGATAACACACACAGGCACCTGACGTTAGAAATATTTCTTTTTACAATAGGATTCCAAGTACTCTAACAATAAAAAGGTTTGTCACGGTCGCCATTTTGAAATTTTAGACCGACTAATCTGACAAGATATTCTTGAAGCGATTCATGCAAAATTTATAGGCAAAAATAAATCCATTCGCCACTTACTACTTTTTCGTGTAAATTATTGCATCACCTACACGAATTACGATAAAACCGTTCCGTTCTTTAAAAATCATACTCCGAAAATCAGAGACATACATATCAGAAATTTGCAACCCCGCCATTAGCGTGTAAATGTTACGGGACCAACCTTACTTTGAGAACTACAAATGCAACAGCAATCATGTATAAGTAATTAAATTTGAAACTGATAGTGAACATGAACCTGTAAATATGTTTAAGCATGTTTTATTTATGAAACATCTACAAAAAAGTTAACTCTTTTCTTAGCTTTAAAATTACTTTTTTAAAACTTCTTGACTTTTCACAAAGTAATGGTATCGGTAATGCATTAATTACTTTACTCATGTAATGGTAATGCAATGCATTACTTCAAGAAAATTAAGTAATGGTAATTTAATGCCCTAATCCATGAAGAAATGATAATGTAATGCATTACTTTACAATGTAATTCACCCCAAGTCTGATTCCAACTAAGCCGGACAACATGAACATTAACAATTAACTTGGTTCTTCAATCGATAAGATTGTGTATTATATTTGATCTATTGGTCTTCCAAAATTTATAATCTATATAGATTTTACTTACACTACATTGTTCAACATTTGAATTCATTTTTAATTAATTAATTAAAGAGCCAATGAACTAGAAAGCAAATTCAGACTTGTTTTTATTTTTTATGTAGAAAAATTCCTTTAGAGACGAACAGCAGCCATACCGCAGGTAGACTGGAAGCCAATGAAACATCTATTTAATATGTAAGACATCTGTGTATAATCCGTCCTAATTTTAACTTCGGCTTGCGCAAGAAGTTCGGTAGTATTCTAGTGAAAGAATGTCAAAATAAAATTCACAATAAAATTTCACAATTTCAAAAATGGTACATTGCGTTTGGGAACAATACATTCGTTCAACCTTCAACCTTTTCTATTGATTAATGAGCTCGAACACCAACTGAATCGTCAACGGCGGTGTGCATTCAGTTACGCAACTCAGTCCACATTTGAACCCGAGCAGGAATATTTTGATCAATAAAACTATTTGTTTATTTTCTAAATAGAATTTAGTTTAAACACAGAGGACTTAAAAAGATTTAATGCGTGTTTTTAAAATACATATTTAATGATATGTATGCAAACTTACTGCACTAGTTTCTTACGCGTAGACTCAATTCATGTGTTCTAAGCGTGCCCTCCGGTTTGAGACTTCGGCTGACAGTAAACCAATAGACGGGGTCATGTGACCCCGTCTAAAAATGAGAATTTAAAAAATGGGGTGTCTCTATTTTTGTAACATTCGTGGGTAGCCTTTCCCTACGAATTTTCATTCTCGACAACACAATAAATTTGAAAGAGTTAGTTTTCTCTCTAAATCTAAAAACCAACGCATAAACAAAATTACATTCCCATGAATAAGCAAAATTAGCCTCTGCGAAATTAATTATTTTCACAGGAAATGGTAGTTGGGAATTAAAAGAGATGAACAGTGAAGGAAACAAAGCTGTTGTATTAAACAACCACAGGGCGAAAAACAATCTTTAAGCAAGTCCTTAAAGGTAGTGTAAAGGTGGCGTAAAGGTGGCTTAAGGGATATACAATCTTTAAACCACCTTTAAGTCACCTTTAAGCTGAGCTTATAGGTCCTTAATGTTCAAACTTCTTTAAGTCACCTTTAAGCCATCTTTAAGCCATCTTTAAGTGCCATTTACGCTCCATTTAAATTGTCTTTAAACCATCTTCAAGTTCCCTTTAAGTCAAGCTTGATCAAGCTGAACAATAAAAATATATATTAAATGCAAAATATCTTTTATAGGGATGGGAGGGGGTCATCCGAGTGATAATATAATTTCCAAGGAAGAAGGGGGGGGGGTGTTCCAGGCAGTTTTAATTGTCGCTCCATTAAACACAGATCGCTATCATCAACACCGCTCCGATGGACACGGATTGCCGTTATAACATTCTTTATAATTATTTTTGGGTTTCAAAATTATTGTAGGGGTGAGCGCAGTCTCTGTATCTTAATCTGTGCATGAAACTAATTAAAGTATGTTTGTTTCCTATTATAAATTAATCGGTAAAATATCTCTCTCTCTCTCTCTCTCTCTCTCTCTCTCTCTCAGTTCATCCGGTTATTAAACAAAATAAAGATACTGAACCAAAAATGCATGATTTAATTTGTTAATCGGTTTAAGGTTTGTATTTTCTTTTCAATTTTCATTATATCTAGGTCTAACTCTAGATCTGCTAGATACAAGTTAAATATGAAAAGACTCTAAACTGCCTTTGTTATATCGGGCAGGATATTACTGCTTTGTATGTCTAGACATAGTTTTGTTCGTTTGTGTATATCTAATTTCAGTCTATTGTTTGTCCAACTTAAGAAAACCCCTGGAACTAACACAGATTATACAAGATATACACAACAGTTGTGTCGTGTGCCCAGGTGCACGTTTGTGTATATCTAATTAAAGTCTGTTGTTTGTCCAACTTAAGAAAACCCCTGGAACTAACACAGAATACTAAGTATACAAGATATACACAACAGGTGTGCCGTGTGCCCAGGTGCACGTCAGGGTTTCTAAAGGCGTTGAATCTTAGTATGTAAGAGTATACGATAAGTCTAGTGAATAAAAGTTAATTTACATTTGATTTGTAATTCATTTTCAAAGTATTATTTCCTAGCTCTGGGTTTCAAAAATATTACGTCTACAAATCAACGATACATGTATGTAAGAGTAAAATCATGAGGCTAATTAATTAATGTACCGGTGATCGTAAATAGGGGTTAATTATTTAAATATATGTGTAAGGGTAAATATGTCACATACCCAGCCTGGTACATCTTACAATTGTATGTACAAGTGTATGTATACATCATTTGCAATTGCCACATGCAGTAAATACGTCACTGGTAATTGGTAATATTGTTTGTTATAGAATTGATAGTTTAAAATCATGTATACAATTAAATATTTAAACATACTGGAACGGCGCCGCGATCATGAAAACTTGGAAATTGCGGGAAATTGAGCAAATACACTAATAGTTTCAATGCATTTAATAAAAGAAATGATTTCATTTTGTTCTTACATTTTTATAGCGATAAATTAGATGAAGGTATATCTACTCGGTTTAATTTTTTTAACTAAGAAAGCCTACTAGTGAGCCTAACGGTTTCCATTTAGGTATAATATATTTTTGTTCACTGAAGACCAAGTTCCGTATGTCATTCTAAATACATGCATGCATGTAATTCATAAATTAGATATAATTGATTGTTACAAACTGAATGGTTTGTCAGAATCTTTTCAAGTAAACACATTCAATACATTGATGCAATATCCACTGGTATATAGGATATAAAAAACACCCGTAAATATGTAAGTTATCGTGGCGCAGAGGAAGACGGTGATGCTAGTAAACAAAGTGTCCCGGGTTCAATTCTCGCCGTGGGCGGTTTTTTTCATATTATTTTCTAGATCAAAAACCGTTTTTAATACCTTTTCTTTTATAAAGTTGATACATTTTGTTGGTAAATTAAGCACAATATTGAATTAAATTTTTTTAATAGCTAAAAGGTGGCTGGCTTAAAGGTGGCTTAAAGGTAGCTTAAAGGTGGCTTAAAGAAGTTTGGACATTAAGGACTTATGAGTTGTCCTTAAAGGGGGCTTGAAGATAGTCTTTAAGCCATCTTTACGCTTTCTTTAAGCCACCTTTAAGCAACACATATAGCTTAAAGGTGGCTTAAAGTTATTGCCATATATCACATGTTGTTTAATAACAGCATGCCTCACGATACGTAAGTTCAAGATTTCAATTAAAGATGATACGTTAGTTCTAAATTTGAAAAATAAATATCTCCAAAAATATTGATGTAAAAATCTTGGCATGTTCATTTAATTACAACATTGTCTTACTTTTACCTTACTTGAATTTTCAACAAATGCAGACCCATGCGCAACAATTTGGGTGATTGTATTCGCCATAGGTGTCCACGAGGACTTCACTGCATAGATCGTATGTGTACGTGCCTGGATTATGGCGGTGAATTTTTGTTTTCTTTAGCCGTCAAAATGATTAAAACAACATGATTAAGCAGATTTTTATGTACGCTAAGTTTAACATTTTTAGTGAGTTTTTCTTTTTTAAAAGTTGTCCCGTGCGTATTGTTATAGTTTGCTATCTAAACTGTTTAATATTTAGGTCTTTCCACCTTCCAGGTCAAAGATTGTTTGATTTCTTCATGTTTTTTTTATTTTTCTTATTTATCTCGGGGTTACTTCTCGTCATTAGGGTTATCCAAACATATCAAACTTTTATGCAATTGGTCATTGAAAGTTTTTGTACCAAATGATCCTGTGTTCATAACTCCTTTCACTTACAAAGTTATTGCCCTTTGAATAGGAAATGCCTGTTATCGCTACTCTTCTAAAACCATAAGAAAAAGAGACTTGAAACTTTTACCAATATCTTCAGTACACCTAGAAGGTTTTTCAACGAAAAATGACATTAACAAACAGTCAACGATCTCCAAAAATATTAGATAAAAATCTTTTTTTTGATTTTTGTATTATCTATCATTGAGACTTTAGACTACTTGGTATGGGAGCGTCTACCTTATTCGACCAAAATGACATAAAGGCAAAGACCAAAGTCATTTTTAAATATGTTTATTAAAGAATTTTCATTTCTTTTGAAAAACGGAATCAAAGTAAGGGTTTCAATAACTTGTTAGATTGCGCAATAAGGTTTTGAATTGGTCAGCCAGGTATTATACCAAGCCCTGTGGTTACTAAAGTGGAAATTGCTTTTTTAATGATTCCATTCATATTGTTCAAAGCTGAAGACAGCTAGTCTCTAGAACACTCTCTTCTATTGTTAGGTTTTCTATTTATATTCTTGTTTAAAGAATATTCACTTGGCGAGCACATCAGTTTTGCTCAGAATAAGTAAAAAAAATAATTAAGAAAAGTAATTCAAAGGAGATATTCGATAAAAAAAACAACCCAGGAAATTCTTAAAACAATGGCTTAAAACACAAAAAAATCTCTTAAAAAGCATGAATGGTTTTGTGGTTTTTCATTTGTAGTACAACAAATATCACAGATATATTAATTTTTGTATACCTTATTGAGCAATCAATTGTTTAAAAAAAAATAAGGTGGAAATACTTCTTTTTGTTCGAGAACAATTAATCAACTAGTCTATGCTTGACCACTCTTTTAACTTTTTTTAAGGGACTGGAAAGCCATGTAATTCGGATGGTGAATGTTTGTATCCTACATGTGCAGCCGGATCAGAGCTTCATTGTGTAGATCGACAGTGCTCATGTCACGTTAGAAACAGATGTGAGTTTTTAAAATTTCCTTTTTGTGAGGCAAATGGTTACATAGCTTACTTACCATTGCTTTGATATTTTAAAAAAATATATACTAAGCATTAATGCCTTTTTTTAAATCAACAACTTTTCAAAACTGTGTGTAGGTGCTCCACACACAGAATGACGGGAAATACAACGTAATAATCTGACGTCTCTATCTAATTGGCAAACATGAATGTTGAGATTCCGGTTTTATTTTTTCTTCATTTATGGACATCTGCTCATCTTTTTAGAAACGTTGGTCATAACTAACGTAAAGTATCGTTGAAATGCAATTTGACAAGCTTATTACAATAACGTTGAAACTTAAATTAACAATTTGACATAACGTTTCTTGGTCAAAGTTGAGATTTCTAATTAAAAGCAAATTATGTATTTTTCAAATTTTGAGGTTTGCATTCTATTTTGGAACCTGTTGTTTGTGTTTAGATTTCAGTTTATGCAGATAAGGGTATTATTAACGAAATTCATAAACATCAATCAATGATACAATTCAAATTTTATGATTTAGGGTCCAAATTCGCATCCATTAATGATATAAAAGAAACACGCAAAAATGAGTACATTATTGCAAGTATTGATATAATTTTATTGCACTACTGGAGTTCAACAAATAATGGTAGCAGTTTGTATGCAACAGAAATGTTTTTAAGGTAATATCACTAAACAGGTGAAGAGACCCTTTTATACAGTGAGTTATAGAAAATCTCTTTTGAAATATTTAAACGAAAGCGAATGAATATGAAAAATCAGGATTTTTGTTGATAGCTTGGATCGTTTTATATTTTATTGTCATGACTGACGCATTAAAGATGATTATGGATGTCCTGTAACAGTGAGTTTCGTTATGGTTTTCACTCTGTCTTTCCAGTGGATAAAATCAACAGAATATGTGTACCATAGTACAATAGACAATATACATATGGAGGAACTAAGCGGATCGGACAAGACTCGTTTACATATCACGTGACTTTATTTATCGCTAAATTCCTACCAGTCGGGGTAACGTAGCGATTTGAAATAAAATATGTTGATAATAAAACTTACAAATAATGAACTCTTGTGAATAAAGATAAATGACATATAAGGTCACGTCGAACAGGCATACCGAAGTCTATGCTATGTATATTGGACCTTCTAATTTTTTTTTTTGGAAACAAGTTACATACAAAAGATATGAGATACATTATTTCCTTTTCATATCTAGAAAAGTTTTGACAAAATACATCGACTAGCTGAAGTAGAAAATGTACCAATATGCGCTTATGCATTTAAAGACCTCTAAATGTGGGGCGGAGCGAAAAGTCTACGGATAGGTAATATAAATGGTGCACCTACCACAAATACTGATTTATATCTCACATATAACTGTTTTCTTTTGCAAGACAGATGTTTTAAATGGGTACACATTTCAAAGATTAGGTACATGCACAATTGAAAAAAAAGAAAGAAAATTTCGAAATCGATATTTTTGCCAATTTACTTGAGCTTGCTTGTACGCACCTCTCTAAACGTCTCTGTTGGCTAAAAGGAGTGTCAGATATAATATTGAAAACTTTTTCTTGACATTGGACACCAACGGTCTATTATATATGTCTTCATTATTTGAAATAGGAGCTCTTATGCAGGCAAACGGTCGTGTGTTTTGTAAGCATGTACATATTATAATAAACCTTACTTGAGTATATCGATAAAAGAATTGAAAAGCAAACTGGAAATCAAGGTAATAATCTTCTCCAGGATTTAAACTTTTTTTCAGTTGCAGTGAACAGCGAAAAACAAATGATTTTAAAACATTGCAAAATATCATATATAATTCATTAATATTCAAATTCAAGGTCGTACCTTTAAGGATAAAGTATCTGATATAAAGTTGCATCAGTTGTCAGTGTTCTAATCTTTAATTATACCATTTTAATGTTATCATACTTCCTAGACGTCTATTATTGATACAACTTCGAAATTGTATTAATTATAGTAAAAATTCACACCCAATAGTACTTATGTGTTGAAAATTGATCATGCAAAAGAATGCATACGCCAAGTTGTCAAAGTGAAAGAATGTATGGCAGCCGAAAATGAATAAATTCTGGAAAGCCTGCTCGGTTCTGCGCACGTGTGAGGGTCAAAATAATGTATGAATCTATTCCACGTATTTCTAAATTAAGTGACCGATAATAATACATTTTAAAATAGCATTAGGGGTACCTTCAACAATTAATGAGTTAATTACGTATGAAGAGGTACATGCCAAAAAAGTAAATTTAAAAAAAATCAAATTCATAGATAACTGTATAATAAAAGAATTGAAAGAACACTAATTCATACTTAATTGTATCAATTAAGGTTCAAATTCACCCATTTTTCAATATATATAATATTAGTATTAACTTTAGTTCAATATATTTGCATTTTTAGCCGGGCTCTGCTGACAACTTCAAATTCAAAAGTTAAAAAACAAACAAAACAGCGTCAAAGTAAAAGCTTCCGCTTTACCAAATAGTTACACACAGAGAGCAACGTTTTGTCAAAAGTTTTGGCATTTTGTTTATTTTCTTTTAATTTCGAGAGAATTGTTTATCTTTTCTAGTTTTCTTATTAATGGCTTGTTTTAAAAACAAGACTATACATTTTGGACACATACAATGCGCATGAATTTCAATAAACTACTTTGCTGCGCGTTGAAGAAATGGGGATTGGCGCTTGTTGCAAAATTCAAGGCAGCAACTGTTGAATTTTTTTCTACAAGACATACATATTTTTTATTAAAGCCGCTTACAAAATTTGGGTGCTCTCGGGCGCTTTGCCGACTTTAAAAGCATGAGGCAGAGAGAAAGACAGGGAGAAAGACAGAGAGAGAGAGAGAGATTTTCAGTCTTTACTACACAATATGCATAAAGACACACCAAAAGAGCCTGGTTTTCAGTACTTTGATTCTCCTATGTCACTAGTTGATATAGTGGATGAAGTAGACCCCCCCCTCCCCCCAAAAAAGAAAAGAAATCGAAAATCAATGCTAAAATGAAATAATTAACAATGAGTTCCGTGTTGCTGCATGTATGAAAGATGTAAACACTGTTAGCCAGTGGTATAAAAAAGTCAAGCTTGAGTCGCTGTTCAGGAATATTTATTATACAGAAAAACAAATTTTGTAATTATACGAGTAACACAGAATAGACACAAATGACAAGACAATTGAACACCGACAATGAAATGAAACAGTAATAAATAGAATGAGCATTAATTCTTACCGGGACAAACAATCCTAATGCTACATGTATAATTATATATACGTTGTATATTTCTATACTCTATGCATCATTCTCACCCGTTCAAGTGCTAGGCGGAGAATGCCAGTGTTGAGTAAGATTTTGGCGGGAGAGAAGAATAAGTCATATGACTCTATTATCCATTCTTGTCATTGTCCATATTAAACATTTTTAACTCTCATACAAAAACACTCACTCTACTCACGTATACCAATCCAACACGTGCGCAAGCGCTGTAATTTAATATATAAATTATATAACTAGTTTCATTTACAATTTCCGAAAATTAAAGCATTGTTATCTTCTCGTCGTCTTAAACGTTGCCATTTCAGGATCACCAAAAAATTGCAAGAATTTCAAAGAAGCAACACTTTGATTTTTTGCAGTATAAAAAAGAGTTTTTGCACAGAATTAGAGTCGCTAAAGGTTGTCAATGGAAAGGCAGTGTATTTTGTGACACCCTGAACTGTTATGAAAGAAAGATAACTGACCGAAATGTTTAATTCGTTGTTTTTTTTTTAAAAGATGCTGATGATGTTAAAATTGCTCTCGGTTATGCATACTATAATAACCAGATATGCAAGAAGCTAATAATAAAAAAAGTTAAGATAAAATGCTTAGATAGTTCCGATTATTATTGTTTAAAACCGTACAATGACTATATCTGATTAATAAACTAATTGAAGTTTATACTGTTTTGTATTATTATGCTTTGATTTTTTTCTATTGCCTTTCATACTATAACTAATTGATTGGAAGCTATTTTTAATGGTTTGTTTTTTTTTAGCAATATGCGATGCTTTTTAAAAATATTTGAAAATTTAAATTAAATAAATGTTGCAAACTTCTAGGTTCTCAACGTTAATGCCTACATTCTTGTTCGATACATTAAAAAGTAAAAAAAAAATCCCCTTTGGGTCTTTAGATATGGGTCATGTGAAATCAATATTGAATTTATGAACAAAAAGGAAAAAAAAAACTTTCGGTGTGAGCAAATTAATTTGCGCCGTGAAAAAAGATTATCTGCAAATTTCTTCATAAGTTTATTTCCGCATATATTTTTTTTTTAATTTGACAACAATGGGCATTAGAATAAATCAAAGTACTGAAGAACTGACGGGAGTTGATTTTGCCGATGTTTATTTATTTTAAAATCAATGATATGTTATTTTGCATGACAAGTACGTGTAGTTTCTAATTTGAATTATGCACATTTTTATAATTTGAACTTTTGGACCTTTTCGACAAATTATCGAGAAACCCCCATATAAACCATGTTAAATAATATTTAATAATATTTAAAGATAAAATTAATTCAATCAAACAATGTATCAGTAATAGAAATATTTCTCGAAAATTGTATGGATCCAAGCAATATTGAACTCTAGTCTCGTTCAACCAAACGCTCGGCTGACACCATAAATCTCCGACAAGCACTTACAGAGACAGCCGAGCGTCGAGTTGAACGAGACTATATTGAACTCTGGCGTAGGAATACATACGACTACAAAACATATTTAAATTGTTCGTACCATTTAAAATCTGACTATTTTCAACGTATTTATAAATAAGTTTACTTGAAAAACAATGCTTTAGCATACATTACATCGAATTTATCAATTATTTTCAAGAACTAAGTCTTGTCAGCAGCAATGATTTGTGCTGAGGTCCAAACACTGTTTCACTTTCGGTTTGTCTGAGTGACTGCATAGGAGAGTTGATTAAAATCAACTCCCAAAAATTGATTTGTGGTTCCTAGAAATTCATCATAACCCTGTATAAATTTGCTAAATTAGGAAAAAAAGATACTGGTAAATCTAATTTACTGCTGTAGATTTAAAAACAACATTGTTTAAATGTCGCTTGTCATGTTTCACCATTATATAGATTTTTTTAAAATGTTTAATTCTTATAAAGCAAAGCCTTCTTTAGGCAGGTTTCTTATTCCACTTCCGTGGAAGTTTCAAATATTGTTGCCAGGTTCATGTGACTACTGTTTGCCAAATAGTTTTGACATTTAGAAATATTTTTTTACCTTACTTCATCCACTCGATTATCATAAAAAATCAATAACATTCATAAAACACATTTTTTTTCTATTCAACCAGAATTACTTTGATAAGTTCTTCATAATATTGATTGAAAAAAATTTCCGTGACTAATAGGCATATTGACATAAAAAGTTTGAAATGTACACATGAGGACTGATAAGATTATTTTATCCGGGTGCATACCTTTAGCGTTTTGCAGTGGGTTGTTAGTGATTCACCAAAGCTATGAATTGTATCTCAATTCTTCTATGTCTGGCTCATTTGTCTGTGACTCATGCCTATAGTAAGTAGCACGACTTTTTTGTTGCCTATATGTATTTAACAGCCGCTTTATAATTAGATTAGATTAGAATTAGATTAGACATATAAAACCTAAGAAAACAAATCAGACAAACATTGCAATCGGGTTTTTTCCAACAATCTCCTACTGTACCCTATATAAAGCATACGCTTAATAATGATGTTGTATCAACTAACGTGCGAGTACCCATCATGCCGAGTACCCATTATTGCCGATTGTTATAAAAACAGCAAGATTTCGGCTATCTATTCGTTGTTTTTAGCTACAAACCAAAATTCAAAAAAAGACAATTTACTTCAAACATTTCGGAACTCACCTTAACAAAGGTAAGCCTATGAAAACGTATCTCAATTGTATCCGTGCGATGACACATGCCACTCATGTTTACCTATGTGTTATGATATTTGACAAATATAAGCAAGATATCATTTCTACTTCACAATATTTAACAAAGAAACCCAAGCGTCTGCTTCCTTGTAAGACGCCATTTTGTTTGCAACCTGAGGCGGATCAAAAATTTATCCACATGCACCTGCGGTGTAGATCAGAGGCGTTGCTATTAACTTTCACACACATTATTTCTTAAACTGGACATACTAATACTTATTTTAAAATAGATTTCAATAAATAAACAATGGATTTCTTTAATTTCTAATCATTTGTCCCGAGATATGTGAAGCACATGTTCCTCCGTTTGTGTGCATGTGGCCACAGGGACATCGATAGAATAATGCTTATAATATGATTGAATTGCGTTTAAGATATAATTTTTATGTTATATTCGTGCATTTTATCTTATATTGTTAAATTATTTTAAAATGTTAACCTTTTTTACCCATTAATTACTGGAAAATAAGAACAAATATAAGCGGCAATAATTGGTACTTGAATTTCTTGTAAATCGAAGGTCATGAACAGGGTTCATTTTTAGAAATAAGTCGATATTGATGAGAATAAAATAAAAATAATTCCTCAAATTAATTAAATGAACAGTGCAGAGATTTGCCTAAACATTTTTACATGACAGCTTACATGAAAAGAGTAATAGAGGAAACTTGTGTATTTTTCGGCAATAGTTGGTATTCGCACGTTATACCATCTCTCTCTCTCTCGTTTTGAAAAAAACAATATTTAGATATTTTTTTTTTGGCCAATTTTTGCATGAAACACAACTACATTAAGTTTAATTCAATCTGACAATGATGGTAAACCTTGGTTTTGAGATAAGAATAAATTATATTTACATTTGCAAATATGCTTCCTTATATGAACCTATAGAATAGCGAAAACGTTCAATTCTGTATGAACATTTTGGTGACGTCACAACGATTATAGCACGCGCTTATCGCTGGTCGCTTGGATTATTGTAAACTTAAAATCTCGGTAATTTTAACAGTTCTGAACGTGTTGTCTTTTCCATACGTAAATATAAGTAATAAACAGCAATGTTTAAAAGTTCACCAGGATAAGAAGTTGGTTGGTACGCGATCAAATCTACTGAGAAGCCCTTCTGGCTTCACGTGACAACTTCATATCCCATTGAACTTTTTAAATTGTTGTTTATTTCTTAAATAAATAGAGGTACAATTCGATTACAGAAGTTTGTGTTATAATGTTCTCCACCCTACTTTGAAGTGTACTGATAATGATACATCAATTGTTGTTTTTTTTAATTTGTGCCCTCATGTAATTTAGCATTTTTTTCAAATTGTTTATTTAAGTTGGTGTAAGATGAACATGTGCACAGCTCTAGGTACATGATATATTTGATTTATGTTTTTTTCTGTACCAAAATACCTAGTTTACAGCAATAATATAACATATAATTGCTAGTAGATGTGAAATTACGCTTTGTCAACAATGCCATCGAAAGAGAGGCCATATATTTTGCAATTTTAGTGTTAATAGTTAACATTCGATATTATTTACTAATAAAATTTTGACTTTATATAGGTTGTAGTTATACTGGCTTCTACGGGACGTATTGTAACATTTCCTGTCCTATCAACTGTATAGACAACACATGCCAGTCAGGAAATGGGAACTGCTATACGTGTAAGACAGGTCGCTATGGGAGTCGCTGCGACAATTATTGCCCAAACCACTGTTACGGGAATACCTGTCACAGAGGGGATGGCACGTGTTCGACATGTAAATCTGGCTTCTATGGGAGTAAATGTGGGGTAACCTGCCCAACCAACTGCAAAAACAACGATTGTGACATGGGGGACGGGACCTGTTTGTCGTGTGATCCTGGCTTTTATGGGAGTCAGTGTAAAATATATTGTCCAACTAACTGCAAAGACAGCGATTGTGACCAAGAACATGGCACCTGTTCTTCGTGTAAACCTGGCTTCTATAAAAATCATTGCGATACTCCATGTCCCACTAACTGTAAAGACAACAGCTGTCACCCTCAACATGGAACATGTACTAAATGCAAACCTGGATGGACGGGAACATATTGCCAAAAAAGTCTGTGTAATCTGTAATCATTTTGCATTGAATTCCAAAATTTAAACCAGATTTGAAGGTATGGTATTAAATATATCCATATTTTTATTTCTGACTACAACAGAATGTGTAGATGGCTGGTTCGGTGAGGAATGTAATCACCAATGTTCAGGACATTGTCGGGACAACATTATCTGTAACTACGTGACCGGTCACTGTGAACGAGGCTGCTCTCTTGGTTGGACAGGATACAGATGTGAGAAAGGTAGCGGTTCTGTCTGTATGATCTTGCTTGAAAATCAATTTGAAACAATTCAAGTGTTAAATGACACTTAAATATCAGAACTTTCAATGTAAATGAACACGAAATGCTTTTTAGCTCACCTGAGCTGAAAGCTCAAGTGAGCTATTCTGATCACATTTTGTCTGTCGTCCGTCTGTCTGTCCGTAAACTTTTCACATTTTCAACATCTTCTCAAGAAATACTGGGCCAATTTCAGCCAAACTTGGCACAATTCATCCTTAGGCAAAGGGGATTCACAGTTGTGAAACTTATGAGATAATTAGAAATTAATGAACAATTTCGAGAAATTTTCAAAAATCTTCGTCTCAAGAACCAGAAAAACAGGAAAGCTGAAACTTGTGCGGAAGCATCCTCAGGTACTGTACATTCCAAGTTGTGAAATTCATGACCCCAAGGGGTAGGGTGGGGACACAATGGGGGCTCAGAGTTTTACATATGAATATATAGAGTAAATCTTTAAAAATCTTCCCTTCGGAAACTAATCAGCCAGAAAAGCTGAAATTTGTGTGGAAGCATTCCCAGGTAGTGTAGATTCCAAGTTGTGAAATTCATGACCCCCAGGGGTAGGGTGGGGCCACAATGGGGACTCGAAATTTTACATAGGAATAAATAGAGTAAATCTTTAAAAAAAACTTCTCAGAAACTAATCAGCCAGTAAAGCTGGAACTTGTGTGGAAGCATCCTCAGGTAGTGTAGATTCCAAGTTGTGAAATTCACGACCCCCAGGGGTAGGGTGGGGCCACAATGGGGGCTCGAAATTTTACATAGGAATATATAGAGTAAATCTTTAAAAAACTTCCTCTCAGAAACTAATCAGCCAGGAAAGCTGAAACTTTTAGGAAGCATCCTCAAGTAGTGTAGATTTAAAGTTGTGAAAATTATGACCCCCAGGGGTAGGGTGGGGCCACAAGGGGGGGGGGGGCGAATTTTTACATAAGAATATATAGAGTAAATCTTTAAAAATCTTCTTCTCAGAAACTAATCAGCCAGGTAAGCTGAAACTTGTGTGGTAGCATCCTCAGGTAGTGTAGATTCAAAGTTGTGAAAATCATGATCCCTGGGGGTAGGGTGAGGCTACAATTGGGGGGGGGATGTTGTGTTAGGAATATATAGAGTAAATCTTTAAAAATCTTCTTCTCAGAAACTAATTAGCCCGATGATTCTTTATAATTGTTAGGACTTTGGCGTCAGGACAATTCTTCGGCCTCACAAGAAGGTTCAGAGTTTGATGTAGCTTTATATCCCATATATAAACACTTGTTCAGGATCTTTTTGAGAACTGCAATACTCAACATGTGATATGACTATAAAATCATCCTGTTAGAAAAGGGACTAATGATTATAAACATAAGAATATCCAGAGGGAAAAATGGATTTTATTTATACAGGATCTACATGTATTATTGTACATTGTTCAGATTGTTTGTATTATGACTCCATTAAGCTGATTTTATCATACCTATTGTTCCTCAGGTAAGCGATGTGGCCCATGGGCCTCTTGTTTGGATTAATGACAGGTAAAACAAATCAAAAATATATTTAAAAGAATGCGAGGACGGTACCTTTGGTTATGAATGTATCAACAAGTGCAGCGGCCATTGTTTGGATGATTCCCCATGTAACAAAACGACTGGTGATTGTGATGGAGGGTGCATTCCAGGGTACATTAATAGTGACTGCGGCACAGGTTAGTGATTACAACTTTTTTTTTAACAAGTCAATATAAAACAAAAATATATTTCTAAACATGATGGACACAAATTATAATATAATACATGTAAATATGTTTGATTTATAAAAGTTCTTTGGCTGGCACAAGTGAACGATGTCACAAGTTATCTGTCGCACAAGGTACAAACAGATTTAAATATGAATTTTAAACGTAAGGAGGGTCGCAAACTGGTTTTACTTTTAGATTGATATTTTTAGATTAGCTCAAACATCGCCTTAATTTCTATCAAGAATTTTGATGGTGTTATACAGTCAATTAAAGCAGATATTTTACAATATACACGATAGCAGAGCATAACATTTAAAACCCATGGCACAGCATTGGAATCTCATATTATAACATTTAAGTCCCATACTTTAGCAAAAAAAACATAGATTCCCATTCGTCATAGCACACTAAAGCATAGCATGCGACCTGATTTTAACTCAATTTCAAATGTTTTTATTTCAAACAATAAATGTTCACATTTCACATCAGTGGTACATTTTTACTTATCATTCTGTTTCTAAATGTAAAACTCTCCAGTAAAGGAGGCGTTTTTGTTCATTTCTTACAGCATACAATATCATTGTAGCAAACTATACCATATCATTAAGCCCTTCATTTTAATTTCTTATAGCATAACATAGAAATCTCATAGCTCTGCATTAAAATTTCGTAGCATGTCATTAAAATCGGATACCATGGCGACGCGAAAATTGCAAAGATATGCATGAAATGGTTGTAATAGTTTTGCATTTATTCATATATTTTCTTTTAAATACACGTCATTTTCTTTGAAAGAAAAAACATTCATTATTTATGAATTTAATGTGTTATCCCTTTACTTAGAGTGTTCAACCGGATATTTTGGAATGAACTGTAGCGAGAATTGTAGCGGCCATTGTGTTAACAATGAATCATGTGACCACGTCACTGGGATGTGTTTTAATGGTTGTCAGGACGGGTACATTGGAGCACTTTGTGATAACAGTGAGACATTCAATACATTTACATTTTCCACCTATTCTTAAGAAATACATCGATTTGAGGAAGACAATATCTTTTTTCTTTTAGTTTGTATTTTAATTATCACAATTTTTTCCTACACATATTGCAGTATGCAAAAAAGGATATTACGGCAAAAACTGTTCTCTTGTTTGTTCTCCTAATTGTAAGACGTGTCGACACACGGACGGATTGTGTTCTTGCAAGGCAGGATGGATGGGTCCAAATTGTACTACAGGTAATATAAATTACACAGTGCAAGGGCCATAACGTTGTGTCTACATGGATCTGTCCCTTTGTGTCTGCCCGCATGCTAATGATTTTTATGAAATGTGAATATTCTTTGCACTCGAAATGGTTTAAGATGATTTTTTTTCAGAGTGTGTTTGGTCGTTCGGAGAGAATTGCCAGTATCCATGTGGTGGATACTGTATCGATCAGAGATGTGACAGATTCAACGGCAGCTGTCTGTATGGAAACTGTACACTAGGTAATGCATTTTATGCTAATCTGTTAATCCAGTTTGTAAAAAATAATTGTTTAAAAATGTTCTGTTGAAAATTGTACTGTAAGTAATGCATTTAATTTGATTCAAATTTGTGATAAAATAAAAGTTTCATATTACTCGTTTGGTAAGTGTTCAGTTGGTATTTTTCCCCTTCAGATGTACTACATTTATTGTGTGACCTGTAAAGACGTCTAAAAACCCTTACCAGTTTATTGTATTTACTGTTCAACACAGGTACTCAACAGAATGACGATTCGAAACATATAACACCAGTAACCATAGTTTTTATTGTTGGACTCTCGGCCTCAGTCATTGTAAACATTGTTGCCATTGGTTCCTTTCTGTTAGAATTGAGGTACACATAGTAACAGGTTACCATGTACTTGACAACAGAGTGTTCACTTCAGTATTTTGTTTTCTTTTACTCATAAATGAATTGACTTAAGATATGGATATTAAATTAAGGATCCATTCAAAGTATATGGAAAACAGAAACTGTCAATGTTGTGACTCTGCTGGTTCAACCTGCACATCGAAGAACGAATCACTACAGAAAGTCTACTCTACACTAACATTTGTCTTTTGTCAAGTCTTTTGAAAAAAAAATTCAGCGGTATCAGTGTTTACTTGCATTGCACTTTTGTTGTTTTAACTATTTATATTTTTGTTATAAAATTTAAAAAAAAAATGAACATTGTTATTTACCTATATTGAAAAGATTATTGACTTAATGAAAACCTTTTTTTTCTTGCAACAAGGACATTTTTTTGTTCTGAATACTTAATATGGGATCAAATAATAAATCTTTAGAATTTTTCTCAATACATGTTGGTCGTCAATTAAAAAAAATCAAAATTGAAGAAAAAATATTGCATTGATTTATTGAAATAGTTAAAAAAATTGGAATTAATCTTTTTTTCTTAAATATTGTACTCATTGCAAAAAAGCAGTTTTGGAAAATATATCTTTTTTTTTAGATAGATGGCAATTTCTTCTTTGTGACACTATAAGTCAAACACATTCTCCTGTGTATTTCTTAACTCAGATGTTTTATTAAAAAAAAGCTACAGACTATGTTAATTAAGTGATGATTGTGAACTTTATATTGTTAGAATGATAATAAAAAAATACTTGATAAATGTTCAGGATTAAAGTTACCATGACATTTTACGATACTATTCTTTTTGTTAAAAAATGTCCTTCTCCGGACCACCAAGGTGTATTAAGTCGGTGTTTCCCCCTGATATTCGCGGTGCTAGGCAGATTGACTCCCCCTTGATATAAAAACCAGTCTGCCGTATGTAAACTCCTGCATATACTGGGTGTAAACTCCTTGCATATACCGGTACCCGACTTAAGCTGGTTAGACTGAGAAGTAGAAGTGCCTTGTGACACACCGACAAAAGCAACGATCACAGCAGGGCTTGAACCAGCGACCTTTGGAAACTAGCCTAACGCTTATGATCACTGGGCCATGCGCTCTACTAATACTTCTTTCTGCTTTGGTAACGCTTGGGTTACGCTAACATTACACAAACTATACACATTACTTTTGATCCTTATTTTTTTAAGGACTGTTCCATCTGTCTCTCTGCATGACGCATACTTAAATATTATTTGGCTTCCAGGCATCTATTTATTTATTTATTTCTTCCGATTTTAACTAGCCATTTTTCATTTAGTGACCTAATATAACCTCGATTGTTGCATGTTGTTGATCAAAAAAATTTAAAAAAAATGTTTAAAGTTGTTATTATTGATCAGTAATCATAAGTCCACAAGTGGATTACTGTAAATGTCTTTAATTCCACGTATCTAAAATTTCACGATTTCATGTGTAAGTGCATTTAAATCGCGGTGTTTTTAATTTCAGGGATAATCGATTTCTTATCCTAGAAGAGTAAATCCTGATTGTAAAATAATATGATGAGTGATAAATCTGCATCATGTAATTTACATTATTTTCTTTTGAATAACGTAAAATCAAAGCCTTATTTACGTTAAGTGCTATGATAATAATAAAACATGCTTGTGTCGAATGTAATAAGCACAGGTGTAAAATGCGCATTTGATATTTTGGGCATGAAAACTAGATGGAAAACGTACATGTAATCTGTTTGAAAGAAGTACACCTTATAATCAATCAATCTGCTCAAAATGAATGCCGATCGCAAACAACGTCATGGTTGTACAGGAGTCTTTGCCCTAGGGAGTTGTCCAAGATAATAAGTGACAATGAGAAACCCTTGTTCACAATGGCTTTGACAGGGCCGCAGAGATAAAGGTGAAACAAAAATTCCGATATAAACATTTGTTTAATTACGATATTGATTGTATAAAATTAACGTAATACTGATGCTTGCTATTTTAACGAATTTTAAATATACTAGGATTACGATAAACAAGTGGTAACTTTGGCTCCGCTCAAGTACACATGCATCTGTAATGGCGGCCTACACGGAGATGGTGAATGCACAGCTCAGTGTTTGTGGTGGCTTAATGTTCACGGAAAATTGTCTGACCGTGAACATAGTGAAATTAAGAACACCCTAATGTTTTCTACGTCTACAGTATATAGGACTCATTAAGGTTATACCATTTTGGTCGTTAAAGAATGCATGCCCCATGAACAGACTTACTAATTCTGGGGGACAAACATAACATTTATGAAAATCAGGAAGCATTCTTATCGACGACACTAGAAAAGAGAATAGTCAAATACCGTCACTGAGAATATTTCCCTACAGGAACTGTAACACAACGGTCCTGTCATTCTTCAGGCCACTGAGATTGTTTTCCATGAGAAATTGTTACTTATTGGTCTTGCTTTTATTCAGGAAGTGCATGTTAAGCCAGAGGAAGTTATTACGTCTTCTCATTATGTTTGTTTAGAAACACTCTTGGTGTACTCTTCTAATACTGGATAAATTTAAAAACAGGAATCAATGTGGTAAAATGGGAATAACAAGAATTTTATAATTAAATACAGATTGCAAATGGAATTGTTGAATTCAAATAGACCTTCAGTAGTTATCGTAATTATTAGTTTCAACCTGTAGCAAAATGGAAACATTCAGATTGGTATTAAATAATCAAATACTACATGTATTAGAAGTGTATGTACCGCAATTGTTATTGAACGATGATCTAATCAATCCTAGCTCACAGAGTGGGGGGTCTACGATTCACAGAGCGTTCTTTAATTTATCATGCTGCACGGAGTTTGTAACCGGACCCGTGACAAGCACATTAATTCTAATTTTCATGAAAGGAGTTTAAAACTGTCTACATTCCCTTCCCGTTCTATTTTATTAAATTGGTAAGACAACGATAAACCAACGTACATATCAGCATATAGCTGTTAGAATCCTAAACAGGTTCATTTTTTTCACTTAAACGAATCATGTTTTTTTATGAAAAAGTCCCCATTCATCCCCCCCCCCCCAAAAAAAAAAACCACGTTGTTGAAAATGCGATCTGATTATAAGGATGAAACAAATGTTATTTTTACCCATTGCAGCTCGTGAGCTGTCCGATAAGTAATTCATATTATCAAAGCTTAGTACTGTCCTTTCTCATATTTTTCATTTTATCTAATAAAATATACAACATGAAATTATCCTTCTTCCCGGAATGTCCGTAAGGATTTTACCGGCAACGTCCAGTCCAGAAAGGTTTAGGACGATTACCGACAATAAAATTAACACCACCAATAATGACCACTGTACAACTCGATCAACACTCGGCTGTACTATAACCCGATCAACACTCGGCTGTACTATAACCCGATCAACACTCGGCTGTACTATAACCCGATCAACACTCGAGTAGTAGCTCTCAATTTGGTAAAAGTAACCGAGCAAAGTCCAATCAGCGTTTCAACATTTATTCAGGATCTGACAGTAATTTTGATACAGATCGGTAAAATCGGGACGGCTGTCCGATTCCGACTAATGTACAAAAGAATTTAAACAGATTGTAAAACAAAAATTATGTAACATGTGTAAAACGATAAATGAATAATAGCTCAGACCATGACACCTGAGTTAATCCTAAAGTAAATTACTTAGTCAATTAATTCCCTTTTAAGTATATAATGCCTGTAAATGCTTTTAGCAAAATAAAGATGACAGGTGAGGAAATTCAATTATCTAAAACTCTAAGACATTTGACGTTTTTACTATCATAAACGTAGATAAACGAGTAAATGAGATTAACCAACATTTGAACCTAACAAAAGCTTTTTCCAAACAATAAGCCATATTCAAACCCTGAGAAAGTATTTTGATTAAAATCGCGCTAAAATTTAGAAGAAAAACAAAATAAACAGAAGTAAAATCTTTGACACGATAATCTGTCCTTTACACAAATTTAGATTATTGTTAATCAATATGTGTACATGACAATACTCTATACAGGGTCGGAAGTCTTGGTTACAATCGGATGTAAGTTAAGTAAGTCTCCAACTTTGGTTATAAAAAATTAACGTTTTTGAATTTTTAATGACTGAATATCCAACAGCAAATTCCAAACAGATGTTTATTGATTTCATGAGGATTCACTACATGTACATTTGATTGTCGAACAAATTTATTAGGTCGTTCCATTCTCATGAATGTGTTGTACTTAACTCCCTTCAATTTGTCATTTTCTTAACGACTTTTTTTTTAACAAGCTCTTCCAATTTGTGCACATGACAAAGAAGAACGATGGAGCTGATTGGAGGATACTATATAGACTTTGTCCAATTTTCTGAGAGTCTGTGCTTATTTTTCTGCAAGTTAAACATATTGAATTTGCCTGTCTTCGAACTTTTTTTTACTCCCCTACCGGATTTCACCGGAGGGTACTATAGCTTTCCTCTGCGTCCGTCTGTCCGTACGTCCGTCCGTCTGTCTGTCCCACTTCAGTTTTCCACACTTTTTTTCTTGATGCGTTTGAGGAATAATATGACATTTGCTGAACAGCTTCAAAATGTTAAACTACAGATCAAATTTACACTTTTGTAGCGTGTGGATGACATATTTTCGAGAAAATTAATTGTCTATATTCCAATTTTTTAATGTTCGAGTTCGTTGTCGGATTCAGTGTGCACTGAATAAACGAGAAAAGTATGTAGTCAGTAATAATATCGTGCATTACTTGGACCATTCCTTGTATTGTTTCTAACAAACAAATAAGTTCTGTAAAATAGTGTCAAGCATTGTGTTGCAAATGTAATCGACAGGGTTTTTTGAATTATTACAATCGGGTTGTTATCGGGTTGGTCTGTTGATTCGGGGTACAGAAGACGGTAAGAAATGATATTCTGCATAACAGTACATTGTTTTCACAAATTTCTACAAACAGGTAGGGAACGTGTATTGTTTATGCAATACTCTCAGAATGCTTGTTAATTTTGCATGGTATTTGTTATTATTATAACCTTTTTAACAATCAATTCTGCTATTTAAGGAGATAGACGGAATGTTATTGTGTAAAGATTATATTGATTCTGCAACAAACAGTGAAAACCCGATACAAAACGTCTTAGTTTATAGGTACGTGTGCACAATGAAAGCCAAAAGTCGTACATTATTATTTACAACCCCCAAATTTCCCCCAGGAGTCAAAACACACACATTCTGTAGTTAAATGATCTTATTTGCAGGAAGCAATTTCTAGTAATGTTTATTAATGTTATCTTAATTCTTCCTTGAACAGAAAACTCTATGGAGGCATACACTGTGAAAATAAAATTTTATCAGAGAGAAGGACATAGGAAAATTGCAATTATGTCATTCTATTTTCTATTTGGAAACGTTAGCTATAGCATTATCATATGGTAAGTAAATGATATGCGTTTTACAAATTTGATGCATTGTATTTTAAAACAAGTATTTTATATTAAATTAATGTGCATAAAATATAACATCTATAAAAGGAAAAGAAAATTACAGCATGAAAACGTAATTTTCATGGATCTTAATAGATTATTGCACATCCGTCAATTTTAAATATTATTACAAAACCTTTACTTAAATTATATTATTCTTATTGAATAGTAATCAAACTTGTTTTTTCAACTAGCATTTATCATAGTTATATGCACATATATAAAATATTTACTGAATTGAATCGGTCCTTAATTTTTTCGAATGAAATTTTCTGTAAAAAGGACTTTATTCTGCTGTGGTGCACAATTGATGTTATAAATGTATTTCTGATTAATTTTTTCTTTAAAGATCGTACGCAGTTAGACTTCCTTCTCGGTTGTTTCTTCAGTAAAAAGAAACTATCCAGTTTTCTTGTCTGTTATTTTTTATATCAAAAGTCTCCTGTAAATTCGTAATATTAGTTCTTAATTCTTACATAGATAAATGATAAATGTACATATTAATTTCTAAAAAATGACCTCGACAAAAAAACAACAAACAAACAATATATAACTGAACCTCTACAGTGACCGTCTCGTTTAGATAATATATCCTACAGAAAGATCGCCACGCAATCGCATACATATCAAAGCAACGATTATGACGCTAGTAAAGCTGTTGACGGCAACATAGCAACATGTATGAGGACGCTAGATATAGGACGTACCTCTCCTCAAAAAACGGTGTGGTGGAAGGGGGATCTTAGTGAACTGTACACGATTAACAGTATCAATATACTGTTCAGGGCGTATAATGGTTACGGTATAAAGTTTGTTTAACTTTAAGACATGTTCGACAGCATTATATTTGTGAAACAGATAGATTGTATCGCTCGTTAAATGACAAACGTAACTTCATCTTTCGCACTATTTAAATCTTTAAGTTTTACAATCTTGCCTTTTATTAGAATATGCATTGTTTGGTTTTTAGTTTATGTTCGATGAATGTACACCTTTGGTGTATGAACATACAACACTCAAACGTTTTATTTGCTTAATGCGTTGTCTAAATCATTTCTTTAATATAGAGGACAGACAGCGAGGTCGTTTAGCAGGATTCTCTCTATATGTGTCAAACAGCAGTTTATCAACCAATACTGATATAAAGAGTACCACTATGTGTTACATGGACGGACCTCACTTACCGGTCATCAACTTCACCAGAACATGTATTAAAGAAGGACGTTATGTCATATTTTATAATGAAAGACTTAAGTGACTTACCCTGAAGGTTACGAAATATCTAACGATTTTACGGAACTGTGTGAAGTAATCGTAAAAGGTATTGCATTACACTTCAACCAATATATATATTTTTGTTGCGTCATTATGTTCAATCATGAGTCCGAGTAGGTCAGTTGTTTTTCAAAAATCATATTCATCTTATCTAACGTCATAATTATTCATTATAATAACTAAACAACCTTTCATTTTAACTTTATTGAATTAGTTTAGCTTAATTGAAATGTTCTGAGTTTTCACCATCTAAAAGTTGCCTATGGTATAAACTGTGACATTCTAGCCTACCATTAAAATGGAAAAAGTACCACAAAGAGATAACATTTCACTGAACTCAAATTGGCCAAAGAGAAGCGTTCTCGTGATGTTCATATCAATGGAATAAAAACTTTTTAATTTTTTTCTGTTCTGTTTGAGTCTGTGTCAAATTCTCTGTCAAGTGTTACACTTGCTTTTCGTTACATGTAGGGCGCAATACTACCTGTATATATGGAAGTAACTGTGACATCCCATGTCCTGTTTCCTGTAAAGACAACATTTGCCAAGAACAGAATGGAAGTTCTTTTGACTGTAAACCGGGATGGGTGGGATTTTTTTGTAACACAAGTATAAGCACTGGAACTATATGGAAACCTTGCTGAAACTTGAAGTTGAAGTTTCATGTATAGTTTCCGCAGTGCGGAAACCATTATATCGATTCAGCAAGTATCCGTTAGATTTCAGTCAGCAGAAAAATTAGTCTAAGATTCCTGATAGTTTCCGCAATGCGGAAACTAAATTTGAATCGTGTGAATAGTTGTGTAAATTATTATGGAAATATCAATCAGTTTCAGAACATTTCCGCTAGGTTTCAGTATGCTGAAACTTTAAGTTAAGATTCCTGATGGTTTCCGCAATGCGGAAACTAAATTTGAATCATGTGAAAAGTTGTGTAAATTATTGTGGAAATATCAATCAGTTTCAGAACATTTCCGCTAGGTTTCAGTATGCTGAAACTTTAAGTTAAGATTCCAAATGGTTTACGCATTGCTGAAACTATTACTAAAATTGATTTGAGTTTAAAAAGTGATATCATTTATTTTCAACAGGTTTAAGTTTAATTCTAGCCTAATGATAATGAATCCGTACATACTGAAATGTATAGTAAGGCTTTCAGCGTGACTGAAACTATATGTATACATGTAACTATTTTCGAATGTGGCAAATAAGGCGATTAAGAACCTTACTAAGTAATTAATTGAATTTGAAAAGAAAAAATGATGTCTGGTCTTGTTTAATGCATATGATGAAATCATTAATCTTAGGTACTCGGGCACGTGTATACATGTGTATACATTCTTTGTCAAGGTGACCTCCTCTGTGATTTTCCTGTATATTCTGTGTGGATTGCAGGGTTTTTTTTTCTGTCAGGAGTGAACAAAAGACTGTTACATAACATATACACAGTACGAAGCGTGAGTTTATAACTGGAGCCCGGCGGGAATTTTTTTTTTTCAATTTGTGTGTACCTGAGTTAGTAAAACTGATAAGTAAATTATAATTATTTAGTAAAATGAATTAATATACCTATTTTGTAAGACTCCTTCTTAAATCATTTAGTTATCATTTGAATGAACCTTGAGGTACAGTAACTAATAAACCAAACAAATTAAGGTAAAGTCGTTGTAAATTTTTACAAATCGTACCAAATATATTCGTACAACCTGAAGTTTAGAGCTAATTCATTTCTTTTTTAATACCACGCCAACACATGTACACAGGAATTTTTTTTTTTAATTCTACAGTTGATAATAGACAAGTAAAACCCACTTGGAGTTTGAGTCTAATATAATAATTGTTTAATTATTAACATGCATTTCAGACTTTACTACATGTATGACTGTATCATGATTCACTGGCGTCGGAAGCAATTGAAAGTGGGGGGGGGGGGGGGGGGTTAGACTAATCCTCAGAAATATTGAGAAAAAAACCCGAATTCCCAAAATCATGAAAATCTTAATCCGGGGGGGGGGGGGGGGGGGGTATACCTATACTATGTACTTCCGAAAATAAAATAAATTTCCCTACCCAAATTTTTCCCCCAATATCATGAAATTCTTAATCCGTGTCGGGGGGGGGGGGGGGGGGCTAGTATGCCTATTTACTCCAACTTCTCAATCTTTCAAGGTAAATTTAGGAACAATTACATTTCCGGCGAGAAAAAGTAGGGGGGGGGGGCTATATGCCTATTGGTTAAGTCTAACTTTGCACTAAGCCCCCCCCCCCCCCTCCCTTTGCCCCCCCCCCCCCCCCCCCCCCCCCCCCCCCCCCCACCCCCCCCCCCCCCGGTTCGACGCCTATGTGATTCGTGCATTTCTATACTTTGTATTTACTTTCTGTACTGTAAACTCAAATATTGATACATGTTTATGAAACCATGCACATGTTTTCTGTTATAAGATATAATAAGCATTATTTATAATTTTACTGAAGTTATACGTTATATTACAAAATCAGTTTGAAATCCAGCACTAGCCATGTGGTGCACGTGATTTTAATCCCATTTTTAAAATTTGATTATACATTCGTATGGGTGCTGGTCACTTCGCACCAGAGCCAAAGCGCCCCATGCACGAGCGCCCCAAATATTTTTTGGAACGCCCCAAGTACAATTCACGAGCGCCCCAAGTGTATGTCACAAGCGCCCCAAATCTTGTTTTTTTATGATTGATTTTTTTCACGTGTATGTCACGAGCGCCCCAAATGTTGTTTTTTTTAATGATTATTTTTTTTTCACGTGTATGTCACAAACGCCCCAAATTTTTTTTTTCATGATTAAATCTTTTCACGTTTGAGCGCCCAAAAGTAATAATTGGAATGTTATGAGCAACCCAAATTTCCCAATGCTCCGAATGATAAATCATGTTATTGTTTTGTTTTTTTGTTTTTTGCTTTTTACGAGCGCCCCAAAATAAGTTTCGTTATAAAATATTATGAATGTAAAATGACTTTTTTTCAAGTGCTACAGAAATTGCTATTCTTGCTTCTTATTTTTTTTTTTGGGGGGGGGGGGGGAAGTTTCGATGTAGTTTGCGAGTCATAAGCTATTAATGTTATTTTTTTTTTATTTCTTCCAAATAAGTTTTGCTATACAAAAATAAAAAAATGCTGATGTAAAGCGATGACAAATATTTCCGTAAACTGATTTTTATACAAAGATCAAAGCATGAGCACCGAAATTGATATTCATCAATCAATATCAATCAAACAATATGGCAATTATCTACCCAATTGACTGTCTCCTAATTACCTTCCAACCCCCCCGCCCCCCCCCCCCCCCCCCCCCCCCCCCGTTACGTCACATATCGTCCATCCAGGATGTTGGGTGTTATTCCCTCGTTGACATTCGCACGATGGAGAAGTGTTTTCTTTGCAAGAAAAGAATATTTAGCGGTGCCGGACATCACATCGAAAGACAACTCGCCGAATGCGACAACTCATCGAAAGTCAACTAATCGAAAAATTATCCAAGACGTAAGGTGTAATGATACAACAAGATTCTATGCAGAAAGACATAATCAGAAAAATCATTTTGGGGCGCTCGTGCAATTTATCCAAGACGTATGATTTCCTAATCATAAGATAGTTTTCTTACAAATCGTAGGCAACTTCAGAGCACGCTCGTAAAAAAATCCAACAAGAATCTATGCAGAAAGACATAATCAGAAAATCATTTTGGGGCGCTCGTGAAAACGATCCCAATTTTAGTACAAAATTAGAAAATCCAATTTTGGGGCGCTCGGGCAAATTATTCAAGACGTAAGGTGTAATGATACAACAAGTTTCTATGCAGAAAGACATAATCAGGAAAATCAGTTTGGGGCGCTCGTGAAAACGATCCCGATTTTAGTACAATATTGGAAAATCCAATTTTGGGGCGCTCTGGCAAATTATTCAAGACGTAAGGTGTAATGACAATTTTACTTTGGGGCGCTCGTGAATACATTTGGGGCGCTCGTGAAACGTAATTAGGGCGCTCCAAAAAAAAAATTGGGGCGCCCGTGCATGGGGCGCTCTGGCTTTGGGGCGATACGACAGTACCCATACGAACATTTGATGTAGAAAGTATACTAAATAATTAAAATTATATTTTGTTTATATATCAGTCCGACGTGTACGTCTTACTTCATAGCTTGTTTAACGCGTTTGTATTTTAATTTCATAAGTATTCTTAACGTACTGTTCATCGCATGACCATTCAATGCACATGTGTAACTGTAAAATAATTGCCATCAATTCATCGTAGTTGTAAATTCACCGTACGGGTGAAAGCTGTTAACCGGACCCCGTTAATTGATCGGCATCTAATTATATTTGTGATTTCTGTGTGTTCATGCAGAACCTGCTTTGTGATGAACATAATATTTTCACACCTCTATATTTTGAATAAGAATATGACCGTGCTTAGAATCGCGGTGAAAATTGGACAAGTCAAGACTAACTTGTCAGTAAACTATATATGGCTCTATCATATTTAGTTTGGCAAAATCATCAGTACATGTAAATAAAATATAGTTAAAGACAACATTTGATACATATGTCTCATTAAAATTTGTTTAATTTCATTAGACATTTGTAAACAAACGGTCGGCCATTTTTTTTGGTAAAACACGTGTTACAAATACAATTGTAAAAAACACACGCCAATTCTTTGTCGTATTTAACCAGGAAATACTGACTCTGGCAGTTCTTATTTAAAATAAATATACATGTAAAAAGTAAACTATTCGGTAGAAAATGATAATTTTGATTAAACATTATTCATTTTAAACTATCCCAAGATGCACTTTTCCAAGATTTAGCGGGTTCTGATTGGTCAGTATTGGCGCACTTCATGATTCCGAGCGAAGGTTAAAATGGACAAGAAGGTGCTGTTGTAAAATGGAGAATTGAGAAGCATTAATAGCCTCTACAACAAGGAGATAATGCAGGAACGAAGAACTCATGTCAAGGTAACTTAATTCACAATATAGATACTCCCAATAACATTTTTAAGGCTCTAATTTATCTCTCATTTGTAAACAAGATCTCGCGCCATCAAATCAAGATGGCGTCATTTTTTCAAACTTGGTTCGGCGTTTTAATTTTTATTACCGTATCTCTTTTAAATATACGTTTTGACCAAGTTAACCATTAACCAACTTTATATGCATGATAATCAAGATAATCCAGGGTATACACATATATAATTATATAACGTCCCTAATATATGAATGCTTGGTTGGTAAACAAGACGAACAATGAATCTTTCGCACATTATACAATTTACAAACTCTAAATGTAACGAAAAAAAAATTACTAATTAAATCCGGAAAATGAAATCTTTCACGTTTTTCTTTTTCAGCATTGACAGCATACAAAGTCAATGTTTCCGGTGATTAGTTGCATCCTCTGTTCGGTGATTCGGGTGAATGTTTTGACCAGCTGGACGATGTGAACGCAAGGTATTGCTTTGAAATTGATTATTTTCACCATTAACTTATACATGTGTTTGATGTTTATAATTTACTGTAGTAATTTTTGGGAAATCCAGGTCTAAGTTCTTGAAAAGGAGGTTGATGGGGGGGGGGGGGGGGGGGGTTGAAACACACTTATTGTTGATAAGTTTTTCCATTGTTCAACAATCAATAATTGAATCAAAATGATAATAACATAGCTTCAAACATCAAATGAAACATTTTAGACCAGATACTACTGTAGTCATTACATGACATAGTTTAAACAGCAACTGGCAACTGCATAGATTAGTAGCTTCTGTATTCAGAATTTTATTTAGAATGCTTTTATTACATGTTAGGCTGAATGACTTATGTTTAATGTTTAAAAATCTAAATGAAACTTTATTATTCATGTTTAAGAATATAGAACAGACATAAAGTACAGCCCAGTGAAAGGAACAAGTTAATCGCAAGAAGAAGAATTCTAATGCTACCACTGTCCAGAACTACTAAGTCTGATGTAGCCATGATGTGATCTTATGAGTGCTTCACCGGTCTAGACAATGCTCGAAAGTCCCCCAAAAAGGCCTATTTCCATAAACTACGACTCGGGTTACATCAACAACAGCCAAGGACACTCCTTATTGATTCGAATGGACACATCTTTACGACCTGACTAAAATTCTGCAGAATAAAACTTTTTAACTGTAAAGTATTCTCATTTAAAAAAACCTATAAACTATAAAAGTACTTTTTTTATATGATCAAATTCCAGTATATTACAATGTCTGTCTGTAAGCTAGAATCTTAGAAAATCACATGGTTTTGACTTATTAAATGATTGATTAGACCTTGCAGATATTAACTTTCATTTTCTTAAATAATTTGTTATATTTGCAAATATTGCATAAAATATTCCATGTAACATACATGTATATCCTCACACCTCCAAGTTGATAAGTGTTAACTACTATTTTTTTTCCATTTTCTTTGTTTAAACATTTATTGATAACTTAGTTTTTATTTGCAGCAATATATGAAAAATTAAGAAACCAATCTTAAATGTAAAAACACTGCATTAGGGAATGAATGCATGGGTCATAGAATTGATATAATACACCAAACAATATTCAATTATGTCGTATATGAAAATATATAAAGACAACATATACCCCATGTATTTACAATTTTTATATACCGGTAACAAAATTACTTGGATGGAAAGTTGTTTCCATGTGGGTTTTATTTTAATCTGTGTTATGTAACTAATATATAATTGGAATTAGCTTTAATATCATAAGCAAAATGCTGGTATTGATGAGAATTGTAAGGTGAATGATCTGTGTGATACTTTGTATTTTATACATTCATGATTCAAAAAGCATACATGTACATGTAGTAATACTTGTCATATATAAACAATGTATATTTTACTTCATGTCTTGGATTTAAAAATATTAATGTAGGTAAAGTAGTGAAATGTAGGAAGGTAAACCGTGTGTAAAGAAGAATATTCATCAGGAATGAAGTGTGTTGCAATCAGCATAATTAATTAAATGTGTACATCATATTTTTGCACATGATTTGACAGACTGCTCCATTGTTAGCTTTTTATTGGCCAACAAGATTTCATATCTCCCTCTGGGTCATCTATTAAATACTGACAGGCTTATGATATTAAAATCTGATCAGTTGGTAGATCATGGGTGGAAATGAAAAGTTCACTTTGGACTTAATGGATTATCAAAAAAATGCTATCAAATCCTGTTCTATTGTAAAACATTAGATTATATTACTAACAAAGAAAACGATTATCCCAACTTGTAAGTGGGTCACTTTGACCTCATTTTGGAATTTATTGATATATTCAAATCAAATCTGGGTCATACCTCTATAGTCAACTACTATCTTGTAGTGTTTTTTTTTTTTTTTTAAAGATGGATACTTTAGACTTTTCAAAAATATTTTATGGTGTACATATTCATTGTAGTTCAAAACAAATTGAGACAAGTGTATCATGTTCATGTAACAGTGAAGTTTTCTTTGTTTATTCATGTACGTGCAGTTATTTTGTAAATTGCATTCATATTTTTAAAAAAGTAAGATCTTTGGTGTATTTTTAAAGGGAGATTTGATAGGCATTTAATCGTGATGAAAAAAATACAAATGTAAAGATTTCTATGGGAGTTTTTTTTCTTGTGCAATTTTATCATTTTTTAAATAAAAGTCCCTAATAAGGGAATTGCCATATGGATGTTTCTCCATTATTGTATCTTGGCTGTATTTTATTTATTATTGGAAACAATTTCAGATTTTTGAACAAAATAAATTTGGAACTGCTTGAAATTGTTTTGTTTTTACATAAAGTAGAAACCTTGCTCAGATCAGCTCTTGTGAAAGCAAAAATATAAAAAGTTTCAGTAAGTTTCAGTTGTGGAAACCCTTTGTAAACAATATGTTTCCCAATTGTATATGGAGGTTGAAACTATGCAGAAACTTCAAGTTTCAGTAAGTTTCCGTCGCGGAAACCATTTGTAAACAATATGTATCCCAAACGTATATGGAGATTGAAACTATGCAGAAACTTCAAGTTTCAGTAAGTTTCCGTTGCGGAAACCATTTGGATTCATGGACAGCCTAAGTTTCAGCACTGCGGAAACTTAATGAAACTTGAAGTTTCCGTGCTGAAACCTGTCTGAAACTTAAAGTAACCTTAAGTTTCCGCAGAGTTTCCAAAGGGTTTCCGCAGCGCTGAAACCAGATATTTCATCCAGTGAAGCTCATTGTCCTTTGATATCACTAACTTGGTTTTATATTGAAAATAAATTCAGATAGAAGAGTTACATTTTCATAACATAGTAGATATGATAATCTCAAGAACAACAAAATTAACTTTTTCCCTATTGACAATTTGAGAGGACGTGTTATAATGAATAAAATTGTTATTATAATTTTCATACTGGTGGTGTATAAGAATTACAAAAAAAACTATTTTTGTTAGCTTGCGGAATAAGATGGTATGGTGTAAACTGTTCTCAACCGTGTGTAGGACATTGTAGAGACGGCATTACCTGTAACCACGTGACTGGTCTGTGTGACAGAGGATGTGATGCAGGATGGACAGGATACATGAGTAATAAGGGTAAAGATATTTCAATGTTTTTTTTTTTCGAAATTACTATAAAGAGAATGTTAGTTTGACCAAGTTGCAACCAATAACAACACTATGCTCAACAAAACGTGTCTTACTTACTACTGGAATATAGTCTATAAACGATATAAGGACATTTGTCTAAAAGGTAACATTGAATGGATTTGAAAATTTAAGAATTAAAAGTGTTAAATCACACTATCCTGGAAACGATACACAAAAGTAATATAATTCGTCGTTAAAAGCGCTCGCAGATTAAACAAAACGTAAGCCACCTTTATTTTGTTTTAACGAAATGCAATTTAGAAACTCAATACAATGTGATTTTATTTATTTTGCATTCGTCCATTAACTAATTTGTCCGTTTCAACCATACACTTTGCCCTTTTGTATTTTTTTTTTTTTGAAGAATGATGACAAACGTGGTTGAATGCTGCATTATTTATTTAGGTATATCAAAGTTTAAAAAAAATATTTATATTATCGTTCGTCAAATAATCGAGACAAACGTCAAAAGGCCAATGGATACATTGAATTAATTTTTTTAAAGTATTCAAACTACGGCGGCATTAAATATTTAAAATGGGAGTTTATAGCTTGTTAGACTTTGTCCATCAGAAACAGCTGATGACTATTGAAATTTCATGAATACATCATGAACTGTCAGAAAAATAACATAAAGAAATTATTGACCCGAGCAAACGTTTATCTTTGAAAATATTAAGTTAAAAGAGTCCTTCTTACTCATAATGCTCGCATATTTACTTTCTGAAGAGTGCAATAGAGGGACCTTTGGTTATGATTGTGTCAACACCTGTCATTGTCTGAACATATCTTCCTGTGATAAAAGATCAGGAACATGCGACGGAGGGTGTACCCCCGGATATATCAACAACAACTGTAGCACAAGTAAGTATTATGGTCAGATATACATCCTTAAAGAAAACAGTAAGTAATTGTCAGGAATACAATATCAGTAAGAGGACCACCGATAATTTATAGTTTGAAAATATATGATTAATCGGTCAATGACGCGCAGAGGTATAAGGATTTGGTAAGTCGAATAACAGGTCAGCAGACATTAAGTATAAGCTATTCAGTCTTATAATGATATAATATTTTAGAAGTAAATCCGGCACATGTTTTTGATTGATGGGAATATATATGTAATTTTAAGCACAAAACACACTTGCTTCAGATTATACACCATTAAAGCTTCAAAACGTTATTGTTAGGATCGCTTTTTATTATCATCGTTGGTTGTCTTAAAACATACATTTCAATTAACAATTATTTCATTTGTATTGTATTTGTAAGTATCCGTTTGGAATGATCTTTATCAATTAATGCAACATCCCATGTGAATGTTGTTATATAAAAGGGATACTGTGGAATTATTTAAAATCGTGGGAACAAATTTTCGTGGATTGTTGTTGTTGTTTTTTTTTTTGCTTATTCGTGGGGATGTTATTTCGTTAATGTGTTGTTTTTTAGTTTAAGTAAGAACATTTACTCCCTCAAAACTTTGTGGGGGAGGGCTACCCACAAAAACCACGAAAATATAGCCACCACGAATTCTATTGATTCCACAGTACATCGATTTTAGCTCACCTAAGCTGAAAGCTCAAGTGAGCTTTTCTGATCACATTTAGTCTGTCTGTCTGTCTGTCCGTCCGTCTGTCTGTCTGTCTGTAAACAGATTTTCAACATCTTCTCAAAAACCACATGTCCAAATTCAACCACACTTGGCACAAAGCATCCATAGGCTAAGGGGATTCAAAGTTGTAAGCAATAAAGACTACGTTCTTTTGCAAATGAAAAAAAATGACAATAACAAACCGTGAACCATCTCAAAAATCCATTAAACGAAATACACATCCAAAGCAGAGCAGCACGGACCTCCAAATAGATAGAGGTATGATCAGGTGCCTATGAGGAGTTAGCATCCTCTGCTGACCGGTCACACCCGCCAAGTGCTCTTTGTCGTAAGCGGGGAAAAAAACCCGGAAAAGTCCGTCGACAAGTAGGTGATTAATTATGTTCTAACAATTAATATGAAAAACGTCTGTCAGCAAGCGACCCAGTGGAAAATTGTATTTGCTGACAAGCTCGTTGTATCGACCATAGAACTTACTAAAAGGTGACTTCAAACGAGACTGTTGATAGTCCTGTTTTATCATTTTTTTTGTCAGTAGCTTGCTTCGTCTTAGAAACTGTTCATACGAAGAGCATGTCCTTGCGTATCGAATCAACTGAAAGACAAAAACACCATATGCAGGAGATGAAGGTATATTGCTACATAAGTAAGGAAAGTTGACTATCGAAAAATTGAAGTCATTGCATTTATCATAAAGCTTTGTTATTAGGTTACCATCAATGTCTATGTCCAGTAAAATATCCAAATATGAAACAGATAACGCACACCATTTGGGCAAAGAAGCTAAAACTTGTTTGGAAGTATCGTTATGTAGTGAGATTTCCAGTTTATTCAAATCATGAATCCCGTGGAGGGGGGGGGGTTGATAAGGGGCGGAGGGTGTAGGATGGGGCCACAAAGAGGGGGGAGGGGTTTACAAATTTTTACATTGAAATATATAGAAAAATATATTTAAATCTTTTCGTAAAAAACATTTGCCTTAAAAATCTGAAACTTTAGTGAAAGTAACTTCAAATAGTGTAGATTCAAATTTGTTCAAATCACAAACTTTAGCACCATCTTTAGGATTAGTTTTGGGCCACATTTGGGATTCAGTTGTACATAGGAAAACATTTTAATTTTTCACAGAAACTGAAATGTTATCCTATATGCTTTAACTTATATGCACAATTTTTTATATATTGCTGATTCTTTAAAATTGTTTAAGCGGTGGCCCATGGATGTTTATTGGTCCTCACAAGGCGTTCAGAGTTTTATGTATATCATGAATATAAACAATTGTTAAGGGTCTTTATGAGAAATGCAATGTTAAATGTGATATGACTATAAAATCATCCTGTTCAAAAAAAGGGACTTGATCATAAATATAAAAATATTCAGGGGGAAACATATTTTTTGTAAAGGATCTACATGTATACCACCTTATCCAGATATATTGTTTTATGACTCCATGAAACTGATTTTATCATGCCTATTGTTGCTGAGGTGAGCGATGTGGCCCATGTGCCCCTTGTTCTCAGTGTGTGACAAAAGCGAATTAATGATAGACACAATGGGGACAACTAAATGTGTATGTTGCTGATAAACTACCATTATTTTGCAAAAAAGATACAATATTCAAACGTGTTATTTAATTATTAGTTAACCCCAATTGGAGTTCGATATCTCGTATACAATGACTATGTCGAAGTGATCTTTAAGTCACAACTACTTATTTCTTAAGTAATTTATCCTCATTATTTCGAAAACTTGGATATCCCATAGTTTTAAACAGTCTCCTCTAGTTCGAGATAACGAAGTTGGTATATAAATACTAGTAACGATATGCTTAAGCATTTACACATCTTTATTAATGAGATTCTTGATGTACTTGCTTTCAAATAGACTCTCCATATAAGTATTTCGGGAGGAACTGCACAGAGCGTTATAGTGGACATTGTATTGACAACAAGACATGTGACCATGTTAGTGGAGAGTGTTCGGTTGGTTGTCTGGACGGATACATTGGAATATTTTGTAATGACAGTAAGATACAGGAAACAATTGATCTATTAAAAACCAATTTCAAAGATTATTTCTTGTATTTGTTTTCAATAATCCATATTGTATCAAATTTTTATGCGCACATTAGCGTGCATTGACGGATATTACGGACCAAACTGCTCCAAGAAATGCCAGTCAAACTGTAGAACTTGTCGACACACAGTCGGAATGTGTTCTTGTAATGCAGGTTGGATAGGTCCTAAGTGTAACACAGGTATCAATTATTTCTCAGACAATGACTACTCAATAGATAATATATAAATCAATGGTTTTTCAATTCTGTTTTTGCTTATAGCGTTAAGTGTGAAGCGGTTTAAGTATTTTGTTACATTGCTTATTAAGATAGATAATGAAATGAAAAATACAAATTTTGTATTTGGTCATTTGGCGAAGACTGTCAGTTTCCATGCAACAGACACTGCCTCAACCAGACGTGTGACAGATTAAATGGAAGTTGTGTGTATGAGTTAAGTGATAAATACATGTATTGTGAACTAGGTAAGATAAAGTTGAACACTAAAAACAAGTTCAGATATCAGTAGTATACTACGCTTTAGTACCCTGTTTATATACAGAAACTTATGATACATCTGTGGCTTCAACAGCATTGATCGTTGGAATGTCACTTTCAATATTTATTAACGTTTTTGTAATAAGTGTAAAGCTGTTACGCCAAAGGTAAATTTGTTTATATGTACATCCAGTTGCTTTTGTTTAATTTATTGAATTTTTTAATCAATATATACGCTTGAAACTCACGAATGTAAGTCAGCAATCAAGTTTTAAAATATAGTTAACGGATATTTTTTTTGGGATAACATCCTCTCAGCAAGACTGTAGAATGCGTAATATCAAAATGCAGTGGATATCCAATACAGAACAGAATAATATCGGAAATACTGAGTCTCATTATCAAGAACTTGACGAAATAGAAAAGGAGAGAGTTAATCAGAAAATAACACAACATTAACTTTATGTATTTATTGTTATTAATTATCATCGAAGAAGATATCGATACTAACATGTATACGAAATTAAGCAAGAAGATATATAAATGAGATAACTTGAAGACAATTGAATTCGCCATCTTTAAAATTTGTTTTCTCTAAACGAGGCATGAGTGAACCTGAGGGAATATCGTTCTGTATATCGTAGTTATATTTCAGAGAACAATAACATGAAACAAATTACACCCCCCCCCCCCCCAACAAAAAATAATCTTTGCTCTCATATTGAAATATAAAAGATACAATTCAAAGCAGTACATGTACTTAAGTTACTTTCTATCAGATAGGATAAACTCATTGTGTGATAACTCGCCCCATGGAACGCCTCAACTGCCTTACGTGGATGGTGTTCATTTTATAATGATGCTTTATTATTATTAATGATACTTTATCTGATTTGCTAATATTTTAACATGGTATTGTGATACTTTACCTTTATTTGTTGATATTTTTTTTAAAAATTGTATGTTAATGCTTCTTTAATTACATGCTGTTTTTTTTTCATAAAATGTTGATATTTTTTTAAGACATGTTGATGCTTCTTCATTATATCCAGACGCTTTATATCATACTTTGATATTTCTTAATATATGCTGAAACTGTATTCTATGATTGGACCTTTCTATGAGGTGGTTTTAAAGGAAGGCAAGCACCAGGATCGATATACATTAAAACTCAGAACATTATGGATGTAAAATGTGTAATAAATTTAGTTTTCTTTCGCATATGGATCAGATACGTCAACTAATTTTAATGCACAACATTCGACAAATACTTGTTTGGGATTACACATTTTAGTTCTCAAAAGTATACACAAGTGTACATCTTAAGAGAGAGAGAGAGAGAGAGAGAGAGAGAGAGAGAGAGAGAGATTTCAAAGTAACCTTTTTTTACTTATTTTACAACAAAACTGACTATCGTGTACCAGTATAAAGAAAAGAAATCCACTCTTTTTTTTAGTTAACAAAATGACTTTTTAAATATTTTTTTTATTTATTCAGTTTATAATAATAAGACATGCACACTACAGGAATAAGTTAGAAAAAAAAACATAAATCTAATTTGACGATTAATGCATAGATAGCTTGTATATAATGTCGAATATATTTTGTTTTCAAACAATGAATATAAATATATTAGATAAATTATATTTAACCTAAGTATTGCATTGTATAGGTATTACATATAAGTACTGGGATATGATTTAACTATTATTGTCCAAAAGACTTAATCTTGTCATTTTGTTCTAAATAAAAGCCTAAAATAATATGTGTCCATTTTATATCGATAAATGAAAAGGATCCTAGTTTTCTCCAAATATGTTCAACATTTTTACATTCAAATAATAAATGTTTCGTGTTTTCGATTGCTTTGCTTATATTACAGTTACCCCCCTTGTCCTATATCTATTTACTTAAATATTTATTGTTGCAGAGAATATTATGTAGCATTTTGTAACTAAATTCAGCTTTTTTATTATCATTTAAATCTTTGATTTTTCTCATGCATATATTTTCCCATAGATTTGAATCATTTACCAGTATTGCAAACCCTTGATAAGGTTTAGTTTGATAACATGGTTTAACAAATTTCTTGTGTACTAAGTTTTTATAAAAAAATTGGGATTTTATACCTTTTAGGTTTGACGCCCCTGTTGCAAAATGAAATTTCATTTCATTTTTAATGCTCAAATATTTAACATTTGTAAAATCATATTTTGTACACAATCGTTTTATTACTGATAATACAGTTTTATACTCACAAAGCCGCTTAAACGTTCTCTTCAAACACTGGTAAGCACTCGTAGTGTTTTTATATTCCCGTTATCATCTATTAAGTCTTTTCATTAATGTATATTACTGTTAACCCAGTTGGTAAAAAATCATGTTTCTCCTTTTATTTTGATATTGTTATTATTCCAAATGTGTTGTTTTATAATATCATTAGGTGATATGTTATTGATGTTTACCTTTGTTTACATTCGTTAAATGAGCTTAGAATTTGTTTATGAAAAAATGGAAGTTTGCCTATTACATCCAGTACATTTAAATACGTTTAAGAAAATTGTAAGACTAGTGTAGCGGAAGTAAGATTAAAATAAGCTTTATCCATAATACTCTCAAAGATTTCAAATAGAGTACCCTTAGAAGATTTATAGCCTTGAACTTACTTTCAATATCTATAACTGATAAACCTCCGTCTGTTATGTCGCCTATCAATGTATTTTATTTGATTCTTTCATATTTGTCCAATATGAAATTAAATCAAAGTCTTTGGACCTTACTGATATATTCTTTATCTGGTATAAATGTCCAATATAAATACCTAAACACCTGACAGTTTTATTTGTTGCTTTAACGCCATTGATTTCATCATACATATATTTTATTTTAAATTTAGGGTTTTTATATAATATTTCTATCCATTTAAGAAACTGATCACCAATATTGAATTTTTCAGTGTTTCAAAAAGAAAGTTCCATTCGACAAAGTCCGCTGCGTCGGACGGGATTTTTCTTTCTCGGGCTCGAAATCTTAAATACAAAGATGTAGCTGCCACGTTTGATCCGGTGTTTATACATTATCTAGTTTTTATATATTATTTAGTTTGTAGTTTAGTGCTAGTTTTGTAGATGTTTTTCTTCTTTCTTATGTAGTTTTTATTTTGTTGTCCTGAAGAAGGGACGGGTTGTCCCGAAAATTTGACAATATTTTACTTTATTGTTCGTGTCGTTGGTTATTCTAAGTGCTTTTATATATATATATATATATATATATATATATATATATATATATATATATATATATATATATATATATATGTTGCCCTCGACCCCAGTCAACAACTGTATATTGTTATACCCCTGTAAAACAGTTACTATATAACTCTATACGAAAAAAAGTCCAGCATTATGACTGTTGGACTGGAACTGTTAGATTGGAACTGTTAAAATCGACTGTTAAAAAAGACTGTTGACCGGTGACGTCACATTCCGCGAAAACGTGTTATTGATTAGAAGGGATATAACAAAACAGTTGTTGACTGTGTCTCGGGCAACAGTTGATCTGTCGGACCGGCTCGCAAACTGAAGGGACGGGTTGTCCCGAAAATTTGACAATATTTTACTTTATTGTTCGTGTCGTTGGTTATTCTAAGTGCTTTTATATATATATATATATATATATATATATATATATATATATATATATATATATATATATGTTGCCCTCGACCCCAGTCAACAACTGTATATTGTTATACCCCTGTAAAACAGTTACTATATAACTCTATACGAAAAAAAGTCCAGCATTATGACTGTTGGACTGGAACTGTTAGATTGGAACTGTTAAAATCGACTGTTAAAAAAGACTATATATATATATATATATATATATATATATATATATATATATATATATATATATATATATATATATATATATATATATATCCAATTTTAAACGAGCATTCTCCTACGTGTGTGCCTTTAACATAAGCCGTTTTATTTTTATTAATTGTATATGATAATATTTGTTGTAATCTTTTAGCTAAAACATAGGCTATATTTTCTAATCCTTATTTGTTAAAGCCCCAGTTTTTCTCCCATGGGAGAAACTTTTTTCATCAGGGTCTGCTGTCAACAAAAGGTTACAATCCAGTCAGATTTATGACTCTGCAGTGATGCTCTGCCTAAAAAGCTACATCATTACTGAATGAAATAACAAGAATGTGTTGAAATGTATTCCCACTTGTGTCCAAGGTAAGGAACACTAAGTGGGTTTGGATACCTTGACCATACTAATTTTAAAACAACCTTGTCCACAAAACCAAGATATTGAAGATGTGGAATGGTTCAGACTCGGACTCTGAGAGTGATAATGATGACTGAATATTGCTGGGATAAATAATTGCTACTGTTAATTTATTGTATTAATTTGAGAAATTTTACATAAAAAGTTAGCAATTGGTGTTTATCAATGAAAGTGAGTGATATACCAGTAGTGCTGAGCTGACGGCTCTGCAACTCAGCTGCTCTATATACAGCTGAATCTAATGCTAGGTGACAGATTCTGATAACAAACCAATTAAATTGAGTTTAAAAACAAGCAGTGTGTGTCATACAGTGGCTGCATTGAATTCCCCCGAACTTGGGGCTTTAAGCTAATTGGTCCATAATTCTTTAGCAATTGTTTTTAGCCTTTTTTGTATATTAGTGATATCACAAAAAGCCTTTAAGATTCAGACATTTCTTCTAGTTTAAAAACTTCTTTAAGCGTGGCGTAGAAAAATGGTCCACTAATGTTCCAAAAACATTGGTATAATTCACAGGGTATACCAGGGGACTTTTCTCCTTTCATTTCAAAGACGGCGTTTTTGCATTCCTCGAAAGTAGGGAATTCATCTAACATCATCTAACATCATCTTACATCAATTTGTCTTTCTCGTTCAACATTGGTATCTCTATATTGTCTACATAAGTCGAGAATTTATCGGTTATAAACAGATTCGTATAGTATTTAATTATTTTTCCGATTATTGAATTTGTGGTATTTATCAAATCTTCATTTGATGTTTTTAGTTCTTTGATAACAGTAGATGTTTAATTTTGTTTTTCAAGATTTAAGAAATATTTCGTGGGTTTTTCCGCCACTTTCTATTCATTTTACTTTTGTTCGTATTTGTGTCCGCTTATTATTTTTGTCAAAAAGCGCATGCAAAATGTTTAAAGTGCTTTCATTTTTTAATAACCAACATTGTTATATTCGGAATTTTCAATAGTTAAGGTTTTCCGCTCTCAGCGGAAAACCTTACTATTATTCTGAAAAATTTTCAAATTTCTTATTATTTTTTTTTTCTTCTAGACGCCAACTTTGATCCTTAATATCTCGCTCGTTTGTTCACCGATTGTTTTGAAATTTTCAGGACTGATAACATGCCGCGTGATGTTGTCGTTGCATATTTAAGTTGAGGAAAATCCCTATCCGGTTTTGAGTTATATCCCTTTTAGTAAAATTTAACGACTTCTTTTGTCCAGGAGGTTTAGCTTTAACGATGACTGGCAGAGTCTCAAAGATGGGCTGGTTTGGAAGCTAATACATTGAATTTGTGCGAGATATATTTTATTTATTATTTAAATGCAAATAAAAGGGGTCGTATAGATGTTGAAACAAAGGTAAGAAAAAAAATCTAAAAAATTCGCGTATTTTCCGTGTTAGTTTTTTACCTGATAAAAATTTGTTATAACATGTATTTTAAAAGTTCTTGGTCTTGCCCAGACCTTTCATTCGGTATACCGAAAAAGGGGCTGGCCCTTATAATTAGGGAGTTAGAGGCGTCCAAAGTTTCTTGTCAATAACTTAAAAAGGAATAAATATTTCTAAAGCATTATTGAAGCAAAGTTGTAAAGAAATTAATTTTGAATCCTTCTATAGTATTCAATTTAATGTTTTCGTAATTTATAGTCAGTATTTGCAGAAACAATTGTTGTCAGTTCGGTCCATTTTTGTGGGGGTGCGCACGTTTATGAGGTTATGAAAGGGCTTCTTGTAATGCACTAACTGATACATGTAGCGCGCAAAAATAATTCCACATAAAATTCCCAAATGTTTTTATACATATGTACATTTTCATTTCATATAGATAAACCTCTTTGACCTTATTTTTGTTGTTTGTTTCATAACTGTGCCCCTGTCTATATTTAGATGCATTACGAGACTCAGGTAACCGATCGATAGGAGAGTCGCTAGCTGTATTCAGGCCGTCGCCTAGACGACAGTGCATGTGCTTGTAGAGCTGGACATACACGATTAACGCCCCACTGTGTTACTGTAACAGAGACATTTTGAATTGTTTCAGTACTGGGAGATGTGTTAATAAAATGGTTCCAATGCATGGTAATTAAACTCAACTTTTCTACAAAACGTATACACGGCCGTCATATAAAGCACAATGTGTATTACTGACATGACAATTTAAACGAACGCGGGATTGCTCCCGATAGAATAATTCTTTTAAAGCAAAAAAAAAAAAATACTGATTTTCGATGGATATAATATAATTATCATCGTGGAGATGATTTTCAAAAGTGAACTTAATATTCGTAAACGATAATATTTGAATCCAAAGCCGCTAGTTTTAAGTTACGGTTATTAGGGATATTAGTTATGACTTACCCCGCGTTTCAGGTTTTTTTACTTGCAAAGCATCTACAAACGAAAATACCAAACAACCTTCAGCAGCAACTTATAAATTATTTATTCCATACACAATTCTAAAGAGGTAATTAAATAAATTATATAAATGCTTTATACTTGTATTCGCTATCTTCCATGGAAAAAAGTGGCATGGAAAAAATGTTGTTCAATGTTCATCAAATACGCTGTAGCCTTAGCAATCGAAAATAATTAACAAACTGTACATTGATAGATTGACATATCAACAAACATTCAGACCCGCATTTTGTTTTCTTACAAGTTCTATAAAACGTAGACTCAATGACTGAATTCTTTACCGTTTTCCGTCTGGGTTTGAATCACGTGTGTACGTTATGTGTAGCCATATAGATGAACACTTTAAGTGTTTGAATTTTAAAAGAAATTGTGTACATGCAGAGCATTGCAATGCTAGGACAATAACATTCCAACAATGTATATTGTGAGGCCGGTCAGACTGATACTGGTTCTGCTTGTTCTACAAATAGCGAATGTAAGACGAAGTATTTGGGTGTTATATTTTAAACAAATATAAGTATTGCTTTCTTAAAAGCTTGCATTACTCAACAAAGTATTTTATTGGGATCATTCTTAGTTACCTTAGCTGCATACATGTACCGCTCTGTCTGTATCCCGGAAAAATTGACTACCATCCGAAATTTTTCATACAAGGTCTATAGACTTGCAGCTAACATTACCTTTAAAAATACATTTTAGAATTTGCCGCTGTTTCTAAATTCATTAAAAAGACGCGCAGAATCAAGTGGTTATATGGCGTTTGATATGGGATTGATGACGTCTATTTATATTGTTTTCATTAAAATTATGTCATTATTTCAAGCTTGTGGGTGGAATGAAATCAGTTTCACATGTTATATGACATAAAGATGTCCTATTTTTATAAAATTTACATAAAAAAATTGAATTATCATGGAGTTGCCCCCCCCCCCCCCCCATTTTGGTAGCATGTAAAAAAATGGTATGAAATTATGAGTGAAATTTTGAAATTTTTGGAAAATTCAATTTTTTTAAATATTTTTTTGCTTGTCAAGATTTGTTGGATGAGTTTGCCCCCCCCCCCACTTTCAAAAACGATGCTACGTGCTTGGAAATTACTCTTTTCTTTATTCCCCTCTTTAATAATCAAAACAAACTAACAAACATAACCGATCCAGATAAATATAATTACATGTATCAAAAATAAACTTAAAAAACAAACTACAATTCATCCTTCACCCACAATATTGCCTTTTCGATATTTGTCATCGTTGTAGACCCGTGTAACAATCTGTTAAGTAGGTGCTTGCACGAAAAAGAACCCCCTTGCTGATCTACATTTTCATTAACGCATACAAAGAAAAAATATGTATTTTGATTTATTTTTGAATTTCTTTTGATGTAAAAAAAAAAGAGAAGAAATTGGTTCTCAGTCTCTCTTTATGCCTGTTTGTTAGCGGTTAATCCAAGTTCATTTTGAATATCCTTTTGTAATTTAAAAAATGCGATGTAAATTTTTTTCATGCAATATTTCGGAGAAAGCAATGAAGAGTTGTTTCTTGAAATTTTATTAGACCATAAAATTGTAAAATGCTAACATTAAAAATTGTGATTTCTTTCTTTTTTTTAAGGTAAAACTTTATTGATTTAAAAAATGATTCTTTGAGACAAACAAATTGACATAATCAATAAGAGTTTAAAAATCTCTAACTGCAGGTCTGTAGCTTTTAGTCAGAAAAAGAATCGGATGGACGACCTAGGACACAGATCGTCCATCCGAATTTCTTAAAAATTGCCATTATTTTCGTACGCGGACGCAATACTCACCGAACTAAATGGTTCGTATCTTAAGTTTTAAGTTTTAACTGCTTTGAAAGGTAATATTGGTTTTCTGATAATTATGAACATGAATAATTAAATAAAAATGGTTCAAATTACAGTAAAATTACCGGCATCGCCCCCAGCGAAATTTCTTTCAATTACGTGTACATTATAAACTTACCAAATATGCCTCGGACATCCATTGGCAAACTCAAATAACCGTCTGACTTTTCAACCCCCACCCTGGAAAAATATTCTGATCCGCGCATGTTCCCACACCTCGAAATACAAAATTATTCTTCAAAACCCCTTGTAAAATTTCCAGGATCTCCGCATATATACTAATAGATTCATTGGCGCTTTGCGTTCGATAAAAATGCGTGTCAAACGTTTGCCAGTGGTCTTTTTACCATCGTACCGGGCATAATCACAGTCCCACTCTGTGAATAAAATGCGGCGAATCAAACTAGAGACAACCTGTTAAGATCTGTATTTGCTTATAAACATGTAGTATCATCGTGCAAAATGCACTGTTCAATTATAATTTTTTTTTTACTTTACTTGTAAAATTCAACATCTGTTTCGTAATTTTTTCTCACAGTTTATTTCTTACATAGTTACTTTTTTTATTTAGTGATTGACACTTTTCAGACTTTATATGTGATTTCAAAGAGACAGAGTGTCATGTCTCAAGGACTGTTAATCTCTTAAAACAACATTGTGCAATTATCAGATTTTCATTTCTTGGACATCAAAGACTCATTGAGTTTATTTAATTAGTTTATATCTGTGAACCTTTCACTCAGCTAACTTATATCAATACCTGTTTATTGCAATTTATACTCATTGTTAAGATTCTTATAAATAGTTATGTACAATTGTCAATGCGCAGTCTGGAATACGGCGGCCAGCCCCGGCCACGTCCGACTCTCCCAGAGTCTTGAGTCCGGAGGCCACTTCTGGCCATATCCGACTTGTTTGTAACATGTCTGTCTGTTAAATTGTTATAATGTTGCCATCGTTGAGTCTCGTCCAATAATGTGGAATCCTGCATCAATTGCCTGTTTATTTCTCTGGAACTGTATACTGGTGGACCTTCGGGAATACAGCAAACCTATCCTTCGTTTTAGCTTACGGCCCACAGCGCGCCCCAACCTTTTACCTTATACACTTTACGCCAACATTCCCTCACCCCGTTCGTACTGCACAGGACCGATGCAGATCCAGACGAATTCTCTATCACCGTAAAATCTACGCGGTCACAGAAATATAATACTTTGTTTCTCAGTGTTTACACATCTAATATTGTACGATGGTCAGCTATCAATTTTTTGTAATACGTCACAAGTATGACGCAGCTACGACGGAAAACCTAATCGTTGCTTGCAACGAGCTTGTCTCTAGTTTCCATCTCTTTTTCAATTAAGAAGATTTTTTGTCGCACATTGTTTCGTTTATTTTGTGCATAGTTCGTGGACAATGACGTTTTTGTCATTTTAAATGGGTTGACATGTACATGTACAGTTTAACCTTTGTCATAGAATTTTGAATCAAACTGAAGTGGTTTTTGATGTTTTCCATAGAAATAAACTAAACTTGTATCAAAGTGTCGCGGAAAGTTAGCACGGCCAAGCGTAAAACTGTTTAAACTTTGTAATTTAGTATTTGGATATACATATTTATAGTTTTTATAAGACATTTCAAAACTTCATAATCTTCTATTATGATGTAGTCTGTATGGTGTACGTCATTTTCATACGTCATTTGAAGTTGTTTTCAAACTAGCAAAGGGTTTTTAAAAGATATTACGACAAGAACATGTCTTTAAAAACGCCTGAAAAAGCAACGTCAGCTGATCATATGACCACACGGAACAGCGCGCCATCACAAAACTGTGTTGACTGAGGTTAAACACCGATATAAACAGAACAAACAATAGAGGAAACAGGAAGAACATCGAAAATGTTCGAGTTTACTTTCCCATGAGTGGCACAACCGATAATTCAATGGAGAATGCAATTGAACCATCTGACCAAACGGCGTATGCGGCATATTACTATAAGGTAAACCCAGGACTACGACGTTTTAGAAACGTCGCTATAAATCGACGTCAGACTGGGCCGTGCTGCCTGTATATGCAATGTATATATAATGATAACTCCAATACAAAAATGTACATTGCTCCGAGTTTTATACATACAGGTTATTATACTCTATATTAAAATATTATAATACTTTGCTGATATTGGCGCAGTTATTTTTAATAAAATTACATGTGTCCACCGACTTTTTGGACAAACCTCGTATATTGACAATTGTAAAAAATTCATTATCAAATTCAACATTCAATAATATTTTTCTACCATCAACTGACTTTTTAATATTTAAATTCTTTCGAAAAAGCACTGGAACACCTTTACTGTGTGACGAATCGGTAAAGAAGAGAACGCTTTCCCCTGCCATCCGGCATTTTATGTAAGTTCATTTTTTTCTAATAAAACGTGTCTCTTTTAATAAGATAGCATCACATTGAGCTAATTTAAGCCATTCATTTTTGACGTTTTTCATCAGAATTAAGCCCCCTTACATTAACTGAATGGATTTGTAATTTTTCCCTAATATCTATATGTAGGTAAATAGAATTCAATATAAGAAGTGGAATTATAGTATTAACAAACCCGATATCGTATAAGAGTCAGTCTTTGAGAGCATCTATGTTTCATCTTCATCTCCATCTTCTCGAATGAGAGCTCACGTCAGGATGCGGAATGGGAATCGTGCTGACGAGCGGGTATTTCACTGAGCATAACCACTATGTCGCGCTGCTTGCTGTTCTCTTTTGAATTCTGCTTCTGTTGTGGACTTTGCGCTTCCGTATTTTTTGCAAGTTTGCTTAGAATTTGCCCTAAAAGGTTTTTACCATGCTTGCTGCTCGGTATTTTACTTTCCTGTCTTGTTGAGCCCGGTCCGTAGGTAGATTCAGCCAGCACCATGTTCCGTTTGGCCGAACTGTTGAACTTGGACGCATTTATTTTCGACCACTTTGGTCATGACGGCTTGATAGGTAGTGGACCACTGATCACTGACCCTGACCTTATCACCGAATCGTTTGGCAGACAGAGCATCATCAGCTGTTTGGAAGGTTTTGGCTACATCAAGGGTGCCACACCGCATTGCCTTAGCATATTGAAAGGCATGCTCTGCCGATTTGTGACAAACCCCATAGAGATTGATCTGGCACGGAAAAAAATTTCCTTCTCCATTCAATGCGATCACATGTTGTTGGGGCTCGTAGAATTTGCATTTCCGGTCGCCAGGAAAATGATCTTACTACAAACACATTTTGCATTTAGGATTGTATTTACAATTGTTCCTGGTGTGATCGGTGTCCCAGCAGTGGGTGCAAAAACATTTCTATTCATGTTTTGGCTGCCCATAGTGAAAAATGAGCATCTTAGCCCAGCGCAGTGATATACTCTAGCAAGAGATGTTCCTGGAGAGAGGGCTGCTACGTAATAGAAGCGTTTGCCATTCAACACACTAGTCATTTTTTTTTCACTGGGTATCTGATTTTTTCATACAATATTTTCCTTTCAAACATAACTTCAGATTCTCTAGAAAGTCGAGCACATAAATGTCGGACACCGAAGGGGATTCGGATTTTCAGTGTTTTTTTTCATTTGAGTTATGGTTTCCCGAGTTTTAATAAAGAACAGGGAGAAGTTGTTTATCTCGCATCCGCCAGAGAGAAGTTTGACCCTGCTTTCTTTGTCTTTCAGATAAAAACCCCACAGATTTCTATCTTGCTGTAAGCAATGTAAGTGTCACAGGGTGAATTATTCATTTATTCAATATTTATATATTATTTTTTTTAATATATTGATATATAATGTACTCATATTCATATATCATTTTCATTATCGTCTATAAACATAGTGAATTTCAGATTACTGGAATTAACTACGTTTCCACATGTCATTCATATTCATGGTGTTTTCCATTCATTGGTTGAGTTTGGAGTGTCAAAGGTCAAAGGTGTTTGGGTCATGTGAGAGTTGTACGACTGGTTGATATATAAGAAAAAGTGAATGAGTGGTTTTACAAGCCTTACATTTAAGTGCGCATGCTTGGCGCCAATTCCTAAATCTAACACACTTCAACCCCAGACAGCGGAGAGAAAGGAAGAGTTTATCTCCTTCTCCATATAATATAACCTATTTCATAATAGTTATATAAAAATCTGTCATTTCGGTAAGTTCATTTACCACAGTTGCCTAATTTATCTGTTAAATTAATTATTTAAAACATAAATTAATAATATTTAAAATATATTCAATGCGTGAATCTTAGTTGTGTGAGTGTGAAAACAACAACAGATTTTACAATATTTTAGAGTAATCAACTTATTACGCAAATAAAAAAAACTCTTAGTGATGTCATCTTTCAAAAACTTTGCATGCAAATAGACATACATTTATTGTCTCATTTAAAAGTAAAAAAAAGTAGGGGTCACATCTGAAAAAATTGATATGAAAAGTTGACAATAACAAACCGTGAACCATCTCAAATATCCTTTAAACGAAATACATATCTAGAGCAGAGCAAAACACGAACCTCCAAATAGATAGGTAGGATCAGGTGCCTAGGAGGAGTGAGCATCCTCTGCTGACTGGTCGCACCCATCGTAATATAGCATGAAATAAGCTAATAAAGCTAATAGGTCTGTCATTTAGGGCGCTTCATACAAACCCACGTGTTCTCCTATTAAGAATGTCAATGTTTTTACTATGCTTCATGTCAAGTTACGTTTGACTGTTGTTAATGTTTACAGTTGCAAATGGTGATATCTTATACAGTTATAGTCTTAGCATACACATGTAGATGTATCGTGCTTTGTAGCAAATATTTTTAGAAAAAACCTGAAGTTTTTATTCAGTCGTGTTGACAATTCCTTCCTGGTGAAAAATATGAATATCTAATTCAAGCATTCTTCCGGTTTTACATACATATATATCTAGAGACAAACACATTTTCCCTGAGTTTTTGGATGCTTGAAATTGTCAGGTCAAGAGCGTATAATGTCCGGCTTAAAGTTTTTTTAATCACGAAATCCTGCTCAATTTGGCAATTTCTATAAAATATTACATCTTCCACTTACAACACACTTAATGTCTGAAACTTTATCAACTTGTTGATCACAATACGTTGTGCATTGACTGATATAAACAATACACTTATCGTCTGGCATCTACTTACATTAGCAAAAGTAATAGCGGAAGCCGTCTGTATACCTTTTTGTAATAACATTTATGTACGTTTATTAAAAAGAATAAAAATTAGAAGAGAGAAAAAAGAAAAGCAAAAAAAAAATAATTAATGAATAAATAATAAACAAGAATAGAATTTCTGGGTCCCCCGCCAGTCAAGCAGTATACTAGTATACTGTACATGTATATTGGAATAATTTGAAACATATGTCAGGGCTGTTCCAGAATTAATGTGTGGGGAGGTTGGGAGGAACATTTTTTTTACCCCCACCGCCCATTTTTTTTTCTATTTTTCCTGTCGCAAATATTTCCAAAATACTACAATTTAAAAGAACTTGACCAAAGTATTAGTGGTATAAACATTTGGAATAAATGTACTGAAAATCCGTCATAATTTGTAGGCATGGGAGCGTTTACAAGGTCACAAAGTCCCATAACTCCAACAAAAAGTATCGACCAATGCTGATTTTCAAACCTGACCAAGGTAATAGTAGTCAGGGATGGGGTCAATTACAATGGAAAGTAATTAATTAAATTACAATTACTTGCTTAAATTCTTCAATTAAATTACCATTACCATTACAAGAGTTTTCAAATGTAATTAATTAAATTACAATTACTTTGCAGATGTAATTAATTAAATTACAAATTACATTTTCATCAAAATTTACTAAAACCATGATTTATATACAACACATAAACATTTAAGGAGGTATATCTATAAAATGAATAAAATTTCCTCATAATCAAAATAATTTCTCTGTTTGAGAATTTGCTAACTATTCTGATAATTAGTTACAATTTTTGGAAAGAAAAAATGTATATTTGGTTTTTATTGATTATTTTAAAACGCAGATACTGGTAGTCACAATAAGGAGGTGTCCCATACACCCTGATATTCAATAAACATTTAAAAGTCACATCCCTTAACCTACACCTACCATGTCAACTAAAGTATTTCTTGCATGCAAAACTATTATATAAAAACTTTCTCCTTTGCATTTTTATACACTATTTTTTTTTCTTTTGTAAATACAATGCCGAAGTACAGGTTAATCTCGGGTAGAGGACAGACTATAATTGTTATCAAAACACAATTCACACCTGTTGTTCTCTACCTAATTATCAAAATGTTTGTAATAAGGGAACATACCCTGTGGACATGTTAGGAATCAAAAACTTAAACCCATTTGAAGCCATACATTTTAGCTCTGTGTATTTTAGGCTATCAATTACAAAGCATGACTTGATAGTTTATATAATTTCGATAACACTGATTTTGTTTGTAAATTAAACAATGATGTTTTAAACTAACTCAATGATAATTGACACACTAATTATTCTAATAAGAAGGGAAATAAGTATTTGTAAGAAAAAAGAGATCAAACAAATCATCAAATACATTTGGGAAACTTATCATTAAATATTGAATCATTGAAAAAATCCATTTTGAAAAATATTTAGTATGATATATATAATAATAGTTCAATGCTTTTTAACTACTCTTCGAACTTGACCTAATGTACTGGACAGCTTAATGTTTATATGTCCATCAGTGTGTAATTGAAAGTAATTGAAAAGTAATTGGAATTACATGCCTTTTTTGAAAGTAATTAATTAAATTACCATTACATGTAATTGAAAATGTGGCCAATTACACATTACTTCCAATTACATCAAAATTTGTAATTAACTACACTCAATTACCATTACAAATTACCATTACCCCATCCCTGATAGTAGTATAAACATTTGGTATAAATTTAATGAAAATCCGTCAAAATTTGTAGGCATGAGAGCGCTCACAAAACGTGTGACGGAAGGCAACACGGATGCACGGACACACGGACGGACTCCCGGCATTTCTATGTCCCCGCTCCGCGTTGCGGCGGGGGACAAAAACATAAACAGAATTATGTTTTATTTTTTCTAACATGGGTTAAAACGAATCGATTTTAAATATTGTCTTTGAATGTTTCGAATTAAAACATCGAATCATTTATCAAGGGTGCCACACCGCATTGCCTTGGCATATTGAAAGGCATGCTCTGCCGATTTGTGACAAACCCCATAGAGATTGATCTGGCACGGAAAAAATTGGACAGCACATTACCTCCTCCATTCAATGCGATCACATGTTGTTGGGGCTCGTAGAATTTGCATTTCCGGTCGCCAGGAAAATGATCTTACTACAAACACATTTTGCATTTAGGATTGTATTTACAATTGTTCCTGGTGTGATCGGTGTCCCAGCAGTGGGTGCAAAAACATTTCTATTCATGTTTTGGCTGCCCATAGTGAAAAATGAGCATCTTAGCCCAGCGCAGTGATATACTCTAGCAAGAGATGTTCCTGGAGAAAGGGCTGCTACGTAATAGAAGCGGTTGCCATTCAACACACTAGTCATTTTTTTTCACTGGGTATCTGATTTTTTCATACAATAGTTTCCTTTCAAACATAACTTCAGATTCTCTAGAAGGTCGAGCACATAAATGTCGGACACCGAAGGGGATTCGGATTTTCAGTGTTTTTTTTTTTTCATTTGAGTTATGGTTTCCCGAGTTTCAATAAAGAACAGGGAGATGTTGTTTATCTCGCATCCGCCAGAGAGAAGTTTGACCCTGCTTTCTTTGTCTTTCAGATAAAAACCCCACAGATTTATATCTTGCTGTAAGCAATGTAAGTGTCACAGGGTGAATTATTCATTTATTCAATATTTAAATAATTATTTTTTTTTAATATATTGATATATAATGTACTCATATTCATATATCATTTTCATTATCGCCTGTTAACATAGTGAATTTCAGATTACTGGAATTAACTACGTTTCCACATTTCATTCATATTCATGGTGTTTTCCATTCATTGGTTGAGTTTGGAGTGTCAAAGGTCATAGGTGTTTGGGTCATGTGAGAGTTGTACGACTGGTTGATATATAAGAAAAAGTGAATGAGTGGTTTTACAAGCCTTACATTTAAGTGCGCATGCTTGGCGCCAATTCCTATATCTAACACACTTCAACCCCAGACAGCGGAGAGAAAGGAAGAGTTTATCTCCTTCTCCATATTATATAACCTATTTCATAATAGTTATATGAAATATTTGTCATTTCGGTAAGTTCATTTACCACAGTTGCCTAATTTATCTGTTAAATTAATTATTTAAAACATAAATTAATAATATGTAAACATCTTAATATATATTCTGTGCGTGAATCTTAATTGTGTGAGTGTGAAAACAACAACAGATTTTACAATATTTTAGAGTAATCAACTTATTACGCAAATAAAAAAAACTCATAGTGATGTCATCTTTCAAAAACTTTGCATACAAATAGACATACATTTATTGTCTCATTTAAAAGTAAAAAAGTAGGGGTCACATCTCAAAAATTTGATATGAAAAGTTGACAATAACAAACCGTGAACCATCTCAAAAATCCATAAAACGAAATACAAATTTAGAGCAGAGCAAAACACGAACCTCCAAATAGATAGGTAGGATCAGGTGCCTAGAAGGAGTGAGTATCCTCTGCTGACTGGTCGCACCCACCGTAATATAGCATGTAATAAGCTAATAAAGCTAATAGGACCGTCATTTAGGGCGCTTCATACAAACCCACGTGTTCTCCTATTATAAATGTCAATGTTTTTACTATGCTTCATGTCAAGTTACGTTTGACTGTTGTTAATGTTTACAGTTGCAAATGGTGATATCTTATACAGTTATAGTCTTAGCATACAAATGTAGATGTAATGTGCTTTGTAGCAAATATTTTAGAAAAAACCTTTTTTATTCAGTCGTGTTGACAATTCCTTCCTGGTGAAAAATATGAATATCTAATTCAAGCATTCTTCCGGTTTTACATACATATATATTTAGAGGCAAACACATTTTCGCTGAGTTTTTGGATGCTTGAAATTGTCAGGTCAAGAGCGTATAATGTCCGGCTTAGAGTTTTTTAATCACGAAATCCTGCTCAATTTGGCAATTTCTATAAAATATTACATCTTCCACTTACAACACACTTAATGTCTGAAACTTTATCAACTTGTTGATCACAATACGTTGTGCATTGACTGATATAAACAATACACTTATCGTCTGGCATCTACTTACATTAGCAAGAGTAATATCGGAAGCCGTCTGTATACCTTTTTGTAATAACATTTATGTACGTTTATTAAAAAGAATAAAAATTAAAAGAAAAAAAAGAAAAGCAAAAAAAAAAATGAATAAATAATAAACAAGAATAGAATTTCTGGGTCCCCCGCCAGTCAAGCAGTATACTATACTGTAGTATACTGTATATTGGAATATTTTCAAACATTCAGGGCTGTTCAAGTATTAATGTGTGGGGAGGTTGGGAGGAACATTTTTTTTACCCCCACCGCCCATTTTTTTTTCTATTTTTCCTGTCGCAAACATTTCCAAAATACTACAATCTTAAAGAACTTGACCAAAGTATTAGTGGTATAAACATTTGGAATAAATTTAATGAAAATCCGTCATAATTTGTAGGCATGGGAGCGTTTACAAGGTCACAAAGTCCCATAACTCCAACAAAAAGTATCGACCAATGCTGATTTTCAAACCTGACCAAGGTAATAGTAGTCAGGGATGGGGTCAATTACAATGGAAAGTAATTAATTAAATTACAATTACTTGCTTAAATTCTTCAATTAAATTACCATTACCATTACAAGAGTTTTCAAATGTAATTAATTAAATTACAATTACTTTGCAGATGTAATTAATTAAATTACAAATTACATTTTCATCAAAATTTACTAAAACCATGATTTATATACAACACATAAACATTTAAGGAGGTATATCTATAAAATGAATAAAATTTCCTCATAATCAAAATAATTTCTCTGTTTGAGAATTTGCTAACTATTCTGATAATTAGTTACAATTTTTGGAAAGAAAAAATGTATATTTGGTTTTTATTGATTATTTTAAAACGCAGATACTGGTAGTCACAATAAGGAGGTGTCCCATACACCCTGATATTCAATAAACATTTAAAAGTCACATCCCTTAACCTACACCTACCATGTCAACTAAAGTATTTCTTGCATGCAAAACTATTATATAAAAACTTTCTCCTTTGCATTTTTATACACTATTTTTTTTTCTTTTGTAAATACAATGCCGAAGTACAGGTTAATCTCGGGTAGAGGACAGACTATAATTGTTATCAAAACACAATTCACACCTGTTGTTCTCTACCTAATTATCAAAATGTTTGTAATAAGGGAACATACCCTGTGGACATGTTAGGAATCAAAAACTTAAACCCATTTGAAGCCATACATTTTAGCTCTGTGTATTTTAGGCTATCAATTACAAAGCATGACTTGATAGTTTATATAATTTCGATAACACTGATTTTGTTTGTAAATTAAACAATGATGTTTTAAACTAACTCAATGATAATTGACACACTAATTATTCTAATAAGAAGGGAAATAAGTATTTGTAAGAAAAAAGAGATCAAACAAATCATCAAATACATTTGGGAAACTTATCATTAAATATTGAATCATTGAAAAAATCCATTTTGAAAAATATTTAGTATGATATATATAATAATAGTTCAATGCTTTTTAACTACTCTTCGAACTTGACCTAATGTACTGGACAGCTTAATGTTTATATGTCCATCAGTGTGTAATTGAAAGTAATTGAAAAGTAATTGGAATTACATGCCTTTTTTGAAAGTAATTAATTAAATTACCATTACATGTAATTGAAAATGTGGCCAATTACACATTACTTCCAATTACATCAAAATTTGTAATTAACTACACTCAATTACCATTACAAATTACCATTACCCCATCCCTGATAGTAGTATAAACATTTGGTATAAATTTAATGAAAATCCGTCAAAATTTGTAGGCATGAGAGCGCTCACAAAACGTGTGACGGAAGGCAACACGGATGCACGGACACACGGACGGACTCCCGGCATTTCTATGTCCCCGCTCCGCGTTGCGGCGGGGGACAAAAACATAAACAGAATTATGTTTTATTTTTTCTAACATGGGTTAAAACGAATCGATTTTAAATATTGTCTTTGAATGTTTCGAATTAAAACATCGAATCATTTATCAAGGGTGCCACACCGCATTGCCTTGGCATATTGAAAGGCATGCTCTGCCGATTTGTGACAAACCCCATAGAGATTGATCTGGCACGGAAAAAATTGGACAGCACATTACCTCCTCCATTCAATGCGATCACATGTTGTTGGGGCTCGTAGAATTTGCATTTCCGGTCGCCAGGAAAATGATCTTACTACAAACACATTTTGCATTTAGGATTGTATTTACAATTGTTCCTGGTGTGATCGGTGTCCCAGCAGTGGGTGCAAAAACATTTCTATTCATGTTTTGGCTGCCCATAGTGAAAAATGAGCATCTTAGCCCAGCGCAGTGATATACTCTAGCAAGAGATGTTCCTGGAGAAAGGGCTGCTACGTAATAGAAGCGGTTGCCATTCAACACACTAGTCATTTTTTTTCACTGGGTATCTGATTTTTTCATACAATAGTTTCCTTTCAAACATAACTTCAGATTCTCTAGAAGGTCGAGCACATAAATGTCGGACACCGAAGGGGATTCGGATTTTCAGTGTTTTTTTTTTTTCATTTGAGTTATGGTTTCCCGAGTTTCAATAAAGAACAGGGAGATGTTGTTTATCTCGCATCCGCCAGAGAGAAGTTTGACCCTGCTTTCTTTGTCTTTCAGATAAAAACCCCACAGATTTATATCTTGCTGTAAGCAATGTAAGTGTCACAGGGTGAATTATTCATTTATTCAATATTTAAATAATTATTTTTTTTTAATATATTGATATATAATGTACTCATATTCATATATCATTTTCATTATCGCCTGTTAACATAGTGAATTTCAGATTACTGGAATTAACTACGTTTCCACATTTCATTCATATTCATGGTGTTTTCCATTCATTGGTTGAGTTTGGAGTGTCAAAGGTCATAGGTGTTTGGGTCATGTGAGAGTTGTACGACTGGTTGATATATAAGAAAAAGTGAATGAGTGGTTTTACAAGCCTTACATTTAAGTGCGCATGCTTGGCGCCAATTCCTATATCTAACACACTTCAACCCCAGACAGCGGAGAGAAAGGAAGAGTTTATCTCCTTCTCCATATTATATAACCTATTTCATAATAGTTATATGAAATATTTGTCATTTCGGTAAGTTCATTTACCACAGTTGCCTAATTTATCTGTTAAATTAATTATTTAAAACATAAATTAATAATATGTAAACATCTTAATATATATTCTGTGCGTGAATCTTAATTGTGTGAGTGTGAAAACAACAACAGATTTTACAATATTTTAGAGTAATCAACTTATTACGCAAATAAAAAAAACTCATAGTGATGTCATCTTTCAAAAACTTTGCATACAAATAGACATACATTTATTGTCTCATTTAAAAGTAAAAAAGTAGGGGTCACATCTCAAAAATTTGATATGAAAAGTTGACAATAACAAACCGTGAACCATCTCAAAAATCCATAAAACGAAATACAAATTTAGAGCAGAGCAAAACACGAACCTCCAAATAGATAGGTAGGATCAGGTGCCTAGAAGGAGTGAGTATCCTCTGCTGACTGGTCGCACCCACCGTAATATAGCATGTAATAAGCTAATAAAGCTAATAGGACCGTCATTTAGGGCGCTTCATACAAACCCACGTGTTCTCCTATTATAAATGTCAATGTTTTTACTATGCTTCATGTCAAGTTACGTTTGACTGTTGTTAATGTTTACAGTTGCAAATGGTGATATCTTATACAGTTATAGTCTTAGCATACAAATGTAGATGTAATGTGCTTTGTAGCAAATATTTTAGAAAAAACCTTTTTTATTCAGTCGTGTTGACAATTCCTTCCTGGTGAAAAATATGAATATCTAATTCAAGCATTCTTCCGGTTTTACATACATATATATTTAGAGGCAAACACATTTTCGCTGAGTTTTTGGATGCTTGAAATTGTCAGGTCAAGAGCGTATAATGTCCGGCTTAGAGTTTTTTAATCACGAAATCCTGCTCAATTTGGCAATTTCTATAAAATATTACATCTTCCACTTACAACACACTTAATGTCTGAAACTTTATCAACTTGTTGATCACAATACGTTGTGCATTGACTGATATAAACAATACACTTATCGTCTGGCATCTACTTACATTAGCAAGAGTAATATCGGAAGCCGTCTGTATACCTTTTTGTAATAACATTTATGTACGTTTATTAAAAAGAATAAAAATTAAAAGAAAAAAAAGAAAAGCAAAAAAAAAAATGAATAAATAATAAACAAGAATAGAATTTCTGGGTCCCCCGCCAGTCAAGCAGTATACTATACTGTAGTATACTGTATATTGGAATATTTTCAAACATTCAGGGCTGTTCAAGTATTAATGTGTGGGGAGGTTGGGAGGAACATTTTTTTTACCCCCACCGCCCATTTTTTTTCTATTTTTCCTGTCGCAAACATTTCCAAAATACTACAATCTTAAAGAACTTGACCAAAGTATTAGTGGTATAAACATTTGGAATAAATTTAATGAAAATCCGTCATAATTTGTAGGCATGGGAGCGTTTACAAGGTCACCAAGTCCCATAACTCCAACAAAAAGTATCGACCAATGCTGATTTTCGAACTTGACCAAGGTAATAGTGGTATAAACATTTGGTATAAATTTAATGAAAATCCGTCAAAATAGGTAGGCATGAGAGCGCTTACAAAAAAGTGTGACGGACGGACGCGTGGATGCACGGATCCAGGGACACACGGACGGACTCCCGGCATTCTATGTCCCTGCTTCGCGTTGCGGCGGGGGACAAAAAACATAAACAGAATTATGTTTCATTTTTTCTAACATGTGTTAAAACGAATCGATTTTAAACATTGTCTTTGATTGTTTCGAATTAAAACATCTAATCATGTATTATTTACATTATAATTTAGCTCTGAGGCACAAAGACATAACCCTCACCTTATCCCCTATATCATACGTTTATACTGGGTATTTTTTTATGATTCTTTTCAATATAATTAATAATACATTTTGTCTGCGGAACTAAATTTAAAAAATCAAAAACTTAAAAATGCATTTTTTTTTGTTTGACCTTGACTTTTGAACCTTATGTCATATTGACTGGTAAAGGTCAACATTTCAATTTAAAGTGGTTTGATGGCCCTACGAAATAAGGTTCAAAAGTTGTAGGTGTTTTCAACAAACTTAAGATACTTTCAGGTGCGATAACTGGTAGAAGGGGGCCTCGGGCCCTTTCGGTTTGAATACATTAAAGAACGCTCCAAGTTTACTGAAGACTTTGATAAAAATTTAAAGTCTCTTTCTCCAACGGTTTATGAAAAGAAGCGATTCCAAGCATTTTTTACTATAGGGGCAATAACTATATAATTGTTTCAAAATAGGGGCTGAAGGGTTATATTTTGAAATGTCTCAAGAAGTCCTACTACATCTATGAAAAAGTTTTTCTCTACCACCCTAAAATGGCAATAACTATATAATTGTTTCAAAATAGGGGCTGTCTCAAGAAGTCCTACTACATCTATGAAAAAGTTTTTCTCTACCACCCTAAACAAAAGAGGTTTTAATAACTCATTAATAAACGGATTCCCAAATGCTCTTGACCTTTGACCTTTATATCATTTAGTTTTGCCAAGGTAGACGCTTCTATTCCAAGTGGTCCGAGGTCCCTATGACAAATAATAAAACAAGTTGGAAGTGATTTTATAGAAACTTAAATACTTTCAGGGCCAATAACTACTAGAAGGGGGCCTAGAATCCTTTCGTTATGAATAGATTGAAAAACCCTCTAACTGTACTGAAGACATAGTTACAAGTTTCAAGTCTCTATCTCTTATGGTTTCAGAGGAGTAGCTTTTTTTTTTTACCCAACGTTACAAGACTAACCAAAAAGTAAAGGATGGAGCAAGTCAGTCTATGGGATGCATTTTGATAGATTATTTCTAAAACTTATACATTAAATTTTGCAGCGATGTTAAGATTATCCGATGGTAAATTAGTATCGGTAAACGAAACTGTTTTTATTATATGAAAAAACGCTTTAACTAGGCGAGTTTTTTAAGAATCTTTGACATACATTGACATTAACAGCGATATCCAACAATATATTTGATGTATTTTTGTGACGTCATTTCTACTTATTAATCACATTACGTGTTTATCCTAACATGTTAAATGGTCTGTATAGATCTCTATGGATCACATCAGTGCAAGTGAATAATGACATTCAATAAAATATTTTCTTAAACGTCATTCGATAAGTCAAATGTTTTGCAGCTTTTGCGTTGGGTTCATATAAATATTGTTTATTTGAAATATTTTCAATATATAGTGTCAATATATTTCACACCATCCTCACAATTAAGCACATTTTGACTTATTAAGTGCTGTTTACACAAAACAGTGTCCATTGGCAAGTTTTCACTAGCAGGATTCACATTCATACTTACTTTCGACTTATATCACTCAAAATATACTAAGATAATATTGGTCTTTCAGCTGGTATTTACATGAATTAATTCATCAGATTGTACGTACCAGGGAGTGTTTTCAAACCATTTGTTTATAAATAGTCATTTACCTAATACGAAACTTGGAAGCTGCTGATTATTTGATACTCAATAGTATTTACACAATCGGTTATATATAATGCTTACTAAACTTACCTTATTACGTTACGATATATTCCCTGCGAGGTATCGAATTGAACGCCAAAGTTAATTATGCCGTAATATCGTATGAAGTACCGTGACTTTCTACACATCGCTGTGAAATCATTCGGGAAGCCTTAACATACCCGCGTTTCTCTTTCTCTCAAAACTTATCTGATCCTTATTGTTTTTGTCAAAATATCACAAATTTGACAATTATATAAAATATGTGTGATTGCTGCTGCACCCGCCCCAACAGTCGCACCGTAAAACATATTATAGCTTTAACACCCCAGACTATACCAACTAAAGCACAGAAAACATTACACAACTTCCAAGCATTGAAAAAATAGAAATCTGATATACATTTTTAGGTCACCTGAGTGAACTGAGGTGACCTATTGCTATCCGTTTTCGTCCGTCGTCGTGCGTTAACAATTTTACATTTTTAGCTTCTTCTAAAAAAAACTACAAGGCTAAATGTTACCATTTTTAGACCGCCAAGCATAGCTCAGCGCTTTATTGTCGTTATACTTCTTCTTCCTGTGCACTGAATAACCACCCCATATGAGCAGAAGTATAAATCATTTTATCTGGTTAGGGTTTATGCACATAAATGCACGTTATTGTGAATCTCATGTACGGGCTATTGTGAATTTAATGTACGAGGCTTGCATACATCATTACAGGGACTGTCATGCAGTGATGAGGAAATACAGCGCGTATTCCGAATCTGAACTGTTATATACATATATTTGTTATCTGCTGGATTAACGCTTTAAAGTACTATCAGTATTTTGATTGGTGTGAGGCATATCTATGGTAAGAGGAATTTAAATTGTGAAATTCGTGGCTCTACCACCAAAAATATGCAAAAAAGGCCACATTTTCAGAAATCTTCTCTACTCCCACACATGTGAGGAAAAAACTGGTTGCATGGTCATGATGTCAATGAAGCCTTCTACTAAAATTGTTAAATTCATGGCCCCTGTGTCAGGGGTTCTAATTCTAGTGCTGGGCCAATATGGGCATATAGTAAAAATGTATTAAATCTTAGGAAAATCTTCTTCTCCACTCCCATACATATTTGTTAAAAACTAAATGCATGATTATAATGTCCATGAAGCCTTCTACCAAAATTATAAAATCCATGGCCCCTTGGTCAAGGGTTCAGGTCAAGGGGGGGGGGGGGCAATATGACAATATAGTGTTAATGCATATAATGTTTGAAATCTAAAAATTTTAAATTTCATGTCCCCTAGAGTATGGGTTTTTACTCTAGGGCAAGGCCAAAATGGACGTATAGGTGTTAATGTATATAATGTTTCAAAATGATCTTCTTTACTCCCACACACCTGAAAGAAAAACTGAATTCATGATTTTGTAGACCAGATTTTCGCAAAATTATAGGTTTCATAGATTTCAGACAGGGATGTGGTCGTCATTACAAATTTATAATTTTTCTACTCCAGAATGATGAATATATGAGACTCATCGACAAGTTTGTGTATGGGTTATCACCATCACCACATAAGTGTGTATACATAGGATTAGTTTCCGTATACGATAAGTGCTCTTTTTTCAGTCACGTAGTCACACAATTAATCTTGTAGCTAGCATATTTGTGTGTACACAAAGTAGCCATGAGTAAACTGCGCTACAGAATATTCCACAACCTGCCTGTTTCCCACAAGTAACAAGAGTAAATTCAAAAAGTGTAATAGGGTAAGTGAAATGCATTTATTTAATGCATCTGAAAGAAAAGTTTGCATTTAAATTATTTACTAATACGGAAGTTAAATTGTCTATCTTGATTTTTTATCAACGATACTGCGCGTTTATATACAGAGTTATTCTTTATCTCGGTCAAATATTGCCACTCGAAGTTTCTTTACCTTAATTATTTGCGCAAATTCGATAGATTTTAAGACAAACAATATTGTAAACAATAGAGTATTTGAAGTTTTCAGCTATTTTCTTTGGCGTTGTCAACGAGTTGTTACATGATACAGTTTTTTAATTTGGTTTTTCTATACAAAAGCTATTTGTTTGTTTTTTCATTTTTTACCACCTCATATATAATGAGATAAATTGGAGAGAGAAAAAGAAAGAGAGAAGCAAAAAAATATTGTACTGAAGTGTTTGTTGAGTCAATACAAGTAGATGATTAAAGCCCGTCAAGCTTTAGTCATCGGCAAGGAAATCTATCCTTCACACTGGAGATTCAATCTTACATTAGATCTGTGTCCCCTTGATTTGTACAGCCTGTTGAAAAGAATCCCTCACATAGAATACTGATACTGAAACAATTTTTCTCTCGGTCATCAAAAGTTATGGCAATAAATGAAAACTCTAAGTACTTCTACGTTTATTGTACTTTATGATGGAAATGTTATCGCTTCTTCTCTGAAACAAAACGCGATAGAGACATTGAACTTTTAGTGTTAAGTTCAATAAGCGGCCCCTTCAATCTTTTTTATACCGTAAGGGCTTGATGCCTCCAAATAGCGGTTTTTCGATTTTTCAATGGAAAAACTAACAACTATTCACCATACGTTGTAGAGACATTGGGGCACTTGGAATAGGAGCGTCAACCTGGGCAAATATTAAAAAAAATGTAACGTGTTTGGGTCCGTAGATTTGGATAGATCCGTAATCAAGACAATGATTAAAGGAAATGATTGTATATTTATATATATGTATATAAAAACCGATCAAGCAGTAATTACTAAAATGATTTAGATATTGTTAACAAGTACGAGTCAGTATATACAGATATATAGTCTTAGGATTATCTATCCTTAATTTATTAAAGCAAACAAATGTAATTTGGGCGACTGGGTATGTGTCCGGGCAGGTATGTATCCGTAGGCGCCTGTCCTCTGCCAGTCCGGGTCTCGGATGTGTCCCGATCCAGAGATCTGTCCTGTACACAGATAGATATCAATAGAAATAGTGGAAATAATATTATCAATTTAACTAAATACACTAAATTCCCCTATTAAACGGTATACTAGACACCTTATACTAAATACCAGGGTAACTTTATAAACTTTCATTTCACCGCTTTTGCTTTAATATTCCTACTAGGAGCCTCCACTGTAAACTGTCGATCATCAATTAAGTAGCGCCTTATATACTAATATGCACCCGAACTACCTTCGGGAGCTATCATTAAACATAACGATAAAGTCCGGTTTACGTAATTGCTTGATACATTCCGAACCCGACTCTTCCGAGCCCGACCTTTAATTGTCACATTACCCACGCCTCTATTCCTCATGCGTCCTCGCAGGATAAAACAATCAAAAGCTTATGACAAAGAATTTAATGAGGAGAACACATAAAATATTGAAAAAATGATAGATGCATTGTTTGATTGGACGTATCCAAACCAATTTTAAGATTTAAGATTATTTGATTTTAAGACTATCTGTCTGAACAGTTCTGTACAAAGTTTCAAAAATCAACTTTCTTACATATTGTAAAACTCCTCTCTCTTTCTCCACAATGTTCTCTACGCTTCTGCCGTTCTCATGATACTTTGTTATGGTAACCTCCTTTACTCGCTTCCGGTATCCAGCTGTGTGGGTACTCTTGTTTGCCATACCAATTACAACTGTCTGTGTCTCAACGGTCACGCCACCTGGAACAGGATACACTACCGTCCTGCAGATGGATTTTCTGGGAGCCTGTACAGGGCTGGGCATAGTGCGTTTCCTGTAGATACGTCCAGCAATCAGGTCATTGGTTTCAGTTTGAGGTTCCTCTTCTCTTGGAGTCTCCTCCAACCGTACCTCTGGATCTTCACCCCAGTCACTTTCACTGTCAGTATCATTCTCGGTGAACTGCTAGGACCTGGAATGTCTTTCTCAGACTCCTTGGACAGATCGATCTCTGCATGTTTCAATCTCATGTGTTTTGCCAAATATTCCTTCTTCTTAAAGGACACACGACATTTTTCACAAACGAACATGCTGCCATCACACTTTATAACATGAGCTGTCCAGGCATTTTTCCCTTCAACTTCTTTAAAGCACACTGGACATACATGTATCTCTTTAAGCTTCTTGGGGGTCACCTTAGTATTTACCATTGTAAATCTGAAAAATATGTAAAATGAACTAACCTTATACAAATGGTCTCAATTTTTTTTTGTTAATTTTTTTATGCAACAAGTAAAAACAAAACAATTGCAGGACTACTGGTCTTATGATGGATATATATGCTCTGTGATCAAGAATTTATGACATATATAATTCTGAAATTCAGGTTCTAGTCCTGCACATAATCTTGTAACCAAGTTGGAGTACGCCTTTCGCGTCTTGGTCGGCTCCCAGCAACCAACTCGTCTGTAACTTCAACATTTTTCGCGGGGGTGTTAAGGAAGCATATGGAATCTGAGTTACATGCAATTCCGTGAAATCACAAATCTTAGTTATTATGTACATATTCAAATATCTAAGCCACGAAACGTAGATCAAAAACAAATAAAGAATACTGAAGACAATTTTTTTCCAGAAATTAGTTTGTATTACCTAGATTTACACATTGATGACGTCATGGCTAAAAGTTGAATGTCGGGTGAATTTGATCGGAAAACATTGTAAACATATTCAAAATATAACTAATCTAAGAAATAAAATAAAGTATTGTGGTGTGATTTATTGAGAATTGAACATAAGAATACTGGGGGAGATGTTAGTTTTATTAATCATTCGCTAAAAGGTATGTAAATTTGCTTTCATTTCTCGGCCAGGCTTTCCTCTGTCGTTGTTTACGATATAAAAATCTGACTAGAACAACACTTCCCCGTATATATTGAACTTGAAAGTTTATACGTATCATTAGTTTGATCAATGCTTAAATTGAAAAGTGCTGCTAGAATCCCATGTTGTGTGTTTTTTTGATGCAATTTGCCGTTTTCCGTGCAAACTATACAAAAGTTGGGAAGGTCTTACGAGAACCGGATAAAAAACTTTTTAATAAGGAAAATCATCGGATTCTAGCAGCGGTTTTGATTAAACTGAGATGTTTTGCTCTCAATTCGTATGTTTATTTTATTTTTGAAACCGCGGGGTAGTGTTGTTCTATCTCATTTTATATTAAGGAATATACGTAAGCTATTTATAGTTGTCACGTGATAATGCACCAATGTGGCAGTTATGTACTACCCGATTTTATTGCACTGACATCTATTTTAAAGGATAATACTAAATTTTTTATCTTATTCAAAATACTTATCTAATTTCACGATTTTATATATAACAGTCAAAATAAGACGCTAAATTTCCCATATGCTTCCTTAACACCCCCGCGTGTAGGATGAACCAAAGTCATCATCCTGCTCTTCCAAATTTAGTTTAACATTTGGAGAGTCACTTGACTCTGGCTCGATATCCTTGCCTCTGAGTACTTGAGCTTTACAGGCGTTCATCCTGTCGCAATGAACCATTTGTTCCTTTGCATTGCGTCCACAGTTGACCTTGTAAAGGACTTCGGAGATCTTTGCCAGGACCTGGAATGGTCCTCGCTAATACGATGTTAACTTTGGTGAACAACCAGTTTTCCTTTGGGGAAAGTACACATAAACTGAGTCTCCACTTTTGAATTGTTCATAGGACATCTTCATGTCGTGATAGTGTTTTTGTCGTAGAATCGCTCCCTCTGAATGTCGCCTCACTAAGTGATGAGCCCGTTCCATCCAATCAAGCAGAACCCAGACCCAGTCATGCTTTGGTACCTGTTTCCAAGATGAGGGAATATCATACAGGATATCTAACGGGGTGGTAGACTCCCTACCCAGCATAAGCAAGTTTGGTGTGAATCCTGTTGGTTCATGTTGGGACGCTCTATATGCCATTATTACAAAAGGTATGCATCCATCCCAGTCCCGATGATTATCGTCCACATAGTTACTAAGCATGGTAGCTAAGGTTTTGATGAACCTTTCTACCATACCATCAGACTGTGGATGGTATGGTGTGGTTCTTGTTTTTCGGATTTGCAAATGGTGGCACACCTCCCTGAATAAGAGACTTTCATACTGGAGTGTATTAAGACAGGGACTCCAAACTTACAGATTACTTCTTCTACAATTAGTCTTGTTACAGTTTGAGCCTCCATGTTCGGCATTGGAAAGGCCTCTGTCCATTTGGTGAAGTAATCTGACACCACCAGTATGTAGCGATTCCCTTTATCTGTGACTGGGAACTCCCCAAGGATATCTGTTGCTATCCTCTCCATTGGGTAACCAACTTGCAAAGGCTGCATTGGACCTCTTTTTGTCTCGAGTGAAGCTTTTCTCCGTGCACATAGGTCACATCCAGCAACATAACTCCGGACATCGCTTTGCAACCCTGGCCAGTAATAAGCTTGCCTAATCTTGTTCAATGTCTCGGTCACCCCAATATGACCAGAGGTCTTGGAATCGTGCATATGCTGCAAGATAAAACTTCGCGGTGAGAGCGGCATAACAATTTGGTATGTCGTATTGTTGCTTTCTTCAACTCCCCATATACGACAAAGCAATTCATTCTCCAGGACCAATCTATTCCATTGAGCCGACAATGACCTGACCATGTAACTTTCAGCAGTGACTTCGCTGTAGTCTGGACGCTTACCGTCCTCCATCCAATCTTTCACAAGTCTTATATCCCGACTCTCATCTTGCATTTCTGCAAGTGTTTTCGATTCAACAGTGCTGGTGTTTTGACCTCATGCTTTTATGTCCTGGCATAGTCCTCAGGCACATCTGCTTTCTCCCAATCATCAAAATATCCGCATTGGGTACAAGAAACTCTACTTAGCCCATCTGCATTTCCATGTAATCGCCCCGCTCGATGCTCGATTTCCATATCATATGGCGAAATCACCTCTAGCCATCGAGCCAATTGCCTTTCCGGATCCTTAAACCTAAGCAACCACAGGAGGGAACAGTGATCCGTCACAACAAGAAATTTGCGTCCATACAAGAAATGCCTGAAATGTTTTATAAACGTCACTTCTGCAAAGAGTTCCTTCCTAGCCACACGGTACCTTCTCTCCGTCTTGCCGAGATACCTTACTGGTATAAGCTACTACCCTCTCTTGTCCATTTTGGATCTGTGACAAGGCTGCACCGATCGTATTTTGGCTGGCATCGGTATAAAGGATGAAAGGTTTACTGAAACCGGGATGTGTGAGGATAGATGCTGAGGTAAGCTTTGCCTTCAATGCATCAAATGTTACCTGGCATTCATTAGTCTATTTGAAAGCAACTGATGTTTTTGTCAGTCGATGCAGAGGGCGAGCTATTTCAGCAAAGTTTGCAATGAAATTTCTATAATAGCTGCAAAGGCGAATAAAGGACCTTACTTGCGTCTTGTTAACTGGCTCTGGCTACTTTCTAACGGCTTCAACCTTTTCTGCATCCGCCTCAACCCCTTTTTCAGATATAACATGCTCCAGGTATTTGACTTGTTTCGAAAACAGCGTACATTTCCTGGCCTTTAGCTTCAAACCAGCTGCTCTTGGCTTCTCAAAGACCAGTTCTAGGTTGTGTAACATTTCTTCACTAAAACAAACCTTGCCGCGTCACGAAGGCTGTCTTAGGCTTATCATTTGGGTCCAGCTCAACTTGCCAGTACCCTGCGTTTAAATCGAGAGTACTGAACCACTTGGCACCATTCAACTGATTGAGTGACTCATCGATGCGGAGTAAGGGATAGGCGTCTTTCATCGTACGCGTCACACTATTTAACCGCCTTAGTCTACACAGAATCTTTTAGATCCGTCCTTCTTTTGTACCAAGACGATTGCTGACGACCAAGCGCTCTATGAAGGCTCAATGATATCCCTTTTTAGCATGTCAGAAACGTGTTCGTCGACTTCTTTCTGCATATGAAATAACAGACGTCTTGGTGCCTGTTTGATAGCTGGTTGGTTTCTGGTATCGATCTTGTGCTGATCCACTGAGGTTCGACCGACATCCTCATCAGTCTCAGAGAAGAAATATGAGTACCGGATAAGCAAGTCTCTGGCTTTGCCCTTATCGTGGTTTCCAAGAACTTTGGTGCTGCTATAAAACAGCTCTTTTAAATGAAGTATAAATGTACATTTTTTATGTAGATAAATATATAGGAATTCATAACCAGGAGGTTTAGCCTTCTCGTTAAGAATACTGATAAAGTTACAGAACTTGCTTAATAAGCTTACATAGCTTGAGGAAAACTGAATGTTAAATTTAACAATATTTGGTTTAAAAAGATAAAATGTTGGTATACACTTTTCTCTTTCGTTGTTCAACACGGTGTAACACAAAATACAGTGAAATTCATCTTCGATGTCTCTTTAACATAAATTACATAACCTGCTACTTCATTCTATATCATTCCATCTACCAGTTTTAATCGTAAATGTATGGTTAAATCCAGCTAAAACTTGTTTCATATAATTACTTATATAATTACTTATAAGCTAGCGAGTCAAGACATATGACTTGTGTGTGACAAGGCAACCAGCGAGTCCAGCGGTATACCGACATATTGTCGGTGACTATAGACCATGTTATTACTACAAGAAAATACATAATTATCAATAATATTATTTTTACATAGATGACATCTCAATATTATATCAGTATATTTGATGATGATACATGTGATGATTTATTGAAATATTATAATAAACCAACACAAGCTATAATGTTTCTTAAAGTTGTGTAATGTATATTAATATTTATATAGTCAGCATCCTAGGATGTTTATTAGATTTTTTATATCCCCGCTCCGAATGAGAGGGGGTATACTGTTTTACCCTTGTGTGTCTGTCTGTCTGTCCGTCTGTCTGTCTGTCCGTCTGTCTGTCTGTCCGTAACAAAATATTCTGTCGCATTTATCTCGGCAACTGTTTATCGCAGATGCTTGAAATTTTAACACAGTGTTTGTTAAGGCATGCCATATCGTGGGATATATTTTTGTACCAATCGGACGTCAACATCCTGTTAAATGACGACTTTGTTTATTTTTAGCAAAACTTTTCAAACAAATTTCCGTCAAATAATTCTCAGCAACTATTTATCGCAGATGCTTGAAATTTTAACACACTATTTGTTTTGGCATGCCATATTGTGGGATATATTTTTGTATCAATCGGATGTCAACTTCCTGTTAAATGACGACTTTGCTTATTTTTTAACCAGAATTTTCAAACAAATTTTCGTCAAAGATTTCACAGCAACTATTTATCACAGATGCTTGAAAGTTTAAGACAATATTTGTATAGGCATTCCATATCGTGGGATATATTTCTGTACCAATCGGGTGTCAACTTCCTGTTAAATGACGACTCTGTTTATTTTTAGCCAAAATTTTCCAACAAATTTTCGTCAAAGATTTCTCAGCAGCTATTTATCGCATATGCTTGATATTTTAACACACTATTTGTTTGGGCATGCCATATTGTGGGATATATTTTTGTATTAATCAGACGTCAACTTCCTGTTAAATAATGACTGTTTATTTTTTGCCAAAATTTTCAAACAAATTTTCGTCAAAGATTTCTCAGCAGCTATTTATCGGAGATGCTTGAAATTTTTACACAGAGTTTGTTAGGGCATGCCATATCGTGGAATATATTTTTGTACCAATCGGACGTCAACTTCCTGTTAAATGAGTACTTTGTTTATTTTAGCCAAAATTTTCAAACAAATTTTCGTCAAAGATTTCTCAGCAGCTATTTATTGCAGATGCTTGAAATTTTAACACACTATTTGTTTAGGCATGCCATATCGTGGGATATATTTCTGTACCAATCGGATGCCAGCTTTCTGTTAAATGTCGACTTTGCTTATTTTGCATATTCAGTTCAGAGCGGGGGTATCACTAGTGAGCATTGGCTCACAGATATCTTATTTTATTTAAAAAATCATTGTCATCTTTTTACCTTATACCAAAATAAAACAGAATAAAAACAACTTACATTGAACCGCATCTTTTGATATACTGCAAGTTTTAGAGACGAATGAGTATTAGACGCCCTGTCTATGATTTCAAATGTAAACACAAACGCTTTAAAAATAATTAAAAATTTAGGAAACATGTTAAATATCTTTGAACAAGTTTTCAAGTTTTATTATCTTCTTGCAGAAAAAGGTTATTTACTGACAACAATTAGGATGGCTCTATCAAAATACGACTCAACCCGGGAGACTACCAACCTAGCTCGTGTAGCCCGGATAATCCTTGGCCCTTGCACTGACGCACTACGCGCTGTTCTGAAAAAAGAGATGACTCCAGCCGCATTGTCACACAATGTTAAAGTTTTTATGGCCAATCTTCCAAAATACACGAAGCCTCCAATCAGTAAAACTCAATTACAACAAATTAATAGCGGAGACTACTCAAATTTTGACATCCCGCTGCTCTACGTCCTTTTGCGCAACATTTGTTCAATCCCTGAACATAGACTAACTTGGGGAAATAAACCTAGCCGAACAGATAGGAGTGTGTCAGCAAATATTGAGAGACTTCGTTTGATTAGAAACGAGTATTACGGACACGCGACCCACTTTGCTATCCATGATACGGAGTTTATAAACCAATGGAAAGAGGTTTTTTCAATTGTAATTGAGTTAGAGGCGTACATTGGAAGCTCAACTGATCTCCAAGACGCTGTGACAGAGATCAAGTCGTGTCCCATGGACAGAGAAGTAGAACAGAAATTCATAGACAAATTGCTCCTTATTGAAGAACTGCAAGGTCAGTTAAATGTCACGGACGTGATTACTAGTTCTTAATTGTTGTTCTTAAATGTTTCATACACACTATTACTATAGTGTATTTATAAAAGAAACGCACTAAATACTAAAAAAAGAAAAAAAAAAGACTAAACATTTTTTGTTTACTGAATTTCATGTCCTATAACTTGTACTTCTTATGTTTAATTTTCAATATGAACATTTTAAAGGTACATCTTAGTTTTTACCCTTTCTAGGTATGAGAAAATAATAAGTTTTGTTTTTATTTATTATTTTTTTTTTCAGACAGAATAGCAAGTCTAGAAAATACAAAGGTTCCTTTTCTTCTGAAAGGTATGGCTATTTAAACAATGAAATGTACAACTGAAGTTTAGAAAAAATGTCATAACGTCATACATCTGAATAGATGTAAAGTTTGAGGGCTTTCCATTTTCATAGTCCGGTTTAAATAATTCATTATAACAACTTACTGAAAGCAGAAAATTAGAAGAAAAAAAATATATACTCCTTACGTGCTCCTTTTAATTGTATATGTTCTTGTGTTTTAGAAAATATCAGATACACTAGACACACTCAAAATATATGAGATATATTATTCCGGCAAATACTTTAACGTGATCTTGTGGGAAATGCATAACATCATGTCAATGACAGTGGCATATATAATCATGCTACTAGGATATGCTCTCTCTCTCTCTCTCTCTCATTTTTAGCCGGGCTCTGTTGAAAGCAGAGTCCTGGCTGTAGGCAGGCAAATCGCCAATGCTACTATAAAAAGCACAACTTCAAAAGTAAACAAGTTGTTTTTGTTTTTTAATTTCGAGAAAATTGTGTATCTTTTTTAGTTTTCTGATTAATAACGTGTTTTAAAAACAAGACTATGCATTTTGGACACATACAATGCGCATGAATTTCCATAAACTACTTTGCTGCGCGTCGAAGAAATGGGGATTGAATTTATAACGCTTGTTGCAAAATTTAAGGCAGCAACTGTTGATCTTTTTTCTACTAGACAGACATATTTTTGTTTATAGCCGCTTATAGAATTTGGTCGCTCTTTGACGCTTTGCCGACATTAAAAGCATGAGAGAGAGAGAGAGGTTAATTTCAGTTTTTATTACACAATATGCATAAAGACACACCAAAACAGCCCGGTTTTCAGTACTTCAGTACTCTGATTATGTAAGCATACATAGTTCTTTGACTATATATTCTAGTATTTGGAGTACAGCAATCCTAGCATTTGGTATGCATCAAATTGTTACGATATCCTAGGTTATAAACATTGGTAAGAACATATTTGTTGTAATGATTTGTGATTTGCCTCGGTCGACACAATTTTATAATAGTTCGCTTTTCCGGGCTGTCAGTTGACGCTTTTACAGACGTTTTTAAAGAAATGTTCTAGTCGTAACTATCGTTTAAAAGTCCTCTGCTAGTTTGAAAATAGCTTCAAATTATGTATGTAATTGACATACAACACACAGACTACATCACAATAGAAGATGACGAAGATTTGAAATGTTTTATAAAAACTTTAACTATTCATGACTAAACACTCAATTACAAAGTTTTGACAATTTTCACGCTGGGTCGTGCCTACTTTCTGCAACTCTTTTGATACATTAAAATTTTAGTTTATTAAGTCTCCCAAACGAAGTTTGTATATTTATTGTTTTTGTACGGTTCTTATTTTTCCTCTTTCCCGCTCTCAACTTGTCCGTTGCGTTTCTCAGAGATGGCTACACAGAATTGTACAAAACTCCAGGATACGTTAGGCCTGCATATCTTGATGGGCAAACTGGTTTGATTTTTTTCATTTTGGGTTGGCCGACGACTTTGGGGGGGGGGGGGGGGGTCAAAAGCTCTTTGGGTGTAACATTGAACCTTATGGGGAAAATTGTAGACTTTTGTAAATGGTTATAACTTTTAAAACGGACAAAGATAATAATATAGGGTTTTCAGAATCATATATTGACTTTTACAGGCAATATATATGCAATATGTAGTTTTTTTTTAGATCTGACCCCTGGGGTCATCCCCACCCCCAAGGAATTGGAAATGACCATATATCTTTGAAACTCTTAGAATTTTCACCCCTAAACCATATATATTCTTGTTCAATGTGTTAAGTGGCATCAAATGGTATGTAGTTCATTGGCCCCGGGGGTGATCCTGACCCACGCAAACAGGAAGTGCCCGAATATCTTGAAAACGGTTAAGAACCCCACCCCTATACAATATTATCTTGTTTCATGTGTTAAGGGGCATCAAATAGTATGTAGGTTATGAGTCCATGGGGTGATACCGACCCCCCTAAAACAGGAAGTGCCGGAATATCTTGAAAACGGTCGAGATCCCCACCCCTTAACCATATATATTCTTGTTCCATATGTTTAGGGGCATCACATGATATGTAAGTCATTGGCCCCGGGGATGGTCCTGACCCCTCTTTAACAGGAACTGCACAAATAACTTTAAAACGGCTAGGATCCCCACCCCTTAACCATTAATATTCTTTTTCCTTTTGTCATGGAGCATTACATGGTATGTAGGTCATTGGTCCAAGGGGTGGTCCTGACCCCCCACAGCAGGAAGTGTCCAAATATCTTGAATACAGTTAAGATCCCCACCCCTTAACCATTTATATTCTTGTTCCTTGGTTCATGTTGGTTCACCTGATGTAAAGGACCCCTGGGGAACATCATGAAACTTCAGAAATAAAAGTTCTAAATATTTTAGTCTCCCAACGATTGCCTTGTTCGTTTGGGAGACTTTATAATCGCCCCAATTATAATTACATTTTGTTTTTATTGAAAACATTCCAAACCAATTTATTTGAATTTGAATTGTAATGACAAAGATTATATGTACATATCAATACATTTAAAATGACGAAAACGCATTTGTCTAGAAACTTTTTGGACAACCCTCATATATTTAACAATATGCAGGGTATACATTTTGACAAATGGTTTTCATTGGAATGATATTCTGAATTAAGGTAAAGCTTTTAACGCTTTATACACAGTAACACGTTATTTCACAAACATATTGTCCAGAGCTTAATAAATAGGTTTGGATTTTGACTAAACTTGTTAACGTTTTATAAATTGTGTATTAATCGTAAAAAAACAATTCTATGATTTTTTTTCTTCAGATATTTCGAAATGGACAGAAGACGACAAAGTGTTTTTTGAAACACACAGCTTTTCATCGATGCTTGGAAAAGTAAGAAGCCAGCCATACGTGATGTTTGTTGGTGTTCCAGGCTCAGGAAAAACGGCAACAGCACGTCACATTGCCCTCGTATTGCAGGGAGAAGGGTACGACCTATTGTCAATTAAAAATATAAGTGACATTGAAACTTACTGTGATCCACAGAATCCGCAAGTGTTTGTTATTGATGATGTATTGGGAAAGTTTGGCTTAGACGTGACTATGTATAATATATTAAAAAAGTATGAAGATATTTTGACAACACCAAAAATGTCAAAAACCAAGGTTCTTATGACATGTCGCGAGCTTGTGTATAGAAACAAAAAATTATCAACACATTTTTTGAGTCAAGAACGTAATGTAGTATTGTTAAATAGTAATGATAATGCGCTTAATGATAATGACAAACTTAAAATATTAGCACGATATCAATTAAGATCAGATGTGTTGTCCTCAACTCAGATCAAATCATCATCAAATATGTTTCCACTTTTATGCAAGTTGTTTTCATCAAAACCAAACTTTAAAGATTATGGTTCAACATTTTTCATATCACCAGTTCCATGTATTTTGGACGAATTAGACAAAATGAGTACAGAATCCAACAAGTTTTATGCCTCCTTAGTTTTATTAGTGGTCAATCAAAACAAGTTATCTGAAGATATTTTGGACAACATTACAAATCTAAGAAACGTTAATGAAAAAAAAAAAATCATTTTAGAAGCCTGTAAAGTGAGAAAAGATATGGAAAGCTTCAGGATCATCGATGCTTTGTCAGAGATGGAGAAAACCTACACAAGGAGGTTCGGTAGTGAGTTTACCTTTGTTCACGACTCCATGTTTGAAATTGTTGCGTATCATTTTGGTCGACGGTTTCAAGGGTTGATACTACAATACATGAGCAGTGATTATATTGCCCATTCCATCAAATTGGAGACAGTCGATAGTGAGAACATAGAAAGTGAAGAAAAGACATGTAAAGACAATAAGCAGATTAGAAAAATTACTGTAGAAAATAGTGTAATTGACCTGTGTATAAAGTTACAAGGATCACTTCATAAAGCCTTTGCTGAACGTTTGTATATAGACGTAGAAAATGGGGAGTGGTATCACGTTTTTGGTAATGAAGCTCTGAAACTCCCGTCAGTGGTTCAAGCTTTTATTGAAGTAATGGCGGAAAAACCTTATTCAAAACTAAAATCCTTATTTTATTCGGAGATGAAAGACACAACAAACTTACGTCACTATGTAAACCAGGTTGATCGCATTCATGTAAGTGGTGGCCTTGAAAGGATGATCAATGGAATGTTGATCAACGAGAGATTTAGCAGATATTATGAGACCAGTGTTAGGGCAATAAGCTGGGTCATTTATCAGGGACACAATCAACTTTTACAGTATATAATTGCTAGAACTATACGCGAGCACAGCAACAGCGATGATCTTTTTCGAAATTCATACAATGAATGCAAAGAAAATAATCCAGACGTGATCAAACGTGGAACCAACAAAGAGTCAGTATTTATTCCAGAAAATGTCCTGCCAGACGAACAAGAAATTGATACTGACAATGTGTCAAAAAGTTCTGGAGACGATTGCATGTCAGGCGAACAAGATAATGATACTTTGGGTATGTTCAACTGTTGTTTGCTCTGCTTTGGCTATTGTGTAACATCGGATTCACATATTAACAACACCAGTAAGTACCCTTTGACACCGTGTGCAATGGAGAGCGACGAAGATTATAAAAAGACAGACGAATCAGAAAAACACCCAAACAGTATTGATGATGACATGGAAGTTGTTGGCACAAACATGGAATCGGAGATTGACTCATACATTGAACCTGTCATTGTAGAACACAATCGGCTGCTTTGCCTTGGTTGTTATAGCGGTGATATCACCACCGTAACAACACTACTAAAACACGTCAATAAACATGCAATGGACATAACAGAAAGCTGTCACAGACGATCTTATTGGGTAATGAATCCACTATCTATTGCCTGTTCTCTGGGATATTTAGAAACTACAAAAACATTGATAAATATTGAGTCTAATATCAATTATAAAACTGATTTATTCACACCACTCATTGGTGCTTGTGAAAATGGTCACATTAGTGTAGTTAAATTGTTGGTAGAAATAGGAGCTGATGTCAATGTTGTGTGTACAAATAAATCACCACTGACAGTTGCATGTCGACAAGGAAATTCAGATATAGTTTCAACTCTGATAAAAGGAAAAGCTTGTGTAAACCTTTATGACGGTATGGATACACCACTTACCGCAGCTTGTTCTTATGGGCATTTACATCTTGTTAAATCACTGATTGATGCCGGTGCTGCAGTAAATCTTAATATCAGTAACTGTACACCACTAACAAAAGTATGTTATAAAGGACATCTTGATGTAGTTCAGTTATTAATTGAAGCAGGTGCTGATGTGAATCTCAATGAGAGTGAGTATACACCACTTACAGGAGCATGTTGTAACGGACATTTAGATGTAGTTCAGAAATTAATCGAGGCAGGTGCTGATGTTAACCTCAGTGACGGACAGTGGACACCACTTACAAATGCATGTTATTATGGACATTTGGATGTAGTTCAGAAATTAATCGAGGCAGGTGCTGATGTTAACTTCAGTGACGGGAATAGTACACCACTAACAAGAGCATGTTATGAAGGACATTTAGATGTAGTTCAGGAATTAATCGAGGCAGGTGCTGATGTTAACCTCAATAACGGGCAGTGGACACCACTTACAAATGCATGTTGTTATGGACATTTAGATATAGTTCAGAAATTGATTGAGGCAGGTGCTGATGTTAACCTCAATGACGGGCAGTGGACAACACTTATAGGTGCATGTTATTATGGACATTTAGATATAGTTCAGAAATTGATTGAGGCAGGTGCTGATGTTAACCTCAGTGACGGGAAGCGTTCACCACTCAGAATAGCGTGTGAAAGAGAACATCTTGATGTTATTCAGTTTTTATTTGAAGCAGGAGCTGATGTGAATCTCAATGAAAGTGAGTGTACACCAATTACAAGAGCATGTTTTTTTGGACATTTGGATGTAGTTCAGAAATTAATCGACGCAGGTGCTGATGTTAACCTCAGTGACGGGAATAGTACACCACTTATAAAAGCATGCTATTATGGACATTTAGATATAGTTCAGAAATTGATTGACGCAGGTGCTGATGTTAACCTCAGTGACGGGAATAGTACACCACTTACAAGAACAATAGCGTGTGAAAGAGAACATCTTGATGTAGTTAAGTTTTTATTTGAAGCAGGAGCTGATGTGAATCTCAATGAGAGTGAGTGTACACCACTTACAGTAGCATGTTGTAACGGACATTTGGATGTAGTTCAGAAATTAATCGAGGCAGGTGCTGATGTTAACCTCAGTGACGGGAATAGTACACCACTTACAAGAGCATGTTATGATGGACATTTAGATGTAGTTAAGAAATTAATCGAGGCAGGTGCTGATGTTAACCTCAATGACGGACAGTGGACACCACTTACAAGTGCATGTTATGAAGGACATTTAGATGTAGTTCAGAAATTAATCGAGGCAAGTGCTGATGTTAACCTCAATGACGGACAGTGGACACCACTTACAAGAGCATGTAATAAAGGACATATAGATGCAGTTCAGAAATTGATCGAGGCAAGTGCTGATGTTAACCTCAATGACGGACGGTGGACACCACTTACAAGAGCATGTAATAAAGGACATATAGATGCAGTTCAGAAATTGATCGAGGCAGGTGCTGATGTGAATCTTAATGATGGGGTTTTTACACCACTTACAAGAGCACGTAATAAAGGACATATAGATGCAGTTCAGAAATTGATCGAGGCAGGTGCTGATGTGAATCTTAATGATGGCAAAATGGACATAAAGATATTGCTCAGAAATTGATTAAAACAGGTGCTGATTTTAATCGTTATAGAAAATACATTCACCGTTTACAGCGGCATTAACTTTTTAATATTTGGATATTGTTTGAAAACGTTTTAAGCAGAAGAATATGTCAACCTAGTTGACTATAAATTTAAACCATTACCTGTAGCATGTAATAAAGGATATTCAGATAAAGTTAAAACTAATTGAAGCAGGGGCATATATTCACTCAAATGACAAAAATCATATACCAAAAATAGGATCATGCCGATATGGACATTTGGATAAAGTTTAAAGATTAATTGAAGCAGATAAGGATGAAGAGGACGATATAAAGAGTTGACAAAATTTACATTCTCCGGTTTGTGCACTTCCTCTCCTTTGTGATTGGTAGCCAATGCATGATGTGAACATTTACATTTATTTCATTGGTTGACATACTGTTCGGCGCAAAGGAGATAATTTTCTGATGTTCGTTTTCACCCACGACTAAACATATTTCGTAGATTTCAAATCTTAAAAAGTGAGTAAACGGAAAAGCAGTACAAATTGCTACGAATGAAATTCAGCCTTTGGTTTTCAGGTCAAACTAGTTAAAAATAATATTCTATAATATGTATTGAAATGATTTGTTTTTCTTATGGTATTGTTTATTTACATATTGATACAAAAATGTAAAAAACAAAATGATGCGGTGTGGCTTATTTCGGTTAATGTATAGGTTATTTGCACCTTTGATAGGTAAAAACTAATATAAGTTAAAAAAGATGCTAAATGCAGTGGCATAACTTTGATTTTATCGTAATAATACGATTCTACGACTATTCCTGAAATATCTTTTACCCTACTAGAGTCGATCTAAGCTTACAAGCTCGGATACGCATTACTCAGTTTTAGACACGTAGGCTTAAAAGATACATATTGACATAAAATGTTCCACTCGCCAAGCTATGTAGAGGAAGGTGACATTTATATAAAAAAAGATTAAACTGTCTTTGATAACTAATTGCTGTTTATGGTTTGCTCTTAAGACAGTAAGCTTTTTTTTAAATAGCTAAACTTGTTATTTGATTTAAGGTTGTAAACTGTTCGTCCATTCTTTTTTTTTGTTCCAACTTTATCTACATCCGGCTTTGCCATATGGGCAATGGACAGTTAGTTCTTTTGAATTCACTCAGTCTGAAATTTGTCAACAAGACGAAAGGGGGTCACAATAGCAATGGAGCAAACGTTTCCCTGTTTGCAGCATTAATATACATGTGGTTATGATTGTATTTGTATGGTAGTATTCATTTCTTTTTTATTGGTATTTATCTTTAGTTCATTTTGTTCTTTGGTATTTGATTTAAATTTGGATTTTATAACTAGAATGGTTTGTTTTTAATGCATTGATTTGTTTTTTTAATATATATAAACAATACTTATTGACTTAATGTCTCTTGTCGACAATCGTTTAAAACTAGTTTTAGTAAATATACTTAAAAATATTTGGTTAAGTGGATTCATTTATTCGTGAGAGATCATTAAGCAGAACAAGTTGGAGGTACTTTTCAGCATTCTTTGACTACGTTGGTAACTTTTGAAATTGGATATTTGAAATTTAATGTAGGATGTATTCCTCAGCATCAACAAAAAAAATATTGGTTTTAATTTAGGTTTGTTCTTTGTAATGTCGATATGACTTTAAAATGAAATAAAATTATTTAAATGATTGAGGGTTTGTTTTTTCATTGGTTTTGTTTTACTTTATCTAAAACTATAACTTTGATTTTCCTTTCAGCTTAACAGAAACAGTAATGGATAAAAGAACTATTATGTTACCTTTGAAATTTAAGAAATAAAAAAAAAATTCTTTAAATAAGCGTAGATAAATATTGCATTAGCCTTAACAATAATTAAATGTTGTTGAATGTTCTTCACAACCGTTTAAAACACAGACAAGACATAAAAAGCAACGTAAATTGATTTTAAGATTTGTCAAACAATACAAACCGGTGAAATGTTAATGAAAGATGCGAAGAGAAAAGAATATTTATCAGATTCGTAAATTCAATCTGCATGGAATTCAACACATATCATTTTTATACTTCTTTGCCCCCAAAATGCCGTTATCTCTCGTATTCCAGGTAGGTGGTAATGCTAACCTACAAGTAATTAAATCAAATATTTTTCAATTCATAAAAAACTTCTATTTATTTCCAAATGTGAAACGTATTTGTATAAAATGCAACCACACAATACAAAAAATAAGATTCAAAATGCTTTGTGAGGACAAAACACACCAAATAAATGAAGTTTTATTCCCAATGGTTTCTTTCAAAATCAATTATGTTTGTAAATACAGACTGTGAAACGTACAAGTAAACAACACACTAGTTACACGCTTGCTTAACGGTTCACACGAAACGTTAAACGGTGCATACGAATTCTAAATGGTTTGCACGAAAAACTGAATGGTGCACAAGAAACGGTTCTCGAACGAAACGATCAGCCCGCTTTTCACATAATTTGAACACGATTTTAGCTCGATATATTTTCGTTTTAATCGGGTCCTCTCAATTTTAGCTCACCTGAGCTGAAAGCTTAAGTGAACTTTTCTGATCGTTTGTTGTCCGGCGTCCGTCTGTCTGTCTGTCTGTTAACTTTTTACATTGTTGACTTCTTCTCCTGAACCACTTGACCAATTTCAACAAAACTTGGCACAAAGCATCATTTGGTAAAGGAGACTCAAGTTTGTTAAAATTAAGGGACACGCCCTATAAAGGGGAAATAATTAGGATTTATTGAAAGAACTATATACGATAAGAGTTATATTTGGCCCCCATAATTCGCCATTTTTTAAGCGTTTCGGGTACAATAAAATGTTAACTAATTTTTTAGAAGAGTTGATATAAAATATATTTTTCATCTATTTATTTGATTTATTTGCACTCCCTAGCAGTATATGACATCAGAAGTGACGCCATTTCTATAATTCAATCAAAATCGGCTAAAAATTGACATTTTTCTTATATATTTACGAATGGGAAATATAGAGCGCATGCTTGAACAAGGAAAATTTTTTTGTCACTTATTAGTCTTGGCTAGATACATCTCAGATTAAAATATTTTATTTGTTCAAGAATGCGCTCTATGTTTTTGGAAGGAAAAACTGCTTGAAAACAAGCTGTTTTACGTTAAAAATGCAAAAATGGCGGGAAAAGGTTGTCTTTACAATGTCATATTTCTAAATTGTGGGCACTTGAACCAAAATGAATATTATGTAAACACATCACATACATAGCTGTATTAAGAAAACAAAGAATGATAGTAAAATGATGATGTTCATTTTAGGGGGCCATATTAGGCCCTTATCATATATAGTCCTTTGGTGATATTTAAACAAAAAAAATCTTCTTCTCAAAAACCATGAGGCCAGAAAAGCTGAAACTTGTGTGGAAGCATCCTCAGATAATGTAGATTTAAGTTTGTTCAAGTCATGGTCCCTGGGGGTAAAGTGGGGCCACATTGGGGGGTCGGAGTCAAGGACTCCTGTTTAACAATATATTCATATAGGACAGTGAACAGTTCACTTTTTAAAATTTATTGATAATTAATCTGTACTACTTTCGAATAGAATACGTTTCCCTCATAATGTTCAGACTGAAGATACCAAGTGCGCATTATACTTATTATATATTTTTTTCATATCATTAAACTTTACGTCTGTCACAATTTGTGTTAAAAGGCCTGAAAATTCCCTCGTTTATAAACTGAACTTTGAAAAGATAAAGAGGCAGAACCGTGAAAATAACTTTATTTACAGTGTAAAGAAAACATATAAAGCTAATGCATACAACCCTCTCTAAACACACACACACTCATACACTCAATTCACACACGCAAACAGCTGAAAATTCACACAACGCATTCGCACAAACAATATTAACAAAAAAAAACTAACCCCCTGAATATCCCCCAACATATATAAACAGAATAAATAACCCGACTTTGGCTGATGTCACTTATGAATACTAAGTCCGGACAATGCTTTTGAGAAGTTGTATTTTAATAAATAGTTTCACCCGCAGCAGGTACGTGCATAGTTGAGACCACAATTCATGTTCATCATTGGTGATAAGGATACATCACACGTTCATGTATATCGCATATACTGGTACACGTGCGTAGACACACTGTCATGTAAACCAAACCTTTCGTCACGGATGTTACTGGACCGTATCACCAGCTCATATAGTGCCCGTGGGTCCGCGTGTGTCACATGTCCCACGTTGACTATGGGTCCACTGTGGTTAGCTTGTCGTTGTCCTGCACCCACGGATGATACTGTCATGTATATAACCAACCACACCCACTCAGCTAGTCACCTAAAATTCAATTCATTGTCGGGTCCTCAGTGAAAATTACACTACACTGTTCAAAACACACATTAGATTCAACCGTCGGGCTACCATATTTTAAATTCTTATACAAACAAAAATGTCATAAAACACCTAGCAAAGGACAATATAGATATAAAGACAATATAGATACTTAAGTATGCGCATTCTGAATTGAAATGATAATGAAAAATACTTCTCACTTACTGCTGTTCTTTCTCAACACGGTTTATTGTACTTTTCCCACACAGGAATTCTATTCAAACACTCCACACAGGATTAGACATAGGCCACACAGGTCCTAAGACATATTTTCAAACTCCACGAAGGTTCATACAGAAGGACACACCTTCTCTCATCAACGACCTGGCCGGAACTAACTCATGCACGAAAACCGGTCTAACAAACAATGACTAGCTGACCGTGGCACTTTATGGAGCGCCGTTACTCACAAAAATTAATAGACTAATAAAACTTTAATTGAACATATATACAAAATTGTGACAACGTCACGTAAATGAAAAAATAATTAAAAGCATGATTGTAAATATATTACTAATCACCTTTTATAAAACCAGGATTAAATTTTCAAAGATAACCAAATCGATTATCGGTGAAAATAAAAACATCGTGAAAGGTACTAACACATTGAATCATGACATTTTTGACCCGTGGAACTGAAAACGTCTCCAGTATAGAGATGCGAGGTTAATATTTATCATTGTTTGGTAATATTAGTTCTATAGCCATGTAGTAACCGGGTAAGGGATGTTACCTGGTTAGTAAATTTCATATTTGGTCAGGTGAAGCCGAGCCGGGGATAAAATTTGAACCAAGGATCATCCCGTACCCGGTCACTACATGACTTTATAATTATCATATATTACCGACTGCCTTTGCGTAAATGACATACATAAAGAAAATAAAAATGAAGCATTTTATAACAAAGTTATAAATTTCAGTTACGGGAAAAAACCTGGCGTAAAATAATCTAAGAATTATGTCATAATGCTCAAAGTGGGTAATGTTAACTACTGACTGTGTATAGAATATACATGGTCTTCATGTGACAGCTGTTAGTCAATAATTTCCATACAAATGAGCAGGGGGTAATAGTATATATTTTTGGACTGGTCGATAGTTTGTTAAATAATATATATTGTAAACACATACAGGTAGCTCAGAAAAAATAGATCATGGATTGATGGAAGGTCTTGCCAAATGTCAGTTCACCAAGCAACAGAAATATTCTTCAATTTGCAGGAATCACTTTATTCATAAGAAAACTCAGATTGAAAAAGAACAATATTGTGGGTTTGACAATGTATCATTGAGTGTAGAATAAATGACAGTTCATTTCTGTGTATTTATCTCAGCATCGGAGAAAAACTGTTTACCGGGTTATTTTCACCCCGTCCAATTTTCGCCCGTCTACATTTGCAAAATTTTTCGCCCCGTCTTTAATTCGCTCAGATAAGTTATTTTTAAATAGATAAAATTTGCGACATTCAAATTCGCCCAGTCTTTAGTTCGCCCGTTGACAACTAGGGCGAACAGGGGACAAACAAAGTGGGGCGTTATTTCCCGTAACATAGTATACATCAGATACAACAGACGGACTATCACATAATATGCTATTCCTATCAAACAATAAGTTAAAATTTATTTCACTTTCAAACTTAATTGTACATTTGGTTAACATTTATTTTTGTTATTGGTTGGATTAATTACCAATCGAGAAAATTAACCAAGATAATACATTAACGTCGTCTAATTTATTTAGTTTCCTAGTTCCTAAGGGTGATTCTCCGGCGTATCCTCTCTATACCTGTTGAATAATACATACTATTATAAAATAATTCTGGATACACTTATATTTACATTTCAATAAAAGTTTAAACAAAAATGTAGTAGAAACTAAAGCGATAGATATGTAGCTGATATTTTGATTGTAATGAAAGCGGTGATGAAAGGGAACTATAATTGACAATGTCGACTGCGAATTTGAAGAGGACATTATTCAGGTTTCTAGTTCCCAATGGTGATTCCCCCGCCTGGCCCCTCTCTACCTGTGTAATAAAACCGATATGCTTCATACTTCATCTACACTTTATAACTCTCATGTTTGTAGACAATTCATATACTGTGGTTTGATTAATATTAAAGGGCATCAGTTTTTAAGGATAAAGTGACCATCACAGTTTCAAGGATACGTAAATACGTGGCCAATGATCCTATCAATTCAAAATGTTAAAAGAATTTGCACTTCAATGAACATTTAATTTCGTGGATCAAAACTTAAAAACAAAATCAACAAAAATTGGTATTCAACGAATATTGATGAATCCACAGTATATCGCTTCCGTTTTTAAAACGTCAGATGAATCATATCTTTATCTGTCAAAGAACCAAATGTACAATTATACATTATTTATACCTCAACAAATCATATTCAATCTTAGACAAAGTACTATTTTGGCTGAATAATAATTGAATGAAAAACAACATTAAGAACCTGACATAAAAAGGATATTAATTAGGAGAAAAGGTGATATATTTACCTCATTTAATTTATCAAGATAGATGGTGTTCTGTGGTGAGGGTCCAGCAACTCTTCTCTTAACCTGTTTCTCATTAAAATTTACATTTAAGTATCCACTCAAAGGAGGCCCTATTAATTGCATCATTTCATATGGATACACGTTGTATCAATACATCAACAAAGCATATGCATTGGGGTTCTTTTAATTTGAGAAGATATATTCCAAGTGAAATTGTAAATTTCATTTTCTCTCACGAAGAATAAAAATAGATTGTTTACCATTTGATACGATTCGCATCTCTTAAAACTTTGGTGTGTTGTAGGTTCATACACATCTCATAGATTTTAAAATCCTGTGAAGTAAATTCTGCGTTTGCATTTTTTTCCCTGTGATATGAATTGAAACTTTGAGAAAATACCATTCTAAATGTAAACTATTTAATTTTGTTACAAACTTTTGCACATTTGCAACTCTTTGAGGACGACTATTTTGTCTTCGTATTCTTACATTTTGTTTTGTGTACGTTTTTTGTTTGTAAATAATGTGTTAATATGTTTATTTTATGTTACAAAATGTAGTATGTTTCTGCCTTGTAAAAATGTGCGTTATGCTTAGACACTTTATCGCCACCGAGTAACATGTCGATATAGATGTAGGTACATGTGAAATCTCTACAGCGATAACTTTGAACTGTTAATAGGTCGACGGAGTATAGGATAGAATTTGTAAGGAAAGCGGCGATTAAAGAGAAATATGGCCTATTCACGATAAGCTGAAGCTGCAGTTAATCAATATCGTGTGAGGTGAACTGTTGTATAATGAAGACGTTTCTGCTGTCCCCACTTGTTGTTTAAGATTTTGACAACCATATATACCTTAGTGCCAAAGACTTCGTTTATCTACCAGACTGAAAAAGTCCAGACAATTCGTTTTGAACCACCCCCATCCACTCCTATCGCTTCATGCTTCGATACACAGCCAAAGACGAAAAGTCTACGAGGGTTTCGCATTGCAGCTGACATGAGAACAAGATGATGACGTTGAACACGTGTGTTAATTTTTGTTAAGGACTCCGAGTAGATAAAAGATGTAATCATAATTTCCCATTATAAATCTTCGTAAGAATTTACTGTTCATGTTAATTTTTGCGGGTAAAAAGAGATGAAGTATTAATCTATAAATCACCCCCTTTCCTCTTATATTACATATGGTATAACAAACATTGTTCGAACCAAGAAAAACCGCAAACAAAAGCAAAGCGAACACGAACCTTTTCCAAAAGAAAAAAAAACAGAGGCAGGATCAGGTGCCATAAAAGAGAGAGCACCTTCCGCCAACCGGTCACACCTGCCGTGTTCATTTTGTCGTTATCTGGAAAAACGGAACACACATCCAGGCCATTAGTAACAATTATTATGAAAAACGTCATTCAGTATGAGATCGACTTAACTGTATTTGTTGACAGGTACATTTATGTGTATTGTAGCTTAAATTCAGCAAAAAATATTGGATTTAGTATTTTGGGGCATTTTTTAAATGTCAATAAGGATAAAGCACATACGGGATAAGAAAAAACAAAATTTAATAAACAGATTTTAGTGAATTCTACACTAGTCCCGTTTATTACTTGAAGTGTTCATGATATGTAATAGTTTGATAATTAACAAACATATGATCAAATTAATTCAATCAATTGTCCCATTTTAACACGTTCGTACCGCATCGTTTTTGTTGGTTTGTGTGCTTTCATACCAAACTGATATTAATTTACAATGGCCATTTGCATTGACAAGCTGATTGATTATGATAGTGTAAATAGTTCTTTTTTTAAGATACGTAGTTTTTTTTAAGGGATATTATTTTTATTTAAGGTGGTTTGAAACATCTGGCGACATTAATGTATGTGGATTTAAGTGCATTACAATTTAAATACTTTTATTGGAAAGTTGAACATCCGTTGAACTTAGTCATTTTTGGCTCATTATTGCATTTAGGGTACCCCTATTGTACAGATAACTCCTCCTGCAGTTTATTTTCAAGATATAAAATTGTTCGTCGTTCTTTGGACGTATATTAGAGGTGTGCATATTGCTAAGATTTCGATTACTGATGGTTTATTTTTAAAATACCAGCTGAAGAAGTATTGCATATAGAGTAGCCCATTTCTCGTGATAGGTAGTGGTCATCAATTGAAGAGTTAACAAATTGATTAAAGATACTGTAAACACAAACGAAACCCCGGTTTGCTGTCACATTGACGACGTTTCTCTTGTTCAAACGTAAATATAGCAATAAACAGCAATGTAAAACAGTTCACGGGGATATGAAGTCGGTTGGTACGTTATCAAATCTACTGATAAGCCCTTCTGGTTTTACGGAGTTTGATCATGTAACCAACCAAGTTCATATCTAGGTGAATATTTTAAATTGCTGTTTATTTCGTCAATGAAGTTTGACAATATGTGCAATGACAAGAATGTAATCGCTGAAAATCTGTCATCTGTTAAGGTCAAGATATAGTAAATGATTCTAGAGTGTCTTTTTGGTGCTAGATCCATTATGACGTCATATTTGATTTGATGAATCTGTTCTCGTATTTTACGACTTTAAGGGAATTATGCAGAAAATCAAACAATATTTTGACATTCTAAATTTAATCAAGGGAAAAGTAATCCCGGTACCAATGTTCAATTTGACATCATTTTTTAAAAAATGAGCCCCGATACACCCTATAAAACAGAGATATTGTTTCGAAGCATCATAAAAGGAATTTATATCTTGATTTTCATAAACCTGTAGGCACCTTACATTTACTAGATCTTGGCCTTAAGAAGAAACCCTAATGAAAATGATATTATATAAATAGTGCCTGTTTGGGAGGGTATCAGTTGAAATTGACACCCCGAGAAAACCATTGTCAACCGACGCGAAGCGGAGGTTGACAATGGTTTTCTAGGGGTGTCAATTTCAACTGTTATCCTCCCAAACAGGCACTATTTATTTTGTTATACTGAATGTCTTTTTTTAAATTTTTAAGAAAATTTTACTGCTTTTATATAGGAATAACATGAATTCTACAGCGAACCGTACGCGCATAATTTTCGCGCATGTAACATTTTTTAATGTTACCCGTTGCCAAGTGCGTTGCTAACGCTGAGGGTAATAGTAAATATTATTAACTGCGTCTTAACCAATCAGATTTCAGTATTTAACATGAAAGTATAACAATATTCAATAACACACTTAATAACACAAGTTATTAACAATATCAATGGTATATCGAACAAACATCAAACTTTAGACCATTCAAAGAATAGCAAAACAATTCGTCAGTGATTAGTGCTATTTACGACACTAATCGCTCGATTAATTTAAATTTTTTTATTAATGGCGACGCATTGAAGCTGCATTATCCTAATTGGAGAATATTTTTAAGGTGGTATGGGACAACTCCATATTGTAACGTTTTATTTTTCTAAATAAACAATAAATCAAGTGTAAATTTATATAATGCCCCTTTCCAAAAACTGTCACTAAACAGCGTCGCGAAGTGATGTAGAGGTTTTACTACTAATATGTACGTCATTTGTTCAAATCCCGTTGGGGATTTAAAACAAAAATAACTTTTAAAATATTGTCAATTATTTAATTAAAAATTGTAAAATCTAAAAATTCTGAAAGGATAAAAATATTTTAATTATTGTGTACTTAAATAACCATTTATACCGACAGTTATCCCATACAATCTTAAATATAAAATAATTTTCCATGAAAAAACTACGTTATCTTAAAAAGTATTGCACGTTCACCTATTCACACTATCATAACTGATCGCCTTTCAATGATTTAGATTTTTAATGTAAAAAAAAATCGATTAAGCATAAGAACACACAAACCACCAAAAATTTGTTACGAGCGTGTAAAAAAGGACCACCGTTTGGAATGTCTACAGTTATGATGTTTCATTCATAATCTGCATTTTATTTGCAGCAATCATAAACACAATACAGTCCAGGAATACGAAAAACAAATATGTAGTCATGCCTCTCTTTCATTAGCTAACACAATTTATAAAGCCATTAACTTAATTTTTTGGTGATTTTCTTATTAGAATAATTTATATATTAGAAGTAGAGTATTTATAAGTTGATAGTGCAATTCCAGAATAAGGTTAGAGTTGATTTTATGGACTGCGAATTTAAACTTCTATTTAAGGTGGCAAACTAGACCTGGAACTAGTTTCTCAAATTACCAGAAAACTACTTGATTGTGTTCGATAGCAGGATGTATAAGATGCATGAAAAAAATGACAATAACAAACCGTCAACCATCTCAAAAACCCATAAAACGAAATACGAATTCAAAGCAGAGCAACACGGACCTCCAAAAAGATAGAGGTAGGATCAGGTGCCTAGGAGGAGTGAGCATTCTCAATTAGGTGATTAATTATGTAAAAGATTGAATTTGTTGACAAGGTCGTTTTATCGACCATAAAATTTATAAAAAGATTACTTCAAACGAGACTGTTGATATTTCAGTTTTATCGACTTGTTTGTCAGTAGCTTGCCTTCCCTAAAAAACTGTTCATACGAAGAACAAGTCTCTGTGTATCGAATAAACTGAGAAACAGAAACACAATATGCATGTGATGAAAGCATATTGCTACGTAAGTAAGGAAAGTTAACTATCAAAATTGAAGTCATCGCGTTTATCATAACATGTTGTTGTTAGGTTACCATCAATGTTCATTTCCAGTAAAATCAAAAGGATAGCAATTTAGGATATTCTTTTTTTAACAATAACAATTTAGTAAATATGAATATAATTCCAAGCATAAAGCATTATTGTCGGTTGGGTAATCTAACCTCTGACCTTTGGTGATATACAAACCAATTGATTGCTACGAACAATTTAATAGAAGAATCGATATCCATCTTGTGACGTAATGTCTGAAGAAGCATAAATGTTAATGTAGTAAGGTACCACAAATTCATTTATTACCAACATTCAAATTGTGAGATTGTTATTAAATGTGCATATAAAAAAATAACAATCAAAGCATGTTTTGTAATTGATAATATAATTATTTAAACAGCTGTAAAGTAACTTCCAAAATAAACAATATCCATAATATAAAGTTACACTTGTGGTGAGGGTCATGACAAGTAGTAATGTTACTGTATTTGTTACAAGCGACCTAACCTTCAATAATGATTCAATTTCAAAGTTATATCTAAATGGTCAATATGCACATCCAATAATAGTCGTCCACAAACTCGTACATGTAAAACAAGAACATGGCAGGTGTGTTAAGGAAGCTAATGGGCAATTAAGCGTCTTATTTTAACAGCTATCTTCAAAATTGTGAGATTGAATAACTGAGGTGAATCAGATCAAATACTGTAAAACGAGAAAATATGGCGCACTACAAATTTTAGCGCCTTTTGCGCAACTGCCTCTGAGCGCTAAAATTAATAGTGCGCCAACGATTTTCCATATGTATTAGATTTCTTCAAGTTGCTAAACAATAACGTCAGTCCATTTTTAAGGCTATATTGAAGTGTTCATTTAAATAGCAGATGCTGTCGGTTCTGTTTGTTTAAACAATTACACAGGTAAACGGTATGGGTTATCGGGTATAAGTGCCTAAACATATATTAATTAATTCAGTTTAAATTGCTTTTTAATATCTCTCATTAGCACCTTGAAAATTGGGCTTCTCTCCATGCCACTTCCATTTAGCGCCTCGAGGTGAAAATGTGATTTTAAAGCGTGGCGATCGTTAACGATGACAATACATGATTGATCATAATTTCTTTGATCTCTGATTAGTGGATATAAAGATAACAAGACGATACCTATTTTTGTGTTTTTTTAATGTGAAATTACTGTGAAAAAGATGCTTTCAAGGTGATCGAAACTCGTGGTAAATGTAGCATTCGATATCACTTTTAGTTTCGGGACACTTCTAGTGTTATCCAAGTCGACACGTTAAATTCAAAGTCCGATAATTCAAATTTGTTTACCAACAAAAATTACACATCATCGCCAATAAATGAAGTGTTAATATCTATCTACTGACGATTTACACAAAAGTAAGTGTATTGTTCTCAACGACAGTTTACCGTGCATTCGAGATAGAAATCAAAGTCGTTGTGTTCACGTGCTTGAGTGAACACAGAACTAAATTGTGGGCGTGATCGTTTATCAAACAACAACATTTTTTGTATTCTCTTTTAAGGTGGCTCTAAACACCTTTTTTTGATGACGCAGTACGCAAAAAAGTAAATCTGGAAACATGCATTTCCGGTACTGGCTGATTTAAACTGAGGTGAATTGTATGGGAACCGCTATTTTGAAAAATATGTTAAATGGATAGATTTAATTTGATAATTGGAAAATTCATTACTTAAAAGTTATGTGGTATGTGACACCTTCACGTTGTGTGGTATTATTTATCGATATTTTTATTTATTAAACAATAAAATCAAGTATAAATTTTTAAAGAGTTTCTTAAGCATCATCGATATGTTACACTGTAGCGCAGTGGGTTAGTGGGTTTACTAGAGAGACTTCCGGTTTGCGAATGGCAAGGTGAGCACGTATATTTTGGCTGATCGAATACAACCGAGCGTGTTTACTATTAGAAGTGAACCACTGAACTGTGTCTTCTATAGACAAACTTTTTGTTTATAATTGTGTTTATTTTACTTGTACTGTATATATAGTTGTGAATTATTACAAAGTGTAAATAACGTTTCATGCGGGGATGGCAGCCACGTCTAGTGGTCGCCATCTTGGCGGATCACAGAATTTGTTTGTGAACAGGAAATATCGTAAAGAAAACACTTTATTTGTGAATGTGAAAGATAATTCATCGGTGAAACCCGAAGAAGTTATCGAATTTATCCATGATAACTGTGGTGTTGGTAGTTTGCTTGCATGTGTCCCGAAATCGGGGAATTTTTATGAAATAACGTTAGAAGGGAGAGCCCCTTTACAGTACCTCTTAGAGGGGATAAAAATAGGTCAAAACACATTCGAATGTCATGAAGTAGTACCTAGTTCGATCGTCGTTAGTTTCATGCACCTGCCTGCTTATATTGAAGATGCCGAAATTGAAATGTCTTTGCGATCTATGGGGGTTGAACTTTTATCCCCAATCAATAGGAGATTCTATCCTGGAACAACAATAGCAGACGGCACTCGGTACGCAAAAATTAAACTTCCTGAAAACATGACCTCACTGCCCTATACTATGAAATTTCAGAAAGAGTATTACAGATGTATTCATAATGGCCAGTTAAAAGTGTGTTCTTTGTGTTACGCAAGTGATCATCTTTTTAGAGCGTGTCCAAAATTTGTTTGTTTTAAATGCAAGGGCCAGGGTCACTATGCAAGAACATGCAAGTCTGTAAGATGTGATGATTGCGGTGAATGGGAACACAATTGTTCGTGTCGCATGAGTGAACAGGGTGAAAACGAATCGGGTGACGATGAAAATAATGAATGGGAAGAGAACTCTAAAGAGGTGAATATAGAGAACGATGACGAAGTACACAAGGACGAAGAGGCAATTGAAGGGGAAACGGAAACACCAGTGGATGTTTTCGGAACACAGGCCCCAGTGAAACTAGATCAGGAGAAAACGGAAGAAAAAGAAAACCAAACTCAAAATGAAATTCCGACCGAAGAAAAAGTAACGGAAAATAAAAATTCAGAAATCATTGATAGTGAAATGCGTACAAGTGACAGAGATAAAGAAAGTTCGGAATCAGAACCCGATACAGAAGTGATGATAACCGGAAAAAATAAGAGAAAGAAAACGAAAGATAAAAGCAAAACCAAGTCGAAAAAGAACAAATAAAATGGAGCGAATAATTACATTTTTCATTTTAGCAATGGTTTTCATAACCTCGTGGAACTGTAACGGTTTGGTGAACATTGATAAAATGAAAATGGTGTTTAGTTTATTTAACGAAAGAAAATATGATATTGTAGCATTGCAAGAAACTCACTGGAAAGATGATTTTATTTATAATTATAAACATTTGTGGAATGGTGTTATTTATCATAATAGTGTAAATGTTTCATCCAAAGGAGTAGCATTTTTAATAAGAAATGATATTAAATCAAATATTGAAATGGTAAATGGATTTGATGGTAGATTTTTGCATGTCAAATACAAGGAAAATGACAACAAGTATGGTATTATAAATGTATATGCGCCTAATGATGTTAGAGAAAGGGTAATGTTTTTAAAAAATATTACAAATGTTATGCCACGTTCAACAGAGTTAATCATTATGGGAGACTTTAATAACACTCTTGCTGAGATAGATAGATGTGATAAAACAGTACATAAGTATGACCAGAGTTACAAAGCATTGACAGATATGATGACTGAGCATGATGTGGTTGATATATGGAGACAAAAAAATGAAAGAAAAAAGGTTTTTTCTAGGAAAGTTATTAGAGAAGGGATGCTTGTACAAAGTAGAATTGATTTTATTTTGATTGCAAAAATTCTTTGTGTTTATGTGAGAAACATATTTTATGTGGAAACAACAATGAGTGATCACTCTATGATTGTAATGAATTTTAACACAGAAGTATGTGAAAGAGGTCCAGGTGTTTGGATCCATAACAATTTGTTATTATACGATGAAATGTATGTTAACAAAGTACAAGAACTTATTGAAAAGGAAAAAAAATGTATATTATTTGAACAATCAATTTTAGTTTGGTGGGATAATTTGAAGTATAAAATTAAAAAACTGTCACAAATATACAGTAAAAAAAGAGCTAAAGAAAGAAATAAGGAGTATTACAGAATTCAAAACAATTTGCAAAGATTATCACAAAGTATTGCTGATGGTAATTGTATAGACATTGAAAAATATGAAAAACTTAAAACTGATCTATGTGAATATGAAAATGAAAAATGTACAGGTGCCATACTAAGGTCTAAGGCCCAGTGGGCGAATGAATCAGATAAGTGTACGAAATATTTTTTGAATTTAGAGAAAAGCAGACAAGAGTCAAACACAGTAAAGGAATTGTTAGATGAAAACGGTGAAGTTAAGAAAAATATTGATTCTATTTTAGATATGCAATACAATTTTTATTCCAATTTGTATTCATGTGTAACTGTAGAATGCGAAAGTAAAAATCAGTTGTTGTCATTAGTCGATAAAAAACTTAATGAAAGTGATGTTGAAATGTGTGATAAAAATATAGATGTTAAAGAAATAGAGCAAGCTTTAAAAGAAATGGCCAGCAATAAAAGCCCTGGTCCTGATGGATTGACTATTGAATTTTATAGAAAGTTTTTGCCACAGTTGAAAAATGTATTGTACAAACTTTTTTTAGAAATAGAAGAAAAAGAAACATTGTCACATTCTATGAAAATGGGTGTAATTACATTACTATACAAAAAGAAAGGTGATAAAAGATTGTTAAAAAACTGGAGACCTATTAGTCTCTTGAATGTTGATTACAAAATCATTGCAAGAATTATGTCAAATAGACTGAAGAATGTTTTACCAAACATAATTTCTGATAGTCAGACATGTTGAATTATTGGAAAAGATATTGCAGACACGTTAGTAAGTATAAGAGATATTATAGAGATGTCTGAAATAGATGAAATGGAAGGTTATATTGTTAAAATTGATCAAGAAAAAGCTTTTGATAGAGTTAGTCATGAGTATATGTTACAGGTGTTGAAAGTATTTGGTTTTGGAGATTATTTTAGAAAATGGGTAAAAATATTTTATACAGGTATTTATAGCAGTGTTAAAAGTAATGGTCATCTTACAAAATATTTTCCAATCAAAAACTCGGTAAGGCAAGGTTGCCCAATATCTGCTTTATTGTATGTATTATGCTCAGAACCTTTAAGTTGTGCAATCAAATGTAATGGTTATATTAAAGGTATAGATATTCCATTGTCTGATAAAACTGCATTGGTTTTTCAACATGCAGATGATACGACATTATCGGTTTGTGATAAAAGGTCAATTTTTGAGATATTTAAGATTTTTGAATTGTATGGAAGAGCCTCTGGTGCCAAAATAAATGTTCAGAAGTCTGAAATTATGTGTATAGGTTCAGGAAGATTATTGGAAGATGAAAGAAAATTAATTAATGTCACTGAAACAAATGTTATGAAAATCCTTGGAGTTTATTTTGGTAGAAACAAAGAAGAGTGTGAAAATTTAAATTGGAGAAACAAAGTACAAAATATGAAACAAATTCTTAATCTGTGGAGAAAAAGACAGTTGACAATACATGGAAGAGCTAGTGTTGTAAATACATTGTTGATGTCCAAATTATGGTATTCCTTGTCTGTGATTTCTATCCCATTTTGGGCTAGAGATACAATTCAAAAAGAATGTACTGATTTTTTATGGAATTATGGTACACATTTAGTGTCATATAAAACAATTGTTGGCGAACATAAAAATGGTGGTTTAAAAATTGATGATATTTATTTGAAAATGCTGTCGTATCGACTTAAGTTTTTAGCCAAGTATTTGTGTCCTACAAAAGAACTAGTATGGAAACACACTTTTAGCTATTTTGTATCAAAAATCTGTGATTTGAAAGGTGGTGTTGAAGTATTTCTTCTACAGTTGAACAAAAAGGATTTGCAATGTCTGCCTTCTTTTTATGTTGAAATGTTTAGTGCATGGTATGCTGTGAAAAATTATGTTGATTACAATGAAAATAGAAACGATGTGTTTAATTACTGCTTGTTTTTCAATCCTAAAATTGTTAATCAGAATAAAACATTAGTGTTTCATAAAAGCAGGTATTACACATATCAGAGACATTTCATATGAAGTAATACCAGGATTTTTGCCTGTGTCTTGTATAGTAGAACTGATACATGAATATGATTCAGAAATTAATGTAAAACATATCAAAGATGATTATGCAACATTATTATCAGTTATACCAGAAGAGTGGAAAAATATTGTTCAAAATTTTGCTCATGTGAAAGAAGCATTGATTCCAAATTTTTCGATTTGTGTAGAAAATAACAAATATGTGTTTTATTCATGTACAGTAAAGATTTTTTTACAAAATGTTGATACAAAAGCTGTTTAACCCTCCAATATCAAACGAATACTGGAAAGGAAAATTGCAAATAGATAATGAGTCTATACTTGATAACAGATGGGTTATATTAAGAGGAGTTGGTAGACCTCCAGATGTTGTAGAACTTGATTTTAAGATTTTTCATAATGGTATTTTTACATATGAAAAACTGTTCAAGATCGGTAAAACAGATTCAAACAAATGTCCATTATGTAAAACAGAACGCGAAGATTTTTTTCATATGTTTGTAAAATGTGAAGAAGTGCAGGAATTTAAGAAAGATTTTATAATATATCATTTAGAATCGCTATTGAAGGACTGTGAGAATAGTGTATACAATGTTTTAGATATTGATGAAATTTTGATGACGGCATTTCCTAATGTTATGAAAAATGTTAATACATTTTTTGTGAATTTTTTCATATCAATATGTAGATTTACTATTTATAGAAGAAGACAAATATTGTTGCAAAATAATCGAAAAATGGATTTGAAAAGGTTTTGCAAATATTTACTCAGACATTATATTTATTGCAACTATCATTATATGTGTATAGAACAAGACAATAGAAAAATGTTTTCAAAAAAGTTTTTGAAGAAAAATCCACTTTTAAAGGAAACAGAAGGTGTACTATTGTTTATTTTTTAAAATATTTTATGATAAAGTATTGATATGTAGACTGTGATTGTGATAATTAATGTGATGATTGTGATAATTGAAAGTTGATCAATAAAAGATAAAAAAAAAAAAAAGTGGGTTTACTACAAACCAGTAGGTCATGAGTTCGATTCCCGTTGAAAACAATAACATTTTTAACTTTCCAAAAATTTCTAAAACGTATTTTTTGGTTGAATACCGTGAAAATTCTAAACAGGTAAAAATATTTCAATTATAATATACTTTAATGCACATTAATATCGACACCTAACGGGGATGAGAGGGTTGCTTTGAATTTCTCTCAGGTTGGGATACATAAATCCTATTAGCCTAGTCAATGTTCCCCTTTATTTATTTGACTTAGTTTTGCATTAAAGCGAATATATTCACTTATACAGGGCAAAGTCTATAATGAAATATGTATGTATTTATCATTCCAACATTATATTTGGGAAATTTTCTTCAACTCAGAAATGAAAAGTCCCCAAGGTGTTTGGGCCTTGGGACTTAGGAACGATAACCCTTACATGAGGAACTTTCATACCAAATAAAATTTAAAATATTTTTTGTGTTTATTTGCAATGGTTTTCATTTAATTTTTTATATCACATATATTGAAATACATTTTCTTATAACATCAAGCAACTTTTTCAGATGATTTGTCAACAGGGTAAGAAAATATGAAAAATTATGTTTTGGGGAAATACTAAAAAAAGAATTGCAATAATAACATTTTTGAATGTTAAGAAGTGATATATTTTTTTTTATGTGTCCGAAGGAAATATCCATCATATGACAAAATAATTTCTCTCAATTTTTTGATAGCTGTCTTTAAAAAACATATTTTACAAAAACACGAAAAAACATTAAAAAATTCTTTAAAAATACCTATAGTTTCCCTATCGTCATTTTAGCATTTGAAAAGTATATGTTTGTGGTCTTCTATTGAAAATTGGAATAAACTGTGGGTGTATAGAGCCACCTTAAAGAAAAGATGCATGCGCTAAAATATAATTGCGCTAATGTAATGGCACTTGCGTTTGCGCTAAAATACGTATGCGCCAAATTTTCTCGTTTTACAGTAGTATTATCCTTTGAAATAGATGTAAACACAATACAATCGGGTAGTACATCACTGCCACATCGGTGCATGTTCACGTGACAGCTATTAATAGCTTATGTATATTCCTTATGTAACGGTATTTTAAAATTATATTATTCTTCTGTTTTAATATTACGTAAGTTATTTATCATTGCTCTCCGCGAGCAATGTCATTACGTAATTGACCCCGTTTAGAAAGATTGCTCCTCGCGAGCAATGCATATTATGTATATATAGGACGGGTACAAATTACGGGGAGACTTACTATTTTTCTATTGCGGGAGATACATGTGCAGTTCAGCCAGTGATGTTTTGATATTTTATTTGTGAAACTTTGGATTTTTATCGTAATGTGAATAAACTGTAAATAATTCTACTTTGCGTTTCTATTAAACTAAAGCGTATGCTTTAGAGGTTGGAGCATTATCATCTTAAGGAATTAGTTAAAATGTGAGTAAATTACCTGTGGATTTCATAGTATAGAGCCGTTTACCGCTCGACGGCGCTACAACTGGTGGCAGCGGTGGGATCATTATACTTTTTACGGGTTACGGATATTAATTGTGAACTTTTGTGAACTATTCTATGCTGGATATTAAAATTTTGTGACAATGGAATTAAATCCGGGAAATTCTGTGCAGAGAAAGCGGTTTGTTAATGTGATTGATTTTGATGAAAATGGACATCGTGTGGTTGTGGGACAAATGGACCTATTTGCTCACAAAGAGTGTCCAAGTTGTTATTTAATGTTTAACCGTAAGGACAATTTCAACTGCACCAAGCGAGGAAATAAAGATATTTTCTTCTACCGGTGCCCGTGCTGCAAATGCAGAGTGAAAGCATTTCCGGAGGAAATCGTAAACTATTAATTATCAAACTGGATCCGTTTGTGACATTTGTGTTTTTAGTGCATGGTGCTCTTTTTCTAAAGATATTTCAAGGTGGTGACCGCACTATATATTCTCCAGCTAAGATGGATTTCACGAATAGTACGCCTACTAATGTACCACAAACTACGCCAAGACCAAGAACTTCTGTAAGACGGAATCTGATACAGGATTTTGAAAATGAATTACCGACTCCTGTTGTCACCAATTCGCCCCCTGTTCAGGAGATATTTGCGAACAGAGAGAACTGCACTGAGGTGGAGCATGAGAGTTCATGGTATTCAGGACTTATGTATTGGACATGTGGAATATCTGCATTAGTATTGACTGTGTTAAGCGTGTTTCGTTATTCTCCGCAAAAACTGTTGTTACGTTTGACTCATGAAGCGCTAGGAAATATATCGATAATATTTTTGGGCATAATTGTGTGTGCAATTTTGTGGAAATTGTATCAGTCTACAAAGAGAAGGACTGCCCGGATACCTATTATGATGCGAAATACTTTAACTGGAAGAACTTCAGATCAGGATACCGCGAGTTATAATGAGGAGGTTGGATTGACAGGATCAGGATTAAACCTTCACGTCAAGCGCACGTTTAAAGGAGAAGGAACAAAAGTGTGGAGTGAATTTGTGCGATATTTTGAGAATGTTGCGACATTAAATAACTGGTCTATTGATATGAGGCGCAGAGTTCTCATCACTACTTTCCGTGGACAAGCGGAAGCGTTCGCATACGGATTACCGGACAGTATTTTACAGGATTATAACCAGCTAAAACTGCAGATGGACACTAGATTCGGACATACTGCGATGAAAGAGAGTTATATAGTTGAGGCAAAAATGCGAAGGAAGCTGCCTACAGAATCGTTCAGGGACTTTGCCCAAGCTATTGCTGACTTATATAGAAGAGCTCATCCCGGAAATCGCGACTATGTGGAAGAAGCTAGCCTTAAAACTTTTATGGACAACTGTAATGCTGATAACGATTTCCGGTTGGCTGTAAAGCGCACTAGACCAAAGAGCTTACAGGAAGCGGTGACTGCGGCGATGCAGGAGGAGTGCATTCGAATGACGGAGAATAGGAATTTAAGAAGCAAGGAAAACAACCCTATTAGACCAGTTTACGGAGTTAGTGAATTCCCCAGGAATGCCGAAGTTCCAGTTACTAAGAAACCATACCGCGCGGAGTCAGAAGAAAAGAGAAGGATAGCGAAAAAGTGCTACGGATGTAATTCTGTTATGCATTTGTACAAAGACTGTCCAAAGCGGAAAATCACTAATGAGAAATCTTTAAATGTAAGGGTGTCGAGGCAGTAGGCCATGTGTCGGCACAGCATTTAGTGAAGCGGCCTAGTACAGGAGAATTACAACATCGTGATGATAGCAGTGAAGAAATATCTGCAGTGTCAACGCAAACAGATGTTGAAAATTTGCACTTGAATTATGATTCTAACGATGAAAAATGTCAAATTATTGAAATCAGAGGAAAGCCGGGAATGAGGTTAGATGGCTTAGTGGAAGGCACATCGTTAGAGTGGAGATTTGACACGGGTGCAATGAACACGTTCATAACAGAAGATGTTTATAGGAGCATTCTTCCAGAACATAGACCTGTGCTGGAGCGCGCTAAAAAGCAGTTTACTACAGCCGACGGAAGAAAACTTAAAGTCATTGGAACTGCAAAAATGTTGTTATCCTTTCCAGAATTTCAAGTAATATTTCGTGTGTTTGTGGCAGACGTAAAATCAAATTTACTTGGCCAAGATTTTATTAGCAAATTTCACTGTCAATGGGATTATTGTTTTAATGTGTGCCACCTTAAAGCAGATGCTGATGGAGTATTGCGGGGATATTCTATTGTTAGCGTGGAGGATAATGTCGTACCAGCGCATCATGAGAGTGTTTTAAAAGCTACATTTAACAGTAGTGTAGATACTAGTGATGGGATTTTGTTACCTCTAAAAACATTTGTACTTAACGATGGATTAGCGGTTGCACGAGAAGTAGTGAAATCTACATGTGGTGAAAATCATATATATGTGCGTGTATTTAATCCATGTGATCGTGACGTGTATGTACAGAAACGTACTGAGATAGCAGTGTTTGATCCTGTGGAAAATGTATCAACTGTGGAGATTCCGGAAGTATATAGCGTAATGTCAGGAGGCGCCGATATACCAGAGCATCTTGAGCAGATTTATAAGGAAGCATGTGAAAATTTAACTGAAGAGCAAGCGGCAAAGTTTAAAGACTTTCTCTTAGCTCGTATGGATGCATTTGCGGATCCAAACAAACTAGTGGAGCGTGCAACGATTGGTGAGCATCGTATTAAGCTGAAGGAGTCCGCCGAGTTCCTATTTTTAAGAGGGAGATAATGGACAAGGAGATCAAGAAGTTAGAGGAACAAGGATTAATTGAGAAATCCAACAGTCCCTGGTCAGCTCCTATCGTGTTGGTGCAGAAAAAGGACAAAAGCTGGAGGCTTTGTGTTGATTATCGGAAAATAAATGCGAATACCATCAAAGATGCATATCCGATACCTCGGGTGGCAGATGATCTCGATGCCCTCTCTGGATCAACATGGTTTTCGTCATTAGATCTCAATATGGCATACCATCAAATTCCTATGAGTGAGAAGGATAAAGAGAAAACAGCGTTTGCTACACCACGTGGTGGACTTTACCATTATACAGTAATGCCGTTCGGATTATGTAACGCACCAGCGACATTTCAAAGAGTGATAGAACATGCGTTGAACGGATTACAATGGAATATAACAGTGCTATATTTGGATGACATTATTGTGTACAGCCGTACTTTTGATGAACACTTAGAGAATCTTAGTTTAGTATTAGATAGATTACAGAGTGTAAACCTGAAACTTAAAGCAAAGAAATGCAACTTTTTCCGGCGAGAAGTAAGTTTTCTTGGACACATCGTTTCAAAGGAGGGTATTAAAACGGATCCTTCAAAAATTGAAGCTGTTAAGAATTGGAGAACGCCGGATAATGTGACAGAGCTTAGAAGTTTTCTGGGACTAGCAGATTCATAAAAGACTTTGCTAAAATAGCAAAATGCCTACATATCCTTACTGGGAAAAATCAAGAATAGAATTGGACGCATGAATGTGATGCAGCATTTGAAACTTTGAAACAGAAATTAATATCTGCACCTATTCTTGGATATCCCGATGTGACTGCTGGTGACTTCATACTAGATACTGATGCTAGTAATGACGCTATAGGCGCTATGCTATCGCAAATTCAAAATGGAAGAGAAGTTGTGATTTCTTACGGAAGCCGTGTGTTGAATAATTCTGAAAGAAATTATTGTGTAACTCGGAAAGAAATGCTGGCTGTTGTGTATTTCGTTCAACATTTTAAACACTACCTACTTGGACGAGAGTTTTTGCTAAGAACAGACCATGGATCATTAGTATGGCTCCATAAATTCCGAGAACCGGATGGACAAATTGCGCGATGGCTTCAGAGACTTGGACCGTACATATTTAAGATTGAACACAGAGCCGGAAAACGACATGGAAATGCAGATGCATTGTCACGTGTTTCTTGTGAGGTGAACTGCAGACAGTGTAAACGTGAGAAAAATGAAGGAACTGAAAATCAGAAATATACACACGTTTCTGAACTAAGAAATACCAGTACATATAATTCAGCAGAAGTTGACAATCACGTGTTTAATATAAGTGCATTGTTTAACGACAGCATAGATTCAGAAAAAGTATCGGATTGTGCAATTATTTCTCCTCTTAAGAAGAATCGGACAAACAGACCAATGAGAGCGAAGATTCGAAAACAGCCGGACGAACCCCTAAACCGAGCAAATATTCGTGAGAAACAACAAAATGACCCTGGAATGCGTGTTATTTTACGTTGGATGGAAAAGAATGAAAAACCACCATTATCTACTGTGTCTGGTGAAAACTTTGAGTGCAAATTTTGGTATTCGAGATGGGATTTATTGTGTATTGATAAAGGTGTTTTGTGTATTCGCTGGATTTCAAACAATAGTGAAGAACTTAAGATATGCCTACCACGGAATCTGCGTCAAGTTGCGTTATGGCACCTTCACGACTCGAGAGTTGGAGGTCATATGGGCATCAAAAAGACTTTGGAAAAAGTTAAAAATTCCGATTATTATTGGCCTAGGATGCGTCAAACTGTTCACGACTATGTATTTGCGTGTGATGTGTGTGAAGAAAGGAAAAATCCGCCACGGAAAAAGAGATCACGTATGAAAACTTTCCTAAGTGGTGAAACATTTCAAAGAATAGCACTGGATTTAGCAGGACCATTCCCGAAGTCAGAAAACGGATATTCTTACATTCTTGTCGTGATGGATTATTTTACAAAATTTGCCGAGATATTTCCGCTTATGAACATTGAAGCTGAAACGGTAGCTAACGTTCTGTTTAAAGGATGGATAAAGCGATACGGATGTCCTGGATCTATTCATTCGGACCAAGGAAAACAATTCGAAAGTAGGCTATTCCAGGAAATGTGTCGACTATTTCAAATTGACAAAACTCGAACTACACCATATCATCCCCAGTCAGACGGAATGGTAGAGAGGATGAATCGAACAATAAAGGACATGCTATCTAAATACATTAATGCAAACCAAACCGACTGGGATCGTTTTGTGGACGGAATTGTTCTTGCGTATAACACCACTCCGCATGAAACTACACGGATTTCGCCATATAGACTAGTTTTTGGGAAAGAGGCTAAACTACCAATAAATGTTCTAACTGAAAATGAGAACTTTACAACCTCTGAGAAAGAGGCAAACAAAGCAGTTTATGTGCGTGATTTAGAAGAAAAACTTTCCACAATTCATGAACAAGCAAGGGAAATTACAAAAGAAGCATCTCAAAGACAGAAAAATTATTTTGATCGAAATGTACGGGAGACTAACTATGAAGTTGGGGAATTAGTACGAAGAAGTCAGCCAAAAGTCGGTAAAGGAGAAAAATTAAAACTATCAAGGAAATGGACTGGACCGTGGATAATAATTAAAAGACTAAGTGATGTGCTTTTTCAAATTCAGCATTCAAGACAATCAAAACCGGTTATAGTTCACGCCGACAACATCAAACCGTACCGAGGAGAAAGACAGCAGCCCCAATATACAACTGGCGAGACAGCGGAACTAACAAGACCAGCTACTGGATCCGAATATACAACTGGCGAGACACCAGATGGTCAACGACGGCACGCGCCGGACTCTGGCCGGCGGCGTTTGAAGTTACCGCTAGCTCCACCCCCGAAAACAGACGACTCAGATGTTGACCAATCAGAACCAAGCTTAAAAGCAGAAGACTCAGATCTTGACCAATCAGAACCAAGTTTGAAAATGACCCGTAGGGGACGACCTGTAAGGAAGCCCATTCGGTACAGAGAATAGTCGTTATCAAATGTTGTGCGAGGATTGTGGAAAAACTTTTACATCATCTAAGTAATTTTCATCAGCATCGTAGGGAGCAACACAGTGACAGTGTAAACAGCTTAAACTGTAGTTTTTGCCAAAGACTTTTTGTAAGGAAATTCAATTTAAAGAGACATTTAATATCAGTACATGGACTTCATGGTAAACAGTTAAGTGAAGCAATGAGTTCTAAAAGGAAGCTTGTCGACCGGGAGATGTTTATGCAAGCAAAGAAGCCAGTGTACGTACTTAGTGACTTCTACGAGAACATCTCATCAGATGAAGAAGAAACCTGGGACAAAACGAACACTGCTGAAGATGACCTCGAGCATCTCTCCATTAGTTCTTGCGAGTTCGCGGAGCTGAGTAGTGTGGACGAGGCGTTCGTCGAAGAAATCTTAGGTGAAAGCAACATTGATGAGCAGCAAGTGCATAATGAAGAAGACGGGGACAAACGAGTGCGTAACGAAACTGATGTGATTAGCGACAGTCCTAGCGACGATTACAGTGACGTAAGTGATGAAAGTAAAAGGACTGATGAAAACAACAACGTCACAATCCGAGAACGATCGACAATATGCGTAACATTAAACAAAACGGTGATACGCAAACCGGATGGTACGGAAGAAGAAATTAGAGACTCTAAAATCGTATATTCCAAAGACTTAAATCCAGAGGACATCGATTTCAGAGATGTGGTCAGTGAAATATTACGCGAAATTCCCAAACATTTCGAGCACGGCAACGTAAGAATTGTCAGAGGGGATCTGTCTATGTAATAAAACATTGGTTAAACTGACTTGTATATATATCATGAACTGTATATATGAACTGCGATGTACAATTTTGTTTAATGTTTTATTTATTTATTTTTGTTGTGAGTTGAATTATCTGGCTGCATTTTACATATTTATGAGTTATCGATACCCTGCTTAATGTGTAAAGAGTAATATTTTGTATAATTATCCTAAGTTAGATATTGTTTAATTGCAGATTTAATTATTATTATTCATTTTGAACGGAGTCAAAACCTAAGTAGGGGGAGGTGTAACGGTATTTTAAAATTATATTATTCTTCTGTTTTAATATTACGTAAGTTATTTATCATTGCTCTCCGCGAGCAATGTCATTACGTAATTGACCCCGTTTAGAAAGATTGCTCCTCGCGAGCAATGCATATTATGTATATATAGGACAGGTACAAATTACGGGGAGACTTACTATTTTCTATTGCGGGAGATACATGTGCAGTTCAGCCAGTGATGTTTTGATATTTTATTTGTGAAACTTTGGATTTTTATCGTAATGTGAATAAACTGTAAATAATTCTACTTTGTGTTTCTATTAAACTAAAGCGTATGCTTTAGAGGTTGGAGCATTATCATCTTAAGGAATTAGTTAAAATGTGAGTTAATTACCTGTGGATTTCATAGTATAGAGCCGTTTACCGCTCGACGGCGCTACACTTAACATAAAATGAGATGGAACAACACTACCCTGTTGTTTCCACAATATGATAAACATATCAAGTGAAGGCCAAACATCTCAATTTTATCAAAATCGCTGCTAGACTCCTATCTTCTCTTTTAGTAAACGTTTATCAAAACACCTCTCCAATTTTTATTGAGTTTGCACGGAAAATGGTGTGTTGCATCAAATTAACACAAAGCACGAGATCTTATTAGCACTTTTGAAGTTAAGCTCTGATTACACTGCTTTCCGATCAAATTTACACGCTACTCCCTATGTTCATGTAAGAAAACATATTAGCAAATGTAAATATTTCAATTTCAACTTTATTGTTTATTTGTTGTACAGTAATATCTCTGTCAGTGGATGAATTCATCTTCCCCATGGCCAACTAAAACCGTCAATGGTTATCTGCCTTTTCAACAACGGGTTACTTTCCGGTTTTTCCCTGTCAACAACAATTTGTAGTTTTTTTATGTTACAATTGGAACTTCTTGATGGTTATACTGTAATTATTTTGAGTTAAACAAAACTGGAAAAAATTGTAACACTATCATTTGCAACAAATAAAGATTTTACCTCGTTTGGTTCATCCAAGATTCTCCTAAAAGGAAGGGGTGGGTTTCCAATTACACTTCTTTTCATCTGTTATACATTTGTTTTGTTAAGATGTCAATTCCATGGTAAATATTTAGTTCAGGAGGACAATATATCAAAAACAAATCAACAACTGTTAACACATATAATACATAATCATTTGAAATCGTACATTTGTAAATATCTTGTATATGAATCATGTTTGTATTGAGGAAAAACATAACTCATATCACTAAAATATCGTCTGCATATATGTGTTAAAATGTAAAATTTGTGTAATTTTCCCTTTTGTTATACCCTTTTATATGAACACGCAGTGTAACCAATGATCAGCTTTAATAATAAAATTGAATATAACAATTCTCAAATTGATACCTACAATTACATTTCAATTCAAACAGTTAGAAACGAGTTAGAAGGCAGAACGATGATATAATACTCATATTATTTACCGTTCAATAATGGTTATGTTTATTTTGTTATATGTTTATGTTTTTGGTATGTCTTTCTTTTTTTAAATTAATTTATCTTTACGGTATTTTTATGGATTTTTTTTAATTTACATTTTTTAAAAATTATTTATCTTTTTTTTATTCTAATCAATTTTTATCTGCATTATTTTAGTAGAGAAGATCAAGTGCAATCTTATTGATATTGACACGATAACTTTTAAAAATGTTACGTTCCATAGAATTTTTTTTTATAATACGCCATATCAAGATCGGTCATGTATAAATATAATAGCAAAGGTATTGTATCAATGCCATTTAAATACAACCAAAACATGTACAACACTGCCACATGAAATAAAGAATTAGCAAAATTTGTACCTCGTCTAATCCATCCACATTTCTTTCAGCAAGAGGTGCATTTCCAGCAAATCCTCGTTTTCCCTGTTTTACAAAATGTTTGTATTTTTGAGTACAAATATGAAAAAAGAAGGATATTAAAAACAATAAAAAAATCAACAACAAAAAAAAGTCAAAGGATTATTTGAAATTTTGTTTAATGTCTTTAATTTGTAAAACGTAAAAGATCCCCTTTACTTGTTAAACGTGATTCTTTTTAGCATGTGTACTTACATATGTATTAACATTTTTTCTAATATCTATTTGTGTTTTCAGTATTTTTTTCGTATCTATGTTTTCTTATTTTTTTTTTATTTTTTTTTTGTATCTTATTTTTTTTTTATTTTTGTATAAATATATATATTTACCTCATTTAATTCACTTAAATAAATTGTATTCTGGGGTGACGGTCTAGCAACTCCTCTTTTTACCTGTTTCACATAAAATAAACATTTATATTTCAGTATCCACTCAAAGAACACATTTTTAATCGCATCAGTCCATACGATTAAAGTCCATTTATATTTTCTTTTTCTTCTTCTTATTTTTTGTTGTTTCTTATCTATTTATGTCTTTGTTACAATATAGATGATCAAACATGGTCTTTTTGAACAAAAAAACTTTTGAAAATGTTACGCTCCTTACAATATGTTTCAGATTTGGTCAAATCAGTACATATCAAGTAGGAATAATATACCACACTATTGTATCCATGTCAATAAATTCATTAAAAGCAACATAACACATAAGTGATAGTTGATACCTCTTCTAGTCCGTTCAAGTTTCTTTCTCAGACAGAAGTGGTGTGTTTCCAATTAATCCTCGTTTTTTCTGTTTCAATATTTTTATACATTTCTAAGTCCAATTTGAATGTCAGAAGGACACTAATACAACCAACAATTAAGAAAATAAAGCCAAATAATTATATAAATCACTGACAGTTCATATCGTGTTTCGTGAACTAAGCCAAATGTTTAACGTAAATATTTAAGAAATAAGGCATCATTTTTGGATGTCTATCGGGATATAGATACGGGTTGGTCACGTGATCAAATCCCATAAAGCCCGAAGATCAAGCGCCATCTTATTTATATTGACACGATAACTTTTAAAAATGTTACGTTCCATAGAATTTTTTTTTTATAATACGCCATATCAACATCGGTCATGTATAAATATAATAGCAAAGGCATTGTGTCAATGCCATTTAAATGCAACCAAAACATCTACAACACTACCACATGAAATAAAGAATTAGCAAAATTTGTACCTCGTCTAATCCATCCAAGTTTCTTTCAGCAAGAGGTGCATTTCCAAAATAACTTCGTTTTCCCTGTTTTACAAAATGTTTGTATTTTTAGTACAATTATGAAAAAGAGGGATATTAAAAACAAAGGAAAAGTCAAAAACAAAAAAAGTCAAAGGACTATTTAAAATTTTGTTTAATGTCTTTAATTTGTTTAACGTACAACATCCCCTTTAATTCTTAAACGTGATTCTTTTTAGCATGTCTACTACATTTGTATTATTTTTTTTATTTTTAATATATATTTGTGTTTTCAGTAACTTTTTTTTTGGTATCTATGTTTTCTTTATTTATTTATTTTTGGATCTTATTTATTTATATTTTTGCTAAATAATTAATTGATTGAAAAACAACAATAAGAAGAAATCCAGATAAAAGGTAAAATAATAAGGAAAAACTGTGATATATTTACCTCATTGAATTCATTTCGATAAATTGTATTCTGTGGTGACGGTCCAGCAACTCCTCTTTTTACCTGTTTAACAAAAAATATTATATTAAAGTCCTTTTATGTTTTCTTTTTTTTTTATTGTTGTATCTTATTTATTTATATTTATATTACAATATAGATGATCACACATGGTCTCTTTGGACAAAATAACTTTTGAAAATGTTACGCTTCTTACAATATATTTCAGATTTGGTCAAATCTGAAATATGAAAAACGATTAAGGTCGTTCTAATTCAACATGAAAGAAAAAAACATGTATAGGTGTCATGCAGTTCTAATTTCAAGATGGCTTAACTGTTAATTAATTGAACTAATCAAATGCAAAAAGAATCGTAATACTATTATATGCATTAAATAAAGATTTTACCTCGTTTGGTAGATCCAAGATTCTCCTCAAAGGAAGGGGTGGGTTTCCAATTACACTCCTTTTCATCTGTTATACATTTTTTTGTGTTAAAATGTCAATTCCATGGAAAATAATAAGTACAGGAGGAAAATATTAATTTTAAAAATGTTACGTTCCATAGAATTTTTTTTATAATACGCCATATCAACATCGGTCATGTATAATTATAATAGCAAACGCATTGTGTCAATGCCATTTAAATGCAACCAAAACATCTACAACACTACTACATGAAATAAAGAATTAGCAAAATTTGTACCTCGTCTAATCCATCCAAGTTTCTTTCAGCAAGAGGTGCATTTCCAAAATAGCTTTGTTTTCCCTGTTTTACAAAATGTTTGTATTTTTGAGTACAAATATGAAAAAAGAGGGATATTAAAAACAAAGGAAAAATCAACAACAAAAAAAGTCAAAGGACTAATATTTGAAATTTTGTTTTATTTCTTTAATTTGATAAACGTAAATCATCCCCTTTAACTATTAAACGTGAGTCTTTTTAGCATGTGTACTACATGTGTATTATTTTTTTATTTTTAATATATATATTTGTGTTTTAAGTATTTTTTTTCCGTATCTATGTTTTCTTTAATTTCTTTTGGATCTTATCTTTTTATATTTTTGCTAAATAATTAATTGATTTAAAAACAACAATAAGAAGAAATCCAGATTAAAGGTAAAATAATAAGGAAAAACTGTGATATATTTACCTCATTGAATTCGTTTCGATAAATTGTATTCTGTGGTGACGGTCCAGCAACTCCTCTTTTTACCTGTTTCACATAAAAAAAAAAAATTATATTAAAGTCCATTTATGTTTTCTTTTTTTTTTATTGTTGTATCTTATTTATTTATATTTATGTTACAATAAAGATGATCACACATGGTCTCTTTGGACAAAAAAACTTTTGAAAATGTTACGCTTCATACAATATATTTCAGATTTGGTCAAATCTGAAATATGAAAAACGATTTAGGTCGTTCTAATTCAACATGAAAAAAAATAATATATAAGTGTCATGCAGTTCTAACTTAAAGATGGCTTAACTGTTAATTATTTGAATTAATCAAATGCGGAAGAGAATCGTAATACTATTATATGCATTAAATAAAGATTTTACCTCGTTTGGTCGACTCAAGATTCTCCTAAAAGGAAGGGGTGGGTTTCCAATTACACTTCTTTTCATCTGTTATACATTTTTTTGTGTTAAAATGTCAATTCCATGGACAATATTTAGAACAGGAGGAAAATATATCAACAACAAATCAACAACTTTTAACACATATTATACATAATCATATGATATCGTACATTTGTAAATATCATGTATATGAATCATCTTTGAATAGAGGGGAAAACAAACCTCATAATACTATAATATCGTCTGCATATATGTGTTAAAATGCAAAATTGATATCATTTTCCATTTTGTTATACCCTTTTATATGAACAAATTTGAGTAGAGAAGATCAAGCGCCATGTTATTTGTATTGAAAGGATAACTTTTAAAAATGTTACGTTCCATAGATTTTTGTTTTATAATACGCCATATCAACATCGGTCATGTATAAATATAACAGCAAAGGCATTGTATCAATGCCATTTAAATGCAACCAAAACAACTACACCACTACCACATGAAATAAAGAATTAGCAAAATTTGTACCTCGTCTAATCCATCCAAGTTTCTTTCGGCAAGAGGTGCATTTCCAAAATAACCTCGTTTTCCCTGTTTTACAAAATGTTTGGTTTTTTGAGTACAAATATGAAAAAAGAGGGATATTAAAAACAATAGAAAAATCAGCAACAAAAAAGGTCAACGGATTATTTTTAATTTTGTTTAATTTCTTTAATTTATTTAACGTACAGCATCCCCTTTAACTTTTAAACGTGATTCTTTTTAGCATGTCTACTACATTTCTATTACTTTTTTAAATATATATTTGTGTTTTCAGTATTTTTTTTTCGTATCTATGTTTTCTTTATTTTTTTGTGGATCTTATCTATTTATATTTTTGCTAAACAATAATTTATTGAAAAACAACAATAAGAAGAAATCCAGATTAAAGGTTAAAATAATAAGGAAAACCCGTGATATATTTACCTCATTTAATTCATTTAGATAATTTGTATTCTGGGGTGTTGGTCCAGCAACTCCTCTTTTTACCTGTTTCACATAAAAATAAACAATTATATTTCAGTATCCACTCAAAGACTCAAAAAAAACATTTTTAATCGCATCAGTCCATACGATTAAAGTCTATTTATATTATTTTTTTGTTGTATCTTATCTATTTATATCTTTGTTACAATATATATGATCAAACATGGTCTCTTTGGACAAAATAATTTTTGAAAATGCTACGCTCCTTGCAATATATTTCAGATTTGGTCAAATCAGTACATATCAAGTAGGAATAATATACCACACTATCGTATCCATGTCAATAAATTCATTAAAAGCAACATAACACATAAGTGATAGTTGATACCTCGACTAATCCATTCCAGTTTCTTTCAGACAGAAGTGGTGGGTTTCCAATTAATCCTCGTTTGTTCTGTTTCAATATTTTTATACATATTTAAGTCCAATTTGAATGTCATCAGAGGGACACTTATATAACAAACAATTAAGAAAATAAAGCCAAAAATTTATATAAATCACTGACAATTCATATCATGTTTCTTAAACTTAACCAAATGTTTAACGTAAATATAAATAATATAATAAAAGATAGGCGATAGTTTCTACCTCGTCTAATTCATCCAAGGTTCTACTAGTAAAAGGTGGATTTCCAGCAAACGATCGTTTTCCCTGTTTCACAAAGTGATTGTATTTTTTTAGTACAAATATAAAAAAAGAGGGACAATTTAACAGATCAAAATTTAAAAAAAAGCCAAAAGATTATATTAATCATTTGAAATTTTGATAAAACAAAATAAAACAATAGAAAAAAATAACAAAAATCTACATGCGAATACTCAAGGGACTAGGCGAGATTACAGATGATAAAATTATGATTAATATTTTTTTTACCAATTTTGTTTTTGATTTCTATGTCAACTAAATAGTTTTAATTTCCTCTGGTTTTTTTATCTCTGAATATTTACATCTACGAAGTATTATTCCCTTTATTTCTTACGATAACTTATAGTTAATTCATGGCTCTCTAGAAACAGTCAGACTGAAATCTACACGCCCCGTTGATCGATTGCTCAAAATCTACAACGGCTGAAACTGACAAGAAAATGACAGGACTGAAATTGACTCGCCCTTCTTATCAATTTAGCTAAACTTACAGTGACCTAAGAAAAATCATTGACTGCACGAAACAATCATGACGATGTCAGACTGAAAGTCTCAGAGGAGACGATTGGACTGTTTCATTTAGCTAATGTACTTACGTACATTAATAGTAATTTCGTGAGTTTTACTTACTTTTCATAATCAATTTATTAATAAGTTAAAAGAAAGATGTTAATATAAACAATAAAATTCTTTCTTTGATGATTCATGAATCATCAAAGAAAGAATTTCATTGTTTAATTAAAGCATACCATCTCGATTATAATAGTTTTGAAATAGATTAATGCTTCGAAGGTTTCATAGAATAGTACAAACCGGTAGGGGTCGTATATTGCTTATGCAATAATCTAAGAATGCTTATTTTTTTTCGTAGATTTTGATGCAAATTATCTTCGTGTTATAAAACACATTGCTGTTTTGTCTTTTTACCTTTTGAAGTCCGTTTAAGTTTCTCTCCGCTAGGTCTGGATTTATTATTCCTGGAATGTTAGTTAGATAAGTAGTTGTATACAGAAGGATTGATTAAAACATGCATCTATTTAAGGCAAAATTGTCTTTAAATGTCGTCAGGCGCCATGTTTACATTTAGAACAATGTGTTGCTTTATTAGTATACTTCTGCGAAATGACCAATTGATCACACAAATTTTAAAAATGATTGTTACTGGATTTGCTTCTGCAACAACAAATAATTGAAATTAGCTTATCTTTATCAAAGTAAGAGCCGATTCAACTATTATCAATACTTACAAACAATATACATATACGTGCCATGCTTTTAAACGTTTTAACGGCATTTCCCCTTAAATATCTTTAATATGCTGTCATTTTGGAGTAAAATGAAATCATTTTTTTTTTCAACAGCAGTTCCTTTTTTGGCTTTGGGTTTACGAAGTTAATGGAAAATATAGGAACTGCAATATGTTTTTATTAAATGTTACTACGCCATACATGATTAAACGTTTATATTGTACAACACATATCTTACCCTGAGCAGGAATCAAGTTCACCAACACAGCGACATAGACAACAGCCAGTTTAAGCACGAGCGCCATCTTACCGGTATGTACGGTAGGACTGCTACCTTATTCTTTATATACGGTTTTCATCCGCACCCCATCATCATAAAACCCAGTTAATCGTTACGAACATGTCTTCTTGAAAGCAATATAACTTTTCGACAGTTTAAAAATCAAACATGCATTAAAATTATAACACTTTAATATATAAAGCTTTTACATTATATATATAAAAATTCTGCCCATGTGCTACAGACATGTCTTCTTGAGTATGATACAAATTTACCATCCTTTTATAAATCAGTCATTCGATAAAATCATGATGCATTAAATATGTACATTAAATATAGATGAATCAATGATGCGGTGATAAGTATGGCTGTTATTTGGAAACCGGTTCAATTATCACGAGTGATGTTCTTGTCTAATATATCTATTTATTTTAATGTTATAAAAAATATTACCCCTTTTCCAAGTGTATATAACAATTGTATAAAAGAAAACGGACTAAGCTTGGAGCGATGTTTTTTAATAACATTTCTTATTTGCCATAAACATGTATCTGCGCAGGCAATATGGCAAAAAAGATTGTATATCCTGAAGAGAGGTATATTATTGATTAATAGTAACATTATCTGTAACATTTATTCTGATCAGAAGTTATTGAAATTTTAAACCTTTTATATTAGATGAAAAAGTCTTCCGGTCATTCTTTTTTTCCTTTGATACGTCTATCAATAAAAAAACATCATTTTTCTTATCATTTAACAGAACATTTTCAAATCATAAAATGTGAAGTGTTATTGATAAAAAATGTGAATAATGTAAATGAAGTGGCGTGTGTGAATATACAAGACAATAACAGCAGCGATATTCAAAATAAATGAGCCTTCAGATGATACAGGGTTATTCGGCTTAATTTAATGGATTAAAAATAAATAGAAAGTTGAAATCTGAACCGGCTGAACGAAAAACGAACGGAAAACACATGTGATGGCTTGTGATACTATTCTCTTTGCAGCAATATTCGTTTAAACTGGTTTTATTTGAGTTACATCGCTGGAATATTCAACTATAGGCATAACCATGCAACGAGATGGGTTAATGGACAAAAATAGTTATGCCGACATATACTAGTATGTTCGACTTTTGTAAATATTGTGGTACCTCGATCGCCAGTGAGGTACTGAAATGATATATCTGCCGCTTGGAATACGGCGGAGGAGTTTATGCACTAGATTTCTTTGCTTCACGATCCTCATTCTGATGACCAATCATCTATGTGTGTTAATTTAAAACTTATCGTTACTAAATTTAAACAGCAACGATACAGTAAATGTGTATAGGCCTATATGTCCGTTATAATTATTCCTGAAATTGGAACATCCAGCATTGCTGTAAGTGTTGATCGTTGATCGAAAGCAGACACAACTATGTGAAGACGCTCAATTTTCTAATTAGTGAATGAAATTATGTGTATTATTTTTTTTCAAGGTTAAACTTTTAAATTTGTTATATAAAGTGGTATTTTGTTTTTCTACAATTAATCATACACAAATCTCATTTTGTTGATAGTGTTTATTTTGGAAGTTCCTGTTTTATAAATACCCAGATAACATAAATTTCTTGACCAACATTGGCTGTGGGTTTTAAGGTTTGCGTTGGCTGAAGAACGTTGGGCCAACATTGGGCTCATTTACATTTGACTCATCTAACTTGAGAATCAATGTTATTGGGAACACAGCGTTGGGCCAACATTGGGTCAATGTTGTAAAGGACTATATGCGGTATTATGCATTGTTCGCCCCCAAAATGAAAGTTTTATAAAACGCTTTCAAAATAAGGTGGAAGATTGTTGAAATCATATAGAAAATAAGTATGTTAAAGATTATCTCCACAGTGACGTAATAATGTAGAAATGATGAAGATTGTCTTATTTTGATGAATTGATGTTCTGTTTTTGACTTCGAAACATCGAGCGCAAGCTTGCTCAAGTACCATTTTCTAGTATGATGTATACTTATATGAACAAAAACGTATGTTAACAACGTACTTGTGCAGGCCTGCGCGCTAAATTTCCGAATGAAAAAAAAATGACAATATTTTTATTTATTTGCAAAACTGCGGGAATTGGGTCATTTAGGTGACGTCATAGATAAACAGCAACACTCTAAGAACCAGTGTGCGCGGGAAAAAGAACGAGCTAAACCTACAGTTCATCAAACAAAATTTTTGGTCTACGTCCCATAATGCTCTCTAATGTTTTCACCCGTGGTGCTGTGCCAAAAATGGCCGACTTTAAACTCGTAATTTACGGTGTCTTAAGGTTTGAAGACACGTTTAGAGTACTGCGAATGCTTTTGCGAGACTCAAGTAATTTGTTAGTTGCTTCCATACTTTCGTATTGAGTCGAGAAACGTAAACAAAGACAAACAAAGTTATGGATGACGTCACAGTGCGCTCGTGCTATATTTTCTGCAATTAATTTAGAGGTGGATCAAACATCTGTTATGCGTGTACCAGCTTTTTCAGTATAAACTTCGATACCTGTCTCATTGACATATGATTTCTTGTTTTTTTTAATATAGAGATTATATAAATATATACTAGCAAAAGCCATACTTTACTGTCATATCGATCGATTCATTTTTAAGCTCATTGTGCATGCATGTTCAGTAGATAGGTAAGTATATGAGTACATCAGTAGGGAGGATATAAATAATAGGATATTTTCAACTAAATAAAAAGGAATAAAGAGAAAAAATAAACAGTTAAAAAATTTATGTAGATATTGCATATAGTCAAACCATTAAATTTAAAAGTGGGAAATTACACACCTACAAACAGGAACCGGACTCTCTCTCTCTCTCTCTTTCTCTCTCTCTCTCTTTCTCTCTCTCTCTCTTTCTCTCTCTCTCTCTCTCTCTCTCTCTCTCTCTCTCTCTCTCTCTCTCTCTCTCTCTCTCTCTCTCTCTCTCTCTCTCTCGGGAGAGGGGTAGGAGGTTGCCCTGTATGTATTATGACCATTAAAATTAGTACATTTGCCCCGGCATACTTATTGTAGAGAAATAATCTCTCAAAAATTATTTGACGTTTGTTGATACCTAAATAACACTAGGTTGACAATGATGCAAGGTATGTGTAATTCTTGCTGCGCTCGCCAGAACGGTAGCACCGTAAAACATATTATTCAAGATTATATGCCACCATATCTTAATCATAAAATGATTGGATTTATAGCTCACCTGAGCTGAAAGCTCAAGTAAGTTTTTCTGATATCGTTTTGTCTGTCGTCCGTCTGACCGTCTGTTCGACTGACTGTAAACTTTTCAAATTTCCATATCTTCTCCAAAACCACTTTGTCAATTTCAACAAAACTTGGCACAATGCACACTTGGCCTAAGGGGAAAAAATATTGTTAAAATTAAGGACCACGCTGTTTTACAAAGGGGTATAATTAAAAATTATTGAAAATATTCCTGAAATTTTTAAAATATAGAGTGTTGTCATACAATACATCGACGAAATGTCATAATATAGAGGGTTGTCATATATTACATTGACAAAATGTCAAAATATAGAGGGTTTTCATTTAATACATTGACAAAATGTCAAAATATAGAGGGTTTTCATTTAATACATTGACAAATGTCAAAATATAGAGGGTTTTCGTTTAATGCATTAACAAAATGTCATAATATAGAGGGTTGTCATACAATACATTGACAAAATGTCAAAATATAGAGGGTTGATATACAATACATTGCCAAGATGTCATAATATAGAGGGTTGTCATACAATACATTGACAAAATGTCATAATACAGAGGGATGTCATACAATACATTGACAAGATGTTATAATATAAAGGGTTGTGATACAATGCATTGACCAGATGTCATAATATAGAAAGTTGTCACACAAGACATTGACAAGATGTCATAACATAGAGGTTTGTCCGACAATACACTGACCAGTCACCTCTGTTCAGCAATGTCCTGGTTTAATGTTAATGTTATCAATAGCAATATCTGCACGGAATCCAGTATTTTCTTTGCTGCCATAAAACATTATCTGTAATATACATGAAATACTTTATTACATTGTTGTAATTATGGCTATCACCATGCATAGAATAGAAACCAGTGCAACATAAAACTTATGCAACACAGTTTATTCAGTTTAATAAAAAAAAGACTGAATTTAATTAAAATAATTCAAAGAAAAGTCAATAGCATAGCTTTGACACAAATAAACTATTTTTCCCTTCACCCCCCTCCCAAGATTGTATGTTTAAAGCTGCATGCTCTGATTCTTTAATTCTTTGGATATTAGACTATCAAATACTTTTTTTATACAAATCAGTTGTTTTTTTTAAAAAGTTTAAGAATTTTGCTTATTTACACCAGCGGAATCGATCTCTTTTCAAAGTTTGACATACTCAAAGAACAGAAAAAAAATTTGTTACGGCCATACCAAAAAAAAACCAAAAACCAAACTGCATGATGGGGATATTTAGAAAAGGAAGCCGTTTAGTTTCATCTCCCAAATGAATAGGTTTATTAAACCCGGATATAATGTATCAATTGTAAACAAAACAAACTTCAGAAATAATAGTGAACCATCGCCAGAACACTACACATATTTTGTGTTTAATAAAAGCGATTTCAAAGTATTAATACAAGCAACATCACCACGATATCGGGGGTGAATTTTAATATGAGGTGAAATAAGCCGATAACGTTTTTATGTCTTTGTTTTGTTAAAAAAATCGTCATATTTTCATTGAAGTACTGCTCAATTAATCTGATAAATTACTGTAATGTTTATCCTCATACACATACTAGCCATACCATCGTTTGAAAGCGTACAAACATTTTAATATTACATCGGACCAAGAAGCTTTAATATCAAAACCCTAAACAGATACAGAGTTATTTGCGCTCGGGTTTTTTTTGTCCTAACTTGCAAACGGTTTTGTTATGCCTTGAAATTGCTACAGTTTTTGAATAGACTCCTTTTTAATCAACACAGTTAATCATTGAATATTTCAAATATCCTTCGTTTTAAATTCATTCAGGGCGATAGGGCGAAAAAAAATCAAGGGCAAATAATTCCTTGTATGCAGTATATGCAAGATGGAAAGTAAAGAATAACTACGTTTAAGTTAAATACGTGTCACGGGGTCGCTCTTCCTCGTACAAAATAAATAAATAAAAGGGTGGTCCAGTTTCCAACATTTTTTTTTTTTTCATAAAATTTGAATAAACATTGCTAAAAGAAAAACAAATAATTTCAATAGATATTATTGCCTGACGTCATGACTTACTGTATGATGTGCCAGGCCGGGTATATTTGACATATTTACCCTTATACATATATTTAAATAATCAAGCCCTATTTATGATCACCGGTACATTAATTAATTAGCCTCAAGATTTTACTCTTACATACATGTATCGTTAATTTGTAGACGTAACATCTTTGAAACCCAGAGCTAGGAAATAATACTTTGAAAATGAATTACAAATGTAAATTAACTTTTATTCACTAGACTTATCGTATACTCGTACATACTAAGATTTAACGCCTTTAGAAACCCTGACGTGCACCTGGTCACACGACACACCTGTTGTGTATATCTTGTATATTCTGTGTTAGTTCCAGGGGTTTTCTTAAGTTGGACAAACAATAGACTTTAATTAGATATACACAAACATGCACCTGGGCACACGACACAACTGTTGTGTATATCTTGTATATTCTGTGTTAGTTCCAGGGTTTTTTTTTAAGTTGGACAAACAATAGACTCTAATTAGATATACACAAACGAACAAAACTATGTCTAGACAAACAAAGCAGTTATATCCTGCCCGATATAACAAAGGCAGTTGAGAGTCTTTTCATCTTTAACATGTATCTAGCAGATCTAGAGTTAGAAATAATGGAAATTGAAAAAAAAATACAATTTTCACCGATTAATTTATAATAGGAAACAAACATACTTTAATTAGTTTTATGCACATATTAAGATACAGAGACTGCGCTCATACCTACAATAATTTTGAAACTCCCCAAAAATTATAAAGAATTTTATTACGGCAATATGTGTCCATCGGAGCGGTGCTGATGATAGCGATCTGTGTTTAATGGAGCGACGATTAAAACCGCCTGGAACCCCCCCCCCCCCCTTCCTTGGAAATTATATTATCACTCGGATGACCCCCTCCCATCTCTATAAAAGAACATTTGCATTTAATATATGTTTTTATTGTTCAGCTTGATCAATATTGACTTAAAGGCCACTTAAAGACAGTGTAAAGGCAGTGTAAAGAGAGCGTAAATGCCACTTAAAGATGCTTAAAGGTGGCTTAAAGGTGGCTTAAAGAAGTTTGGACATTAAGGACCTATAAGCACTTGCTTAAAGGTGACTTAAAGGCGGCTTAAAGGTTGTATAGCCTTTAAGCTCCTTTAAGTCACCTTTCAGCCACCTTTAAGGACTTGCTTAAAGATGGTTTTTCGCCCTGTGAAATATTTTCATTTGTTTATTTTTAGAAAAGATTTAATATGAAGAGGTGGCAAGTACAAGCTTGCTTCAGATGAGAGAGAGAGAGAGAGAGAGAGAGAGAGAGAGAGAGAGAGAGAGAGAGAGAGACTAAATTAAATGTATATTGCTAATGGATGGAACTTCTAGTAAAATGCATTTATGCATTACTAAAACCATAATGCTTAAATGTTTATTGGGGTAAATCGGTATCGGTGTTCCTAATTATTTTTTGAAGGACCATTGAGTATAACTACACTAGGTCAACAACAAAACTAAGGTAAATTGATGTCATTACGGGCCGCCGGAAGGCGGTCCGTTATTTGATATACATTTAAATATTGTTACTGCGTTTCTGCGGGATATTTCTTTTTTCATAGAATTAATATCATGCTTCTTTTTATAAATCAAAAATTAATTTGCATGTAAAAATATGTTTTATACCTTTTAAAAAATATCACATATTTTTTGTTTTAATCGTAAATAAAAAAAATAGGTCATACTTAGTAGACTGTCGTGCTTGGCGCGTTATTATCGAGACTATAATATATTCGGAAATTTTCGGAGTTCTTCATTCTTTTCAAAACAATGCATCGGGGTAGGTATGCGGGACATACTAAAGACCTGAAATACTAAAGACCTGAATGTCATTAAATTTTATGTAAATGATATATTTGTATTTCTATGTGCCGTGTCAAATAAAATGACTTTGTATGTAAGTTTATTATATCTCCATGTAAAATGTGGTAGAAAATATCATGAAATGACATACATATCAATTATTTACGCAAAAATATGACATGAATGAAATTTTGAATTGACTGGAAAATTTGAACAAATCCAATTTTTTTTTATGATAGGGTCTCTTGAAATCATATAAACTAATGCAATACGTTTTAATTCAATATAATGCAACAACAAAAAACCAAAATGGTTTGAAATACATAATCTCCAATAGAAAAATGATGAGTTGAACTTTGTATTAGAGTAATGTACCAATCAATGCGTTCTCCATTACTTCGTACTATGGCAATGATCATACAATTACCGTTAAATATTCTTACAGTAACAAACTAGATTCTTTATGATAATAGTAAAATGTTAAACTTCAAAACAAGTTGCTGAAAGTATATTAAAATTTACCATAAAAATTAAAACAACCAAGTTTTATTTTCTTCTTTGTAGTGTGATTTTATGTAAACGACCAATGATCCATACAACAATTATATTGTTTGCGGCCCATTTGACGCTTGTGTCAATAATATTTCTTGTTGGACTTGTGAAGAAATAAAACATTGCAATAAACAGGGAAATATGATAGAAGACCGGTTAAACTAGCAATCAATTTTTGTTTGACCGCTCAAACTAGCAACCAGTGTTTGTATTAGACCGGTTAAACAAGAATCAGTTTTTTAGACTTTTATTTAGTAAAAGCAATGCAATGCAGTTTTTTGTATAATCAATTTTCTTTTTTTTTCTTTTACAAACGGTAATATACTAGTATTCCTCAACGTTTTACTTCAATGTTATAAATATATTACAGATATGCATGTATTAGTTTTATTAGTAATGGCAAACACACAACTTCATTCTTTTTCGCATTCTTAATGTATGTGTACTATGACTTCTTAGCTTCTGGCATGTGTTTTTATATATCGCTATGAGTTAAAGTAAATGCAAATATCCTTAAAGACATCCTTTTAACTTTTTTAAGAACCGATGAAACAACTAGAATTAAATCAGATAAAATATCACATACCAAATATGTGTGTCTATGTTTTCTGTTCACTTTTAGTAAAACGTTTCCGTTAAAAATTAAACGAAAATAAATCTCTCTCTCTCTCTCTCTCTCTCTCTCTCTCTCTCTCTCAATTTTGTTTCTATGGGAACTTAATACTTTACAAAAGGTCATAAGTTGAGGTTTTAAATTTTATGAGACAGAAATATTAAGAGAGAAAGAGAAAGAGAGACAGAGAGAGAGAGGGAGAGAGAGAGATGGAGCGAGAGAGAGAAGAAGCAGGGGTTAAACAGACGTTATTAAAAAAATCTTTTTTCAGACATTTTAATGTGATGATTAAAGTACACGTGAATTGCCTTATTTGACGAGTAATGGATTAAAATGACACAGAAGGTGTATTCATGTGGATGAAAGCAATTTAATATTATAATCGTGTGATGCGTAGTCTTTATTGATTGTTCGGTTTTGATAAACTATATAGTTAATGTTAATTTCGTGATTTGGTAATTTGATTTTATTCACGTTAAAAACCTAAAAAAAAAACCGTTAGAAAGTTGAAACAGGATATGTTTTAAAACTTAAAAACTATCTGTTCATAATATTTCAAACAATTGTTTAAGTGGCAATTCATTCATCTTTTATTTCCTCTATAAAGAGATACAGAATTAAGATTTAAGCTAACACATTAATCTATATACAATTCAAATGATATTTTAGATAAATCATACACATAAAGTGATCAAGTGATACAAATGTTCCATTTGTTCTACACAAGTCATATGCGCGAGAGCATTGCACATAACCGTTGATATTGTGTGCATGCACGAACTAACAGTTTCGAGTTTAGAATTCTGAAGTTTCTTTCCTGAGATAAAGGTAAAGCGGTTAGTGGTTCGCGCCCCAGAACAACCAAAAAAAGATCTGTCTCACAAAGGCCACACAGTTCTTCTCCAAGGTCAATATGAAATGAATTAACAATCGTGTTCCACCATTCATTGTGGCAGTCAGAGAGAGCGCCGCATGACAACGAAACGTGACAGAAAATGTCTTCATATGTGGAATTGCACAGATGACACGTTGAAAGACATAGAGTTTTTGTTGATACAATTAATTTGCAAGTAAACTTGAAGTTTCGAATATCACTTGCGTTATCCACGAATGACCAGATGTTAGAAGGTTTGCAATGTTGAAAGACGGAGTTGAAACGATGAAAGTCGGGATCCATAAGAGAGACAGAGACAGAGAGAAAGAAAGAAAGAGAGAGAGAATGAGAGATTGAGCGAGAGAGAGAAGAAACAGGGGTTAACAAGACGTTATTAAAAAAATCTTTTTTTCAGACATTTTAATGTGATGATTAAAGTACACGTGAATTGCCTTATTTGACGTGTAATGGATTAAAATGACACAGAAGGTGTATTCATGTGGGTGAAAGCAATTTAATATTATAATCGTGTGATGCGTAAACTTTATTGATTGTTCGGTTTTGATAAACTATATAAGTTAATGTTAATTTCGTGATGGATTTGATTTGGTAATTTGATTTTATTCACGTTAAAAACCTAAAAAAAACGTTAGAATGTTAAAACAGGATATGTTTTAAAACTTCAAAATTATCTGTTCATAATCTTTCAAACAATTGTTTAAGTGGCCAATTGAAATACCTCTACCCTAAACAAATTGAAAGTCGATACATATTCAAAACTGTTTGTTTAAAAAAAATGCTTTTAATTACTTTTAGTTCCAAAACCTTGAACTATTTTGCAGACATGGGGTCCAATGGTAATTATAAATGTATCATACGGTTAGCCTGCGTGCATGTACATGTACTTTGCAATCTTTAATTTACACGTATTTAAATATACTTACTGGTTTTACTATTGCTGGATTTTTATTTTTGCGTATGTCTTACAGTAGCTTTAATTTTTTTTAAATTTGATTTATCATTCAAAACATAAACAACACATATAATGATCTAATGCGATTTTATCAAATATAATATGAACGAGTTGTGTGATATACGTGTACTTTACGGTAGGAGAGTGGTAACATACGTTTGATAATAACATTTTTTATATTAAAAAAATGTGTCACTATATTTGTGGTTAATGATATAGATATTAAAGATTGATTTCTTTTTTAAAATTTTATCAAACTACATTCACATTTAATTAACTTAGCTGCTTTATTATTTTTTAAGACCTACCTTTTTAGAGGGTGATATCAACTATCATACACTCAGGATTGATTTTATCAACTGTTAGAAGTTCATAATCACTAACATATTTAAATCGTTTAGTTTGTTTTTTCCCAGGGCTTTTTTTTTTTGGCCATTTATTTCCACTATGGTTGACAAGACCCTGGGGCCATAAAACTTAGATGAGGTCACTCTGATCTAAGTCTTATTTTTACAAGAGGGCAATATAGTGGAAAAGTGAGACAGAGATAAAAAGTGAGCTCATCTTAGTTTAATGACCCCGGGGCCAGATGTTGTTCAGTCCCCTTTAACTAAGCCTACTGGAACTATGGATTCCAACCTAAGAGACCGGTCCACAGATGCATACTTAAGTACGTTTGATTTAATTATTGAACATATGGTTTATTTTATTTTCATTTTTTGTTAGAATATTTCGATATCCTTTAATCCTCAAATATATTGCAATTATTATTTTTTCATGCTAAATACTGAAATCTGATTGGTTTAGACACAGTTGATAATCCGTTTTATTACCCTCAGCTATAGCAACACTTAGCAACGGGTAACAGAACGATCTGTGACAATGACATTATCAATAGATATCTCAACTATCCAGATTTTATCGAACTAGTGTACTTTTACGATCTTTTGTGTTTCACCGAAACAAAAACAGACGACGTGGACATTCTGGAACTGAACAAATACGTATTGTTTGTTTTTGTTTAACAGTTCAGCTGATTTTAACCCCGTAGTAAAACTTCAGCTAGAAAAAAACAAAAAGAAACAATGGCTGAATGCTGGTTGCTTAATAGCAAGAAAATATTTTATAGACTCGGGCCCCCGAAGATTAGGTATCCGGTGACCTAGGTCCCGGAGACCTGGGCCCCGGAGACTCGGGTTCCCGGAGACCTGGATCCCGGAGATCCAGGCTTCCGCGGGGGGGGGGGGGGAGGGGGGCTCCCCGAAAAGGGGTTAGAGTAATGAATATTAATGAGTCAGCAATGACATTTTTTCTTGTCTTACATTTTTTTTATTGCATTTATTGTAGAAGAGATAGAAACTAAATATGTTTGCTACATGATGTTTTATGTATGTAGTTGCAAAAGTGCATATTTTCATAAACCTTATTCTATAAAAACAGTGTTAGTGTATGTTTGTAAAACAATACAAATGAAGTGAATTATCTATTGTTATACTTTCATGTTAAATACTGAAATCTGATTGGTTAAGACGCAGTTAATAATATTTACTATTACCCTCAGCGTTAGCAACGGACTTGGCAACGGGTAACATTAAAAAATGTTACATGCGCGAAAATTATGCGCGTACGGTTCGCTGTAGAATTCACGTTATTCCTATATAAAAGCAGTAAAAATTTCTTAAAATTTTTAAAAAAGACATTCAGTATAACAATATATAAATAGTGCCTGTTTGGGAGGATAACAGTTGAAATTGACACCCCTCGAAAACCATTGTCAACCTCCGCTTCGCGTCGGTTGACAATGGTTTTCTCGGGGTGTCAATTTCAACTGTTACCCTCCCAAACAGGCACTATTTATATATTGTTGAATGAACAATTAAAAAAAGACGACATACAACAGGGCCCATTATTTCCATTTTCTTAAGAACATTAAGGGTTCAGAATGAAATGTAAAATCCCCAATCCATTTGCCGTTATAGGAGGCACTATGTCGGGGAATACGCATTTTGCTTGGAAGTTGTTAAAAAATGTTCGTTTCTCTATTTTTGGGTAACCATTTTGGGTCACCTCAAGTCTGAAAATCCTGCTTCAATATTTGTTTTAAAACTCGTATATTTAAATTTTACAATGCCAAATAAAATAGACTGAATAAATTAGTTGAGAGAAATTGACATATTTACAGAGTTTAGCAATGGACTAGAGTTTGTGCCGGGAGGTATTCAAGAAGAAAAAGAAATTTTTTCATAATTCAATAGAACAATTGTTTTAAGTATTTCAGTCGACATCTTTATATAGACATATTTAGCTTGCATTTCATAGAAGTCAAGGAAGAAACATTAGCTTATTGCAGGTCATATCTAAAATTCAACACATTTGTCGATACGTTTAGTTCTGAATTTGTAAATGTTTGCTGACAAGTTTATTATAATTTGAATAAACGTTTGAGACTTTTAAATAATTTCATAGCATGTTGAATCAATAATGACTGAATTAAGCGTTTTATTAGTGCAACATATGTGAAAATATTGATTAAGTGATGAAACTGTGTACTTTTTCTTTAAATTAATCCCCTTACTTTTTTCAAGATCAATATGTTGGGTTTTTTTAAGTGTTATGCAAAAACAGAAAAGTAAATTTTATAGTAAGTTTATAATTTTATAGTTGAAATATGTTTTTCATGTTTGTTTAGAGATTGATATGCTTTTTGTTTTTAAATTTGAATTTAAAACTCAACACTCTAGAACGGCTGATCGTTCATAAATTTATTTTTAAAAAAATAATAATGTTAAAATAATACTTATGTTAAAATAGAAAAGTAAATTATCTTTAATTCAATATTTCATTTTTGTCTTTAATATAGAAGTGCAGATGATCAATGTTATTTGTACGTAAAGGAATACGGTAGGGGAATGCAAACCTGGATGGACAGGAACAACTTGCCAAACAAGTCAGTGTAATTATTTTGCCATTGTATAAATGAGTTTTTTAATGTGAACCGTATAAACATGTTTTATTAATGTCTGATATCGACAGAATGTAGAGAGGTTTGGTTTGGTGAGAGATGTAATCACCAATGTGCAGGACATTGTCGGGACAACATGATCTGTAACTACGTGACCGGTCACTGTGAACGAGGCTGCTCTCTTGGATGGACAGGATATAGGTGTGAGAAAGGTAGTGAATCTGTCTGTTCTTAAATCAAAATTAATCTAAATCATGACAATTAATTATCAGCAATTTCAACGTAAATGAACACAAAATATTTTTTTGCGTTAATGACATGAACAGAAAGTTTCAAAAATATGTTAAAAAGAATGCAAGGATGGTACCTTTGGTTTGGAATGTACCAACAAATGTAGCGGCCATTGTTTGGATGATTCTCCGTGTAATAAAAAGACTGGTGTTTGTGATAGAGGATGCAGTCCAGGGTACATTAACAGTAACTGCGGCGCAGGTTAGTGATTACAATTATTTCCTACAAGTCCATAAAAATGTATCTTTCTGAACATGATTGACACTAATTGTGGCGTGATACATGTAAATATCGTTGATTGTAAAAGTCTGTTTGAAGGCACATGTAAAAGTATCAGGAATTTCATTGTTGTTCTTCAGTCATTTAAAGCATATCTTTTACAGCATGCACACGCCTTCGCATTCAAAAAGAATAGCATTGGAATATCCAACAAAGCATCTCATACATTCTCATTTGTCATAATCCCATAGCATTCCATAGCAAAGAACACTTGATTTTAAATCGATTTTAAATGCTTTTATTTCAAAGAATAAGTGTTTACAATATAGATCAGTGGCACACTTTGAGTTCTTATCAGTTCACTTCGAAATGTTTGGAACTCTTCTGTATAAGGAGGCGTTTTTGTTTTAATAAAATAGCATAGAAAAGCAAACCATATCATAAAACCCTTCACTTTGATTTCTCATCGCATAACATAAACATCTTAAAGCATTGTATTAGAATTTCATAGCATATCATTAAAATTACTATAACACAGCATTATATTGTAGCAGATATGTATGAAATTACTGTTGTAGTTTTGCCTGCATTTTTCATATCGTGTTGGGGAGTTGATTTCAATCAACTGCCCTGTGCAGTTACTCAGGCAAACCGAAAGTGAAAGTGTTTGGACCTCAGCACAAATCATTGCTGCTGATAAGACTTAGTTCTTGGAAATAATTCATAAATTCGATATAATGCACGCTAAAGCATTGTTTTTCAAGGAAACTTATTTATAAATGCCTTGAAAATAGTCAGATTTAAAATGGTACGAACAATTTAAATATTTTTGAAGTCGTGTATATTTCTACGCCAGAGTTGAATATAGTCTCGTTCAAATCGACGCTCAGCTGTCTCGGTAAATCCTTGTCGGAGATTTACGGTGTCAGCCGAGCGTTTGGTTAAACGAGACTAGAGTCCAATATTGCTTGGATCCATACAATTTTCGAGAAATATTTCAATTACTGATACATAGTTTGATTGAATTAATTGTATCTTTAAATATTATTTAATATGATTCATAGAAGGGGGGGGGGGGATTTCTCGACATTCTTGTCCAAAAGTCCAAAATTCATATCATAAAAATGTGCGTAATTCAAATTAAAAACTACATGAACTTGTCATGCAAAATAACATATCATTGAATTTAAAATAAATAGACATCAACAAAATCAACTCCTGTAAGTTCTTCAATATTTGATTTAGAAATACATGCCATTATCTTCAGAAAAAAGCATCTACATATTCTTTATTAAGTATGTTATCTTTTTACTTAGAGTGTTCAACCGGATATTATGGAATGAACTGTCACGAGAATTGTAGCGGCCATTGTGTTTACAATGAATCATGTGACCACGTCACTGGGGTGTGCTTTAATGGTTGTCAGGACGGGTACATTGGAGCACTTTGTGATAACAGTGAGACATTCAATACATTTACATTTTCCACATATTCTTAAGGATTACAATATAATACATCGATTTTTTTTCTTTTAGTATGTATTTTAATTATCAAATTTTATTTCCTACACATATTTCAGTATGCAAAAAAGGATATTACGGAAAAAACTGTTCTCTTGTTTGTTCTCCTAATTGTAAGACGTGTCGACACACGGACGGATTGTGTTCTTGCAAGGCAGGATGGATGGGTTCAAATTGTACTACAGGTAATAAAAATTACACAGTGCAAGGGCCATAATGTTTGTGTCTACATGAATCTGTCCCCCCCCCCCCCCCCCCCCCGTGTCTGATACCTGCTGATAAATTTTATTAGATGCAACTGTCCCTTTGGGTTTGCCCGCATGCTTATGATGTTTATGAAATGTGAATATTCTTTGCACTCGAAATGGTTTAAGACGATTTTTTCAGAGTGTGTTTGGTCGTTTGGAGAGAATTGTCAGTATCCATGTGGTGGATACTGTATCGATCAGAAATGTGACAGGTTCAACGGAAGCTGTCTGTATGGAAACTGTACACTAGGTAATGAATTTTATGCTAATCTGTTTGTAAAAATAATTGTTTGAAAATGTACTGTTGAAAATTGTACTGTAAGTAATGCTTTTAATTTGATTCAAATTTGTGATAAAATAAAAGTTTTATATTACTCGTTTGGTAAGTGTTCAATTGGTATGTTTCCCCTTTAGATGTATTACATGTATTGTGTGACCTGTAAAGACGTCTAAATTATTGTATTGACTGTTCAACACAGGTACTCAACAGACTGAGGATCCGAAACATATCACACCAGTAACCATAGCTTTTATTGTTGGACTCTCGGCGTCAGTCATTGTAAACATTGTTGCCATCGGTTCCTTTCTGTTAGAGTTGAGGTACACATAGTAACAGGTAGCCATGTACTTGAAAACAGAGTGTTCATTTCAGTATTTTGTTTTATTTCACTCATAAATGAATTGACTTAAGATATGGATATAAAATTAAGGATCCATTCAAAGTATATGGAAAACAGAAACTGTCAATGTTGTGACTCTGCTGGTTCACCCTGCACATCGAATAACGAATCATTACAGAAAGTCTACTCTACACTAACATTTGAAGTCTTTTGAAAAAAAAATTCAGCGGTATCAGTTTTTACTTGCATTGCACTTTTGTTGTTTTAACTCTTTATAATTTTGTTATAAAATTTAAAAAAAACATGGATGTTGTTATATAGCTATAATGAAAAAAATATTTACTTAATGAAAACTTTTTTTTCTTGCAAGGACACTTTTTTCGTTCTGAATACTAAAGATGGCATCAAATAATAAATCTTTAGAATAGAATCTTTCTCAATACATGTTGGTCGTCACTTATTCTTGATATATGTTGGTCGTCAATTTAAAAAAAAGACGTATTAATCAAAATTGAAGAAAAAATGTTGCTTTGATTTATTTGAATAGTTAAAAAAAATTGGTATCAATCTTTTTTTCTGAAATATAGTACTCATTACAAAAAAGCAATTTTGAAAATAATATCTTTTTTTTTTTTAGATAGATAGCAATTTATTTCTTGACACTATAAGTCAAACATATATCCTGTGTATTTCTTAACTAAGATGTTTTATTAAAAAAAGCTACAGGCTATGTAAATTAAGTGGTGATTGTGAACTTTATATTGTTAGAATGATAATAAATAAATACTCGATAAATGTTCAGGATTAAAGTTCCCATGAAATTTTGCGATACTATTCTTTTTGTTAAAAAAGTCCTTCTCCGGACCACCAAGGTGTATTAAGCTGGTGTTTCCCCTGATATTCGCGGTCCTAAGCAGACTGACTCCCCCTTGATTGAAAACCAGTCCGCCTGATCTAAACTCTGACATAAACTGGGTGTCAACTCCTTGCATATACCAGTACCCGACTTAAACTGGTTTGACTGAGAAGTAGAAGTGCCTTGTGACAAACCCACAAAAGCAACCACCACGGCAGGGCTTGAACCAGCGACATTTGGAAACTCGCCTAACGCTTATGATCACTGGGACATGTGCTACACTAATGCTGTTAGGTTTTATGTGTTTATTCAAAACTCAACAACTAATGACGTAAGCACTACTTGTGCACAATATACAGGGTGGCACTAAATACATTATCTAACATCCCCCTTTCTTTAAAACGAAAGAAAAAAAAATGCACATTTCAATTAAAAGTTCATACTGTTTGTATGTATCTTAATTCATAATGAAGTCCTTGAACTTTGATGGTAATCTGGCAATTCTTGAGCTGCCACGCAATTTAGTTGAAGCATTCACTGCACAATTATTGTCACTTGCGGGAGATGTGATAGTCTCTCTAGAAGATCCCAATGCGGTTTGTGGTTCTGGAGCAATAGGCTGCTTCACACTCTCGTTATGGGGACGTTCATTTGTAATCATGGGTGGATCATCCTCTGGCTTGTAGGGTAAAGGATCTGTTCTTTCTGCATCATGAGCCTCCTTGGTTGGGCGCATCTCTCTTCTGTTTCTGCGGTATGACTTTCCATCTAAGTCGATGAGGTATGACCTGTTCCCGAGAGACTGGGTACATGTTCCAAACTGCCAGTATTTATCATTCGGGTGTTTCTTCATTCGAACGTTTTGTCCAATCTGTAGTTCTGGAAGGTCCTTAGTGTGTTTGTCATACTGCTGTTTTGAAAGTTGTCTCTTACGAATGATCTTTTCATGGGTATTTGTGCTGATATTTGGTTCAAGTAGAGCAGCGGCTGTTGGTAAGGAATGTCTTGTCCTCCTAGACATCAGTCTTTGGACGGGACTACAATTCATATCCTTTGTAGGAGTGTTTCGCCAATCTAGAATTGCTTTCCAGATATCAGTCTTGCTAGAAATACACTTCTTCACTAATTTCTTTTCAATTTTCACAGCAGATTCCGCCTTGCCATTAGATTGGCTGTGATACGGTGATGAAGTAGAATGTTCAAATTCCCAATCACAAGCAAAGGTGTGAAAGTCTGCAGATTTAAACTGAGGTCCATTATCAGAAATAACGGTATCCGGAATCCCATGGCGAGCAAACTGTTGCTTGAGACAATCTATTACGGTCATTGCTGATGTGTCTGTTAGGATATCTAGCTCAAAGAAATCACTAAAATAGTCCACAGTAACTAGATAGTCTTGGTTTTGGTAAGTGAAGATATCAACTCCTAACTTTGTCCATGGTATTTTTGGTACATCATGTGTGATAAGAGGCTGCCTTGATTGTTGGTCCTGCATTTTGTTGCAAGTGCTGCACTTTGATATGAAGTCGCGTAGCTCAGCTGACATATTAGGCCAAAAAACTGCATCTCTTGCCTTCCTTAAACATGCTTCAGTTCCAAGGTGACTTGAATGAATTCTACTGAGCATCTCAGGGCGAAGAACTTTTGGTATCACGACTCTGTTGCTCTTATAGATCAATCCATCCTGAGCCGATAACTCATCACGTATGTTCCAATAGTCTCTGACTGCTACTGGGACATCTTCTTGACGGTCATTCCAGCCGGTAAGTATGACAGTCTTGAGTGTTTGTAGTACTGGATCACTGTTAGTCATCTCTCTGATCTGCTGAAATCTTGCATGGCTGATCTTTGGAATCCATTCACTTTGATTAATCTGTGAGATTTCTTGCGAAAATACGTTGAAAATGTATTCAGTATCTGTCACAAAGGCTCTGGACAGAGTGTCTGCTATGTAAAGTTCGCTTCCCTTGGTGTATGTTACTCGTAGATTGTACTTCTGGAGACGAAGTAGCATCCTTTGAAGACGTTTTGGAGCTGCTAATAAGGATTTCTTGAAAATTGTCTCCAAGGGCTTGTGATCAGACTGGACTGTCACAAGGTCTCTGCCATAGATGTATTGATCGAAATGCTCACATGCAAACACTATTGCCAAACATTCTTTCTCAATTTGGGCATAGCGTTGTTCAGTCTGAGATAACGCTCTGGACGCATACGCAACTGGTTGCCCTTGCTGCATTAGAGTTGCTCCTAAACCAACTTCAGATGCATCACATTGAATAGTCACTTCCTCATTCACGTCATGTACTTTAACACTGGTTCGGTGCTGACTAGTTGCTTTATTGCTTTAAATGCATTTTCTTGTTGTGACTCCCAGTGCCATAAGGTATCTTTAACGGTAAGTCTGCGTAGAGGTTCACAAGTTTCAGATAAGTGTGGTAAGTATTTGGATAGGTAAGTCACAAGTCCAATAAGTCTTTGAACATCTTTAACATTCTTGGGTCGTGGCATCTCGACAACAGCTTTCACCTTATCTGGATCAGGGCACATTCCTTTTGAGGTAAGTATCTGACCCATATACTTGACAGAAGTGAGTCGCAGCTTTAACTTCTCCTTGTTGAGTTTCAGACCTACTTCACGTGCTCTTTGAAGAAGCGCTTGTAGGTGAAAATCATGATCCCTAATTGCATCGTCCATAGTCTCACCAGATCCATAGCTCAAGATATCATCCATAATGACCTCTGTATGTTGAAGGCCCTCTAATACTTCATGCTGCTTTCGTTGGATCTCTTCTGGTGCTGATGAGAGTCCAAATGGTAAACGTGTCCAGCGGTATCTTCCAAATGGAGTCCAGAATGTGGTGAGTAGACTGGATTCCTTGTCCAGCTTCACGTGCCAGAAACCTTCTTTTGCATCCATCACAGTGAACACTTTGGCCTTTGATATCTTAGGTAGAATATTATCTACAGTTGGCATTTGGTAATGTGGTCTTTTAATAGCAGAGTTTAAGTCTTTGGGGTCGATGCACAGTCTCAGTTTACCAGGCCTTTTTGACAGCAACCATGTTACTAATCCAATCTGTGGGTGATGACACTTTCTTGAGAACACCTCTTTTGACTAGAGATTCAATTTTTACCTTAATGTCTCCCTTAAGAGCTTGTGGTACCCTTCTTGGCTGTCTCTGTACTGGCTTCACTGTTGGGTCAAGTTCAATGTGGTACTCGCCTTCAAACTCACCAAGTCCTTCAAATACATCCTTGAACTCATCAAGAATTTGTTCCTTGGACATTGGCTTAAATTGTGATGACGTAGCTGTCAGCTTGTGAACTACATTGACAGTCAGTAATCCAAGTTTTTCACAAGCTTCTGCTGAGAGGATAGGTGTCTGGTCCATCTCGACTACCTAAAAGTCAAGATTTTCTGTTTTTCCAGACTGGATCACCCTGCATTTCAAGGTTGCAATGCCAAGTGGAATGAGTTTTGATTTCCCTCCGTAGAGCTTTAGTGTCTTCTCGGTAGGTTTCAGTGGGGGGTCGCCTGTTTGCATGATTTGAGCGTACTGCCTAAAGTTTATTACGTTGCAGGTAGACCCACTATCCAATTGACAGGTAACATTAGAACTGTTTCCACTAGCACTCATGTGGATTTTTACGAACCACTGTTTTCCAGACGAAGAATTCACAGCATATAGAGAATCAGAGTCCGAGTCACTTGTGTCTTCATCTTGGATACTGTTCACAGTAGTCTGTTTACAAACTTTTGGAAAGTGATTCTTCTTCTTACATTTCCAGCACGTATGTCCGAAAGCTGGGCATTTGTCTCTGTCTCGTGGATGTGTGCCTCCACAGTACATGCACTTAATAACCATTGCACTGTTCTTTGGCTGTACAATCTTCTGCTGTTTCTTCCCTTGACCTTTGAATGGATGTTTTCCTCTGGGTTTATAGGCTTTGTCTCCTTTTGAACTGACGTATTTCACTTCTGCTTGTTCTGAATTGGCTGTATGACTGGTGTTGTGTTCTAACTTCTGCAGCTGTGATGAAGTTCTTTCGCTTGTCAAACACATTGTTATAGCTTTGTCCAGTGTTAAGTCGGCTTCTCTTAACATTCTGCCTCTTGATGCTGTGTCTTTGGTCCCTAACACTAGACGATCACGTATCATATCATCAGTCATGTTTCGAAATTCGCACGACTTCGCGAGTTCTCTCAGCCTGCAGATGTAGTCATTTAATGTTTCATTGGGCAGTTGATCACTTGTATTGAAGATATATCTTTCATAGATAACATTTGTCTTTGGTGTAAAGTGTTTTTGAAGTGCTTCTATAACTGCTGCTATATCCTGTCTCTCTTCTTCCGTGAGGTTTAAGTTCTCATAAATATGATAACAATCTTTGCCAATGACTGTTAATAATGTTGCTATCCTGATTGCATCATGTTTCTTGTCCAGGCCTGTGGCTATTTCATAATTCATCCATTGTGATTTAAAGAATTTCCAGTTCCCTTTGAGGTCTCCCTTCACATTCATAGGTAAAGGAATCGGTAATTCACTTCGCACTACAGACATTTTGAAATGTCACCAACTGCACACCGTAGTTTTTTCCCAGAATCGATCGTTCGGTATAAAAATGCAAATACTGCTGTCAATACACTATAATGCACGGTTGATATTGTATTTCTGATGCACACTATCATAAAATGTTGTCAAACACTCAGACTTTTCTGATAAACAAATAAGTTCAAATCCGATTGCAAATGGCCGCCGTAGAAAACGTGCTCACCAGCGTGACAAACTTTACAGCGAAATTTCAGTGTCGTTGGGTAAATATGCAACGTTACCACTTTAGCCTGAGGTAGATATGAAGCTCTTTCGACGAAATAATCACTCGATTGGTGTTGTCTTGCTTCTGTTTGTGGAAATTGTGGCTTCGAATACGCCAGCTTCTGACACCATGTTAGGTTTTATGTGTTTATTCAAAACTCAACAACTAATGACGTAAGCACTACTTGTGCACAATATACAGGGTGGCACTAAATACATTATCTAACAAATACTTCTTCCTAATTTGGTAACGCTTGGGTTACGCCAACATTACACAAACTATACACATTACTTTTGATCCTTATTTTTTCAAGGACTGTTAAATCTGTCTGTCTGCATCACGCATACTTAAGTATTATTTGGCTTCCAGGCATCTATTTATTTATTTATTTCTTCCGATTTCAACTAGCCATTTTGCATTTAGTGACCTAATATAACCCCGATTGTTCCATGTTGTCGATCAAAATAATTTAAAAAAAATGTTTAAAGTTGTTATTATTGATCAGTAATCATAAGTCCACAAGTGGTTTACTGTAAATGTCTTTATTCCACGTGTATAACATTTCATGATTTCATCTGTAAGTGCCTTTAAAACAGGGTGTTATAATTTCAAGGATAATCGATTTCTTATCCTAGAAGAGTAAATCCTGATTGTAAAATAATCTGATGAGTGATAAATCTGCATCATGTAATTTACATTATTTTCTTTTGAATAACGCAAAATCAAAGCCTTATTTACGTTAAGTGCTATGAGAATAATAAAACATGCTTGTGTCGAATGTAATAAGTACTGGTGTAAAATGCACATTTGATATTTTGGGCATGCAAATTAGGTGGAAAACGTACATGTAATCTGTTAGAAAGAGGTACACCTTATAATCAATCAATCTGCTCAAAATGAATGCCGATCGCAGACAACGTCATGGTTGTACAGGAGTCTTTGCCCTAGGGAGTTGTCCAAGATAATAAGTGACAAAGATATAAAGGCAGAGATAAAGGTGAAACAAATATTCTGATATAAACATTTGTTTAACTAGACACGATCTCGTTGCGAGCAACGAGGAGGTCTTCCGTCCTATTTTTAGAAGAGGAATTGACCTTTCCTTTTATCTTCATCAACGAAACATATCAGGAAATGCAGATGTGATCTTAAAAAGCGATGGATGAAGAATTATACACCCCGTTGGATCCCTAATTTGAAGGACCAGTCTCATTTTATTTCATATCAAATAAGAGGTCTTTTGACCAAATAACACGTCTTAAAACCTGTAATAAAAAGAAACCCAAGAAAAAAAAGAGGGTCTTCCTTTGTAAACGGAAGACCCTAATAACAATTAGAATAGAAGGGTCTTCCGCTGATGACGGAAGACCCTAATAATAAAAGACTGTTTTTGTCTAAATCTTAATTGAAGAGTGTTTTTCAACTTGAACTTTAGTCCAACGACCCTTTTATGTTGAATATTTTAGCTAGAAAATTAAATAAAAAGGAGAGAAAAAAATAGAGACAAAGAACAAATCTTGGCTCCGGCGAGATTAGAACACACAGCCTTTGCAGATGTCTCAAAACATGGCTGACGCAAAATAATTCCCGAATTTGTCTTTGATTTTGGGGCGTTTCCGCCCGGGAGAGGAGCTGAGTTTTTGTATGAGATGAAAAACAACGTGTAAGATGTCTGACTATTCAGGTTTGGTAACAGTGCGAGGTCATTTGAAATATTGTTGCGTGTTTGTGTCTGGAGGGGGGTGAAAAGACCTGAGCTTGATTTTCGTCGTAAATAAATCGAAAATAGAATTTTGAGGTGTGAATCTCGGATTCGGTCATTACATGTAGTACAGTAATTTAGAATTGAACTAGGTTGAAAATAAAGGTTCAAGACGACAGATCCAGTAAAATCAGGCCAGAAAAACTAAATTATTTTGTGAATAGGAGGGGGGGGGGGGGTCGATGCGTGTACTGTGTAGATTTAATTTCCCAGTATAGACAATAAGCGCCGTTTAATCTCAGGAATTTAGTTTTGATTGTTCAATCCGCTGCATATTTGGCAGAAAATAGGAATGGTGTCCGAGGTTCATTTTCACGAATTTTCATTAGGATTGAGTGAAGGGCTTGGGAGTTATGATTTTTTTACAGTACATGTCAATCACGACAATTGAAACTCAAATGCCAAAAACTTCATAACTCTGTTAATAATGAACGAATTGGTCTGGTAATTAGTACAGTAATCTAGAATGGTACTTAGTTGAAATTAAAGGCCCAAGATCAAAGATCAAGGAAAATCGGGCCAGAAAAACTAAATGATTTTATGAATGGGGGGGGGGGGGGGGGGGGTCGGTCGGTGACTTCTATATTAAACGTAGAATATTAAATTCTAAATATCACAAATAACACAATTTCTAAACAAAATACATATGTTAGAACAATATATATGCGTTGTTTGAAAGATGTAACTATTGATTTTTTAACATCTGTTTATCTTCGGCTCAAACACTCATAAACGGCTGGTCAGTTTTCAAAAATTGTCGCAGTCACTCGTTCGTTTGTATAGTTACGTGTATAAACTTTTTCTTAATCCCAGACAGACAACAGATTTGTATCAGTATATAGACATGCACAAAAAAGGAAAAAGTACACCATCTTTAATAAAAATGACTTTTTATGCCCCAGTCACACATTCACGGATCAACTCCACGGTTCTACTACGGAATATTTTCCACGGTTGACACCGGAAAATCAAATAATCGTTAATGCCCCAGTCACACATTCACAGATCAACTCCTAGTTTCTACTACGGGATATTTTCCACGGTTGACACCGGAAAATCTGATAATACGGAGTTAGTACGGATGCACTACGGAATGGATACAAATTGATACATACGAATTACTACGGATTTATACGGAGTTAAAACGGACTTCTACGTTCTAAAACGGTTTAATAAGTTTTTCTAAGGAAGTACTACGGTGGTTTCATCCGTAGTGGAATTTTGAACATGTTCAAAAATTGTCGCAACTATACAAGTATTGCTACGTTTGGATACGATAACAGACGGAAAAGCCACGGGTCAATAAATATCGCCACGAATGATTCCGGATCGCTACCGTAGCTAATCCGGCATTTAATCCTTGAAACTTGAAATAAATACATGTATGATTTTTGGACGCCAATGTACATTTAGCCTCTATCCAATTTACTGCAAGTTACCTATACTAGTTCTTATTTGAATGCTAAAACATTTGTACTTGAGAGAGAGAGAGAGAGAGAGAGAGAGAGAGAGAGAGAGAGAGAGAGAGAGATTTTCAAGTTTTTTTTATAGTGTTTAGGGAATCAGTATATTAGCAACGTATGTCAATAAACACATTTATATACATGCATGCGTGTATCTATATATGTGAATAAATACTAACCAGTCCTCTTTTGTTGAATACTTATTTAAACGTGGGTGCATTGCTAAATATTGTGAGTGTCATTGAGATGGCGGCATTTCTTTGATGCCGGCAAAGCGACCCAGCGTACTGCAGGGGTACTTTGGCGGCACGTCTTTGATGCCTGCGATGCGACGAGCGTTTGAATTAAGCGAACTGCTGACAGAAACAAGCTATCTATTTGTAATTAAAAAAAGCCGCTATTATTTCTATATATTATAAATATAAAACGGAAAACATTAAAATCCATCATTTTAAAGATTAAATCCTTAAATAAATCAAAATTAAGAAAAAACCAACATTCGGCATGTCTGATACCGGCAATGCGACGAGCGTCTAAATTTAGAGAGCTGCTGGCAGAAAAGAGCTCCATATTTGTACTGAAAAAGCCGCTATTATTTTTAATTATGACAAAAATAAAACTAAAAACATTCAAATCCATAATTTTAAAGACGAAATCATTAATCAAAACACAAATAAGAGAGAAAAAACATTCGGCACTCAGGGACTGAACCCGGGTCGTCTGGGCACAAGTCCAACACTCTAACGACTGAGCTACGCGGACCTTCGCTTCAGGATTTTGGGGTCCAAAATCTCCAGAATGCGTGGATCGATTTTAAAACAAATTTCATATTTAGAAGTTTTGAGGGCGTCTCTATCGAATGAAATAAAAAGAAAATTCAAATCTCAAAAATTGAAAAATTAAGGTTTTTCATTTCCTTCCGGTGACGACCGGAAGTGACGGCGGACGTTCGGATATGCGTAGTACACTGCGGCTGGACACTTTCTATCATCCGTGAAAATTTAAAAGTTCTATCTTAAATACTTTTGGAGAAAACTCGTGAACAAGCAAAAACATAAAATCTTTAATATCTCGGGACCGGAAGTGACGACCAAAAAAATCCCATGTAATTTTTTTACAAATTTTGTCATAAACAAGATCTGAAAGTTTTATCAAAATCGGCTGAAGCGTTTTTGAGAAAACGTGGGAGAAAAAAAAAAGAATAATAATAATAGAGGAAAAGGAACAAAGCAATAACAATAAGGTCTTCCGTTGGAAACGGAAGACCTTAATAAATAATAATAATAAGAAACAGTACGAAAACAATAAGGTCTTCCGTTGGAAACGGAAGACCTTAATAATAACTAGATACGACCTCGTTACGAGTAACGAGTGGGTCTTCCGTCCGATTTTTTTTTTAGTTTAAATGATACCATGGAATATCGATACAATTTCAAAATTACCCCCCCCCCCCCCCCAAATTTGCAGATAAAGAATAAAAACCCTAATTATGTCAAACATGGGCCTGACGATGACTTTTTCAAACCGATAATGTAGAGATCAACAACTTTGATTTTATAATGCATAACAAAATAGTTATCGTTTTCAAGTTATTCGTAATAGATTTTACGAGTCTATTGGTCCCTAATTAAAGGGGACAGCCCCTTTTGCTTGATTTTATTGGATAGAACTTTCGTTTCTCTACTACTTTTGTTCTATATGTCTTAACAAAATATCAACTGATAAAAAGATACTTATCAAGACATATGAAAATTTTGATTCGAAATCTGTACCCCATTTTCGTGCCTAAGCGAGCTCCAAGGAATAGCGCCACTGGTGCAAAACAACTAAATAGTGCACAACTTCAAACCATGCTCAACCTATCCTGAAAATTTCAAAGTCATATCTCTTATAGTTTCTGAGATCAGCTCTGCACAAAATTGGTCGTAAAAAATTACAAAATCGACCGTAAATCCGGACCGGAAGTGACGACGACAAAAAATTCAAAAACATATAAAATTCAGATATTGTCCCATCATCTGTGAAAAAATTGTTGAGATCGGTTGAGTAGTTTTCGAGAAATCGCGTGCACAAAATTTGGAAAAAAAAATAAATAATAAACAGTACGAAAACAATAAGGTCCTCCGTTGGAAACGGAAGACCTTAATTACGATATTAATTGTATAAAATTAACGTAATACTGATACTTGCTATTTTAACGAATTTTAAATATACTAGGATTACGATAAACAAGTGGTAACTTATGCCCCACTTCAGGACACATGCATCTGTAATGGCGGCCTACACGGAGATGGCGAATGCACAGCTCAATATTCACGGTGGCTTAATGTCCACGGACAAAGTTTTGACCGTGAACATAGTGAAGTTAAGAACATCGTAATGTTTTCTACGTCTACAGTATATAGGACTCATTAAGGTTTTACCATTTTGGTCGTTAAAGAATGCATGCCCCATGAACAGACTTACTAATTTTGGGGGGCAAACACAACATTTATGGAGATCAGGAAGCATTCTTATCGACGACACTAGAAAAGAGAATAGTCAAATACCGTCACTGAGAATATTTCCCTACAGGAACTGTAACACAACGGTCCTGTCATTCTACAGGTCACTGAGAATGTTTTCCATGAGAAATTGTTACTTATTGGTCTTGCTTTTATTCGGGAAGTGCATGTTAAGCCAGAGGAAGTTATTACGTCTTCTCATTATGTTTGTTTACAAACACTCTTTGTGTACTCTTCTAATACTGCATAAATTTAAAAACAGGAATCAATGTGGTAAAATGGGAACAGCAAGAATTTTAACAATTGAATACAGATTGCAAATGGAATTGGTGAATTCAAATAGACCTTCAGTAGTTACTGTAATTTTTAGTTTCAACCTCTAGCAAAATAGAAACATTCACATTAATATAAAATAATCAAATACTACATGTATTAGGAGTGCATGTACTGCAATTATTATTGAACGATGGACTAATCAATCCTAGCTTAAAGGTTTGGGGTCTACGATTCACAGAGCGTTCCTTTATTAATCATGCTGCACGGGGTTTGTAACCGGACCTGTGACAAGCACTTTATTTCTGATTTTCATGAAAGGAGTTTAAAATTCTCTACATTTCCTTCCCATCCTTATTTTGTTTAGTAGTAAGACAACGATTAAACGACGTACAGACCTGCATATAATTGTTGTTTGAGTCCTAAACAGTTTTTATTGTTTAATTTAACGATTCTTTTTATTTTATTTTTTTATAAAAAAAAAGTCCCCATTCATCTCCCCCCCCCCCCCCCAAAACAAAACACGTTGAAGAAAATGCTATTTGATTATAGGGATGAAACAGATGTTTCTTTTACCCATTGTAGCTCGTGAGCTTTCCGATAAGTAATTCATATCATCATAGCTAAGTATTCTATACAGGATCGCAATTCTTGGATTCTTATCGGATGTAAGTTAAGTAAGTCTCCTAACTTGGTTATAAAAATTTAATGTTTTGGATTTGTAATGTCTAAATATACAACGGCGAATTCCGAACAGATGTTTATTGGTCTCATGAGGATTCACTACATGTACATTTGATTGTCCCCCAATGTTTTTTTTCTATAATTTATTAGGTCGTTCCATTCTCATGAATGTGTTGTCCTTTACTCCTTTCAATTTGTCTTTTTCTTAACGACTTTTTTATCAAGTTCTTCCAATTTGTGCACATGACAAAGAAGATCGGTGGCGCTGATTAGAGTCTAATATATAGAATTTGTCAAATTTTATGAGAGTCTGTGGTTTTTTTTTCTGTAAGTTGAACATATTGAATTTGCCTGTTTTTTTTGTTTTTTTTTAAATTTTAGAATCCAGTACATGTTTGGAAGTTTAACAAAAGTTACATCAATTTTGGCATTGTACTTGTTATTATTATACTATAGCATTGAATCATGATTTTTTGAAGTATACACTCTCATAACTGCAGCGGTGTGTGCATACAAATTGAGTAACGCGCGTTAGCGCGTTCTGAAAATTTGTATGCACACACCGCTGCAGTTATGAGAGTGTATACTTAAAAAAATCACGATTTAATGCTTATATTTACATTTTTTAAAACTTCTTGCCTTGTCTGCAAATGTGATTCATACCTTAAAATTCCTATCTTATCCTAAGGGTATGTTAATATTAATGGAAGAGCCACAGTAACAGCCACAAGCGTGAACTTTGATTTTCGCTTGTGACGTTGCAGTTAAGAGCGTTCAACATTTGTGACGTCATAATAAAACTCGTCAATTTGACCTTTGACTACTTGTTGCATTTAGAGGCATTTAAACATCACGGAATTTAATGGAAAAACACAGTAGAATGTAAATATTTATTTTTTAACAATCAATTCTGCTATTTAAGGAGATAGACGGAATGTTATTGTGTAAAGATTATATTGATTCTGCAACAAACAGTGAAAACCCGATACAAAAAGTCTTACTATATAGTTACGAGTGCACAATGAAAGCTAAAAGTCGTACAGTATTATATATAACCCCAAAATTTCCCCCAAGAAGTCAAAACACTCATTCTGTAGTTAAATTATCTTATTTACAGGAAGTAATGTCTAGTAATCTTTATAAATGTTATCCTAATTCTTCCTTAAATAGAAAACTCTACGGAGGCATACACTGTGAAAATAAAATTTTATCAAAGAGAAAGACATGGTAAAAATGCAGTTATGTCATTCTGTTTTCTATTTGGAAACTTTAGTTATAGCATTATCATATGGTAAGTAATTGCGTTTTACAAATATGATGCATTGTATTTTTTAAAAAGTATTAATTTTAATTTTAAATTAACGTGCATAAAATATAACATCTTAAAAAAAGAAGAAAAATACACCATGAAAACGTAATTCTCATGCATCTTAATAGATTATTGCACATCCGACAATTTTAAATATCATAGTTACAAAACTTTACTTAAATTATATCATTTTTTTTAATAGTTATCAAACTTGTTTTTTCAACTAGCATTTATCATAGTTATATACACATATGTAAATATTCACAGAATTGAATCGGTTCTTATTTTTTTTTCGAATGAAATTTTCTGTAAAAAGGTTTTTTTTTTTGCATTGGATCTCTGCCGTGGTGCACAATTGATGTTATACATGTATTTTTGATTACTTTCTTCTTTAAAGATCGTACGCAGTTAGACTTCCTTCTCATTTGTTTCTTCAGTTAAAAGAATCTATCCAGTTTTCTTATCTGTCTTATTTTACAGCACAAGTCTCCTGTAAATTCGTAATATTAGTTCTTAATTCTTACATAGATAAATGATAAATGTACATATTAATTTCTAAAAAAAATGACCACGACAAAAAACAACAAACAAATAATATATGACTGAACCTCTACAGTGACCGTCTCGTTTAGATAATCTATCCTACAGAAAGATCGCCACGCAATCGCATACATATCCAAGCAACGATTATGACGCTAGTAAAGCTGTTGACGGCAACATAGCAACATGTATGAGGACGCTAGATATAGGACATACCTCTCCTCAAAAAACGGTGTGGTGGAAGGTGGATCTTGGTGAAGTGTATACAATTAACAGTATCAATATACTGTTCAGGGCGTATAATGGTTACGGTATAAAGTTTGTTTAACTTTAAGACATGTTCGACAGCATTCTATTTGTGAAACAGATAGATTGTATCGCTCGTTAAATGACAAACGTAACTTTATCTTTCGCACTTTTTAAATCTTTAAGATTTACAATATTGCCTTTTATTAGAATATGCATTGTTTGGTTTTTAGTTTATGTTCGATGTATGTACACCTTTGGTGTATGACAACATACAACACTCAAACTTTTCATTTGCTTAATGCGTTGTCTAAATAATTTCTTTAATATAGAGGACAGACAGCGAGGTCGTTTTGCAGGATTCTCTCTATATGTGTCAAACAGCAGTTTATCAACCAATACTGATATAAAGAGTACCACTATGTGTTACAAGGACGGACCTCACCTACCGGCCATCAACTTCTCCACAACATGTATTAAGGAAGGACGTTATGTCATATTTTATAATGAAAGACTTAATGAAGTGACTTACCCTGAAGGTTACGAAATATCTAACGCTTTTACGGAACTGTGTGAAGTAATCGTAAAAGGTATTGCATTTCAGATCAACCAATATACATTTTTTAGTGCGTCATTATGTTCAATCATTAGTCCGAGTAGGTCAGTTGTCTTTCAAAAATCATCTTCATCTTATCTAACTTAATAATTATGTATTAAAATAACTAAACAACCTTTCATTTTAGCTTTATTGAATTAGTTTAGCTTAGTTGGAATGTTTTGAGTTTTCACCATTTAAAATTTGCCTGGGGTATAAACTGTGACATTCTAGCCTACAATGAAAATGGAAAAAGTATCCTACATATATACCATAAAGATATAACATTTCACTGAACTCACATTGGCCAAAGAGAACCGTTCTCGTGATGTTAATATCAATGCAATAAACAACTTTCTTATTTTTTTCTGTTCTGTTTGAGTCTGTGTCAAATTCTGTGTAAATTTTTTACATTTGCTTTTCGTTACATGTAGGGCGCACTACTACCTGTATATATGGAAGTAACTGTGACATCCCATGTCCTGTTTCATGCAAAGACAACATTTGCCAAGAACAGAATGGAAGTTGTATTGACTGTAAACCGGGATGGTTGGGATCTTTTTGTAACACAAATATGAACTCATTGTCCATTGATATCACTAACTTGGTTTTATATTGAAAATAAATTCAGATAGAAGAGTTACATTTTCATAACACATTAAAAAATAATTAATATCAAGAACAACAGAATTAACTTTCTTCGTATTGACAATTTGAGAGGACGTGTTATAATGAATAAAATTGTTATCATAATTTTCATACTGGTGGTGTATAGGAATAAAAAAAATAACACAACTATTTTTGTTAGCTTGCGGAATAGGATGGTATGGTGTAGACTGTTTTCAACAGTCTGTAGGACATTGTAGAGACGGCATTACCTGTAACCACGTGACTGGTGTATGTGACAGAGGATGTGATGCAGGATGGACAGGATACATGTGTAATGAGGGTAAAGATAGTTCAATTTTTTTTTTTTCGAAATTACTATAAAGAGAATGTTAGTTTGACCAAGTTGCAACCAATAACAACACTCCGCTCACCAAAACGTGTCTTACTTACTATGGAATATAGTCCATAAACGAAATAAGGACATTTGTCTTAAAAGGTTTGAACATGTAAGGATTAAAAGTGTTAAACCACACTATCCTGGAAACGATGCACAAAAGTAATACAATTCGTCGTTAAAAACTCTCGCAGATTAAACAAAACATGAACCACCGTTATTTTGTTTAACAAAATGCAATTTAGAAACTCAATACAATGTTATATTGTTTATTTTGCATACGTCCATTAACTAATTTGTCCGTTTCAACCATACACTTTGCCGTTTTGAAAAGGTTTTTTTCGAAGAATGATAACAAACGTGCTTTAATGCTGCATTTTCTATTTAGGTATATGAAAGTTTAAAAAAAAAATTATATTGTCGTCCGTCAAATGATCGAGACCAACGTCAAAACGTCGAAAGGCCAATGGATAAATTTAATTAATTTTTTTAAAGTATTCCAACTATGGCGGCATTAAATATTTAAAATGGGAGTTTATAGCTTGTTAGTCTTTGTCCATCAAAAACAGCTGATGACTATTGGAATTTCATGCATACATCATGAACTGTCAGAAAAAAAAACCATAAAGAAATTATTAACCCGAGCAAACGTTTATCTTTGAAAATATTTTGTATCAATTTATTATTGTGCACATTAGTTGAAGTTAAAAGAGTCCTTCTTACTCATAATGTTCGCATATTTACTTTCTGAAGAGTGCAATAGAGGGACCTTTGGTTATGAATGTGTCAACACCTGTCATTGTCTGAACATATCTTCATGTGATAAATGAACAGGAACATGCGACGGAGGGTGTACCCCCGGATATATCAACAACAACTGTAGCACAAGTAAGTATTATGATCAGATGTACATCCATAAAGAATCTAAAACAGTAAGTAATGGTCAGGAATACAATACCAGTGAGAGGAACAGTTGAAGTTATAGTAAGAAAATATATGTTTAATCGGTCAATGACGTGCAGAGGTATACCGATTTTATAAGTCAAATAACAGGCCAGCAGTTAATCAGTTAATCAGTATGATATACTATTTAACAACACAAGAAATAAAACCCGTGTAAAGTAAATACAGCACATGTTTTGGATTTATGGGAATATATATGTAATTTTAAGCACAAAACACACTTGCTTCAGATTATACATCATTAAAGCTTCAACACGTTATCGTTAGGATCACTTTTTATTATCATTGTTGGTTGTCTTAAAACATACATTTCAATTAGCAATTATTTCATTTGTATTGTATTTGTAAGTATCCGTTTGGAATTATCTTTATCAATTTATGAAACACCCCATGTGAATGTTGTTATATAAAAGGGATACTGTGGAATCATTTAAAATTGTGGTGGCCAATTTTCGTGGATTGTTGTGTTTTTTTGCTTATCCGTGGGGATGTAATTTCGTAGATGTGTTGTTTTTTCAGTTTTAGTAAGAAAATTTACTCCTTCAAAACTTCGTGGAGGACATACGTTTTTGGGGAAGGGCTACCCAGAAAAACCACGAAAAATGAGCCACCACGAATTCTATTGATTCCACAGTACATCGTTTTAGCTCAACTAAGCTGAAAGCTCAAGCGAGCTTTCTGATCACATTTTGTCTGTCTGTCTGTCCGTCCGTCTGTCTGTAAACAGATTGTCAACATCTTCTTAAAAACCACTTATCCAAAATCAACCAAACTTGACACAAACCATCCTTAGGCTAAGGGGATTCAAAGTTGTAAAAAATAAATACCACGTCCTTTTGCAAATGAAAAAAAAATGACAATAACAAACCGTGAACCATCTTAAAAATCCATTAAACGAAATACACATCCAAAGCAGAGAAACACGGACCTCCAAATAGACAGAGGTAGGATCAGGCCCCGAGTTTATAAAACTTTCTTGAGTACGATCTCGTACTCCAAATCGTACTCCGTGCTCCAAATCATACTCGTACTCAAGGTATCGAGGTTATAAAACTTGTTCATACTCATACTCGTACTCCGGCTGAGTACAAAACGGCGATTTTCTGAGTAAGCTTTGAAGCTTTCTCAAAGTCGTACTCAAGACATTTAATCTAAATAAAATGCAGTGCAAACATATAATATTGTTCATATTGTAACGTTGCTGTATTACATGCTATAATTTAATCATATATACATGTATATGAATTAAAATGGAAAGTTTTTACCATTTTATTAATGACATATCTACATGTTGATATAATGGAGGTGAATTTAAGAGTAAGGGCGAACTGCAACCAAGATTATCAAAATAACTTTTAGATAGTTTGCTTCATTAATTTATGTACATATACATGTAAATCTACGTACAAAATACTATCGTTGAATAGCTCGACTTTTTAAGAATTCTGTTTTTAGTCAAATACGACCCATACATCCCATCATTTAAAACAAAGAAATCAATGCTCATGTATCGTTATTAAACAATTTCAATCAGATGTACTTGCCGGGTCCCTTTTTGATTATAGTGAAGATGTAGGTTAGTTCTAAACATTACAAAGGATGGGGGGATGCATAAAAGTCTAACACTTTCTATTACTTACTTATTAATCAATTATCATTTATGTTGCATGCCACAAAACTTGGAAAGGGAAACATTTTACAGAATAAGCGGTAAATCTGTGGCGGAGTAAAGGAGGTCGCACCCGGCGCCCCCCCCCCCCCAGCCCTCAAAAAAATTGTCCAAATAAAGTTAAATCATACTCCTTCTGGCAAAAAAATGTACAACTTGCGAGTCTTATTAACTTGAGTGATTGACTGATTTCAATGGTGCAATATGAAGAAAACGCGTGTGTTCAATGTGTAACTAAAAAAACCCAGAAAAAAACATTTTGGTTACGCTGTCCTTGTGTTCAAATATGACCAGACACCCATTAACGCACCTTTAACTGTTTAAGTAATTGGTTATGCTAACTAGTGTTTTAACGACTCTTCCATTGTTATTATGATATAAGCTGGTATATATAGTTATCTTTTATTAAAACTTCATTAATTTACATTGTCCCATTGAACTTTATTTTTAAACTGATTAATTTACAGTCATTCGAAAGAATAAAAAAATAAAAGGATATGTTTCTTGGATTTCTACAAGACAGAGGGATTTGATGACTGTAGGTCTTAAATCTACAAACCTAAAAAAATTGCAAATAATTTTATTACTTTAAGTATACCGGTAATCACGAGAAGAAATATCTCAAGCGTCTATTTAAATATCAAAGAAATTTTACCATGGAACATCACCTACCTTACGATCTTTATTATTTATTTTGAATTAAAACATCGAGAGCATAGACATGTCTAAGTATACGTAAGGTGAAATGCATTGTTTGGCTTAACATTTGATTATAAACGCTCGAATATAAGGATGGTGGGTCCCGGTGACCCCAAAGTCCTATGTATTATATTAGTATCTTTTTACAAAAACATTAAGTATGATCGACGCATATATTCTGCTTGAGAATTCGGGTAATTTTCAGTTATTTAAAAGCTTGTTTATGTGAAAGAGAGAGAGAGAGAGAGAGAGAGAGAGAGAGAGAGAGAGAGAGAGAGAGAGAGAGAGAGAGAGAGAGAGAGAGAGGATTATTGTTATTCTACGCAATCGATTGAAAATACATGTACTACTTGTGATAAAAAAGCTTCTTCGCATTTTCATGTGAGAGATTTATATCTGTATAGCTTAGATGTGGGAATATTCATCTCTTAAATTCTTTTATTTCATTAGCAGGTAACTATTTAGATAAAGTAACCAAATATTTATGTCAAATGCATCAAAATTAACACAGTCATGTATTTCGAATTTTAAAGATGAATAGGAAAAGGCTTGCTCAAAAATATTAAATGACGTTACTTAAGATTAAAAATGACACAGTAGGTGTATGTATAAATTCTAAACACACATTTTCAAGCCTTGACTAAGTGAGAAAAACTTGAACCATCAATAAAACCCCACAAAAAGGGTGACAGCAACTTTAGTAAACAGTTTCCTTGAACACGTTGTTTCGGTTAAACGTGGTCCTCATATTGGAAATTTCAAAAATATTTCAATTAGTGAATTTTCTTAAACTCTCGTGCACATTCCCAAAAATATTGAAATGAGAAACTTTACGTGTGTCCTTGGCTTTTGGCATATGTTCATTGATGCAATTCCAACCCCAACCCCCACCCCACCCCTTCTAGATATTAGATGGGTTTTTTTCTCACAAGAATTAAGGCAAATATAGTATGTTGCAATTAAATTGGAATACCCATATAATTTCCTTAGTGTATACTTTCTGAGTGTGAAAATAAACGGATCTTCTCAGTATTTTTGTGATTTTCCCAAGTATATGTTTGTATTTTTTAATTAAACTCTTCCCCGTTTTTCCTAATACAGGAACTGCTCACTAAATATCTTAAGTGATATACTCTCTTCATATTCGTGTAAATTCGTACTTCTTTCTTTTATATTCATATCGTTCCTAACAACATAATTATACTTAATCATCACAAGCATGAATCACTACCTGAGTCTCATGAGAGAGAGAGAGAGAGAGAGAGAGAGAGAGAGAGAGAGAGAGAGAGAGAGATTTGACATAAACACAATTTGTTGATAATTTTACCAATTACACTGGATTTATCGTCTTTGTTGCTCAAAAATTCATAAGTTATAGATGCAGACACGCCTGACCTCCATGCTTGCAGATGAAGAAGGTAATATGAACATGTAAATAATGTGTTACATTTTGTTGATAAATAATTAATCTGAATAAATGTACAGTTTGCCTACATGCCAGGACTATTTACATGAATTACCGTTCTCTGTCTTTCTCCGTAGACGTAAAATTTCATCGATCGGGTTTTGGAGCATACTCCAAATAGTACTCGGCGGAGAACGTACTCCAAAACTTTTATAACCTCGGTTTTTAGAGTCGTACTCGGTAGAGCACATACTCGGAGTACGGAGTACGAGTTGGAGCATGAGTATGGAAAAAGTTTTATAACCTCGGGGCCAGGTGCCTAGGAGGAGTGAGCATCCTCTGCTGACCGGTCACACCCGTCTGTGCTCTTTGTTGTAAGCGGGGAAAACTCGGAAAAGTCCGTAGAAAATTAGGTGATTAATTATGGTCTAACAATTAATATGATAAACGTCTGTCAGCATGTGACCCAGATGAAAATTGTATTTGCTGACAAGCTCGTTGTATCGACCATAGAACTTACGAAAAGATGACTGTTGATAGTCCTGTTTTATCAATTTTTTTGTCAGTAGCTTGCTTCGTCTTAGAAACTGTTCATACGAAGAGCATGTCCTTGCGTATCGAATCAACTGAAAGACAAAAACACCATATGCAGGTGATGAAGGTTTATTGCTACATAAGTAAGGAAAGTTGACTATCGAAAAATTGAAGTCATCGCATTTATCATAAAGCTTTGTTGTTAGGTTACCACCAATGTCTATGACCAGTAAAATATCCAAATATGAACATTTGGGAAAGAAAGCTAAAACTTGTTTGGAAGTATCGTTAGGTAGTGATATTTCAAGTTTATAATCATAATCATGAATCCCGGGGGGGGGGGGGGGGGTAGGGGGGCGGAGGGGGTTGAATGATGTCACAAAGAGAGGGGGGTACAAATTTATACATTGAAATAGAAAATAGAAAAATCTATTTAAATCTTTTTCTAAAAAAACATTTGCCTTAAAAAGCTGAAACTTTAGTTAAAGTACCTTCAAATTATGTAGATTCAAATTTGTTCAAATCACAATCTTTAGCACAATCTTTAGGATTAATTTTAGGCCACATTTGGGATTCAGTTGTAAAAAGGAAAACATTTGAATTTTTCACAAAAACTGAAATGTTATCATATGCTTTTACTTTAATTCAAACATTTTTATATATTGCTGATTCTTTAAAATTGTTTAAGCGGTGACCCATGGACGTTCATTGGGCCTCACAAGGCGTTCAGAATTTTATGTATATCATGTATATAAACAATTGTTAAGAGTCTTTTTGAGAAATGCAATGCTTAATGTGATATGACTATAAAATCATCCTGTTTGAAAAGGGAATCATAAATATAAAAATATGCAGGGGGAAACAGGTTTTTTTTCGTATAGGATCTACATGTATTATACCACATTGTCCAGATATTTTGTATTATGACTCCATTAAGCTGATTTTATCATGCCTATTGTCGCTCAGGTGAGCAATGTGGCCGATGGGCCTCTTGTTCTCAGTGTGTGACAAAAGCGAATTGATTATAGACACAATGGGGACAATTCAATGTAAATGTTGCAGATAAACTACCATTATTTTGCAAAATAGATACAATATTCAAACGTGTAATTTAATTTATTAGTTAAGTCATGTTGGAGTTTGATATCTCGTATACAATTGATATGTCGAAGTGATCTCAGTCACAACTACTTATTTCTTAAGTATTTTACCCTCAATATTTTGAATACTTGGATATCCCAAAGTTTTAAACAGTCTCCACTAGTTCAAGATAACAAAGTTGGTATAGACTAGTAACGATATGCTTGAACATTTACACATCTTTATTAATGAGATTTTTGATGTACTTGCTTTCAAATAGACTGTCCATATAAGTATTTCGGGATGAACTGCACAGAGTGTTGTAGTGGACATTGTATTAACAACAAGACATGTGACCATGTTAGTGGAGAGTGTTCGGATGGTTGTCTGGACGGATACATTGGAATATTTTGTAATGACAGTAAGATACAGGAATACAATTGCTCTATTAAAAACCAATTTCAAAGATTATATTTTGTATTTGTTTTCAATAATCCATATTGTATCAAATTTTTATGCGCACATTAGCGTGCATTGACGGATATTACGGACCAAACTGCTCCAATAAATGCCAGTCAAAATGTAGAACTTGTCGACACACAGACGGAATGTGTACTTGTGCTGCAGGTTGGATAGGTCCTAAGTGTAACTCAGGTATCAATTATTTCAAAGATAAATTATCACAACAATGGAATCATTAAGCAACCTGACCTTTATAACCTATTAAAAAAAAGGAAAAAAAAAATTGTCTTTCAAAGTTTATGCTCCTTCCTGTCAAAAAGTGATTGTTTAATTGTATTAATGCATGTTATTTACATAGTTGAAAATTCCCTTCCACCCATCTTTCCAATTGTCTCCATTTCATGTATGATATGGAAGTATACATTTTTCCTTCAAATAACATCTGCTATGATTTTCTGTACTACTTTGCAACATTTATGCCTTTTTTTAAACATTTTTCAAGAAATTTTTATCCTTCTCTAGCTTTACCGTGTGTGTTTGAATTCTATTTTAGTTTAAGACAGGCATCACACTCGTAGGTAATTACTGTTTTAGCGTGGTTTAATAAAAGGATACAAGAAACCAGAATAGATATTGATATTTTCACTTATAAAAAATATGATTGTTAGCTTCCTTTCATTGAAAAAAAACCCAAACAAACACAAAAAAACAAAAAAAAAACAAAAAAACAAAATAAAAAACAAATGCAGAATGGCAGGTCTATTTTTGAATAAAAATGCTACAAGTCATCCAATTAAGCAAAATGAGCAATTCTTAGCATCAATGATGATCATTTCAAATATGTGTGAGAAATGACTCACGAAAATTGCCACAAGTTTCATAATATTAGGTAAAATATTTCAAACTAATGCTTTGTATGAAAAAAATTAATAAGGGGAGGGTATGCAAGTAGGGGGAGGGTATATATGTGTCCGATGATAACTTACAAGAACTCAGTTCCATATTAATAACTGTTACAGGGCAATCCCTTTGGGTAAATCATCTTCAAAAAATGTTGGGTGAAAAATGTGGTAAGAAAGGTTGCAGGTGCGCGACGCAGGCGTTGTAGCCCTGCTTCCCAAGAGTATCATTGTACCTCGTTAATCTTAATTTAAGACAGGCATCACACTTGAAGGTACTTAATGTTTGAGCGAGGTTTTTTAAAGGAGGCAAGAAACCAGAATAGATATTAATATGTTCGCTAACAAAATATGAATGTTAGCTTCCTTTCATTGAAACAAAAACAAATGTAGAATGGCGGTCTATTTGTGAATAAAAATGCTACAAATCATCAAATTAACCAAATTCTTGAGCAATTCTACGCATCAGTGATGATAATTCAAATATGTGTGAGAAATGACTCAAAGAAATTGCCACAAGTTTCATAATATTAGGTAACATATTTAAAACAATCCTTTTTAGGAATACCAATAAATATGGGAAGGGTATGCATGTAGGGGGAGGGTATATATGTGTCCGGTGATAACTTACAGAAACTCAGTTCCATATAAAGAACCATTAAGCACAGCGTAGACGAAAATAAAATAAAAGAAGCTGTAAGTATTATTTTCCAAAATGAATCAATAAAAACATCCATATACGAAAACCTAAATTCACAAATTGCAAAACCTGAAGAGGAAAATAAAATTCAACGACATTTAACAGTATTCAAGACGAATATGTTTAAAATTCTCCGGAATTAGATATGAGAAGCAGGTTAATATCGACAATGCTATATTCAACAAAGTAAACAAAGTCGTGTTCAAAGGAATAGCCCACAACATCAACATATGGAGGATTGATCGCCACCATGTGGGACGTACCATCCATGGTAAACCCAGAAATATCAAAATCTGTTAGCTAACCTGCTCAACGAGCATTTTGCTAGTGTATCAACTGTTAATAATGAACCAGGTATCACACTGCATGGACCAGGGCCTCCCAATTATTTAATTGATTATTTTATCATTACAGAACAAGAAGTACTGGATCAGCTCCAAGTATTAAATGTAACAAGACCTTCAGGCCCTGATAGTATGTCTCCTTTGGGTCTACAAAATATTGCTTCATCTACATGTATTAAAAAAAAACACTTACAAAGTTTATAACTATTCCCATAGAATAGGTCAACTTTCAGATATTTTGAAAAACTCCCAAATTACTCTTATTTCACTCCTATTTTTAAAAATCAAGCGGGCTCTCAAATGAATTTTGAAAAGATTTTTTGTTTCATAAAAAATAGAATTTGCTGTAACTCATTTTATAAAAGTGTTTGTCCTACTTAGTACTAAAACAGTTTTTGTCCCATTCTTTTTTTCATGAAAAACATCATTGTCCCATGCCTGTTTGTACCGGTCCCATCATTGTGGTAAACTTTGCCTGGTCCCTTATCTTCATTAAACAAACTACGGAGAACCGTACAAAATGCATTTAAGAAATAAAAGTTTACTTGTGTAAATTTAAAATGATATTACTATAGCGAGCACGCATTTTTGTTGCAAGAGCCACCTCGTACTTGCATTGATTTATACTATTAGATATCAATTAATCATCTCCAATCAATAGCATATCATTGATTCTTTTTGACAATAATGTTAGAATTGGAGATAACAGAGGTTAACCAGTAGAGTGCACTCACAGACTAAAGTATTTCAAAGACTGATACTGGATGTGACCACGCTATCAACCCAAAACAACATTTAAAGAGCCATATATAACCAAAACGTTCTAAACATGTAATGGGTGTCAAGTTTCATCTATGCCATATTTCAAATAAATAAAACTGCTTGTATTATACAAAAACACCTGTTATCTCTAAATCTATCGTGTAACACCTCCATCTCCGTCGAATATCTAACCGCCACCACACATCTTCTCTGGGTATTGGGCTCTTGGAAGTGTTGGTATCATCGATTGAGCACATGGGCTACAACAGGCGTTAGTAAACTGTGGTGTTTAGACCAAATAGTAGCGCAAATACCCTTGTTACGGTGAAATGACCTGGAGAAGAGTCAGCATGTAGTATGAAGATCTTGTGCTTGGTTTTGGTTGGTTGGTTTGAGACATTGGTCTGGGCCACTGGTCTAAGACACCCAATTGAGATTTGAGACAGTGCTCGGTTTTATCCATAGCCTGGTCAAGGGAGAACAAGATGTTGTTCATACGTCACACCTATTTGTGTTTTATAATCCGAGGTCTGATTCATCGCGGGCACAATATGACTTAGCCCACAGTTACATTAGAACCAAAATAAACCGCAACAGTTTTTTTCTAGAGGAAATGAGAAATAGCTTAAAGGACACATCCCAACAGAACAAGTCGAAAAAAAATATAGGTTTAAGAAAAACATCTTACGTTAGTAATGATGATTCAAATGATTGGTTGTACAAGTTTTGAACACTTTGGCTTTTTTCGAAGTTGGATAGAAAAGGCCAACCTAGACTAGTTTGGGAGCCTGATACGCAGCAAATATTATCATTTGATTACGTATGTGGCCTAAAAACGACTATGAGGTTCTTTGTGCAGGAATGGGAAATGTAAGCATTGTTTTTTTCAACAGTGGGTTTACATGTTCTACTAAGATCATGTTCAACTTCACGCCTAGTGTTTGACATCTGACTTAAAGTAAGATATTGCAACAAAACTGACGCCATACCTTACTTTTGTCGGAGATCGTTTGCATGAATGGAACTGTGATTTTATAACCACTGGTCGGGCTTCATTTAATTCACCATATCACAATTGCAATAAGAGTTATTAGAGTTATTAAATGGTTTTCCCATACGTATACTTGGTCCGCACAGTTTCCGAAACAATCAGTATTTCTGTATTTGAATTCGTGTTTAAGGGTTAAAAGTTATTTTTGTATACTGTACTTATTGCTTTCTTTTTTACCCTATAGAAGCACAACCATATGATACACGTATCGCAGCCTTTTTAGTCCGAGCTATTCTAATCACATTGTGTCCGTCTCTCCGTCCGTCTATAAACTTTTTTACATTTTAAACTTCTTCTGTAAAACCGCTTGGCCAATTTAAACCAATACTAACACAAAGCATCCATATGGGTAGGCGCATCATGTTCCAGATGGTCTGCCTCTAATGACTCTTGGGAACTTTGGGTGCTGTATAGTAAGACAGGCAGGTCAAAGTCATCAGAGGTGTCCCCTAATAGTAGTTCAAATAAGGATGGTAGCTGTAAGTGTAATTGAATTATATTTACAGATATATCATCTCTTGTAGAAACATTATTATTAGTAGTTATTTTCAAGGTTACAATAAGTTTTTTTTTCCAAAACGAGATTTCGAATGAGGAATAAAATGCAGGAACGATATTCCGCCCATCAAACAAAGAAAAGAATCGAAATGTATATCATCTCGTCCTGAATCTCTAAAAAATTAAGAGACCTGGAATATGATCGATTGTGTGTGTTAATGTTCTACTGAAGAATTTTTCAATCATGCATATAGATGTCAATATTAACTTGTAAAGGACTTGAAAGAGGTACAGCGCACTGATATCCGATTTTGCCTAAAATATAGTACTTTTGCAAACATCGTTTTTTATACAATATTTAGTTAAAATATATTCTACAATATTCAGTTAAAATATATTCTACAAAACGCAAATAACCCAATAACACATGCTGAAAGAGTCTTAATTATAATCATTAAAATATTCAGGTTTTGTTAGAGATGTAAAAGAAATAGTTAATATATGATAAAAATGGATATTTGACTATTTGAATCGTTCCAAACCAAAGAAATCCGATTACGATTAAGTTCTACAGGCATTGTAGTACACGTTTACATTAAATTCGTTTTGTTTTAATGTGCTCTTCGTAATAAAAATTAGACAAATTTTCGATTGGTGTCTTTTATAAAAAAAATAATGTTGAAATAGCCATTCATATTGATAAGACATTTTCTGAAAAATGTAAGATGCATGGCCTAGCGGTAACACGGTGGTCTCTTTGATTTGATGGTCGCTGGATCGAATCCACCATGTAGTAAATATTTTTTTGATCATTTATTTATGAAACATGACCAAAATAGAGGTATCGAGTTGTATGTATCTAATCTTCTTGAATTTAAAAAAAATATATTTTATTTAATTCAATCTGAGTATAAGCACACCCAATATAAACACATCTCTTCATTAACACTATACATGTGTATGTCCTCTATTTACGCATTTTACTTGACCTTAATTATCACGGTTCATATTATCAACTGACATTTAACACAACAATGTATGTCAAATCAGGTGTTTCAGACACCATTATAAAATCGGTATCTAGGTTTTTAAAATCATACTGCGACAGTTAAGTACATAGAGCTATTTTTAGTAACAGGTACTTTACAACCAAACACAAATGTAAGCGAAATAATGGGAAAATGCCCTTTACCTCTTTTAAACTGTTTAAAATATCCTTACAGCAAAATAACCTAAAACCTTGAACTTTCAAAGAAATGAAATAATCACCCATAAATAGGGTCTGTAAGTCTCGTTTGGTTTCACTTTCGCTTTACCACTTCCGGGTACCTCTACTCGGTAAACAAATAGAGAAATAATATGGATTATTGTTTTGCTATCGGTTGCACACACAAGACCGGTAAAAAGTTGCAGTGCAATTTATACCGATTTCCGACCGACGTCAGGGAAAGGAAACGATGGGCTGAACGATGTAGGTAAGTAATCATAACAAAATATATATCTGAAAAGTCAAAGAGAGTTGCCGACGTCAACAGGTCAAAAATACCGAACAAAATTGATTAAAATGTTTAAATAAATGATTGATTAAAGATTTCATTTGAGTTTAATGTACAATTAAGAATACTTTAGCCTAAACATTTTACTTATCGTTAAAACACGTAATTTTAGGAGAGCAGACAGAGATTATAATCCAAATGACAGGATTTGCAGCTGCCATTTTCTCGATGGCAAGAAAGAGAATGGACCAACTGTATTCAGTTATAGTAAAAACATTGGAAGTTTTCCAGATGTAACCATACCAAAAAGGTATCAGAAAATCCGCAGTTCCACAAAATACAAATATTTCATTACCAGTTATACTACATACATGTATGATTACGTACATTTAGGAATGGATTATGTTATCATATATTATATATATTTATAAAACATGTTTATATGTAAACTGTAAAGCAAAAGATAAATATGAAGATATAATGTCAGATTTAAGTACATGCAGGTTATCCAACTACAATGAATATGCACATGAATATTGTATGTTTATAATGATCTAATTGAACATTCATTTTACATACTGGTGCGTGCATTAAAAAAATATTTTATTGAAAATTCACAAGAAGAAAATGCAATACTACAGCAACATCAAGTGAAAAGGCAGATCATGTAATATGCTAGTCTCTTATTTCTTCATAGACGTAAAATTATGAAACCTGCTGTAGAGGAAATATCTGCTTCCAACATAGATGTGGGAGCTGAGGCTGAAGTTGAGGCCAATTCGAATATTACTGTACCAGACAGCATAACTGTACTTCATGATCACGAGTATGCAACTTCAGGTCCTCAACATAATAAAGGTACCAACATTGTGTTAAATGTGTTATCACAACCAGATACAAATGCATGTACAATGTACAAATATACGTCAAGTACTTTTACATAAACAGAAAATGTGATACTCCTTTATCTGTGTTTTTAAGCTTCCAAGCAAAGTGTTTCTATGTGTTTGTATATTTATAAACATGTATACTAGGTACTTTATATATTGTAAACAGTTGTTATTCTTCCAGCATCCCTTAAACATATGGAAGAGGAATTAGTAAAGTTGCAGCAAGAAATTAACATGCTCAAGCTTAAAAAACCGTCCATGACAATTGGGAACATAATTAATGACCCTGAAAAGGTATGTTACGATGAAAACTATAGATTTTTGCAGTATAAAGATCTCCTTATTGGCTTGCATATTTGAAAACATTATTCAACAGTATTTTAATAACATAAATGTGATTGTTGTTGTTGGTTTCTTTTTGTACAGATGCTGTTGTATACATCATTTTCTGCAGATACCTTTTACATTTTGGAGAACCTCGTGGAGAGAATGGGCCCGTTCAATTATTATGGTGGTTGGACTTTGGTGAACTTTAGTGTCAGTGATCAGTTGTTGATGACATTAATGAAGTTACGACTCAACTGCAGGGACCTTGATTTAGCAGAGAGGTTCAACACTAGTCGTGCTAGCGTGTCCAATATTATCAACACATTTGTGCATGCCCTGCATGAAATTTTGTTTGAAGGGGTCATGAAAGCTGTCGGAATACCAAGTCAACTGAAATGCCAAGGATCCATGCCAAAGTCATTTGAAGAATTTTCATCGGTTAGAATTGCAATGGACGCCACAGAAGTGACACAAGACATCCCAACAGATATGAATAGCCAGTCACTGGCATACAGTAACTACAAGAGTCGCCACACAGTAAAGGCTTTAACTTGTGTTGCACCTAATGCTGCTCTTGTGTTCTGTTCCGATCTTTATCCTGGATCAACCTCAGACTCCGCAATAGTGGACCATTGTGGCATATTAGGGAAGCTGCAAGCTGGTGATATGATCCTGGCTGACAAAGGATTCAACATTTTTGATAAACTTTCAAATGGTGTCACCCTAAATATCCCGCCTTTCCTCACTAGCAAATCACAGTTCACCAAGGAAGAAGCTCAACTGTGCTATAAAATAGGCAGAAGCAGAATCCATGTGGAGCGGGCAAATGAGAAAATAAAGAACTTTGAAATTCTGAGCCATATTCCATCACAGTATAGACACCTATCCACTAAAATATTTCAACTTTGTGTGGCCCTTGTTAATTTACAGGCTCCCCTTTTGAAAGAGATTGCAGAAAAGTATGACATTGAAGAACCTATTCAGTAGGTCAATGCTTATGTTAAAAAATGCACATCTAGAATTTGCAACCCTCTAGTTGACACAGTGTACTATATTTTCTATGCATGTGTTCATGTGAGATTATAAAGTTAAGATTCTTTGTTTACTTAATTCTATTGGTATGACATCGTCACAAACAAAGGCCAATATGTACATCATGTCATAAGACAAAGCTATGCAAACTCTGTATCGTGGCTAGTGGTTTGATTAACAAAAGTTACTGAACCATTTTCTCATTTATTGTGTTTATTTATTATACCACTGACATGTAGACACAGAATAACAGACAAAATGAATTATAAACTTGGCAGAAACACTTTATAATAAAATTCGATCATGTTCAAGATGTTTGATGACCATGATGCATCTTTCTCGATACGAACAACTTGAATGTCTGCCTGAGTCTACACTACTAAGTCACAGCACTGTGTTCCTGTCAGGTACAACTGTCCTTGGATCTGGTGCCAATAATCATGTTGTGTTCTGAGGTGAAGTGAATTATCACTTGGATTAGAATCTAGAAATGGGAAGTGTCATCTCATATATTGGTTACATGTAGAATAGCAGTGACAGCATGTAAATAAGAGGTTTAGGCATAAATGTACTTCAATATTCAGAATGAAGTGCAAGTTATTGAAATGTTACTTGCTAACCATGAACATTTTTGATAATATTTCATCAATGAATCTTCAATAAAGCTCAAATAGGACACATACATGTATATTTTCATATAAGTATTACAATATATTTATCAATAAATGTGCACAATTCAAGATTAAATCCCCATACAATATAAATAGTATAGGTTTTTTAGCTAGCTTACCAAGAAAACACATCCTTCACATTTGAACAAGCTTCTTTGATTGTCATTGATCTGGCGGAAAATGGACATTTCACCTCAACAATGTCAGGTGACAGCAATGTTAAGTTCTGTTCTTGTTGATGGACTCGTTCAGTGATGTTCTTTGGATTTCCTTGAACAAAGCCATCTGGAGAGGCTCCAAGTACCCCAGACTCATGAAGCCAAATTCCTACAACAATATTTAAGAATGGTTATTCGAATTATTAAAGGAATTGTATGTGTTTGGGAACAATACATGTAGTGCTGTACTTAGCTTTTAGTACTTTCAGATGATGTTTCTTAAACATATAAAGGCAGGGATTGATGTCAATAATTAGGTTATCTAGAATTTATGGTAAATAATGTTTTAACATATTTTTTAACAATTTATAATTGCACAAATATAATGACAATTTCATACAAACTCAATAAATTATTATATCCTTAAAAAACGTACCTGTCTCTAAAACATTAACTTCAAAGACCTTGCAGTATTCTTGTATTGCAGTCTTCTTATGGGTAAGTCCCCATTGGATTGGTGCTCTCTTTTCCAAGTTGTACGCACTCAGTAGTCTTTTTTTCAAGGAAATGTTTAACCTAAAATATTTTGAATGGATTTTGAAATGATCTAAATCAACATACTCTAAAATAAAACTACTGTAGTTTTATCATTTATTGAATAGCACAATATTGTGTCAATTTTATTGTTATTTTTTTTAAAGTAGATCATTAAAATGAAGAAATCATCGAAGTAAGATAAATGGCTTTTTCAAACATGTTCAGGGCTACTGTTAAAGAATTTACATCATATTCTCAATAGTGTGTGATTTTAAAAATTCAGAAAAACTGATATCTTTAAACTACCGTAAGTATCTTTAAATATTAAAAATGCATCTTCACTAATGAGGTCGAAGAGACATGCACAGTGTTTTTTTTTAAAAGCATACCTTTTTTTCGAACAGCTGTAACAATTTGTCCAAAATTGGATGCTGTGAAACGCAGCTTGCGAACCTTGGCCCACAAGGTATTTTCCCGTTGCCCTATAGTGGTCCATGCAGTCTGGATATTTTCTCTGGTGACATTGAAAGCTTCTCCCTATAATCATGGTTTTTAATTAGATAGTGATTCTGTTAGAAGATATCTTTAAGGGAAAAAGCTGATATATGTACCATAGGCTTGATTAGAATATTATTGATACAGTGCAATATAAAAGTGATGTCAATATATTAGGTTTAAACATACATGTACCTTAAAAAGGATTCCTTGCATTCAGCATTCAAGAAATATGTGCTTTGAAATAGTTCTTGTATCAAGACAACAGGACTATCTTCAGTTGCGGGTTCTTTTGACAGAATCCAGTGCATTGCTGTACAAATAAATTGAATCAGAAATATTTTAGTCTGAAATAAAATTCACAAAGCGCATGTTTCTGCTTGGCATTTACTTACAAGAATATTGTTAAATAAGAACCTTCAGTTTTTGTTCGTTGACATTTGACATTACAAATATTGAAATTAGATATACTGCAAGCATTTGTGTCAATACAAATATGCTTGTCTGATTCATTTTTAGTAAAATGTTATAACAGCCATGGCTTAATACAACCAAAAAATAACACTAATATCAAAGTACATTTAATATCAAAATTCCAGATACCCAAAAAGTATTCTATAATGATAATTCTGAAAAAAAAGTCAACAACCCCCCCCCCCCCCACCAACAAATCAAGTTAAAAAAAAAAGACAATGAATGCATTCAACGTGAGAACATATTAAAAGGGAAGAAATTGAACATGAACTGGGAAAACCTGTAAATCTGCCTAGTTGGCTAAGTTGATTATAAAAATATAATCGGTCTTCATCCGTCACCACACGTTTTAAGGCTCTATAAGTGTGTGTGATATTAAATATATAAATATCAACAATTGTTACTGAAATCAAGTATTTTTTGTTGAAACATTGCTTTGAAAATAAAAAAAAAATACATGTACCTGTATCCTGGTTGTTTTGGTGGAAATAATTCCTCCATGGTTGTTGTCACCTTTGGCTGTGTCGACTTCGGATGTTTTAACCAACTGCATTTTATATCGGTTTTACTTGCCTTCTTATATCTGCAATTTATGAAGAATTATGGTAAAAAATATTTGATGGAGAAACAACTGAATATACCGCAATTATGAGAAATGCACGTTGCATTTTATAATGATATCTGAAGAATTTTCACTCATTATTTACTAACTTGAGTTGAAATCTAATACACATCAAAGGTGAACAGATTATCCAATGATTTTCAAACATTAACCACATTTTACAATAATATACCAGAACACTTGCCCATAAAGGAGAGTTGCTGCCACATGATGACACTTAAACCTCCCCATAGGACACTCGCATGATGATGACTCCACCACACCGTTATCTTCAGATTCAAGGAATATCTATTGCAATGCATTATAACATTAAAGCTGACATGAATTCATAAAAGCATTTGGTCGCCATATTAGTTTCGATCGCTCCTCTACTGCCACTGGGGTATATATACCGGTTGAGAAAGTTACGGTCGGTTGCTTTCAGATCGAGGCATTCACGTTGCACGGACTTCTAAATGCATGAACTACACATTGTGCATGTAGTAAAATGTAGTAATAAAGAATAAAGAAAACAACAATCAATGAAATACAAAGTATATTTATTCTTTGATGTCCAAGGTATCTGTATTATTTTGCACCGATAGTGCTGCCTTTCTTCGCATGCACATCGAACACGTGTGTCGTTCATACAGAGTGCATAACGTCTGCATCTTCTTGAAAACCCCGGCGACACTACATCCAACACAGTAGATAAATGATAGTAAATCCAAGAAAGTAACAACGTTTCTATCCGTTCCTACAAAAACTCCCCGTTTATAAAATCCATGCGATAATTGACATTGCTCTATCTGCCACAGTGTGTGGTTTGCGCATGTGCGATGTTATAACATACACAGGAAAACGGTCTACAATTATCGAGGAACTTCTGAAGTATCTGCGCCTGGATTTCAGTCTGTCTTGTTTCGTCGTTTATTTGATATATCTTGCCAGCGAAGTGGTTGTCATATTATTTTCGTTCAAAACGCGTTTTTACAAGTCTTTTCGTCCAAGGTAACGTGTTCGGGTGTGTGAAATTCCTGAATGGGGTGAAGCATGACGAGGGCTCTCGGCCTTATATAGGGTGTGTGTAGCGATGAGCAGAACAATAGAAATCGACAACTTATATGGCGGTAGTCGGAGATAAAAGGGAAGTAATGCGTATTTATGAATTCATGTCAGCTTTAAAAAGAGATACAATACATGTACATGTACCTACACTTGTCAACAGATGTAAAATTTAATCATTCTCAATATGTTGTACTTCATACACACGATCTAATCATACACGTGTGCTACAACAGCTGTACAGTAGAATTATCCAATAATTAGATATATAGGTACATGCTTGCAGATTTGTTTATGCATGTACGATAACGTTGGACTAATGGTTTGTTTTGTTTTCAAGTATGATTACATCATGGAAGGAGCAATCTTTTCAACTTTTAATGAATTTTTTTTTGTTTTATCAAAAGAGTAAAAGATATATTATAGCCTATATACGTGAGTAAAAAATCAACAAAGCACCTGAACTTTGTATGATGTGTCCCTCATTGATGCTTAAACATTGGCAGTAATAACATGCAACTCGTCAAACGCGAAACGGAGAACCCTCTGAGACTCAACTGCAGCTTCACTTTTCCTTTTAATCTTTGTTAAACCCTCAACATAATTTGCCCAATACAATATGGATAACGCCATATCGCTCGAGGTACCTGGAAGTTAATAATCTCGTAAAATCTCGTTGGTCAGGTGACGAGACTTACAGACCCTATAGGAATTGAAATATCGTACCACTTGTTCAATTCTTTCCTTTGTCAAAAGATATATCATTGGTTTGAAAGGAAGGAATTAGTTGTATATTGTTGAGAACTGAATCCATCTTCCTTTATCAAATTTTTTGGTGAAATTTCCAACGACAAAAGAAAATTTCTCAATCCTTCCATTAGATGACATCCCTATTGTAATATTTGAATAAATATTACACATATTCCTGTATGAAAAGGGTGGACTTTCATTTGGTTCATTTTACTTTGATTTTTATTGAATGTTTACATAAAAGAAAACTATGTTTGTATTTTGGGGGTATTAGGCTGGGTGCCATTAGTGTGTAAACAAGGCTAAGCTATTTTTGTTACAATTTATTTTTATTTACTGTCAACTTTGTTATATATATAATATGCTGATAAATGGAACACAATTTTGAGTGTTACAACATCCCATTTTGATAAAAAAAAAAATGGCCTTGAAGAATTTGCTTTTGATTTACATAAACCCCCCCCCCCCTTCAATATCTCAATGCAGGGATTATGATATGGACAACTTGTTTTTGTAACATTTCCCGCAGCTTAAAATTATATGGTTAAGGTTATTTTAAAGGTTTAAATTTCCTTATATATTTTTTGTAATAGCAAGCGCAGAGCTTGACGGTGCAAAACACAGTGTGGGCAAATAGATTGAAATCAAAAGTGTTGTATACATTAAACAGGTCGGGTACACTACCTTATATGGATAGCATTATTTAACACGTGACAGTAATTTTGGCAAACTGATTCTCCAATCCATTGAATGAGTTGCAATGCATGACGGTCTATACCGTGTTTACGATTTAACAAACGCACGTGGTATTTGTCTGTTTTATACACAATATTTAATTGCTTGCCGGAATGTTTGTACATCTTGATTTTTACTTTAGAAGGTAAAAAAGGAAAGATTACGTACCATTAACTTTGTTCCATGCTCACATTAAAAAATACTGTTGTTTTAGTTGATTAATTGTGGCTTCAAAACTGATCAGTATCAAACGACTGACAAACATACGTATACAAGTACAAACATATTTTGATAAGAAAAAAACATCACATTTGTGTATTGGTGACATTATCATTGTGCACTAGAAATAAAAACAGGTAACTGTACATTTTTAACATACGTGAATAGCCACTGTAGTAGAAATGCACAAATATACAAACGCAGAAGCACAAGCTATATCCAGCATAAAGTAGTTTGTCCGTTAAGCATTCTGATGAATGTCCCTGAAGAAAATATCAACGCGCGTTCTACTAATGTTGTCCAAAATATGAGGTATCACGTGAAAAAAAAACAGTACTCGCTGCTTTTAATTCAATAGGACGTACCTCTCTTTTGAACATTGACAATGGGGTATTTAAATAGGTTGATATAAGTCCTCATATGCAATATATTTTAAGTGTGAGCATAGAAATTGAAGTTCAGACATCATTGTCCATATTACTTTCATAAATTCTGAAAAATCATTCAAAATGAGTTTCCAAAAGACAATTCAAAATGGTATATATTTTCAATACGCTTTGTATACACTGAAACTTGTAGTAGCCCACAATGCCTTGCAACTCATTCACCTGATTGGTTTGTCGATAAAAGTAAACAGATGCCTAATTTAGTATGCAAATTTATCCCGACGTCACAAAATATAGTGGTCTCGACCTGTTAAAGGCAAAGGCCGTTTATAAGTCGGAATCAACCCCAACCCCTCCCCCAAAGGTTTTATCCTTTTTGATTTGATTTCTAAAGAGTTTTCTCTATACATTACACTACCTGAGAATGCTTAAATGCTAGCTTCCTGAGAATGCGTCCACACAAGTAACAGGTTTTCTGCCAATTGGTTTTTAGGAAGAAGATTTTGAAAGATTTTTCTCTATATATTTCTATGTAATATTCCAATACCCCCCTCCCCCTTGTGGCCCTATCGTACCCCCAGGGATCACGATTTGAACAATCTTGAATCTACACAACCCGAGGATGCTTCCACATAAGTTACAGCTTTTCTGACCAATTGAGAAGATTTGTTGAAGATATCACCAAATTTTCAATAATTCTAAATTATCTCTCCTTGAAAGAAGACCCTAACATTTTTTTAAAACTTGAATCCCCTTTATCTGAGGATGATTTGTGTGAAGTTTAGTTGAAATCAGTGGTTCTGGAAAAGTTGTAATGTAAAACGTTTACAGATGAACGACAGACAAACGGACAACGAGCAAAACGTGATCAGAAAAGCTTCTTTGGGCTTTCAGCTCAGGTAAGCTAAAAAAAGATTAAACACTTAATTAATTTATTTCTATTTCTGAACATGTATGATGTACGTTCCTCCACTGACCAGGGGTTATTTACTTTTAATTTATATCGTTTATAGCAAGTGAACCCACACACGCATGACCCAGGAAACAAGAAAAGATACGGGTACGGTTTAGAGTTGGGGATCTCAACCATTTCAAGATAGTTGGGCACTTACTGTTTTAAAGGGTCAGGACAACCCCTTGGTCTCATGACTTGCATACCATTTGATACCCTATATGACACCAGGAACAAGTTTTATATATATGGTTTAGGGATCAGGATCCCACTTGTTTTGAACTATTCGGTCATTTTCAATTCCTAATTTGGGATGGGGTGGAGGTGGAAGATAACCCAATGGGCCTGATCTAATAAACCCCATATCTTGCCTATGGGTCGGTATATGATTTTATTATTAGAGGTTTTTTTTATAGGTTATATAACTATTTTCAATAGAGTCTACAACTTTTCTCATATGGTTCTATAAGTCTTGAATGTATATTTTGTTATCCCCTCGCGCAACTTGTTGCGAAGGGGATATAGCATCGCTACTGTGCGTGTGTGTGTTCGTATGTGTGTGTGTGTATGTATGTATGTGTGTGTGTGCACTCAGCTTTGAAGCAAGTTTAAAGAAAAGCCCTTGCACAGATATTTATCAAAGTTCGTACAAGTATTGAGCATGGTAAAAGGATTAAGCCTGATTATTTTCAAGTCAATTAGTTGAGCACGTTTTAATATATCGTGAAATAACACAGAAATTTTATGTACGACTAGACAATAACTACTTCCGCTTCATTACTGTGAAACCAAAGTAAAAGTAAGCAGTTCAAATCAACAACTTGATATTTTTCGATTTAAATCTAGTACAGGTAAAGAAACAGTAGTTTTTGTAGTAATGGAGGGTTAGTAGAATGTGATCTCTTCATTTACATAACTATATATTTCAAAATAATACATTCCCCACTTAATAACACATGTCGCGAGGGGATGCTCCGCTTAGCGGTGCCCTTGTTTAATGATGCTGCATTTAAATATGCTTACCCGCTGGAAAAAAATGCCAATGGTTTTATCTAGTATTTCCTTGTATGATGATATGCACAAATTAACCGTTCTACTTCCACCACCAGGTTTTAGTTTCACTTGCTGGTATTTGTACCGGTGTATCGTAGAATAATGACCCCCGAAGAATAATGACTGGGGGTCATTTTTCGACGTAGAATAATAACCCCCCGGTCATTATTCTATGCAGAAAAATGACCCCCGGTCATTTTTCGACGTAGAAAAATGACCCTTTGGCCTGAAGTATAAGTGTCGTTTTCATAAAAATGAGCACACTCTACAAGAAGAAAAGTGACCACTGTAGAATAATGACCCCCTTATTGGATCAGGGTAACCAATTTTTATTCTTGTTTACATGAGAGGGGGGAGGGGCATTTTTCTTCATGTTGAACATGAAGAAAAATAGCCCCTTGGTCTTTTTTCTTCAGAAAAATCCAATTATTCTTTAGCAGGGGGGGGGGGCATTATTCTACGTCGAAAAATGACCCACGGTCATTGTTCTACAGGGGTCAGAAAGAATATGACAATGCCCATGTTTAGCTATATGGAAAACCTCAAATATATGTTCATTAAAGTAGATCCAGTGTTCTGTGACGTCACACTTTTTTGTAAAACTTTGAATTCTTTAAAAATTGTGCACGATAGTTTTATTTATTTTATGTGAATATAATCACATGGATGTAATTAGAATTATTGGTAGGTTAAAGATATTTTTGCACTTAATTTTATACTAAATTTCCAAATTTTTATATATTTTATCTATGCAAAGGGGAAATAACTCTTTTTCTGACTTTTCTCTCAGTTGTATGTCTAAATGCTATAGTTTTTCTTATTCCAACGATTAATTTTAGAATATTTTTGTAATTTTAGTTTTCTGATAAAGTAGACATTAAAATTAAACAAGAAAAACAAATTTCTGCCCACAAGATTTTACTTTTAACAGAAAAAAAATACATTTTGCTAATGCTAAAATATGCTTTAGTTTATGTTTATCTGGCATCTCAAAAAGTGTGATGACATGTATATTTTTTCTAACAATTGATGACATTTAAGTCTATTAAGTCGAAATCAGTTCGGTTATTCAACTTTCCTCAGAGAATTTTACGAGTATGGAGCTACCTTAATAAGTTGCATTCAGTATCTAAAGATGAGTCTTCGATAAGCTAGGGATGGTAATTTAATGTCAGAGACAAAGTTACAAACCTTTAAGCTGTGTACTAAATAATGCTTTACTGTAAAAAAAAATCTAACGTATGGGTTTTAATATTCCCCAAAGATGGCGGGCAAGGGACATAAGTTCACATAACTTTTGTAAAGTGGGGATTGGTGGCAATGATCTATAGAGTGTATAATAATACAATCTTAAGAAGACATAAACACTAAACTGAATGAGTCGTATCATCAGGTTTTGTGCAAAACAGAATGGCCGCATTGGCGAGGGAGGGGGTTATTTATGGATGATCTATGCATGCAACGTCACAACTAACAAAACTATGTTTATATACATACAATGATGCATATTCATCGGGGTGCAGATATGCACATGTTTGTGTTTGACCAATGCCATTTATGAGTGTACAACACATATAAAATAGTCAAACTTACCGTCCATGTCAGACATCCGCTGCCGATGGCGATGCATCTATGTGCTTTATACAGATATAGGCGCACGTGTTCGATCGTTCTTTATCATAACGTCAGGATACTGGGAAATGAATTTCGAAATACTATTGCCTAACATATATTTATAACTCATCTCGTTGTGTAGATGGCAGTATTTGCAAGTGCAACAAAATTAAGTTATGATCCAAGATAGATTATCTTTTTTTGTCGAGATAGCTATTGCAAAAATTATGATAGCTTATCTTAACAAGATAAAAAGTCCGTGTTTGACGACAAACCAGAAAGTTATCATGACTTGACAAGAAAGTTATCTTGACAAGATATGCTATGTTGACAAAAAATTATGTGGATGGCATTAATATGCCACCATAATTTTACTTAGTGATATTTTGTTCATTTTTTAAGTTGTAATGAACATAAACATGTGTATATTTCCGATTGAAATCAACAAATTATGTCTATGTAATTAGTCTTTAGTTGAATAATTAGTCTTTAGTTGAATATTTCATACTTTAACTCTGACACCTAGCGACTAACCTAGCGGCCCGTTCGATAGACCTAGATATCTATGACCTAACGGCTAGGCTAGCTGCTACGATCTTGAACGCAGCCCAGTTCATTAAAGAAAAAAACGGCAGATAACTCTTACTCAGTGCATTTATTATAAAAACAATCCCGAGAGTTCCGAATGTCAACCTGGTGTGTAAATATTGAAGCGAGTAAAAAACGTTGGTGAAAAAGTGTTGAGTTCTTCGTAAAAAAGAATTAAATTTTTAGATGAAAGGTATTTGCAGCCTCAAAATGGTTTGAATGAATATTTCGACTCTTATTTTCAATGAAGCTTCATTAACTTTCTCCAAATCGTTTCGGAGCGATTCTGCAATTTTTGCTACATTACGGGTATAATATTATGGGAGGCTTTTAACTGTTGTGAAGGCCTGTCTCAAAACAGTTAGATTATTCTAACTAAGCAGAGTGTAGTGAAATAAATAGCATTAGTTTAGGCTTAAAGCTAGGTTATGTAAATGCCAACAATACAGTGTGTCGATGTATCTCTTTCGTATATATCCGATATTATATGCAATGTCAACCCAAGCACGCACGGGTCAAAATCTAGTTTGTTTAAAGCGAAAATAAAAAGAGGAGAGTTTTGTGACGGCCAAACCGATGCAACAATTACAAAGTATCCTGAATTCATTTGACTTCAAGTGACTTTGAAGTAATGATGCACTTCAACTATTGTCAACAAGTTTATTGGTTTAAATGTGTTTATCTTATTTTTTAATGTAAATCATTTAAACAAACCGAAAGCAGTCTATTTAGTAGAGATATTCATAAACACCGTTTTTCCGACTTGAAGTGATCACGTGATCACTGTTTTCTACGTGGGGTCACAGCGGCTTGTATGGACAATTATAATACCAGATATCTTATTAAAGGATACATATTATGTTAAGCAGGAGTGACACCAATGAAAAATGTAAGTTCCTTTCTTATTTATACTTATAAATTAAGGCATTTTGAAAATAAACTACAACATGCCTGCACCGGAGTACTTGCTTACACCTTTGGTATTTCACCACATGTGAGATAATGTCCGTAAAGTATAATTGAATTGTCACTGATAAGTTATTATTGTGAAATTAATAAAAAACCTACTTTCATTTTCGATATACAAGCCCGAAATAGCAAAAACGAGAGTAAGGTGTTGGGCACGCGTTGGTGGATCTAAGTCTTGGATAGTCTCGATCAAAATATATACTCGTAATAGGGTGCATTTTACAATGAAATAATATTGATTGATTACTTATAAAGTGAATATATTTACTCTGAGCCTATTTAGAGAATATATAAAGTTCAGATTTGACAAATGATGAATAAATAAAATAAGTCGTTTGTTTCTTTGGTGAGCGATTTTAGTTTTGATACTCATTCGCTTGCAAAGCACGACCTCTGGTGAGAGAATGGGATAGAACTTTCCAGAACGGGGTAACCAAGAACGCGGATTGACTAATTAACGAAAAGTGTAGGACGAGTTCATCATGCATTGCGGGCAGATTCTGTACCCTGGATCGGATTTCGATTAATACAGAAAGTTAATAAATAAAATGGAACAATTAATACGATTTTAGTATCAATGGAAAAAAAAAAACCTATTATCTTTAAAGTTGAGTTTTTTAGGCCTTTTAAGAAGGATTATTTTTTTTTATGAATGCTGTATGTAGATTTGACTTTGGAATTTAAATCCTTTTAACTCAATCAAGATGTTTAACACACAATAAAACGTGTTCCGACACCTAATACTAGGGGTGTGTTCAACGGAGCGGGTAACCGCGAACGCTCGCCGAAATTCCATATACCTGCAACAAAGATTGGCAAGCGTTCGCGAGAACTCGCTCTGCTGAATACGCCTCAGGTATCAATAACTATTGAAAAAGAAGCACGCATTCAAATACCGGTTTTGTTTAGGATTAAATTATCACATCATGAATGTTTATATGACTGAAGGACTTTATGTGTCCTGACATTTTACAACTTTTAGTGGTTAATACCGAGCGCAGCGAGGGGCGGGTTTCGCCTGCCTAGCGAACCGAGGATTAATGGTAACACGTATATATAAGAAAACCAGTGAAAAATAAGAGTTGAATCAGGGGTACTAAGGGCTAAAAAAAATTCTTCCAGCCCTAGGCGCCGCCATATTGGCCGCCATTTTGTTTTGTCGATCATTAGTTCTTGCACTTATCGATGTTTATTGCTTCTAAACTCGATTAAAAACTTTCCAATGTTACAATTGAAGGTAATTTAAATTTTAAAAAATTAAAGATAAGTTTAAATAGTGCTTCAATCAAGAAATACGACTAGTTCTACGTATATCTTATCAAATTATTAGATGGAAATTAAAAACATTAACATCAAGGAACTAATCTTTTTTATAGATACTGAATAAAGTATTCAATTTTTATTACCGGTAGTCGAGATATGAATTAAATGAAATAAGAAATAACATTTTGTCGGAATCAAATATCTCTCTTCGGCTGTTTTCGAAGACAAAACTTGAGCCGCGACGGATAGAAATCGACCTTATCGGTAAAAATTACGATTTTTAGCTTTAATTGTATTCCAATAGCCATGACACTAGGTAACAAAAATCTGAAAACAGAATTGAGATATCTTAAAAAATAACAAAGATATTGCATTTTAAACAACATGATTTAATTAAAATGATTCCCGTTTCAATGGGTTTCGAGAGCCTTTTGTGACGTCACAACGTTATAAATGAAACATTCAATATAATTAAAAAGTATCGTATATAACCATTAGATTTATAGCAGTAAGTTTAAACGTATTTACAGTAGTTTTTGTAGTAATGGAGGGTTAGTAGAATGTGATCTCTTCATTTACATAACTATATATTTCAAAATAATACATTCCCCACTTAATAACACATGTCGCGAGGGGATGCTCCGCTTAGCGGTGCCCTTGTTTAATGATGCTGCATTTAAATATGCTTACCCGCTGGAAAAAAATGCCAATGGTTTTATCTAGTATTTCCTTGTATGATGATATGCACAAATTAACCGTTCTACTTCCACCACCAGGTTTTAGTTTCACTTGCTGGTATTTGTACCGGTGTATCGTAGAATAATGACCCCCGAAGAATAATGACTGGGGGTCATTTTTCGACGTAGAATAATAACCCCCCGGTCATTATTCTATGCAGAAAAATGACCCCCGGTCATTTTTCGACGTAGAAAAATGACCCTTTGGCCTGAAGTATAAGTGTCGTTTTCATAAAAATGAGCACACTCTACAAGAAGAAAAGTGACCACTGTAGAATAATGACCCCCTTATTGGATCAGGGTAACCAATTTTTATACTTGTTTACATGAGAGGGGGGAAGGGCATTTTTCTTCATGTTGAACATGAAGAAAAATAGCCCCTTGGTCTTTTTTCTTCAGAAAAATCCAATTATTTTTTAGCAGGGGGGGGGGGGCATTATTCTACGTCGAAAAATGACCCACGGTCATTGTTCTACAGGGGTCAGAAAGAATATGACAATGCCCATGTTTAGCTATATGGAAAACCTCAAATATATGTTCATTAATAAGTTGCATTCAGTATCTAAAGATGAGTCTTCGATAAGCTAGGGATGGTAATTTAATGTCAGAGACAAAGTTACAAACCTTTAAGCTGTGTACTAAATAATGCTTTACTGTAAAAAAAATCTAACGTATGGGTTTTAATATTCCCCAAAGATGGCGGGCAAGGGACATAAGTTCACATAACTTTTGTAAAGTGGGGATTGGTGGCAATGATCTATAGAGTGTATAATAATACAATCTTAAGAAGACATAAATACTAAACTGAATGAGTCGTATCATCAGGTTTTGTGCAAAACAGAATGGCCGCATTGGCGAGGGAGGGGGTTATATATGGATGATCTATGCATGCAACGTCACAACTAACAAAACTATGTTTATATACATACAATGATGCATATTCATCGGGGTGCAGATATGCACATGTTTGTATTTGACCAATGCCATTTATGAGTGTACAACACATATAAAATAGTCAAACTTACCGTCCATGTCAGACATCCGCTGCCGATGGCGATGCATCTATGTGCTTTATACAGATATAGGCGCACGTGTTCGATCGTTCTTTATCATAACGTCAGGATACTGGGTAATGAATTTCGAAATACTATTGCCTAACATATATTTATAACTCATCTCGTTGTGTAGATGGCAGTATTTGCAAGTGCGACAAAATTAAGTTATGATACAAGATAGATTATCTCTTTTTGTCGAGATAGCTATTGCAAAAAGTATGATAGCTTATCTTAACAAGATAAAAAGTCGGTGTTTGACGACAAACCAGAAAGTTATCATGACTTGACAAGAAAATTATCTTGACAAGATATGCTATGTCGACAAAATATTATGTGGATGGCATTAATATGCCACCATAATTTTACTTAGTGATATTTTGTTCATTTTTTAAGTTGTAATGAACATAAACATGTGTATATTTCCGATTGAAATCAACAAATTATGTCTATGTAATTAGTCTTTAGTTGAATAATTAGTCTTTAGTTGAATATTTCATACTTTAACTCTGACACCTAGCGACTAACCTAGCGGCCCGTTCAATAGACCTAGATATCTATGACCTAACGGCTAGGCTAGCTGCTACGATCTTGAACGCAGCCCAGTTCATTAAAAAAAAAACGGCAGATAACTCTTACTCAGTGCATTTATTATAAAAACAATCCCGATAGTTCCGAATGTCAACATGGTGTGTAAATATTGAAGCGAGTAAAAAACGTTGGTGAAAAAGTGTTGAGTTCTTCGTAAAAAAGAATTAAATTTTTAGATGAAAGGTATTTGCAGCCTCAAAATGGTTTGAATGAATATTTCGACTCTTATTTTCAATGAAGCTTCATTAACTTTCTCCAAATCGTTTCGGAGCGATTCTGCAATTTTTGCTACATTACGGGTATAATATTATGGGAGGCTTTTAACTGTTGTGAAGGCCTGTCTCAAAACAGTTAGATTATTCTAACTAAGCAGAGTGTAGTGAAATAAATAGCATTAGTTTAGGCTTAAAGCTAGGTTATGTAAATGTCAACAATACAGTGTGTCGATGTATCTCTTTCGAATATATCCGATATTATATGCAATGTCAACCCAAGCACGCACGGGTCAAAATCTAGTTTGTTTAAAGCGAAAAAAAATAGAGGAGAGTTTTGTGACGGCCAACCGATGCAACAATTACAAAGTATCCTGAATTCATTTGACTTCAAGTGACTTTGAAGTAATGATGCACTTCAACTAGTGTCAACAAGTTTATTGGTTTAAATGTGTTTATCTTATTTTTTAATGTAAATCATTTAAACAAACCGAAAGCAGTCTATTTAGTAGAGATATTCATAAACACGGTTTTTCCGACTTGAAGTGATCACGTGATCACTGTTTTCTACGTGGGGTCACAGCGGCTTGTATGGACAATTATAATACCAGATATCTTATTAAAGGATACATACTATGTTAAGCAGGAGTGACACCAATGAAAAATGTAAGTTCTTTTCTTATTTATACTTATAAATTAAGGCATTTTGAAAATAAACTACAACATGCCTGCACCGGAGTACTTGCTTACACCTTTGGTATTTCACCACATGTGAGATAATGTCCGTAACGTATAATTGAATTGTCACTGATAAGTTATTATTGTGAAATTAATAAAAAACCTACTTTCATTTTCGATATACAAGCCCGAAATAGCAAAAACGAGAGTAAGGTGTTGGGCACGCGTTGGTGGATCTAAGTCTTGGATAGTCTCGATCAAAATATATACTCGTAATAGGGTGCATTTTACAATGAAATAATATTGATTGATTACTTATAAAGTGAATATATTTACTCTGAGCCTATTTAGAGAATATATAAAGTTCAGATTTGACAAATGATGAATAAATAAAATAAGTCGTTTGTTTCTTTGGTGAGCGATTTTAGTTTTGATACTCATTCGCTTGCAAAGCACGACCTCTGGTGAGAGAATGGGATAGAACTTTCCAGAACGGGGTAACCAAGAACGCGGATTGACTAATTAACGAAAAGTGTAGGACGAGTTCATCATGCATCGCGGGCAGATTCTGTACCCTGGATCGGATTTCGATTAATACAGAAAGTTAATAAATAAAATGGAACAACTAATACGATTTTAGTATCAATGGAAAAAAAAACCTATTATCTTTAAAGTTGAGTTGTTTAGGCCTTTTAAGAAGGATTATTTTTTTTTAGTTTATGAATGCTGTATGTAGATTTAACTTTGGAAATTAAATCCTTTTAACTCAATCAAGATGTTTAACACACAATAAAACGTGTTCCGACACCTAATACTAGGGGTGTGTTCAACGGAGCGGGTACCCGCGAACGCTCGCCGAAATTCCATATACCTGCAACAAAGATTGGCAAGCGTTCGCGAGAACTCGCTCTGCTGAACACGCCTCAGGTATCAATAACTATTGAAAAAGAAGCACGCATTCAAATACCGGTTTTGTTTAGGATAAATTTTCACATCATGAATGTTTATATGACTGAAGGACTTTATGTGTCCTGACATTTTACAACTTTTAGTGGTTAATACCGAGCGCAGCGAGGGGCGGGCTTCGCCTGCCCAGCGAAGCGAGGATTAATGGTAACACGTATATATAAGAAAATTAGTGAAAAATAAGAGTTGATTCAGGGGTACTAAGGGCTAAAATAATTTCTTCCAGCCCTGGGCGCCGCCATATTGGGCGCCATTTTGTTTTTTCGATCATTAGTTCGATCATTGATTGACTGGCACTAATCGATGTTTATTGCTTCTAAACTCGATTAAAAACTTTCCAATGTTACAATTGAAGGTAATTTAAATTTTAAAAAATTAAAGTAAAAAACAGATAAGTTTAAATAGTGCTTCAATCAAGAAATACGACTAGTTCTACGTATATCTTATCAAATTATTAGATGGAAAATAAAAACATTAACATCAAGGAACTGATCTTTTTTATAGATACTGAATAAAGTATTCAATTTTTATTACCGGTAGTCGAGATATGAATTAAATGAAAGAAGAAATAACATTTTGTCGGAATCAAATATCTCCCTTCGGCTGTTTTCGAAGACAAAACTTGAGCCGCGAGGGATAGAAATCGACCTTATCGGTAAAAATTACGATTTTTAGCTTTAATTGTTTTCCAATAGCTATGACACTAGGTAACAAAAATCTGAAAACAGAATTGAGATATCTTAAAAATAACAAAGATATTGCATTTTAAACAACATGATTTAATTAAAATGATTCCCGTTTCAATGGGTTTCGAGAGCCTTTTGTGACGTCACAACGTTATAAATGAAACATTCAGTATAATTAAAAAGTATCGTATATAACCATTAGATTTATAGCAGTAAGTTTAAAATGTGAGTTTTAAACGTATTTACAAGTTAATGCATCTAACAATAACCACGGAGTTGGTTATTCCTCGTCAGGAGCAGGGCACGTCAAGTCTTTGTACGGCGCTTTTACATGTACGAAAGGTCTAATCTCTTCGAAGAGATAGCGTGTTCTGTCTGCTGAAAGTCCAGCTGGAGCAATAACCTCTGGAAATTCGTGGAGAACTTCATCCATGTTTACCCTCTCTTTAAAAAGGTTGATCCGGACTTCAGGGGAATCGAGCGTGTGTTTGGCAAACACTACACCTGGCTCATCGGCAGTAAATCGGAAGTGCTGGAATTTTCCGATACCCTTTAAAGGCTTGAAGTGAGTGTTGAAGAAAACATCCCATCCATACCACTGCAGCCCATTCCCATTTCCTCCAAATCGTGCCACGGTGTTGCATTTTGCGGAATTTTCCACAACTGTTTCAAGTTCGTCGATGCCATTCTCCTCCGATCTGCGGAATGTCTTTTTGAACATGCCGAATCAGGAATCACAAAGGCATTTCGTGTGACCAGCAATCATGAAATGAAGTTGGATTTCTTTATGTCGTCCAGTACAGCAGCGCCACGCAAGATAATGCAGTGTCGTTTTGTTTTTATTCTGTCCAACACAGTTATCTGCATGAAAATGGCACGCTATTTCTCCATAACTGCTGGCATTTAAGTAATGATGTACCATGCTTAAAACTGCATTAGGTCCGTGTGTTTTGCCTCCGTTTTCCCCTATCGTTTCACTCTCAATGATGAGGTAGTTTGTCTGAACGGAAAAGTTCTCATCACAGATGCCGAAAATTGGGACCTTTTTAGGTTGAAGGAAGAAGAGAGCGCCGACATGCAGTGAGGAATGGGGTATAGTGATATACTGCAAAAAATCAAACGTGTAATGAACTTCAGTGAAGGGCATGGAACATGACTGCAGATATTTTCCATGAGGTCTCTCAACATTCTGTAGCTCAACTCTAGCTTTTTCCGTACAACTGTAATTTGATTTCTTCTGTAAAGGCACCGGCTATGTCTTCCCTTAGGTCATGGCAGGTCTTGCACAAGTCAGTTTTTGGTTTGATAAACTGTATGTAAGGAACACAAGAGTTCCACGCCTCTTTGAAGGTCGTTATCTCCATTAAGGGACTTCCAGTTTCCAAGCACGCCTCCTTATATTTCGCATGAATTGACGCTTTACTATTACTGCATGGCAACAGTACAGGAGCTGTGTCGTCACGGGCTCTTGGGGCAGCAGGTAATGGCAATCCAAATTGATCTGCATATCTCTTTATAAACAGAACAGCACCTTCTACAACACAAAATTGATGACCTTGATTTGATTTTTTTCCCTGTTAAGCCATGAACGTGGGGGGATACACCATTTTCTTTAAACTGTCTTTTCAAATTTTTAAATTCTGAACGTCCCAGTTCAAACAAGGATCTCCATGCACTTTCACAGATTTCTACTCCCTGAAAACAGTAGTGAAATCCCTGCCGTTCTCTTTTTCCTCCACTTGTGCCGACGTCCTTTGTGATGAGCTGATCTTCAAGTTTAGACAAAATGTATATGTCTCGTTCACCTTTTGTATATTCTCGAAGTCTTAAAATCAAGGAATATGCCTGATCTTTGAAGGAGGCAAGTTTAAGGAAACACTTCTCCGTACATCCGCATCCGCTTTCAAACGTCCGCTCTATGTACACCATCTCCTCATTTGTGTCCTCGCTTTGGTCTGAGACTGTCGCGGTAGGCCGATCGGTGCAGTATTCACCCACTCTGTTTCTTATATCATCTTCGTCAACTTCATCTGTATCAGCATCGTCATTCTCTGAGCGACTTAATACCGACGGTGTTGCAGAGAGGGGAACATACTCATGAAAATACTGCGTAGCTTCCATTTCAAAATCATCGGCGCCGGATCCAAGATCCGCAGAGAGAATCGTGTCCATACTGTTCACTGAATAAAGAAAGTTATTTTGTGATAAAAACTGAACGAATTAAAATCACATTCTTTTTTCATTCTAATATGAAGAAATGTTATTCAAATATCAACTTTTACTACTTTAAATTTCTAAAACTGGATTTTTTTTTTAAAGGAAAGGGCTAATCTGCATCAGCTAGTTTACATTTTTATAAAGGAGTACAAGAAACATATGTTGCTCTCACACACGGGCGAATCCAGAAATTTCCGAACCGGGTTGGGGGGGGGGGGGGTTGTTAATCAGTGGTACGTAACAAAGCAAAGTTGGGAAGGGCAGATCAAACTTACCCCAGAAATGATTGGGGAACAATTGTAACAAGACGGGAAACATTAATCAAAACTCCTAGTAAAAGTGTCTTACTATCATAGTGGTATAGACAAAGGTAAACATTGTAATATTACATGTAAAACAAACAAATATACAAAAACAAAAAATGTCACCTATATTCATCCTTTTCATAAAACACGCTATGTATCTGTCGAATTTTAACGCAAACATGTACCTGTATCTTCTGCGATATTACCTCTATGCTGTTATGTAAAACTTTTGATTTAGATATTCAGGATTTTTTTTGGCCATAAACGGTTAATTACGGGTTTTATATAATTGTTTTTAATAAATTTTGAATTGTGAAGGAAAACGTTTTTAAAGGACTAAATTATCATAGATAGGTATGATATAAGTATTCATAAGAAGCATAGGCGTCGAAACCGGGGGGGGGGGGGGGGGGGGGGGGGCTTAGCCTCCCACTTTTTTTGCAAAGTTGGACCTAACCATTAGGCACATAGGATTATAGAGGGTTCAGCCCCCCCCCCCCCCACCCCACTTTTTCGCGCCGGAAAAATATAATTGTTCCTAATTTTACCTTGAAAGATTGAAAAGTTATAGTCATAGGCATTTCCCCCCCCCCCCCCTCCCGCCACTGATTAGGATTTTCATGATTTGGGGGGAGGGGGGTTAAAGAATTATGTGGAACTATAGGTATACCCCCCCCCCCCCTCCTTACGGATTAGGGTTTTCATAATTTTGGGAATTAGGTTTTTTTCTCAATATTCCTGAGGATTAGTCTTGCCCCCCACTTTCAATTTGCTTCCGACGCCAGTGAGAAGAACACTAGGGAATGTAGGGAATGCATCATAAGATCGAAGACGAAAAATTTCACGCAAACAAAACTAATCTTACTTCTACATATGTTTATCACAGTGAAAAACGCCAGCTAAGTTTATGAAGAGAAAATATTTTTTTTGTTAAATTTTCGTGAGGACTGACAGCTTACGTGGTATAACTTATGTACAAATGGGCAGATAAATTAAAACAAAAAACCAGAAGATCGATATCAATTGTTTTTGTTGTTGTCTTAAATGAAATATTTATGTGCATGAACATACATATTATACAGTATGACAATTATTACTAGTAAATAATACATCTTAATTTTTAAGAGAGGTAAAATTGTTTTGTCCTCCAAAAAGCGCGTGTGTGTGTGGGGGGGGGGAGGGGGGGGGGGCAGCTCCATGATAATTCAATTTTTTATATGACAATTTAAAAAAATTACTTTGTGCGATGCTACGTGCCTGTTAAAGAACTCACTGCATGTTAGCTCTGTATGTCAATTATTACTCAACAACTGATATTTCAGTAATTTATAGATATATCCTAATAAACTTTAAATCTTGATAAACACCAGAAATCGTGAACATTCCCTTTAATTTCGTTTATTTTGTTTATTGTTTTGTATTTGTTGAACATTCTATAAATAGATGTGGTGCATATTATTTCTGACCAATAGCAATTACATTTGATTCTTTTTTCCCCATGAAATATTCAGAAAAGCGTAAAACCTATCATGTCTATGTGTTGTAGTAACTAAATGCGCCAATGTACACATTCACAGATGTTTATTGTTCGTCGACAGGTTCATGCAGTCTGCGTTTATTTTCCGTCATTGGACTAAATTACACAAACAAAGGAAAAATATCGTTATGTATGCTATGGAATATGTAATTCTACTTACCTAATATGTGAAATAGATGTAAAATTCTTTATCGCTGTTAATCATCTGCTCATAGTCTTGTATTTTCTGCTATTTTATTTAACGTCGGATTCGGTGTTCCGTTAGCGTCTGTTTACATACAACCATGGAGACGGGGCTCAATACTGGGAAATAATAAAACCACACGTAGCATATACCAATTGACATGTTTGAAGTCTCTAAGCCACATATGCTCTTTTAAAAGTTGTGTTTTAAAGGATAAATGAAATCACACACGTACGTATTTACATGTCATTACAACATACGTAACAAATACGCTAAAAATGTAATGTTTTATTTCTTCGTGTTTCTCATTATGACGTAACAGGAGATAAGGTCGATTTCTATCCGTCGCGGCTCACTTGTACGTTTTACGTACGAGACATGACGTCATAATGTATATACTGAGCATGCGACGTTTAGTTTAACTTTGGCTAGACCCTACTGTGTGCATTTCAAATAAATTGTTGTACACATATCAAACGTGCAAACTGTACTGTGTTAAATCTGCGCTCGGTCCAACGGTCACACCGTATACATATTAATGATTTTGTCTACTTTGTAAAAAGTGGATATAGAGGGGATAAGTACAAATAAAGTGTATGTTCTAAACAGTGAATTTAGTCAGTTTTATTTTTGTTTTCTTCGCATGGTTTAACATATAAATAAAAACAACAGCATTTATTTTACCAAATGCCCTGGTAAAGAAACATGTATTTTGCATTAAAAAATGCCGTAAGTGAATGCATTAACATATTCATTCCTACAGTGTCAAGCTGTATACCAAAACACGAATTATTTACAATTTTAGTTATTTTTTCAGTTATTAGAAATGTGATAAATAGTGAAATTGTTTTTTAAAAGAATATTTTTTCTCGCATTATCACCGGTGTGAGATCGGTTTGTCCGGTGTGAGACAGCAGTGTGAGATTTTTCTGTCTTACACTGTGTATAACTACGCTGTTTTAAAACGTAAACAAACGTTGTCTGCTGTAGGGAAATGCTACATAGTGCATTGAGATTATCCATTAAGTAATTGTGTTGCATAATTAATTACAATTTTTCATATTTTAATTGAAAAAACTGTCGTATGCTTTCATTTAACTTGCACTATTTGAAGCACGCGGAGGGATAAACCGAAAGTAATCTTTTGAACGTCATAACAGAAAGTTGTTAAACATCATTTTTTAAGCTAATATAATGCAAGAAAAATAATCATTCATTATATACTCGTGTGGGATAGTGAAATTCCACCTCGGGGCCAAGATTCACGGTCTAGGACTCGGCAAAGCCTCGTCCTAGACAGTGAACCTCGTCCTAGACGGTGAATCTTGTCCCCTCGGTGGAATTTCACTATCCCACACTCGTAATAATGAATGATTCTATTAATCCTTAGCAAACAAAAAACAAAAAACAAAAAAACAATAAGAAAAAAATAAACTATTCTCTCTTTAAAGTTAATTAAACTTAAAAATAATTGACACTTAACAAACACTACTTCTTTATAATACAATCGAATTTTTGGTGGCTTAGTTTCTTTTTTCTTTGTTTAATTACAGCATGCTCATAGTTTATGAGCTCTATCAAAGCACTTTAATAAAAATAACTTAATTTTTAAATTACTGGATTTTAACTTTTAAATTACTGATTTTATTAGGGCCCCGCAAGGATTTTTTTTTACGGTTGCCCAATCAAGTTAAAATTTGGTAGTTCAGTAGGCAGAAATACATATTTTGATGCTAAGTTTGGTTCTCTATGTCTTCTGGTTTGGAGCTGGGGTGGTGGGGTAGATTCCTTAACAATGAGCAAGGAGAGATAACTTCATAAGAATGAATGGGCAAAGAGAGATAACTGCTGAGAATGTTACCATTGTATTCTTGAAAAGCTGTGCAATATTTGTCCTTTGGGATTAATTAACCTTCCACAGGAAGAAAATCCTAAGCTTTATCTTATCTGTCACATTGAGATTAATTACTGCACTGCCTGTGGAATTTTATTAAATTCTAAAATCAAGATATATATTAAGATATCCCTTTTCACTATTTTATTTTTTAATTATTTATTTTATTTTTTCTGCCTTAATGCTGTTAATTTTAACAGGTAATCATATTATAACCCCATTCTGTTATTTCTGAAAAAAAATCATATTGTAAATTTAGAAGAAAAGGATGAGAGAGCAGAACAATTAATCCCCTGGGATTAATTATCTTGCCTGTTGCAGAAAATTTAGAGGCTTATCTCTATCTGTCATATGAAGATTAATGAACACCCTGGGTGATACAATGTATTTGCATTCACTGAAGGCTTGCATTTTATAAAACACCTATTTAAATCGTTTTTAAATACACATTTAATTTAGTTTTTTTTTATAAGACATGAGGTTATCCCTGTTTAATGCAGATACAAGGTTACTATTTAGAGTTTTTGGACATTCAGGAATTATCTTGAAAATTAAAAAATACAGTTGCTACTTATAAGTTTCATATATTTTTTTTACCACCTTATATATATTGCAGTTCTTTACATCTTATGCCGGGCATTTATTTTTCATCATTGTTAGTATAAAGAGGATGGAATTCAAAGTTTTTTTCACTTCTCTATATTTTTTTTTTATTTGAAGTTGAACAACCAAATGCATTTGTATACAATAAAGTGATAATTGCTTTGAGAAAATTTACTTCATAACAAAATTTTTCATTGGAAGAGAGAGAGAGATATTGTCATAGCGGGGCCCTTCCTGACTGGTCAGTTTTCTAGTTTTATCAAAAATACTTGTAAGTGTGCATAATAAACACATAAATCATTCCACTGAGTCGCAAAAACTGACTGTCAAAAATACCCCTTTTTTAAGAGACCATGGGATGTACTGATGATACATGTGCCCACCTGAATTTAAGAGGCCGGACAAATTTGAAGGACTTTGACCCCCTTATTGCCCAGGATTCACCCCCAGTAATCCCATGCCCGTCGGATCTACACGGATGCCAGTCCTCATATAGTCAACCTGTATATTTAAAAAGTATATTTAGTCTATGCAAGTAGGTCAGGGAGAGCATAATGCTAGACCAATGAATGCAGTTGATTTGCAATTCCAAGTTTTACTCACTCAGGTTCTAATGTCGTAATTGCTTAGCCACAGTCTCAGCTAATAACCACCGTTATAATTGGCATTCCCCAGAACCCTACACCAGTACCTTAGGTTCTCTCCAACACTTGTGGGGGAAGGGGAGAAAATAACACAGGTTTGCTGTAATATCCTGAGCCCTTGCCCGGGGAATTTTATCCTCCAGCCGATCGTATGTACATTCCAGTTTCCCATTTACACGAGCCCCTTACTAGAAAAACACCATGCAAATCACGCCCGGATTCCCGCAGCGTCTCACCATCCATCAGAATACATGCCGATACCCACAGCGTCTTGTAAGCATATGAGTTAGTTTAGTTTGTTGTCCAGTTTAGAAATGATAAGTCCGGTTAAGAGTTACTCAATGATTTATTAAAGCGTGATCGAATCAGTGGCGTCGAAAGCAAATTGAAAGGAGAAGGGGGGGGGGGTGTAAAATAATCCTCGGAAATCTTGACACGCCAAAAAACAACAACAAACGACAGAACAAAAAAGAAACCTTATTCCAAAAATAATGAAAAACCTAATCCATGGGGGGGGGGGGGGTCTTACTACTCCCCCCCCCCCCCCCCCCGTTCCGATGCCTATGCTTATACACTTTACAAAGCAACTTTCGGAGTCTACAAAGTCAAATCTCAATCTATCTGACTGACTGGCCGCTCTCAAAATCCGACTGCCTGACCGTTCTCAATCTCTGAACAGCATCTATTGACAGGGGCTTATACATGTACATATGTTCATGTACACAGAAAGAAAAATAATTCAGATTAGTTCTGCCAAACTAGTATAATCACAAGTGATTACATCATTATTATAAGCAATCAACACTTCACACGGAGCATGATTTGTATGTATTTAACCTATAGTGACATGAGCTCCGTGGCTATTGTCTTCTGAGTCATCTGAATAGTCAACGTTCTGTTGAACAGTTTTTTTCTCTTTGGTTGTGGTTAACAACATAGAGAATATTACAAACATACACACATTACATTTTGTGCGCGAGTAGAATGAAAAAAAAATAAACAAATTATAATTGTTCTGTACATAAGATATATGAAGTATAAATGTACATTTTTTATGTAGATAAATACATAGGAATTCATAACCAGGAGGTTTAGCTTTCTCGTTAATAATACTGATAAAGTTACATAACTTGCTTAATAAGCTTGAGGAAAAATAAATGTTAAATTTAACAATATTTGGTTCAAAAAGATAAAATTTTGGTATACACTTTTCTCTGTCGTTGTTCAACACGATGCAACACAAAATATAGTGCAATTCATCTCCGATGTCTCTTTAACATAAATTACATAACCTGTTACTTCATTCTATATCATTCCATCTACCAGTTTCAATCAGTAATTTATGGTTTGAAGCACGAAATCTAGCTAATTTTTTTTTAATATAATTACTTATAATAAGCTAGCGAGTCAAGACATAGGACGTGTGTGTGACAAGGCAACCAGCGAGTCTAGCGGTATACCGAAATATTATCAAAATGTTATTACTACAAGAAAAATACATAATTATCAATAATATTATTTTTACGTAGATGACATCTTTATATTATATCAGTATATTTGATGATGATACATGTGATGATTTTTTTGAAATATTATAATAAACCAACACCAGCTATAATGTTTCTTAAAGTTGTGTTATGTATATTAACATTTACATAGTCAGCATCCTAGGATGTTTATTGGTACCACAGGGCGAAAAACCATCTTTAAGCAAGTCCTTAAAGGTGGCTTAAAGGTGACTTAAAGGAGCTTAAAGGCTATACAACCTTTAAGCCGCCTTTAAGTCACCTTTAAGCAAGTGCTTATAGGTCCTTAATGTCCAAACTTCTTTAAGCTACCTTTAAGCCACCTTTAAGCCACCTTTAAGCATCTTTAAGTGGCATTTACGCTCTCTTTACACTGCCTTTACACTGTCTTTAAGTGGCCTTTAAGTCAATATTGATCAAGCTGCACAATAAAAACATATATTAAATGCAAAAGCTCTTTTATAGAGATGGAAGGGGGTCATCCGAGTGATAATATAATTTCCAAGGAAGGGGGGGGGGGGTGTTCCAGGCGGTTTTAATCGTCGCTCCATTAAACACAAATCGCTATCATCAGCACCGCTCTGATGGACACAGATTGCCGATATAAAATTCTTTATAATTTTTGGGGGTTTCAAAATTATTGTAGGTATGAGCGCAGTCTCTGTATGTTAATATGTGCATAAAACTAATTAAAGTATGTTTGTTTCCTATTATAAATTAATCGGTGAAAAAAATCTCTCTCTCTCTCTCTCTCTCTCTCAGTTCATCCGGTTATTAAACAAAATAAAGATAATGAACCAAAAATGCATGATTTAATTTGTTAATCGGTTTAAGGTTTGTATTTTTTTTTCAATTTTCATTATTTCTAACTCTAGATCTGCTAGATACATGTTAAAGATGAAAAGACTCTCAACTGCCTTTGTTATATCGGGCAGGATATTACTGCTTTGTTTGTCTAGACAAAGTTTTGTTCGTTTGTGTATATCTAATTAGAGTCTATTGTTTGTCCAACTTAAGAAAACCCCTGGAACTAACACAGAATATACAAGATATACACAGCAGTTGTGTCGTGTGCCCAGGTGCATGTTTGTGTATATCTAATTAAAGTCTATTGTTTTTCCAACTTAAGAAAACCCCTGGAACTAACACAGATTATACAAGATATACACAACAGGTGTGTCGTGTGCCCAGGTGCACGTCAGGGTTTCTAAAGGCGTTGAATCTTAGTATGTACGAGTATACGATAAGTCTAGTGAATAAAAGTTAATTTACATTTGTAATTCATTTTCAAAGTATTATTTCCTAGCTCTGGGTTTCAAAGATGTTACGTCTACAAATTAACGATACATGTATGTAAGAGTAAAATCTTAAGGCTAATTAATTAATGTACCGGTGATCATAAATAGGGGTTGATTATTTAAATATATGTATAAGGGTAAATATGTCAAATATACCCGGCCTGGCACATCATTCAATTGTATGTACAAGTCATTTGCAATTGTCACATGCAGTAAATACGTCACCGGTAATTAAGGTCTTCCAACGGAAGACCTTATTGTTTTCGTTCGGTTTCTTTTTCCCTATTATTATTAGGGTCTTCCGTTTCCAACGGAAGACCCTCTTGTTATTCTATTGTTTCTTTTTAGGGTCTTCCGTTTTCAACGGAAGACCCTCTTGTTATTCTATTGTTTCTTTTTCATTATTATTATTAGGGTCTTCCGTTTCCAACGGAAGACCCTCTTGTTTTTCTTCGGTTTCTTTTTATTATTATTTTATTTTTTATTTTTTTTCTGACTTCTTCTCGGCTTTATATCTCAAAAGGTTTTCATCCGATTTCAATGAAATTTTCAGAGCTTTTGTAAAGTTACCGTGCCTAAAAGATGTTAAAGTTTCAGCATTTACCTCACTTCCGTTCAAACTTGGCGGCCATTTTTAATTTTAAAAAAAGTGATTTTGTCCGGAAGAAATCTCCGTTAACTTTAAAGATATCGCTTTGAAATTTTTACTGATGATAGATGTATCAATTCTATAATGTACTGGGGGGTTTAAAAATTTCTTCATCAATTTTGCTCAAAACCGGAAGCAGTTCCAATTTTTGGAAATTTTCATTTTTTTGAATAAAATAAGGCAATACATCAATCTTATAGAACTTGCCATGGTGAATTCAAATCTGAAATCCGTTTGAAAATCGAACGACGCATTACAGAGATATCGGGGTTTAAAAATTGATTTTTCCGAAAATTTTGATTCCGCGTCCTTGGTTTAAAAAATAGTGTAATGTTCAAAGTAAAATTAACTCGTACCAAATATAATTGTTAAGTCGTACTTGAACACATTCGGATTTTTTTTAATTAAGTCGTTCTTGAATTCGGAAAGGTTTTGTTAATTCGTACTCAAAATCATTCGGATTTTGTTAAGTCGTACCAGGAATAATTCGATTTTTTAATCTTTTTATTTTAGTTACTCTTGTTATTGGTTTTAGAGCTCTGCTTCTTACAGGAACTTCCAGCTTTACTTCCGACATTAACGGAAGACCCACTCGTTGCTTTGCAACGAGCTTTGCTCTAGTTTTTCTTTATTTTTCTGACTTTTTCAAAGCTTAATATCTCAAAAAGTTTTCAACAGATTTACATGAAACTTTCAGGGATTATGAAGCATTATTGTGCCTCAAAGTTTTAAAATTTTCAACTACAACGTCACTTCCGTTTTTACGTTACGTCAATTTTTAAATTTTAAAAAAAGTAATTTTGTCCAGGGCGTTTTTCAAAAACGGTTCAAGATAAAGACTTGGAATTTTCTGTGTTGAAGCAATGATCGTTTTTATTTGGACATAAGACTGGAAATTAGTTTCCGTCACTTCCGGTCTAAACCGGAAGTGTTTTAAAATTTTCGAATTTTCGAATTTTTCGTTTTAATTTAAAATGTTTACGAGGTTTATAGAGTTTGTTATGCTGAACACGAATCTGAAATCCGTTTGAAAATCGGACGATGCATTACAGAGATATCGGGGGTTAATAATTGATTTTTCCGGAAATTTTGATTCCGCGTCTTTGGTTTAAAAAATAGCGTAATGTTCAAAGTAAAATTAACTCGTACCAAAAATAATCGCTAAGTCGTACTTGAACACATTCGGATTTTTTTGTTAAGTCGTTCTTGAAATCAGAAAGGTTTTTGTTAAGTCGTACGTAAAATCATTCGTATTTTGTTAAGTCGTACCAGGAATAATTCGATTTTTTTCATCTTTTTATTTTAGTTACTCTTGTTATTGGTTTAAGGGCTCTGCTTCATACAGGAACTTCCAGCTTTACTTCTGATATTAACGGAAGACCCACTCGTTGCTTTGCAACGAGCTTTGCTCTAGTTATTATTATTATTATTATTCTTTTTCTTTATTTTTCTGACTTTTTTGAAGCTTCATATCTTAAAAAGTTTTCAACCGATTTCAATGAAACTTTCAGAGGTTACGTGACATGATCGTCCCTTAAAGATGTGTAAGTTTCCATTACAGCCTCACTTCCGTTTTTACGTTACGTCAATTTTAAAACTTTTAAAAAGTGATTTTGTCCAGGGCGTTTTTCAAAAACGCTTTAAGATAGAGACTTAAAATTTTCTGTGTTCATACATTGATCATTTTTATTGGGACATAAGGCTGGAATTCACCTTCCGTCACTTCCGGTCCAAACTGGGAGTATTTCAAAATTTTCGAAATTTTCAATTTTTTGTGTTAACTTAAAAAGTTGATGCTATTTATAGTGTTTTTCATGCTTAATACTAAACTGAAATCCGTTTTAAACTCGGATGACGCATTGCAGAGATATCAGGGTTCAAAAATTGATTTTTCCGGAAATTTTGATTCCGCGTTTTTTGGTTCAGAAAATAGTCTTAAGCTCAACGTCAAAATAACTCGTTCCAAACGAATTCGAAAATTGCCTGCTGGTCATAAAACAGAAATCTAATTTGAAAAAAATTAAAGTTAATCAGCGTGGGCATTGAAATGATATCGTTAATTTGATTGATAAGTACGTTGAATATGTGATACCAGTTTAGAAAATAGCGACTTTTTTTTTATCTGAATCATAATAAAAAAGAAGCAGGAGTAACACACTGTTCCCGATTTAAACAGCGAAAAGCTATTGAAAGTCATTACGGTAGTTAAGAAAGACTTTGCTGAGACTTGAAATAAGCGTAAGTGCAATATAAGCCATGCTCGTCAGACAGTTGTTGTATAATAGAACAACACGTACACATGTATAATTGAATGAAGAGTTTGTAAATATTTCAATTCACCTATTTATTATAATTTTACTCACAACATAATTGCATAAATGCAAGTTATACAAGTTAATTTGTTCTCTGCATATCAAACACAAACATGTTTGTTTTGATCGAAATAAATATCGTACGATCACCACGTCCACGCGCCTTGTTTTGATTGCGAACAGCTGACAGTAAAGTGTCCACATTTTCATATGAAACATGGCTTGCAAAACTTCGATAGTGGAAAATGCATCTCAACTTTCCTTTGGGAGATTATAAAGGTATGTTTTAATATTGGTTATGTCCTGTTGACTTTTTCTTTTCAAAATAATTGCACTTTTTAGTCTAACCCGAGATTCCTCTGACTGCCAGTCTCGTAACCTCTGCTTTTATGTTGTGACGTGCGTCACGATATAAAAGCGGGGATTAGAGTCAGTGAAATCTCATCTAGTTAAGTGTACTTGCACGTTTTTGTTTTACACATCGCTGATTGGAATTTTTATTTGTTATTTCACTATATATATGTATACCGGTATGTCTATGTGTATTGAATTACATACCATAACCTGTAAAACAGTGCTTTTGAAAGGGTTAGGGGCCCCAAGGTACACAAACGAAGAATGCTGTAATTAGTGTAGTTTATCTCTTATACGTATTGTTTCATTCTTGAGTAATTTTTAATGCATATTACATCTACATTGTATGTAAACAATTTAAATTAAGACAGATATAATTGATACTGTGCCCAGATCTCTCTCTCTCTCTCTCTCTCTCTCTCTCTCTCTCTCTCTTGTGCTTTGAATCTTGGCAAAGTGTCAGAGAGCAATTTAATTTTGTAACAGAAATATCTCTGTCAGGTAGAAAAAAAATGAACAGTTCATTGATTTTGAAATAAGCGTATAATATCAATTGCTCATTTTTTCCCCCTATGTTCAGCGGAATAACAAAGCTTTGTAAAAAAGTTCATGAAATTTTATGTGCATTATGCATAGAATTGATTTCTCGCTAAATTCATTCCCCCCAAAAAACAGTAGAATTGACAAAACTTGGTAGAGCAGAAGCTTATAATCTGATGCTGTTTGGATGGGTGATATTTATTTGTAGTTTTCGAATTGAAATATTGACTGTCGCAGTCGTACAATGAGTAAATCTCTCTCTCTTTGTGTCTCTGTCTGTCTCCTCACTTCTCTCTCTGTCTCTGCATATGTTAATGTAAACACAGCTTTTATTAGTATGTTAACACAGCTAATTGATTTTTTAAAATTTCAGCCCAAAACAGACTCTTGTTCCCACATGGCGACTACATGGCTTTTACTTGTTCATTCTTGTGGATTCAGCTCATGAGGTTACCCGTTCAACTTTACCCACATGCATGATTCCTTGTGTTTTACAGACTTTTTACCGGTAATTCAAATTCAATACGATAAAGCGTGAACAATAATGGAACTTTAAGATAGCATCATGCTTGTTGTGTTTGAAAAGAAATTATGACAAACAAGATTAAGGTTGTTTAAAGAAATTTACAATTTGTATTTGTTAGTTGTGAAAATTGGTTTCTCAATAAAAGTATGCAATTATGTTTCCTTTATTTTGTATTTTATAATGATATTTAGATGTGTTTAATTGAAATATCATCTCTGTTTCTAATTTTCTCCTTTAAGATTACATGTAGGATATGTAAATGTACATTTGACCAGGATATAACATCTGCTATGATAATTACTTTTGAAATGAACAAGAAATAGCATATTTTTACATTTTAAATGTATATAATTATGCAAATGCAGAAAAACATGTCAAATTTGAACATTTATCATGGAGTTTTCATCCGTCTCCAGCTACCCAGGTTTGTTTAAATTTAATTTTAATGTAAGAAATTGTCAAACTTGTATACCTAAGGTCTTACTGTTCAGCATGATTAAAAGGAGACTAGAAACCAGAATTGATTAGATATTCTCAAAATATGACTGTTAGCTTACTTTTTTTCATGGAAACAAGAAATGACATGCAGCACAATAATCATCCAGTAAACAAAAAAAGATCAATTCTTAGTATCATTGCAATTGATTGTTTTCAAATATGTGTGAGAAATAACTCAAAGAAATTGCCACAAGTTTTATAAAATTAGGTAAAAGATTTCAAACCATGATTTTTTATTAAAATCAAAAGATGGGGGAGGGTATACATGTAAGGGCATTTCTAAGTGATATAATGCTTTTTTCATGATAATATCTTGTAGATGTATGTAGTACTGAATAGATTACTTATTAAAATAGGTTGAACAACAACTGACCTCTAAAATGTTGGGTAAAGATTTTTTACTATGGAGAACCCAATGAGTCTGTGTTATAAAATGAGGAAAGCGAAAATGGTGCACGGGTTCACTTAAATGGCCATATTTTTCTTAAACCTCAATGGAATTTGCAATATGTGGTATACTTTTTCTAAGAATTGCATTAGCTTTCTTATTGTAAGCCAAAACATATTTTTATATAATGTTGTTGTACAAAATGTACTAAGTTAAAGGTAGCAAGGAACAGTTTCAGATAAACTACCTGTGAATATTTTTGTAAAATTGAGAGTTGTTGTACTTGAAGGCTTATGAGTGTTGCTAAGATTCATGAAATGAATTTTAATGATTAACATTAGTTAGTGGCATGAACGGTTCGAGGGGGGAGGGGGTCAGTAAGTCTCAGACATGTGATGCCTGTGCAACAAGCACACAGTACAGAAGGTCTGAACCTTTAAAAAGCAGCTAGTGTAGAGGAAAAGTTGCTCAAAATAATATTTTAAACTAAATGCTACCTTTTTTTGTTAGTGGCCACGTTAATGAGTTTATGAGTCAGTCCCTAATACACAGTTGTTTAGATATGTCTAGAACAGTTAACAATGGTCTTGAACACTTGTAGAACAAAATGTGTTTATATTTACGAGACAGATTTCAATGAAACTTTCAAAATTGCTGCATGTACGTTAGCCACATTACAAAGAAATGTTTTTTACAGTGTACTATTATGTTATCTCGCATACAAATTGACAGTTGTCGATAATTAAAATTGATTTTATTGTTATTGTAAATATTAACATACAGAATTTTTAAATGGTATTGAAAATTAGAACTATATTTAATTGTTGAATTAAAACCCAGGCACGTAACATCATGGGGGGGGGGGGGGGGGGTGCCCCCTTTTTTTCTCTCAGCAAACATTTTTCTATAATTGTCTAAATTTAAAAAAAATGGAAATTAGAATTTTCACGTTTTATGAAAAGTTGTAGTTGTACCCCCCTCCCCCCTCTTTTTTTTTATTAGTCTGCCCCCCCCCCCCCCCACACACACACAACTACACATTTTAAAAAAACAACGATGCTACATATACGTGTCTGTACAAACGTTACTTTTGAAAATCTGGGAGACTGAACATTAAATCGACATGTTTATCGTACGAGTTAACAAATGATGCAAAGGTGAAGGTCAAAAGAGAATTTTTCTTGCTGTTGTTTACTTGTTAGATCGAATGTACTTATGTAGCTGATCCACCATTTACGAAAGAATGTAATGTGACGGGGAGAGAAGTTAAAAAACAGAAAGTAAAATTTTGCACCATAACATTTGGATGCCGCTTTGTTGTTTACCAGCGCAGTTTACTTGAAAGTCGTAAGTTTTGTTTTTTGTTTTGTAACAGGTCACGTGTTCGTCGTACAACGGCCATTGTTTTGTAAGACCAAAATTATTGTTTCCCTAAGATTGTCGTGCTTTGTTTGTAAAACAGGATTTTTTAAGGCAGGCGTTAAGCCTACGAAATCTATAGAATCGGTCGCAATTTAGCTTTAATAATTTTTTAGTTTTAAAAACAAGAGTTATCGTTCCTGTTCATGGTAAAATGGGTAGGCAAACGCGGGCCAGGGCAAAATAAAAGCCGCGGCAGATCGAGATTTTTCAATTTCCGTCGATAATAATTAACTAATGTGAATTAAATTTTCAGGATATGTTACGGAGCGGTATATTTGTATTCGCTGCAAATATTGTTTCACAACAATGCGTATTTTGGAATTTATCGACGATTGTTGATTTTCAGTTTGCCCATTAAAAAATCCAGTATCTTACAATCAACTGATAGAAATAAAATAATTGTGAAATTATATTAAACATATTAATTATCCATAGGAGTTATTAAGAGGCTGATATATTATATATATAATGAAAGTTGAATAGGAAAATGTCACCTGAATTTGTTACACATGCACATTTCTGATGATACCATTTCATAAAACAAAAAATAAATATCCATGTGGGATAACACAGACACGCAACTATTACGGAAATTTGGATTTTGTCCCGGGTGATCGGATCTGGTTGTAATGACCTGGTTTTTCTTAAAACATGTTATTAATCGCAGAAATCGCAATTTCCATTAAAGAAATTATTATTTTTCAAAAGTATTTCATATGTTCTAAAGGAATTAACCATGAATTATTAAGTTTCTTCTTAAATAAGTCAACAAACAAGTTTCTTCTTAAATAAGTCAACAAACTTGTAAAATATCGACCTGGGTTTGACTACCCATTTTACCAACTTGGAAATCAACAATCGTAGATTAATTCTATTTTTTTTTAAATACACATTGTTGTGCAGCACTATTTTCAGCGAATACAAATATGCCGGTCAGTAACCTACCCTGAAAATTTCAATGAGATTCACAGATTAAGAATGAAGATAAATAATAAATCTCGGTCTGCCCCGGCTTTTCTTTTGCCCCAGGCGGGGTTTGCCTACCCATTTTACCAAGACTCATAATAAATCCATATAAACTCTTGCCTCTACATTAAACTCAGGTTAGTAAGGGAGACATACAGTCCTATAGGACTAGTGATATATCAAATGATAGGCCTCCTATTATCCAAAGTTAATATCGGTTGTATATACCAAAAGCCAACATGTCACGTCAAAGTATATTGTCAGATACACCATAGTTGATGTGCATAAAAGACACGAAGGTCACTTTTACATTGTGCATATGTTAATTAAGGGTTAACCTAAGTCAATATTTGAAAACCGCTGTTCCACAACATGCAGGTACATAGTTTTCTCTCAAATTAATGTCCAATTGAAATGGATATTAGTGAGTATCCACATTGAAGTTCAAGTAGAAAATGTTGCCGTCAACATACCATCTTACTTCATTTTGATTAATGCCAAACAAAGATTCTTTGAAAACAATTTAAAAGATAAACAACACATTACAAATATCACTTGTCTGAACTTCATTGGTCACCTGACTACATCCTGTCAGAACATTTTTTCATTTACCAACCAATTTCATGTCTTGGTGAACTTTTTAACATTGCTGTTTGTTACTTATATTTACAGCTAAGAATGGTTAGATTGTTCAAAATTATAAATATAACCATGCTTTTATGTTTACAATATTGATGCAACTTTTAATGATGAGCCTGTGGGTAATCATTTTACTCAGAATTAAATGTTTTCACTGTATATTCTATAGGTTCATATAAGGAAACATTTGCAAATCTACCTTAGTATGCAACACATTTGAGAAGCCAATTAACCCCACTCATAGTATATATCTCCCCAAAACAGGAGCTCTAAACTGTCAAGAGTCAATTATTTATTAAAACAACATGTGTGATTATTAAATTGTTTCTTTTAACACCTGCAGTAATTATAACAGTTTATTTTGTGCTTTGAATTATTAATATGTAAATCACTAAACTAGGGGTTCAAAAAGCTGGACTAAAATTTGTACTCTAGCAACTATTGAAGTCTTTGGGAATAGGTGATCTGGTGAATTTAAGATTCATAAACTGACAGTGAAATGGCAAAGTATGCTAAATTGTGTTTTGATGCTTATTGATAGTTAATATCTTATATCTCAAACATACAATTGACATTGAGCAAATTAAAGAAATAAGGAATACAAATTTGTATTTCTCAGTATTTTCCAGTTTAGTGAAAATCAATAGTATTTACCAGAACGGGAAATACCGGTATTTACCCAGCACTGGTATTTCCCGACCAACCCTAATACTATTTGATATGAATACACTGGAATAGCCAAACCTTTATCATTACTTGAGGTTTTAGTTGTTATTTTAAATTATTGTTTGTTAATTAAATAAATTTATGACTGGGTAGTACAGGTGCAATGATACACTTGCCTCACGTTACGATACATATCACGATACAGACAATGTGACATGATACATATTCTGATACTTTTGATGTGCTTTTAAGAATAACAAATCAACATTTGAACAATTACGCATATTGTTTAATCTCCAACTCTTTGTTACATAATTTTTTCCACATATTTTTCTTAATCAGCTATGTAAATATTAGAATGTAAACATGATTTGCATAAGGTAAAAATGTAATGTTGGCATCAATATCGTTATTTAAACACTGACAACATTAAATTACTTATGCTCTTATTATAGTTGTAATGAATTTTCTGAAGGCAAAATATTTAATGACTATGGTAACCTTTAATTTTGATTACATTTTTGCACATCTAGGAATGTGGCATTAATTTCTTGCGACAACAGACAAATGCATGGATAATTGCCGTTTTATACGAGGTGCAATACACATGTCGTTTGTTTTTAGGAAAAGGTCTGCAAAATAGTACTTGCATGTAGAAACACTCAATTTGGGAACTTCGTTAACCAATTTCGTTTATTCTACAAAACCATAAATGTAACTATATCAAAGATTTATGGGATGCACTGTAGCTGGGGGCAAAATTAAATAATGCGAAGCACGTTTTTCAACACCGAAATCATTTTAAAAATATAATTTTCAAACCGAATCGGACGGATAAATATATTCCGGATCGAATTACAGAACCGCGGTATAGCCTACTGTATCATGACATACTTTTACAGTGATATACCCTCTCACGGTTTATTGTTGCACCCTTACTGGGTAGAGAAATTAAAGAAATTCATTTTTTTCAATGCATTTGTTCTAATGTTCTACATCAGTGGCACTTGCTGTTACAGCCACCTTTAATCAGCAGCCACTGCCCATAATTGGGAAGTTTCAATGTTGTTCGTTTCGTTTTTCACTATTATGAATATTTTTAACTCAGTTAAGAGGCCACCTTTCTAAGGTGGCCAGCAACCAGTGTTTTTAGGTCTTGTGCACTCAACGTGCCTGTTTTCAATGACCATTTTGTCTGTTTTAAGGAGACTTCACTTTCTAACAGAAAAATAGGGACGGTCGAGTGATATTTTTTTATTTGGCTTAAGTAATTTTCTTTCTATCAAAAACAAATTCATAAATTACTTGTCCCTAAGAATACAATAGTTTACATTCATTGTCATTTACATTGCTTATAGATATGATTTACATGTAATTTTTTTTATAGATTATGGTGTATAGATTTGAATAAAACTGTGATCGAAATGTACATTATGTGTTCTATAAATTATACTAAACAGCACAATGAGTCTCTTGTAACTTCAAAATAAAATTATATTCAATGAAAAGGCATGATACAATAAACAGCAGAGATAGAACAGCGTACTCGCACAATACAAAAGGAATAATACACAAAGGGAAAGGATTGAATTGTAATAAATAAAATTGTGGGTTCTGTGGTGTTAATTAATTAAGGGTTGAGTAATTGATTATTATGGATATTGATCACACAAAAGAAAGGTTTCCTGTCACATTGACACCTTTTCTTTTGTTTTATATTATTATACACCTAAATTTACCCCCCAAAATATAATTCTTAGATAAATTTCTTAGCATTAATTCATCTGTACTAGTCTGTATATTTTCATATAATTGGCTCAGAACTTCTACACTCCTATTAGCACTTGAGCTAGAGGTTTAGCCTTCTGCTACATTGGTTTTTAAACTGAAGGGTTCTGGTTTTGAGCCTTTTTTTCTATTACATTTGTAGCACTCAACAAAAAAACTGATGTAGAGTTGTTGAGAGTTTCTTGTGTGACATTTCTAAATGATAGATTTTTATTAAGAAAAGGGGGAAGAATGTTAAAGTGTTTAAAATTAAATTAAGTATATATAATAGGCTCACTACTATTATTAGCTAGTGGGTTAACCCTTTAGCTCAGTTGCTGGAATGTCGGTTTTAAAATTGAAAGGTCCTAGGTTGGAGCCAGCTCATGCCACCTGTTCTATTACACATCGTGAATAATTGAAATTTTTAATATGTGATTGAATTTACAGGTTCAGTTCAAATTTGGGTGCTTGGATGATTTTTAAACAGAGTTGTGCCTCTTTGAAAAAAAAGAGAAATTCCCAGTTTCCGCTCTCCAACTTTTGAAGGAATGCACATGTAAAGTTAATATATATATATATATGTAGATTTATGATTGGCAAAAACACAGCTTGAGTAGATTTTGTTTTGGTCCGTTGATTTTTGATAGATTTATGCCTCTTGAACTACCGGTATATGGAATATTCTTAGTGTGTGCTCTCTAACTTTTGAAGTGATGCAACTTTTACAGTTGATATTTATATGTTAAAGGTTAATTTTTTTTTTATAGAAATTACAGGTCTAGTTCTAATTTACTTTCAGGCCAATGATTTATGAAAGATTTATGCTTAGTGAACTTAAAACAGAATGAGTAATTTTAAGGGATTTTTTTAGTTTTTCTGTAATCAAACGTTATACTAAATTTGGCAGTTGAAATTTTGGTTGTTTACGGTGGCATTTGTGGAGTTTCGACACATCTAGTTTGTTTAGGCATGCCATATGGTGGGATTCAACAAATTGATTAACTTCTTGTTTTAAAAATGTCTTCTTTGCTTATTTGTATAATAACATCAAAGCACAGGTATTACTAGTGAGCATTGGCTCACAAATATTTTGTTTTGTATCATAAGAGTCTTCTAGTTTTTCAATGTATCTGGTCATGCACACTTATTATCTAAAATTATCTTTTCACTAAAGCCCTCTCCAAAATTATGAATTTCATGGCCACTGGGACAGGAGTTTTGATGTCACACTTGTAGGTCTTACTATTTTAGCAAAGTTAAAAGCAAACTAGAAACCAAAATAGATAAGATTTCCACTAAATATGATCATAAGCTTACTTTTTCATGAAAACAAGAAATCGCATGTAGGGCAGCATGTTTTTTTGTAAATAAAAATGCAACAAATTATCCATTTACCAAAAAAGATCAATTTTCAATATCAGTGATGGTTGTTTTCAAATATATATGAGACATGACTCAAGGAAATTGCAACGCTAGTTTCATTATATTAAAGTAGATCCAGTGTTCTGTGATGTCACACTTTTTTGTAAAACTTTGAATTCTTTAAATATTGTGCAAGATAGTTTCAGGGTTGGAAATTCGCCAAAAATAGCAGCCAGCCACAGGGCTGGCTACTTTTAAAAGTTACCAGCCCTGCCCAAAATCTACCAGTCCTGATAAAAATGTTTATTATTATGAATGAACTATACATAAAGCTGAATATTTACATCTGCAACACAGGCCTCTCTCTCAAAATCTTTAGCTTTTACGAGTATTTGAAACCATATCTAAATATAACACAAATAATGCTTATCATTAAGTTTAACATGCTTAAAAAATATAACTGTTCATCTGTTTGTGTATAATTATAAACCCTCTTTTAGAAGCCCGCTAAGATTGTCATAATCATGAACTTTCAATACATTTTTTAAGATTACAAAGTGACAAAAATGATGTCAAATATTGAAAGGGATTAAAATAAAACAACAGATATTAAATGTGGTAAAAAATAATTTATTCGGTCAGATGCATTCCTTTTAACAGCTAATTGTCATTGGGTCTCACAACACTATTTTCTGTAAGTTTAAATTATGGTTGAGGCAAAATAATTTAAGATTTCTCCTTTTTAGGGGTTTTCCGCCAGTGACAGGAGCTCTATTTTTAATGAGATTAAAAAAACCGTGTAAAACGCATTATTTTTCCACTTTTGTAAAAATACGAGGTAACTTGATTTTCTTTTGCCAAATTACGTACTTCCACGGAGGTGGAAATGCCTGTACTCGATTTTCACTCTCGTGCCATAAAGTTAGTGTTTATTTGCTGCTAAATTGTTCAAGAATTATTGTTTTAAAAGTTGTAAAGGAGATTTCCTTAGAAGTTTGTTTAAAATTAACTAGTAATAGTTTTATTTATTTTATGTGAATATAATCACATGGATGTAATTAGAATTATTGGTAGGTTCAAGATATTTTCGCACTTAATTTTATACTAAATTTCCAAATTTTTATATATTTTATCTATGCAAAGGGGAAATAACTCCTTTTCTGACTTTTCTCTCAGTTGTATGTCTAAATGCTATAGTTTTTCTTATTCCAATGATTAATTTTAAAATATTTTTGTAATTTTTGTTTTCTGATAACGTTGACATTAAAATTAAACAAGAAAAACAAATTTCTGCCTACAAGATTTTACTTTAAACAAAAAAAATTTACAGTTTTCTGATGCTAAAATATGCTTTTATTAGTTTATGTTTATGTGGCATCTCAAAAAGTGTGATGACATGTAAATTTTTTCTAACAATTGATGACATTTAAGTCTATTAAGTCGAAATCAGTTCAGTTTTTCAACTTTCCTCAGAGAATTTTACGAGTATGGAGCTACCTTAATTAAATTTAAGTGTTCAAACTAATGCTTATGAAAATCAAAAGATGGAGGTGGGTAAAATTGTAAGGTTATTTCAAAGTGATGTGATGCTTTTATCATGATAATATCATGTACATGTATGTAGTATTGGAAATAGTGGGTTCACATAAATAACCATATTTTTCTTAAATATCAATGGAATAGGCAAAATGGGGTACACTTTTTCTCAGAATAGCATAAGCTTTTTAAATTTAAGACAAGATGACTTTTCAGAGAATGTTACTGTAATATAAAGGTAGCAAGGGGCAGTTTGAGATAAAGTACCTGTCAATATTTTTGTAAAATTGAGAGTTGCTGTACTTGAAGGTTGTTATTGTTAAAATTCATGAAATAATTATACCCTCTCTCCAACAGAGAAGAGGGTATACTGTTATACCCTTCTGTTTCTGTCTGTGTCTGTCCATCCGTAACAAAAATTTATGTCGCATTTTTCTCAGCAATTATCGCAGATGCTTGAAATTTGAATACACTATTTGTTTAGGCATGCCATACGGTGGGATATATATTTGTTGCAATTGGACGTCAACATCCTGTTAAATAACCACTGTTAATTTTAGTCTACCGTGTAAATTTTTATCAAAGATATCTTGGCTATTATTTATTGCAGGTGTTTGAAATTTTAACACACTATTTGTTTAGGCATGCCATATTGTGAGATGTATTTTTTCATCAAAGATTTCTCAGCAACTATTTATTGTTGATGTTTAAGATAAATTTTAGCACACCATTTGTTTATATCATAGGATATATCGGTATTTAAGTACAAATCGGATGACAACCACTGTTAAATGTCAACTTTGCTTATTTTGCATATTCACATCAGAGTGGGGTTATCACTAGTGAGCATTTGCTCACACATATCTTGTTTTTAATGATTATCAAGTGATGTCTCTTGTTGAAATTGATATTCATATGTAGGCCCTATATGTTAAGTACATGAGAAAGAAGAAAAAAGCAAAAACCTGTGGACATTACGTACAAGGCATTAAGTCGAACTTCGGTATCTCGAACACCAATATCTCCAATACAATGGATATTTCGAAGTGATGTTTTAGTCCCAAACACTTAAACTTTAAGTATTTTACCCTTAATATCTCGAATACTCAGATATCTCGAAGATATTAACCAATCCTATCTAGGTCAAGATAATGAGGTTTAACTGTATTTCAATATAAAACAAATGGCAATCCCAAATGTTGAGATATTTTCTTATGGTAATTGCTCTAGCTTTAATTAAATTTATTCCATTTTCCAATCATCTCATAAGGGGAGACAATAATAGAAATTTTGATTTTTTTTAAATATAATTTTAGATGCCAAAGAGAGCAAGGATTGATGATAAGCGTAGTCGCCAGAAAGACAAGCTGAGAAAGAGACTGAAAAGACAACAGAATGCTTGCTCCTCTGCCGTCACACCACCAAATGAGACCACAGAGTCTGTTGTCCCTTGCTGGTCAATGGACGGAGCTGTGTCAGCTCCCCCTGGTAATCTTCCAGGGTTTGGTTTGATGGGGTTTCCACCTAAAGAGGAAAAACCCCTGGCCAGGATGCAGGCCTCGCCTCGAGTGAAAATGCATCCACCTGCCCCGAGGTTGCCATCTCCTCGGGGAAGTCGTCTGTTTGTCAAAAACGTGACAAAGGCACCGTCCACTGACTCCCCAGCGTGGGTTTGTACTCCAACGAGGGTACCTGGGCATGATGAAGGCTTTAAGCCTTGCCCAGCAGGTCAGGCGCAGCTGGACTCTTCTGTGCTAAGAGGGTCTAGCAGTATAACAAAAGATGAGGAAATAAAGACAGTGTTAAAAACGGCTTCTGAACGTAAAAATAGTACGGACTTGGTCAATGTAAACTTGTCTTGTGACATGGAAAAAAAGGAACTAAAACATGCAGATGAAATTTTGAATGAGAATGAGATTGACATAGCTGAAAATAGTTACATGAATGAAAACGTTATGAGACATGCACATGAAACTGTATATGAGAATGTTGACAATCATCAGAGATACTTTGTTCAAAATAGTGAATGTACTCAAATGCAGGAAATTGACTGTAATGTAAATGACACAAATTTTCAGACATCTGTTCAAGGTTCATTCCATCAGGCACATCCCATGTTTGGTGACAATGCAGGTACTCAATGTGTTGCAAACAGTTTAGCTGGTCTAGCTTTTGAACAATTTAAAAGCAGCAAACTTTGGACTACACAGGATATGAACAAGATACTAGCAACAGGTGATGAGTTGTACACATTTTTGCAGAGAAGTTCTTCGATGCATAGTAGATATTTATTGGTAGATGAATTACCCCAGTACTTTGAGTGTTTCAACAGGGCATTTGAATTCACAACGAATTCAACGTTAGCAAGTATTATAAATTTGTCGGGTCATGAACCATGCTATGCTGACTTCAATGCATACCATCTATATGAGGCGTTACAAATTGCTTTGCTAGAATCAAATGGGTGTTTTGTGTGCTTTGGGGGAAATACATTTCTTATTGGAAAAACAAATGGATTTTATTTTACATTTGACTCCCATTCAAGATCACCACAAGGCTTATTTAGTTGTAGTGGGAAAAGTACAAGACTTTTGTTCCAAAATGTAGAGCAATTATTAGAACATATTCAGAAGCTTGCCATTACCATGGGGTTTTCGAGCATTGTTGAATGCAATATAACAGGGGCAATATGCCGTGCAAAAAAGTTGGAAGAAGAAAAGAAAGTTTGTTGTACTTCTACAGAGCAAAGTGGTGAAAATGAATGTGAGAATACAACAGATTGCGATGGTGATAGTGATGATGATGCAATTGTATTTATTCGTAATGAAGAAAACCGATTTCGATTTTGTCCCCTATCAAATGCTTTAAAGGAAGAGTTCTGCATTGAGCAAGGAATACAATATGCTCAGATAGAAGTTACCTCAGTTGAAACACCAAATAAAGAATTAGGAATCCCTAATTTAACCATACCTATCACTGGAGATGGAAACTGTTTTTTCAGAGCAGTCTCATATTGTCTAACGAGTACAGAAAATCACCATCATGTTGTTCGCAGCGCAATATGCAATCACATTCTAAAGAATGAAAACAAATTTCAATCATTTTTGAGATCTAATGAAGCGTCAGTCAAAAACCACGTGTCTTCAATGGAGAAAGAAGGGAATTGGGCAACGGAAATCGAAATTTTTGCATTAGCTCATATGCTATCGGTCGATATTTTCACATTTTCAAATGGCAAATTGGCTCAAGTTCTCAGGACAAAATGTCTGTGCATCTCTTAGAACAAAACGAAATGGTTTATATTTAAACCACCAAAATCAAAACCATTATGAAGTTGTCCTTGATGTTGGTGAGTTAATGGTTGATGTTATAAGCGAAAGCAAACTTGACTCCATGTACGTAGATAAAAGTTGTCGAAAATCAAGAATTGAAAAAGGAAATAAAAAAAATCAATACAAAATGGAAATGTATCGAAAAAAGTACAACGAAAATTTAGACTTCAAAAATCAAAAGCTTTGGAAAGCCTCACTGAAGTACAAAGAGAATGAAAAATTCAGAATCTCATTAAAAGAAAGCAATAAAACAAAATATCAGAATGATCAGACATTTCGGGACAAAGCTAGGCTCATGAGTAAGAACAAAAGTCGAGCACAATACAATGACCCTGATCACAGAAAAAAGGTATTGAACAAAGCAAACTCTAACTATCGAACTGATCCGACATACAGAGAGAAAATTAAGCAAAAGGCGGTTTTAAAGTACAAGAAAGATAGTGTATATAGATCGACCTGTGTGGAGAAGAGCAAGCAAAAGTACAAAATTGACAGTGTTCATAGGCAGAATGTCAAAACAAAAAGTAGGCTGAAGTACAAAACTGATGACGAACATAGACAAAACGTCAAAACTAGAAGTACTCAGAAATACAATACCGATGATAAACATAGACAACAAATGAAAATGAGAAGCTCAAAAAAGTATGAATTGAATGAAAAACACAAAGAAAATGTGAAACAAAGAAGTATCAATAAGTATCGTTTGGATGATGCTCACAAAGAGAGGGTTAAAAAAGCGAGTATTCAGAAATATAGATGCGATGAAAAATTCAGAGAAAAACTCCTTCGCAGTAGTTCATTGAAATACGAAACGGATGAAACTTTCAGATCGAAGTCCCTAGAAAACAGCAAGCGTTATTACCACTCTAGTCCAGGTATTCAGAAAAAGAAGATACAAAAGTCCAAGCAAAGTAGGTTGAACAAAAAAATCAAACTTGAAAACTTTGAAGAAGTTATAAATCTGTTCAAAAAAAATACTGCTCGGGGTCCAGATTTTGCATGCTGTTGTTGTCATCGATTGTTGTTCCAAAATCAAGTACAAATGTGCAATAGAGACGTGTATTCAAAGAGTGAAAAATCGAGAGAAGTGGCTGGTGCTTGTATCAAAGATACGTTTTTGCATCAATGTAAAACGTCGTGCTCAGAAAATTGTGCGAACTCATCAATGTGGATATGTTATACATGTCACCGAAAGATAATGAGTGGTGAAATCCCTCCAGAAGCATCAGCTAATAACATGTTCCTTGAGCCAGTCCCTGAGGAACTTTCTCGCTTAAACAATTTGGAACAGCATTTGATTTCGTTACATATACCTTTCATGAAAGTCATGGCTCTTCCAAAGGGTGGGCAGAAGAATATTCATGGTCCTGTTGTTTGTGTACCATCTAATTTGAAGAAAGCAACATTTTTACCTCTAAAAGAGGATGAAAACCTTTTGCTTCGAGTAAAATTAAAGAGGAAACTGAGCTACAAAAGTTATTATGAATATCAATTCATAAACCCAACTCATGTTCTAACTGCACTAGACTACTTAAAACAAAACAACAAATGGTATGCTGGAATCTCTATCAATAGAGACATTGAGAGTAATGAAAATGTAGAAGGTTCTGAACAAGATGAAGTTCAAACTTCAAATGAAAATTCTGAACGAGATGAAATTCAAACATCAAATGAAGATACTGAACAAGTTCAAGGAGAAACACCGAATGAAGATTCCGAACAGATACAAATAGCTGTAGACAGCTGTCTCCAACCTGTAGATATTGCACAAGAAGTTTTGGACCATTATTTTGATGATGTCTTCAATATTGCCCCTGCAGAAGGAAATAATCCAGTACGGATGCTTCAAGAACAAGGAAACGAAGCAAAGACATTCCCTTGCCATTTTCCATCAGGACAATTCTCATTTGATCAACAAAGAGATAAAAGATTGACACTTGCTCGATATTTCAATAACAGGCTGATGAATGCAGATAACAGATTTGCAAAAGATACAAACTACATCTTCTTTAGTCAGTATATGTCAGAACTAAATCAAGTAATTGAAAAAACGCAGATTTCTGTTCGGAAGACGGTCACCAAAAATGAAAAGGGGAGCGTTATCAATTCAGATATGCTTAGAAATCCAGAAACTCTGTCAAAACTGTTGAGGAACGATGAAGCAATTAGATTTATGCAACCGATAAGAGGTACACCAGCATACTGGTCAGCAACTCAGAAAGATCTATTTGCTATGCTTAGACAGCTTGGAATTCCAACGTGGTTTTGCTCGTTTTCTTCAGCAGAATATAGATGGAATGATGCCATAAGTTCTTTACTCAAACAACTCAATGATGAAAGAAATCCGGATTTGTTAGACTGGACAGAAAAAAATGAAATTTTGCGGAGCAATCCCGTTACAGTGGCAAGAATGTTTGAACATAGATTTCGTATCTTTCAGCGGGATGTTATTCATTCACCGTCAGAACCTATTGGGAAAATAGCCGATTTCTTTCAAAGAGTTGAATTTCAACAAAGAGGTTCGCCACACATGCATTGTTTATTTTGGGTGGAAAACGCACCAAAAATAGATGTTGATGGTAAGGAAGCTGTGACAGAATTTATCGACAGATACGTGACATGTGCTGTGCCAACTGAAAATGAAGACTCTGAACTAAGAAAAATTGTACTGGATGTTCAACAACACAGTAAGAAGCACTCAAAGTCGTGCAAGAAAAATGGAAAAGAATGTAGATTTAACTTCCCGAGACCTCCCTCACAGCGTACATTCATAACAGAAAAGCATGATGATGACGATGAAGATGAAACTGCAGAAATTCAAGATGTGCACCAACGTAATTCTACTTCAAATCTTACCAAGTCTCAAGCAAAAGAAATTTTATTGAGTGTTTGGAATAAGATTCAAACTGATTGTGATGGGTATGAGACAACAGAAGATATATTCGAGGATCTTTCTCTGAATCAAGACACATACCAAAATGCAATGAATGTTTTGTCAGAAAAATTGACAGTTGTCCTCAAAAGGCATCCAAATGAATTGTGGACAAATCAGTACAACCCATGTCTTCTTAAATGTTGGGATGCAAATATGGATATACAATATGTTTTGGATCCTTTTAGTTGCATCGTATACATCGTCTCGTACATCTCTAAATCTGAAAGGGAAATGGGAATGTTATTAAAACAAACAAACGTTGAAGCCCAAGAAGGAAATCTGGATGCCAAACAAACATTAAAAAAAATAGGATCTGCATATTTGACGCACAGAGAAGTTACTGCGCAAGAAGCCGTCTACAGAGTTTGCAATCTAAGAATGAAAGAAGCTTCAAGGAAAGTGATCTTCATACCAGTTGGAGAAAACCCTACTCGAATGACAAAACCCCTTTCACAAATGAAGCGAAAACAAAAGGATGCTAACGATGATTTACACGACGAAAATGACGAGGATGACGAAATTTTCATGACAAACATTGTCGAAAGGTACGAAAACCGACCAGACAACAAGATATTTAACAACATGTGTCTAGCCGAGTTCTGCTCTGATTATCGCGTCCTTGCCAAATCCCAAGTTCCAAAAGGGGTTAATGAAAATGTCTTTGAACTTCAAAATTCTAAGGGATATGTTCAAAAGAGAACGAGAACAAAACAGGCAGTTGTTAGGTATCCAAGATTTAGCGCTGAAAAAACATCTGAGAAATTTTATCAATCTCGACTACAGCTGTTTCTTCCCTATCGGCATGAAACACAATTAAAACCGGAAACTTTTGATTTGTACGAAACATTTTATGAAAAAGGATTTGTGAAGTTACATGGCTCGAGATCTGTAACAGCAGTAAAAATAATTGTGGAAACAAATCATGCTCGCTTTGCTCAGAATGAAAGTGTTATAGATGAAGCTCAAGAGTTGTATGAAAACATAGGAGAACCGGAAGATGCATGGGCAAATCTATGCCCCGAGACAGAAAAAAATAGAGATGAATGTGCCATGATGAAGTCAACACAGAAAACCCCCGAAGATCTTGTAGAAAATGTACCAGATATTGACAGTGATTTCAACAAAGCTGATGTGTTGTATCAAGTACAACAACTTTGCGTCTCTAATGAAGAAATGTTGAATATTGTACAAAACTTGAATCAAATCCAACAAAACGTGTTCTACTTTGTGCGAGACTGGTGTGTCAGAAAAATAGTAAATGAAAACCCAGCTCCGTTCCATATATTTTTAACAGGAGGTGCAGGAACAGGAAAAAGCCAAATTGTGAAAGCTATCAATTTCGAAGCATCACGCCTTTTCTCTAAAAGATTGTCGTCACCAGAGGCTTTATCAGTGTTGCTGACAGCTTTTACCGGCACAGCTGCATTTAACATTGGTGGCAGTACAATTCACAGTGTTTTTTCTTTGACAAAGTTCTTGCCCCTGCCATATGAACCATTAAAAGAACAAACTTTAAGTGAAATCAGAATGAAGCTCTCAGACTTGCAAATTCTTGTAATAGATGAAGTATCGATGGTGTACAAAAGACTTTTATACTACATCCATGAAAGACTAGTGCAAATCAAAAAATGCAAAGACCCATTTGGAGGCGTTAGTGTGCTTGCAGTCGGTGATTTCTTCCAACTACCACCAGTAAAACAAAGAAAAGATGAGAGACTATATAAAGACAATGCATCATATCCAATTGACCATTGGCAAGATTTATTTCAAGAAGTTGAATTGACTGAAATTATGCGTCAACGCAATGATGTTCCATTTGCAAGAGCTTTGAATTTGCTGCGCACAAGAACCTTAGAAGATCCTTTAGCAAATGAAACACTTGACACAGTGAATGATTGTATCAGAGATGGTCCGGAAGATGTTCTTCACGTATACTCCACTAACGATGAGGTAAACAATTACAATTTGAATATGCTAGAAAAGAAATGCAAAGATTTCAAACAGATTGATGCAAAAGATTATCAAAAAGATAAAACCTCAGGAAAACTCTGCCTTAGAGATAAACCGTGTATAACCAAAACTGACAGTTTATCAAGCTCGTTACTCTTCGCAGTTAATGCTCGTGTCATGTTGACGAGAAATTGCGATGTCAAAGATGGTTTAGTCAATGGAGTTATGGGATACATTTCCCACTTTCAATACGGAGATGCAGAAAAAACAAACGTTACAGCTATAGCTGTTATATTTGACAGTCAAAACGTCGGTATAAAAACGGGAAAGCGAACTAAAAATGGAAACATGGTATTGATTGAAAGAATTCAAGAAGAAATTCTTGTAAGGAAATCAAATGCTATTGTTAGACAGCAGTTTCCATTAAAGCTATCATGGGCCTGTACAGCTCACAAGGTTCAAGGGATGACTGTTGAAAAAGTTGTTGTCAACCTTGACAAAACATTTGCTCCTGGCCAAGCCTATGTTGCATTAACGAGAGTAACTTCAAAAGATGGATTATTCATAGAAACAAACGACAGAGCAAAGTTAGCCAAAAAGTTGTACGCTGATCCAGATGTGAAATCAGCCATGAAAGACATGAAAAAACTGGAACTTGACAGACCATTTGAAGTTCACTCCAACAGCACCATAGTTGTACTTCATAACATTCAAAGCCTGAATAAAAACTTTTGCCACATGAAATGTGACAGGAGATTCACACATGCGGACATTGTTTGTTTAACTGAAACATGGTTAAGATCTGATCAAGAAACAGCTCATCTACATTTGAATGGGTTTCAATTTCGCCATCTTGCAAGAATAGAAGCTTATAGCAACAACGATGAACACACGAGGTCATTACGTAATTCAAAAGGAGGTGGGGTCGCTTTCTATATCAAAGAAAACAATGAGAGTCAGATAATTCATCATTCAATCGAAAACATTGAAGGCATTGCTGTCAAGTTGTTGAAAAAAAACATAGCCATAGTGAATGTTTATCGGCCACCTACATTGAACGTTACCATATTTTTGCAATCTCTGAAATCTTTAATAGACACCGTAAGATTACAATGCGAAATGTGCATTTTCGTAGGAGATTTCAACGAAGATACAAAGTTATCTGGCCCTATACAAACTTTTATGGAGCACAACGGGTTTAAGCAGATAGTGAATTTTTTCACAACAGAGGGTGGAACAACTTTAGACCATGTTTATATCTCTGATTCAATTGAAGCGCACACAAAAAGATTTTCTACCTTTTATAGTTATCATGAGGGTGTATTTCTATTTCTTTGAAAATCCATACTGGCATGAGTTGGCATGATTACAGTAGAATACTTTATTAAAAACACGATTTTACAAACTTTTACCATATTCTTAAGATTCTTGTCAAATTTGGACAATTTTCAATTTTTGTCAAGGCAAATGTTATAGCATTAACATTATATACATCTTTCCGGATTGAGTTTGAATTTTAGAATATTCCGGAATTATGGATTCTGTTTTGTTATTAGGATTTTTCGCGGGACACGAGCAGTTTAGATTATCTATAGTTCCTGTGCTCAATACCATTTAGATTTACAATGTTTACTATGTTTGTTTCTACGAGATAAAACTTCTAAGTTGGTAAGTTTTACATGAATCTGCTTGTGTATAGTGTTGTGCAAAAAGTTATGTATAAACGATAGGTATAAATGTGTAAACAAAAGTGTTCAACTGTGAAGATGCATTTTAAATAACATGTTCGAATGTTGGCACAAGGGATATATCTAGAATGTGTATATAAATTTAAAGCTAAAGTATCATAGCATGTTTTTATTATATGATATATCGGAATTTAAGGTTTCATTGTTTGCATGCAATGTTTTGTGCACTCTACCATAGGCGTACATATATAGTCATTCATTTTGAATTATGTAATTTGCTAGTAGTACGAGTTTCGTTATATTTGCTAATTTGCTAGAGCATAAGTGAAAGTATTCATTTCAAGAACACGGGGCATATATATTTACTAGAGTGATATTTGCCATATGTTGAGTGTGTTTTGTTTGTTTATTCATAGCATCAAAACTTTTCTTTGTTTTTCCAGTTAATCACATCTAGTCACATAACGTGTTGTCCCATCATGCCATTGTCACAAATCATCATACTAGTTTTTCAATGACTGAATAAAGATGTGCATTAGCAACAAGTTGCCTCTTCATTGATGGTAGCCAGTACAGCAATATTAAGCTCAAGTTTCGTGAATGTTTATATACTAGTAATTACCATTTGTTATTATTCAAATAAGGTACAACCAATTCAAACAAGACGCTTTGAAAAAACACAGTCTATAAATCAATATGTCCTAAAAATGCGGTTTTGATTAATGTAATATATTTAATGGACTCTGTAAAACAGCGGTTTTATAACCAATATTAAAGAAAAAGTCAATGTAGATTTTCCAAATAAATAAGAAATATTTGTACAACATATCTAGCTAAATACGAAATTAAAAAAGGAGTATTTTTTAATATTTCAAAGCTGAGACTGTACAATAAGATTTAGCTAAAAAAAACTGAACAACGATTATTATTGAAAAGATTATAACCATGGTTTTTCGCAATCGAAGAAACAAGGTATGCATAATGTTTAGCAAATTCTGTACATTTTGTATATCACAAATTTTAATGAAAACAGTTCATGTTTTTCAAACATTTTGTCATATTCTCTGTTAAATCTTTCGTCCGAATATACGTTGTATTCTGATTTTTAAAAAAAATATTCTAATAACGGAAAAGCAGGCATGTCCGGAAATTTTGATTCCGCGTCCTGGGTTTAAAAAATAGTGTAATGTTCAAAGTAAATTTAACTCGTACCAAAAATAATTGCTAAGTCGTACCTGAACACATTCGGATTTTATTTGTTCAGTCGTTCTTAAAATCGGAAAGGTTTTAGTTAAGTCGAACTTAAAATCATTCGTATTTTGTCAAGTCGTACCAGGAATAATTCGATTTTTTTCATCTTTTTATTTTTGTTACTCTTGTTATTGGTTTAAGAGCTCTGCTTCTTACAGGAAGTTCAAGCTTTACTTTCGACATTAACGGAAGACCCACTCGTTGCTTTGCAACGAGCTTTGCTCTAGTTATTTTTTTTTTCTTACAAAATTTGTGCAGGCGATTTCTCGGAAATGGCTGAACCGATTTTCGTGAAACTTTCAGATCTAATAGATATTAATCCGAACTTAATATACATTTTTTTATTTTGATGACGTCATTTCCGTTCTTGAGAAAATGACGTTTTAGCGATTTTCAGAGGGTCGGCTTGTCCAGGGATCTCCTCCTAAGCGGTAAAAGATATTGAGTTCAAACTTTCAGGGATTGTAGACAAGAGATTGTAGATGTGCAATTTGGCATTCATATTTGTAATGCTCAAAAGGCGTTTAAGCTCGCCCGGTCCCGAAAATTGAGACTAAAAAAACTTCGTAATTTTTCATGGTTTTCTTAGTTTATCTCTTTTCTGAAAAATATTTTGTTAACACATGTAATGCAAAAAAAGTTTATATTTACAAGACCTTTCATTTGATATCAAGAAAAAGGGGCTGGCCCCTAAAATTAGGGAACCAAAGGTCTCTAAAGTCTTTAATCTGTAGCTCTTTACTGAGAGATATTTTGTGAAATGTTATAGAAGCAAATATGTTTATGTTACAGTTATGTATCTAAGCAGTGTAATAATTTTGTCATGTATTACGTAATTAAGGGTTTTTAGGGGCCAAAAGTCCAAAATTTTGATCTCCCATATCTCAGAAAGGAAAAATATTGTGTTATGCAACACAGAAGAAAAGTTGTTCAAATTAATGTTCTTAACCATATGCAATCTTCAAAATTTCGCCAAACGGCCCCTATAAGAAGATAAGGGATCGGCCCCTAAAACCTTATTTCTCATATATCTCCAGAATGGTAACAAATTTCTAAACACTTGTTGAACAAAATTTGTTTAGAATTAAATGACCTTTCATTTGATATCAAGAAAAAGGGGCTGGCCCCTAAAACTAGGGAACCAAATGGCTCTAAAATCTTTAATATGTAGCTCTTTACTGAGAGATATTTTGTAAAATGTTATCGAAGCAAATATGTTTATCTCACAGTAATGTATCCAAGCAATGTAATGATTTGGCCATTTATTACGTAATAAAGGGTTTTTAGGGGCCAAAAGTCTAAAATTTTGATCACCCATATCTTAGAAAGGAAAAATATTTTGTAATGCAATACAGAAGAAAAGTTGTTCAAATTAATGTTCTTAACCATATGCAATCTTCAAAATTTCGCCAAACGGCCCCTATAAGGAGATAAGGGATCGGCCCCTAAAACCTTATTTCTCATATATCTCCAGAATGGTAACAAATTTCTAAACACCTGTTGAATAAAATTTGTTCAGAATTAAATGACCTTTCATTTGATATCAAGAAAAAGGGGCTGGCCCCTCAAATAAGGGGACTAAAGGGCTCTAAAGTCTTTAATCTGTAGCTCTTTACTGAGAGATATTTTGTGAAAGGTTATAGAAGCAAATATGTTTATCTCACAGTTATGTATCCAAGCAATGTAATGATTTTGTCATGTATTACGTAATTAAGGTTTTTAGGGACCAAAAGTCCAAAATTTTGATCTCCCATATCTCAGAAAGGAAAAATATTTTGTTATGCAACACAGAAGAAAAGTTGTTCAAATTAATGTTCTTAACCATATGCAATCTTCAAAATTTCGCCAAACGGCCCCTATAAGGAGATAAGGGATCGGCCCCTAAAACCTTATTTCTCATATATCTCCAGAACGGTAATGAATTTTTAAACACTTGTTGACAACATGTTTTCAGAATTAAATGTCCTTTCATTTGATTCCAAGAAAAAGGGGCTGGCCCCTTAAATTAGGGGATCAAAGGGCTCTAAAATTTTTTATCTATAGCCCTTTAATGAGAGCCATTTTGTGAAAGGTTAATAATTCTAGATTAGGTATAATACGTTTCTATATCCTAACAATATGATGATTTTCTCTTGTGTTACCCAATTAGGGTTTTTAGGGACCAGATGTAAACAAAATTAATCTTTTCAATCTTGATTGGAGGAAAAGCAAGCATTTAAAAAAGCAATGTTATAGAACTTATAAAAAGCGATGCAATGAAGCATAAGTACTTCACTCCTTTTTCAATATCATGTTTTGTTGTTAAAAATCAAAGTCGATGATGTCATATTTTCTTCTAGAAATCGGACGGAAGACCTCCTCGTTGCTCGCAACGAGATCGTGTCTAGTTGGTAATTTTGTTTGTTATAGAATTGATAGTTTAAAAATCATGTACATGTACATACAATTACATGTAAATATTTAAACATATTGGAACGGCGCCGCGATCACGAAAACCGGGAAATTGCGGGAAATTGAACAAATACCCTTATAGTATCAATGCATTTAATAAAAGAAATGATTTCATTTTCTTTCTTACATTTTTATAGTTATAAATTAGATGAACGTATATCTACTCGGTTTAAGTTTATTAACTAAGAAAGCCTACTATAGTGAACCTAACGGTTTCCATTTAGGTATAATATATTTTTGTTCACTGAAGACCAAGTTCCGTATTTCATTCTAAATACATGCATGCATGTAATTTATAAATTAGATATAATTGATTGTTACAAACTGAATGGTTTGTCAAAATCTTTTTAAAGTAAACACATTCAATACAGTGATTCAATATCCACTGATATATAGGATATAAAAACGCTCATTTATATGTAAGTTGCCGTGGCGCAGAGGATGTGTGGAGATGCTAGTAAACTAAGGGTCCCGGGTTCAATTCTCGCCGTGGCCGGTTTTTTTTGTGGTTTTTTTTTTCATTTTTCTTTCTAGAACAAAAACCGCTTTAATACCTTTTCTTTCATAAAGTTAATACATTTTGTTGGAAATTAAGCACAATATTGAATTAAATTTTTTTTAATGGCTTAAAGGTGGCTTAAAGGTGGCTTAAAGGTAGCTTAAAGGTGGCTTAAAGAAGTTTGGACATTAAGGACCTATAAGTTGTCCTTAAAGGTGGCTTAAAGGTGGCTTAAAGATAGTCTTTAAGCTGCCTTTAAGCCATCTTTACGCTTTCTTTAAGCCACCTTTAAGCAATACTTATAGCTTAAAGGTAGCTTAAAGGTGGCTTAAAGATCGTCTTTAAGCTACCTTTAAACACCTTTAAGCTATCTTTAAGGAGGACTTAAAGATGGTCATTCATCCTGTGGGTTTTTTTTTTATTTCAAGGATCATTGTCATCGGTTTACCTTATACCCAAATAAAACACAATAAACACAATTCATATTGAACCGCATGTTTTGATATACTGCAAGTTTTAAAGACGAATGAGTATTAGACGCGTTGTCCATGATATCAAATGTAGACACATACGCTTTAAAAATAATTAAATAATTAGGAAACATGTTAAATATCTTTAAGTTTTCCTGTTTTATTATCTTCTTGCAGAAAAACGTTATTAACTAACAACAATTAGGATGGCTCTATCAAAATACGACTCAACTCGGGAGACTACAAACCTAGCTCGTGTAGCCCGGATAATCCTAGGCCCTTGCACCGACGTACTACGCGCTGTTCTGAAAAAAGAGATGCTTCCAGCCGCATTGTTACACAATGTTAAAGTTTTTATGGCCAATCTTCCAAAATACACGAAGCCTCCAATCAGTAAAACTCAATTACAACAAGTTAATAGCGGAGACTACTCAAATTTTGACATCCCGCTGCTCTACGTCCTTTTGCGCAACATTTGTTCAATCCCTGAACATAGACTAAAATGGGGAAATAAACCTAGCCGAACAGATAGGAGTGTGTCAGCAAATATTGAGAGAATTCGTTTGGTTAGAAACGAGTATTACGGACACGCGACCCACTTTGCTATCCTGGATACGGAGTTTATAAACCAATGGAAGGAGCTCTTGTTAATTGTAATTGAGTTGGAGGCGTACATTGGTAGCTCAACTGATCTCCAAGACGCTGTGAAAGAGATCAAGTCGTGTCCCATGGACAGAGAAGTAGAACAGAAATTCATAGACAAATTGCTCCTTATTGAAGAACTGCAAGGTCAGTTAAATGGTTAAATGTCACGGACGTGATTACTAGTTCTTAATTGTTGTTCTTAAATGTTTCATACACACTATTACTATAGTGTACTTATAAAAGAAACGCACTACATACTAAAAAAAAAAGAAAAAAAAAGACTAAACATTTTTTGTTTACTGAATTTCATTTCCTATAACTTGTACTTCTTACGTTTAATTTTCAATATGAACATTTTTAAGGTACATCTTAGTTTTAACCCTTTCTAAATATGAGAAAATAGTAAGTTTTGTTTTTATTTATGATTTTCATTTTCAGACAGAATAGCAAGTCTAGAAAATACAAAGGTTCCTTTTCTTCTAAAAGGTATGGCTATTTAAACAATAAAATGTACAACTGAAGTTTAGAAAAAATGTCAAAACGTCATGCATTTGTATAGATGAAAAGTTTGAGGGCTTTCCATTTTCATGGTCCGGTTGAAATAATTCATTATAACAACTTACTGAAAGCAGAAAATTAGAAAAAAATATTAACTCCTAACGTGCTCCTTTAATCTATATATGTTCTTGTGTTTAATAAAATCACTGATACACACTCAACATTTATGAGAGATATTAGTCCACAAGTACCTTAACGTGATGTTGTGGGAATTACATAACATCATGTCGATGACAGTGGCATATATAATCATTCTACTAGGATCTCTCTCTCTCTCTCTCATTTTTATGTAAGCATATATAATTCTTTGACTATATATTCTAGTATTTGGTGTTAATCAATTATAGCATTTAGTATGCATCAAATTGTTACAATACCCTAGGTAATTAACATTTGTTAGAACATATTTGATGTAATGTGACAAATATGATAATTATCACAATTCAAGCATCTAAGAAATACAACCATCAGCTGAATAATTCATTGTATAAATAAAGCATCTCAAGGAAAAACAAAACATCATAATAACAATTGTAATACTCTGGGTTATATTTAGATGGGAAGGAAAGTCATATTTTTTTTATATTAATAAAGAAGTTTAAATTATCACATGTAGTCATGCTGTTTTGAAATTAAAATACATAATTTAGGTTTAATGCACGTTTGAAGTTAGCGAAATTGTATTTACTGGAGGATGACATGATGTAGAACTCTTTTGTATTAAAAACCAAAAAAAAAAAAAATGAAAAATATTTTGACGCCACAACATCTACTCCGGTTTGGTTTATATATACAATGTACTCAGTGCTCTGAGTAAAACGCTAACGTATGCTTTTCTGTCACTCAAGTAATCGACTGGACAAAATTGATAATGTTAAAGCTATACACGCTATAATTTGCGTCAATTTTGAATGACAGTGAAAACGCATGTGTTTGTCTACTTATAAAAGTTATCCTTAATCTGTAAATTACAAGGGTGAATTCCATCTAGTTACAAAGATATAGATTTTTAATTGTTTATTTTCCTGCCAGGAAAATATACATTTTCATGAATATTGATGAAGGAAGAGCAAACCGACCTGATTGCGCATGTCCGCGGAGAACTAGGTGGTCGTTATTGTTTGCCTAATTAAATATCCAACTTGATTTTTTAATTGCTTAACAGTTGTTAAATTGAAATACATACATATGTAATGAGTAAAATACGCTTGTCATTCATGATACCCTTACTTCTGCATTAACATTTATAGGATCTATAAATAGCACATAGGGGAAAAACACAGGTCTACGTCATTTTTTTAAAGGAAGTATTCATAACTACTCACAGGCTTGTATTTTTTTCTTTTGTTTGTACTCGTATATCGGACAAATTTATGCTTTACTGAAAATATCCTTTCCTTTGTGAAACTATCACAATTATGAAGATGTTGACCCTTCACCAGTTTTGGTATGATAGGCTAAATTTAGCTGTCGATATCACGTGATAGATTGATATTCACGAGGAGGCATTACTTTCCTGGCAGGAAAATAAATATTTTCTATTGTTTAATATTTGATACATTTGTTACGTGATCGAATTGAGCATTATAATTAACAGAATAAAGGTAACTTTTATTAGTAATCAAACACATACATTTTCCCCTTTATTCAAAATTGACGCAAATTATAGCGTGTATAGCTTTAAGGTTAACACGCCAATCTTAAGAATAAATACATGTATGCATTAATATATGCATTTTTATAAAATAAATGACTATCATCAAAGTTGAAAATAGCCTTGAGTAAATTTTAATTCCAAGTCAAATTCTTTGCAAACAAAATAAGTATGATATAATTGTAATCAGAATGTTTAAATACTTTCTCTAAAGTCGGAATTAACATGTCGAAATAACGGCAGCAGACATTTTCTAAGATCTAGGGATCTACGCAGAGATTCCTCCGTCTCCGACACTAACTTCCGCTTTAAGCATTTTAAGATTTCAACGAATATGCTCCTTTTGAGGTTTGTTTGTAATTGAGTGGAACGTCTAAGGTAAAGAACGATCTCAAATCGATATTGTTTTAAGTTTTCCAAAATTTGTCACTTAGACCGAATATCATAATTTTCTAATAAACGAAAACAAAACGGAAAAGATTGAATTACGCACTTTTGAATACGGAAATTGAACGACATAATAAAGGTCAGTCATATCCTTTCACAAATGCCAGTTTTTAACATTCAACCACTGTTAATACATCACCATTCGACCTTTCTACCATAATCAGTTTACATGTACTGCGTATCAGTCATTTGGCTAACAATTATTACTATGCTTTTAACAAGTCTATTTTTTTTAAAGTTCAAGAACCGTTTTGTTGTAAATAATTAACACACTTGTATGACTTTTAAAATCATATAATTTCTTAATTACAATATCTTTAATGATTGATTACTACACATGAACAAGTAATGGTAGATAACTCCATTAACTGTTAAAATATCTCTCCTTTTTAACTCATTCCAACGCTTTCACAATATCTTAGCTTTCATTTTTCATGCTTATTCTTTTCTAAATATATGAATTAATTCATTTCGCTTATTGAAATTTCAGAGCAGAATAGAATAGCAAGACAAATATGATTGAAGGTGACAGCATATTCATTATTTTTTTCTACATATTCAGTAAGTTTGTAATTTATGTCAACATGTTTTAAACATTATACACATTAACACTATTTGATCAATTTGGCCACACCCTGCACCCTACCTAATACATTAAATGACTGTTTTTGTCCTGCTCTAGATTCAAAAGGTATGACAGTAAAGAAGAAGACTTTTTAACATTACATGTATATTCATCATTATGGGTCATGAATTTCATAGTTTAGGTTAAAGACTTCATTGTTATTATATCGACGTTTTAAAATTTATATATTATATATATGGGAGAAGAGAAGAATATTTTGAAAGATTTTACACATTTTTCTATATTGCCATTATGGCCCAACCATAGGGCCTGACCTAGGCACCATGAATTTCACAATAATGGTAGAAAGCTTTATGGACATCATAACCATGTATTCAGTTTTTTCCCTCACTTGTGTGAGATTAAAGAAGACGATTTTTGACAATCTGGCTTTTAAAAAAATCATATTTGGCCCCGCCTATGACTTCCTTGGAGTGGTAGAGCTATGATTTTCACAATATAAATTCATGTCACACTGTACCATAGAAATGCTTCACAAGAATTGTTATTTCCAAACTTACGTCGACTCGATATATTGACATTGATCGTAACCTAACAACATAACTTTATGATACACGTGAAGACGTCATTTTTTGTGAAGTCGACTTTCCTTACTTATGTATCAATATGCCTTCATCACCTGTAGATGGTGTTTTTGTCTCTCAGTTAATTCAATACGCAAGGGCATGCTTTTCGTAGGAACAGTTTCCAAGGCGAAGCAAGCTACTGACAAACAGGTTGATAAAACAGGGCCATAAGAGTCTCATTTGAAGTCATTTTTCAGTAAGTTCTATGGTCAATACAAACACTGTGTCAGCAACTACAATCTTCAATTGGGTCACATGCTGACTGACGTTTTCCATACTAATTGTTAGACCATAATTAATCCACTAATTGACTATGTTCTTTTCAGTTTTTCCCGATTACGAGAGCAATTTTTGACAATTTTTACGATCATTTTTACGCTGGGCCGTGCTTTCTTTCTGCGACCCTTTTGATACATTAAAATTTAGTTTATAAAAGTAGATCCAGTGTTATATGATGTCATACTTTATTGTAAAACTTGTGATTTTTTTTTAAATTTGTGCAAGACAGTTTTATATATTTCATTTGAATAGAATCACATGGAAGTAACTAGAATTACTGTTAAGTTCAAGATATTTTCGCAGCTTGATTTTATACTCAATTTCCCAATTTTTATACATGTTATCTATGCTAAGGGGAAATAACTCTTTTTCTCACTTTTCTCTCATTGTATGACACAATGGTATAATTTTTTTTTATCTCAACAATTAATTTGAAAATATGTTTGTGGTTTTACTTTTCTGACACGGTAGACAATAAAATTAAACAAGATAAACAAGTTTCTGCAAAGTGTGATGATATGTATAGCATTTCTTATAATTAATGAAATTTAGGTCTAGTAAATTGAAATCAGTTCTGTTTTTCAACTTTCATCAGAGAGTTATACGAGTACGGAGTTACCTTAAGTCTCTCAAACAAAGTTTGGAAACTTATTGTTTTTGTACGGTTCATCTTCTTTTTTCTCTTTCCCACTCTGAACTTGTCCGTCGCCTTTCTCAGTTAATATCGTCGATTGCATCGAAAAAGATTCCCTGATTTCAATATAATAGAACTTAAATGCATGCTGTCCAAATTTAACATTCATATTTATCGTACGATATTGTCGATATCGTATCGATATCGATTTTCTTGTCCTTAAATAAATTTGTTCATATTCATGCCAATATTCCAATATCGACGATATCGTACCGATATCGAGATGCATATGTACACAACTACAGTTCTCCATATTTAACGTCGATATCGACGATATCCTATCGATATCGATTTGCATATGTACACAACTCAATCTGTACAAATTAAAGTCGATATCGACGATACCGTATCAAACTCAATTTTCCTATCTTTACAACTTAAGTTTTTCATATTTTATGTCGATATTGTCGATATTAACGATATATTGTAAATAGTTATAACTCGAAAACGGATAAAGATAATAATATAGGGTTTTCAGAATCATATATTGACTGTTTCAGGCAATATATAGGGTTTATTAGATCTGACCCCATGGGGTCAACCCCACCCCAAGGGAATTAGAAATAAACAAATGACCATATATCTTAGAAACTGTTAGAATCATGACCCCTGAATAAGAGGCATCAAGTGGTATTGAGGTCATATGCCCCGGGGATGGTCATGACCATCCCCCAAACGGGAAGTGCCGAATATCTTGAAAACAGTTAAGAACCCACCCCTAACCCATATACATTATTTTTTCTTGTAACAAGGGGCATTAAATTGTATGTAGGTCATGGTCCCCCGGCGCGGTCCTGTCCCCTTCCCCCCTCAAACAGGAAGTGCCCAAACATCTTAAAAACGATTAAGAACCCCACCCCTAAACTGTTAGAATCATGACGCCTAAACCATATATATTCTTGTTTTATGTGTTAAGTGGCATCAAATGATATGGAGGTCATATGCCCCGGGGATGGTCATGACCATCCCCCAAACGGGAAGTGCCGAATATCTTGAAAACAGTTAAGAATCACCCCTAACCCATATACATTCTTGTTCCATGTAACAAGGGGCATTAAATGGTATAAAGGTCATGGTCCCCCGGCGCGGTCCTGACCCCCCACCCAAACAGGAAGTGCCCAAATATATTCAAAACGATTAAGAACCCAACACCTAAACCATGTTATCTCGTTTTATGTGTTAAGGGGCATCAAAAAGTATATAGGTCATGGGCTTAGGGGGTGGTACCGACCCCTTAAAACAGAAAGTGCCAGAATATCTTGAAAACATTCGAGATCCCCACCCCTTAAGCAAATATATGCTTGTTCAATGTGTTAAGGAACATCACATTGTATGTAGGTCATTGGCCTGGGGATGGTCCTGACCTGTCTTAAACAGGAAGTGTACAAATAACTTATAATCGGCTAAGATCCCCACCCCTTAACCATATATATTCTTGTTTCTCGTGTCAAGGAGCATCAAATGAAATGTAGGTCATGGGCCCCGGGAATAGTCCTGACCCCCTCATCAGGAAGTGCACAAATATCTTGAAAATAGTTAAGATCCCAACCCCTTAACCATATATATTCTTTTTCCTTGGTAGTAAAGGACCCCTGGGGAACATCATGAAACTCAGAAATAAAAGTCATCAATTTCTACATATTTTTGTCTCCCAATAATGGCCTCGTTCGTTTGGCAGACTATATAATCGCCCCGATCATAATTACATTTTGTTTCTATTGAAAATATTCCAAAGCACTTTTCTTTGATTTGAATTTTAATGACAAAGATTTAGATATACTATATGTACATATAAATCCATTAAAAATGACGAAAACACGATTGTCCACGAACTTTATGGACAACTCTCGTATATTTAACAATATACAATGAATACATTTTGACAAATGCTTTCCATTGCAACGATATTCTGAATCAAGGTTTCAGTGTATAACGAAGGGATATTGAACAAATTTGAATCGTTTTAAACCAGATGAATATGTACTGCTAGATAACAATGAAAGTGAAATGAAACAAATTCACATGACTGATAACATTTAAGAAGCCGGTCATTTTGAATCTTAAATTTTTTAAAGAGTTATCTCCCCTTGTTGAAAAAAAATTAATTTCGTCAAAATATCTGCGGTTAATGTTTCATTTTAATTCATATTTTAATAAAGAGAAAGTTTATGCATGTATTAGACAAGAGAGTTTTACAAATTTTAAGTTACGTTTTACTATATCTTAATAAAACATACGTTGCCCAAAGATACAAAATTCAAGGTGTAATTAGTTGGACCATAATTAATATTTTATAGATTTCTTTGGTGGAGTATTTTTATTTGAGAACACCTTCAAAATGAGATCATGATTAAAAATATCGGACCATTCATTTATTAGGTACAAAATGTGGTCATTATACATCGAATACCTTAAGGTAAAGCTTTAAACGCTTAATACACAGTTACACGATATTTCACAAACATATTGTCCAAAGCTTTAGATATATTTTTGGATCTTGACTAGACTTGTTAACGTTTAATAAATAGTGTATTAATCGTATTCAATTAAAGGCAACAAAATTGTCTTCGTGATAAAAAAGAATTCTATGAAACTTTTCAGATATTTCGAAATGGAAAGAAGATGACAAAGTGTTTTTTGAAACTCACACCTTTTCATCGATGCTTGAAAAAGTAAGAAGCCAGCCATACGTGATGTTTGTTGGTGTTCCAGGCTCAGGGAAGACGGCAACAGTACGTCACATTGCCCTCGTATTGCAGGGAGAAGGGTACGACATATTGTCAATTAAAAATATAAATGACATTGAGACTTACTGTGATCCACAGAATCCTCAAGTGTTTGTTATAGATGACGTGTTGGGAAAGTTTGGCCTAGACGTGACTATGTATAATATATTTAAAAAGTATGAAGATATTTTGACAACACCAAAAATGTCAAAAACCAAGGTTCTTATGACATGTCGCGAGCTTGTGTATAGAAATGAAAAATTATCAACACATTTTTTGAGTCAAGAACGTAATGTAGTATTGTTAAATAGTACGGATAATGTGCTTAATGATTATGACAAACTTAAAATATTAGCACGGTATCAAATAGGATCTGATGTGTTGTCCTCAGATGAAATCAAATCATCATCAAATATGTTTCCACTTTTATGCAAGTTGTTTTCATCAAAACCAAACTTTAAAGATTATGGTTCAACATTTTTCATATCACCAGTTCCATGTATTTTGGACGAATTAGACAAAATGAGAACAGAATCCAACGAGTTTTATGCCTCCTTAGTTTTATTAGTGGTCAATCAAAACAAGTTATCTAAAGATATCTTAGACAACATTACAAATGCCAATGATGAAAGCAACGGTAATGAAAAGAAAAGTAACATTTTAGAAGCCTGTAAAGTGAGAAAAGATTTGGAAAGCTTCAGGATCATCGATGCTTTGTCAGAGATGGAGAAAACCTACACAAGGAGGTTCGGTAGTGAGTTTACCTTTGTTCACGACTCCATGTTTGAAATTGTTGCGTATCATTTTGGTTGTCAGTTTCAAGGTTTGATACTACAATACATGAGCAGTGATTATATTGCCCATTACATCAAATTGAAGACATCTGATAGTGAGAACATAGAAAATGAAGAAAAGACATGTAAAGACAATAAGCAGATTAATAAAAGTACTGTAGAAAGTAGTGTAATTGATCTGTGTATAAAGTTACAAGGATCACTTCATAAAGCATTTGCAGAACGTTTGTATATAGACGTAGAGAATGGGGAGTGGTATAACGTTTTTGGTAATGAAGCTCTGAAACGCCCGTCAGTGTTTCAAGCATTTATTGAAGTGATGGCGGAAAAACCTTATCCAAAACTAAAATCCTTATTTTTTTCGGATATGAAAGACACAACAAACTTACGTCACTATGTAAACCAAGTAGATCGCTTTCATGAAAGTGGTGGCCTTGAAAGGTTGATCAAAGGAATGTTGATCAACGAGAGATTTAGCAGATATTATGAGACCAGTGTAAGGGCCATTAGCTGGGTCATTTATTATGGACATAATCAACTTTTACGTTACATAATAGATAGAACTATACGCCAGCACAGCAACAGCTATGATCTTTTCCGAAATTCATACAATGAATGCAAAGAAAATTATCCAGACGTGATCAAACGTGGTACCAACAACGAGTCAGAATTTATTCCAGATAATGTCCTGACAGACGAACAAGAAAATGATAATGACAATGTGCCAAAAAGTTCTGGAGACGATTTTATGTCAGGCGATCAAGATAATGTTACTTTGGGTATGTTAAACTGTTTTTTGCTCTGCTTTGGCTATTGTGTAACATCGGATTCACATAGTAACAACACAAGTAAGTTTCCTTTGACACCATGTGCAATTGAGAGCGATGAATATTATAGAAAAACAGACGAATCAGAAAAACACCCAAACAGTATTGATGATGACATGGAAGTTGTTGACAGAAACATCGAATCGGAGATTGACTCATACATTGAACCTGTCATTGTAGAACAAAATCGGCTGCTCTGTCTTGGTTGTTATAGCGGTGATATTACCACCGTAACTACACTACTTAAACACGTTGATAAACATGCAATTGACATAACAGAAAGCTGTCACAGACGATCTTATTGGGTAATGAATCCACTATCTATTGCATGTTCTCTGGGATATTTAGAAATCACAAAAACATTGATAAATATTGAGGCTAATATCAATCATAAAACTGATATATTCACACCACTCATTGGTGCTTGTGAAAATGGTCACATTAGTGTAGTTGAATTGTTGATAGATACAGGAGCTGATGTCAATGCTGTGTGTACAAATAAATCACCACTGACAGTTGCATGTCGACAAGGATATTCAGATATAGTTTCAACTCTGATAAAAAGAAATGCTAGTGTAAACCTTTATGACGGTATGGATACACCACTAACTGCAGCTTGTTCTGATGAGCATTTACATATTGTTGAATCACTGATTGAGGCCGGTGCTGCAGTAAATCTTAACATCAGTAACTGTACACCATTAACAAAAGTATGTTATAAAGGACCTCTTGATGTAGTTCAGTTATTAAATGAAGCAGGTGCTGATGTGAATCGCAATGGTAGGGGGCGTACACCACTCACAAGGGCATGTTATTTTGGACATTTAGATGTAGTTCAGAAATTGATTGAGGCAGATACTGATGTTAACCTCAATGACGGGATGCGTACACCACTCACAATAGCATGTGAAAAAGACCATCTTGATGTAGTTCAGAAATTAATTGAGGCAGATGCTGATGTTAACCTCGATGACGGGGATTGTACACCACTTACAAAAGCATGTTATGAAGGGCATTTAGATGTAGTTCAGAAATTGATTGAGGCAGATACTGATGTTAACCTCAATGACGGGATGCGTACACCACTCACAATAGCATGTGAAAAAGACCATCTTGATGTAGTTCAGAAATTAATTGAAGCAGGTGCTGATGTGAACCTCAATGACGGGGAGCGTACACCACTCACAATAGCATGTCGAAATGGACATTTAAATGTAGTTCAGAAATTGATTGAGGCAGGTGCAGATGTGAATCTCAAACACAGGGAGTGGACACCACTCACAAGTGCATGCTATTTTGGACATTTAGATGTAGTTCAGAAAATGATTGAGGCAGGTGCAGATGTGAATCTCAATCCCAGGGAGTTGACACCACTCACAAGTGCATGTTATTTTGGACATTTAGATGTAGTTCAGAAATTGATTGAGGCAGGTGCTGATGTGAACCTCAATGACGGGGAGCGTACACCACTCACAATAGCATGTCGAAATGGACATTTAAATGTAGTTCAGAAATTGTTTGAGGCAGGTGCTGATGTTAACCTCAGTGACATTGAGTATAAAATACTTATAAGCGCATGTGATGAAGGACATTCAGATGTAGTACAGAAATTGATTGAAGCAGGTGCTGATGTGAATCGCAATGACGGGGAGTCTACACCACTCACAAATGCATGTTGTTTTGGACATTTAGATGTAGTTCAGAAATTGATTGAAGCAGGTGCTGATGTGAACCTCAATGACGGGGAGCGTACACCACTCACAATAGCATGTCGAGATGGACATTTAGATGTAGTTCAGAAATTGATTGAGGCAGGTGCAGATGTGAATCGCAATCACAGGGAGTGTACACCACTCACAAATGCATGCTGTTTAGGACATTTAGATGTAGTTCAGAAATTGATTGAGGCAGGTGCAGATGTGAATCTCAATCCCAGGGAGGTGACACCACTCACATGTGCATGTTGTTTTGGACATTTAGATGTAGTACATAAATTGATTGAAGCAGGTGCTGATGTGAACCTCAATGACGGGAAGCGTACACCACTCACAATAGCAGGTGAAAAAGATCATCTTGATGTAGTTCAGAAATTGATTGAAGCAGGTGCTGATGTGAACCTCAATGACGAGGAGCGTACACCACTCACAATAGCATGTCGACAAGGATATTCAGATGTAGTTCAGAAATTGATTGAGGCAGGTGCAGATGTGAATCGCAATCACAGGGAGTGTACACCACTCACAAGTGCATGCTGTTTAGGACATTTAGATGTAGTTCAGAAATTGATTGAGGCAGGTGCAGATGTGAATCTCAATCCCAGGGAGTGGACACCACTCACATGTGCATGTTATTTTGGACATTTAGATGTAGTACATAAATTGATTGAAGCAGGTGCTGATGTGAACCTCAATGACGGGAAGCGTACACCACTCACAATAGCAGGTGAAAAAGACCATCTTGATGTAGTTCAGAAATTGATTGAAGCAGGTGCTGATGTGAACCTCAATGACGGGGAGCGTACACCACTCACAATAGCATGTCGAGATGGACATTAAGATGTAGTTCAGAAATTGATTGAGGCAGGTGCAGATGTGAATCGCAATCACAGGGAGTCTACACCACTCACAAATGCATGTTGTTTTGGACATTTAGATGTAGTTCAGAAATTGATTGAGGCAGGTGCAGATGTGAATCTCAATCCCAGGGAGTGGACACCACTCACATGTGCATGTTATTTTGGACATGTAGATGTAGTACATAAATTGATTGAAGCAGGTGCTGATGTGAACCTCAATGACAGGAAGCGTATACCACTCACAATAGCATGTCGAAATGGTCATTTAGATGTAGTTCAGAAATTGATTGAGGCAGGTACTGATGTTAACCTCAACTAGAGAGGAGCCTGTGTCAAAGCTAGGAGTAGGTCTTTCATTGTTGCTGCGAGTTGAAAGTTTATATGATTTGGTGTCACACGATTATAATGACTAATGACTAAAATTTCACTTCTGCCTTTGTTATAAAACGTGCTGTGATTGAAAGCCTGTATAAAGACAGGAAGAAAATGTTTTAGGAAAACTATTTGTCGAACAGAGTTTGCGTTATTGTTTTAAAAACTCTTTAAGGCCCTGTCACACCAAGCTGCGTTCCCAGGGCGTGTTCACGGCGTTGTAAAATTCATGGAATCGCCTTTTGATTCAGAAATAATATACAATCATACAAAATTTTACAAGTGAAAATGTCACGGCATCCTGACGGCGACTGGGGCGTTCTAACAGAGATCCAAACTACGTGTCCACAGAGTTTTACTTGGTGATTGACTGCGCTCTGGCTGGGTATCCGTCGAGCGCTCATGACGTGCTAGCAGTTTTTACCGCGCGTCCACGGCGTGCTCTGCGCGCTGACTGCGTGCACATGCGCTGTTGGAGACTTTACGGCGCTGTCACGGCGACCTAACTCCACTTCTACGGCGTGTTTATCAAAACGCAGAGCCACGGCATTTACTTTGTGCATGTTCAAAGTGCGCGCCGTCGCATGGCGTTCTAAAATATTCTAGGATATCCCAACGCTGCGAACAATGATGCCGTTGCGTTGGTATGGCGCTTTAGGAGACTCTAGTTCGTTTACCATGGCGTTTTACAATATTCAATGACGCAGCGGGATCGCTGTGAGGACACAGCTCCAGTGTGACAGGGGTTTAAACAATGAGAAGTTTAATGGCGAGTTTCAGGGTAGCAAGGATTGTTATATACATGTACTCGTGATTCATGTAAGGAAATATATTTTTTTTTTAAACGAACCCGCCTTAAAAACACGTAATTTCTGTTATTAAATCTTTCTAATTTTTGGAAGACGGTGTGCAAGTTTGAAATTGTTGCGTGCTGTCAAAATTTGGTAAATAGTCAAAATTGATGGCATCTCTGAAAATTTCTTCAGGGCTGATATTATTTAATAATTTGGTAAATAGTCAAAATTGATTGCATCTCCGAAAATTTCTTCAGGGCTGCTATTATTTAATAATACGAGTAGACTTGAACATTCAAAATAATAATCAGCTATCAAAGATCATCGGGAGAATTTATGCATAAGTGAGCGTCTAAATTTTACACCTGATATACAGACACCGCTATGTAATGTAACGTAAAATTAAGTAACATTATTTACAGAAATGATATGCAAAATCCCTATTTCTATGTCAGTTTTTTCTCCTTTATCGGATCAAAAGTAATTCTCTCAGAGAAAGTTTACGTATGTTTTTTGAAAAAAAAAAAACACGGGAGAAAATGCAATAAAAATAAGCGAAAAATAATGGTGTTACGGTGGGGGTTTTTTCAGTTAATTTAATTAAATGTGACAAAGGGCATATTTTGTCGGATTTTTGTGAAAATGTGATGAAAGTCTTATTGTTTAATAATTGACCACTTTGAAGAAAGCACCCTTCAAACTGTTGATCAATTACATAACAATTGATGAGTGAGGTTCTAAGTAGAGCCTCGGTCAGTTAAGAATAAATAAATACATCACGTGATCACCAAATTAATTAGAGTTATCTATTCCGAAATTAGTTTTGAACAAAGAATTAAGATTTTGATTGGTCAGTACCTGGGCAGGGAAGCGCGGGTCTCCGTGGGTCACTCTGATCGGAGACGCCAATAAAACAACAAGTTTAATTTTTTTTACGCCTTCCCTGGTTTTATATTTAACAGGTATGATTTGTGTTTATTAGTTAAGTTTTACTTTTATTATTTTCGCTATTTGAAACAAAAATATAAATTCATAGCATATTTGAGCTTTCAGGGTTGATAAGTTAATTTAATGCAGTCTTATACCAAAACTTAAGGACAAAACTATTTAAAAGTTGGTTATATGTATATCTCAGTTATAATGATTAGAATTGATTTCTTATTTAATTCAGTTATTTTTCTTATTACTTTACTTTGACCCGGAATATTTTATGTTGATCGTAGACGTTTAGATTTTACATTTATAATGTATACACTCTCCGGTGTTTGGAGATTTAACAATTTATTTGTGACAAAATGCAGGTAAATGTTTAAATAGAGTTTGTACATTGTTGCGCGTATTAATTAGCGGAGTCAGTAAACAGAATGTTAAAGTTAATTGAGTAATTTGTTTTTAATGTTAAATGTTTCCAGTTATGTGTACATGTTAGTTATAGTTTAATTCGAATTTTCTCGACGGATATTTTAGTATTAATATTATTGGGTTCTACAATCATTTGTTGTATTGAATATTATAAATCTGAGGTATAGATATAGAGTGAGTGTTTTATATTTGTTTGAGCATTCTATGAGTCACCAGGTTAAGGAAAGTTGGGTTCATTTAAGTTTGTAAATGCCATTGAGCATACAAATTAGATATTGATATTTTATTGTAACTGGTGACTATTGCTTGTAAACACTCTGATCGGAGACGCCAATAAAACAACAACTTTAATTTTATTTTACGCCTTCCCTGGTTTTATATTTAACAGTCATCCCAAACCGTTTGGACCGGAGACTGGATCAATCAAAGTACTGAAAGTACTGTTAGACGGTGGCGTCGTTTGAAAGTAGCATATTAGATGTTTTATAACTATTGTCGTCGAAAACCGCGGCCAGTATCGCATACATGTACTAAAACTTTACGCTTACTCGCACAACTGGTCGTGAATTTCCTACATGGATAATTCTGTGGAAATCGTAGCTGTGATCTAAATCCACACTTTACAAATGCTGTGTCTCTTGGCCGTCATCTTTTGGGGAAAACCCATAGATTTATCACTGTAGCCTTTGTAGTATAGAAGTTTGTATCTATATTTTGTATCAATGTTTGTATCTATATCAGTTGACATTAAAAACCCGTATTCGGTAATAATATGTATTTTGATTGCCCAAGAATGACTCATTAAATATGTGGGTTGCCACCACATATTGAATGAATAAATCAAATCCAAAGCGATTTCATCACAATACGCCCAAATATTTGATTGTGGGAATTTTGGTTTTTGCCCGTTTGAATTTTAAGTTGACCCCGCAAAGGGGAACAACTGTTGAATAGTGTGGATTGGACAATTGTGCTTAAATATATTGTAGATTTCTCAAAGTAACGAGAACAAATAAAGCTTTAGTATGATAAAATACTTATCAGGTTTTTACTAACTATTTGGGCATACATGTAGTATGTTTATTGTCCCTCTCGACAGCATTTTCCCTCAATTTCTTCATGGGGAAAAAAGTTGCAGTCTTGTGGACCATCACACTTGCTTTGTTCCTCATAGTCAGTTAATACATTTAGGTGTAAAGAAACGGATGGGTTTACAATAACCTGTTTGATAAAACTCGTATTGCTTTTGGAATGCACGTCATCATGAAACAGAAGAGTTAAACAATATTTTATCTTCGACTTTAGTGGATTATTTCCATTTGCTCACAACGAAAGTGAATGAAATCCTTTGAAAAAAAATATCATACAATATTCAGTCGCGGCAGTTTCATTAATCAACGTTTTAAAGAACATTTATTCTATTGTATTTAGCTATAGATTTATTCAAATCATTTGAATGAATTCGGGAAAGTCACATATATATTTTATTGCTTCTCAGTGCACTTTAACACGCATAAATTACTTGCTACATTAAACTTTTCTAGTAAACTTACAACAAATATTGATTAATTATTCAAAATAAGTTTTTAAAAACATCAAACAAACAAAATCCAAGTTGAACGCACGTTTTTCTGACCTTACAGCTGTGTACATTTTGCTTTTATTCTTCGCATGTACTAGACAATAGATCTAGGGTTCGCAAATCCCGGCAATATTTCCGGAAAGCTATAGTTCTGTAGCTCAGCAGAATACTACAGTCATCTATGAAGCACATTTTGTTGCCTTCATGATTCATGATTTATCGCAAATATAGCATGGATGTATACGCTACGGTCGATGTAGCATTGCGTTGGTTGACACTTTCTAACCGGTGTTTATTTTAATTGCTAGTCGCAACAAACTGGCACATTTATATAGTCCTGCCTATTTGTAAATGCATGTTGACAAAATGATGCGAACACTTCGAAATAAATGTCGAAGAAAGCTCATAATAGAGTTGTACTCGCGAGTTAAAAATTATTTGAGAACAAACGGGGCGATGTTTACGTACATATGTAAATAATGTTATCAAAAAAAAAAATTCCCCCAAAACCAAAGAAAAGATTCTCTAATACATTTAGCAGGGACAGGCGCATATGGATTTGTACTTCGCTCATCGAATTGCGTTATTTAGTTCATTGTGAAAAAAATCGACAGAAACTGTTTAGTTAAAATTATTATATCTTACATTACTGTTCACAATGTACCATGAATGCATATGGAATATATGAGTTAAACCGATTGTTTTTTCTCACAAAAAAGCTAGCGTTTGTTGCAAATTAAAGATAAACGAGCTGACGCGCCGTGAAATCCACAAGACGTTTTACAGCATATGTCTTCAATCCCTTATTTGCTTACAAAATATCTGAACTGAAAATCTTTGAAACATCGTAAAATTTGGTTTCTTTATATACATGCAAAATTGTAAAATGGCGACTCGATTTGCACGTGAATTTTACAATCCGACGTCGAATAGCGTGTTTGAGAGAAAGTCAGTATCAAATAAAGCGTCAACATCGGTAGTAAATATTGTCTGATGAATATTGAGGTGCCTGTTATAAAATTAATGTTTCTACAGACTGAGTGAGTTACAAATAAAGTACATTGTAAATCACAGGTCAGTCCAAAATTATTAAACACATTTGTATTGTAAATTGAATGTTTATTGAATGTTTGAAAACACATGCACACTTGTAGAAGAAAGTGTGCCATTGATCGGTTGAAGTTCGATAAAATGTAATTAATGTAATATTCATTGTCAGTATCTGTTGTGAATGCTTTGGAATAAGCTACAACAAAATAAATATACTGCCTCAACTAAAACTAATCCGTTGAAAATGAGTGAATTTATCGATGAAGCATAATTGCTCAAATATGAAATGGCGAACTAGTTTAAATAATGTGTTTCTGACAATTGTTTGCATCATAAAAAAAAAAAAAACAAGAAGCGATTATTGTGAGATATCTTGGCCAATTATCGCAGTGATATAGTTTATGTAGTCCTGATACAGAGTTAACGTCACAACTGGCAGTTGGTGCATAAATTATCAATACCGCATAAGCAGACAGGGTAACTGCTCATTTAAAATAAAACACAATTCCATACATTATTTAAATGAATGTACAAAATAATTAACAGCTATAATGCTTAAAATATCTGACAAGATTAAAATTAGTTCTCATACTGAAATCGACACATAGATAAAACATTGCCTGTAACACTGCATAGTTAACAGAGTTATCGTTCCTTATCCGCTAGGGTCCCCGTGAGAAATACTCTTCCGGTCAGGACCGTAGCAATAGACCGTGGCTATTTATAGCCACCGTCTAAAAAGGGTCCTTCACTACAAGCGAGTTTTACAAATAAAGATTATTCCCCAAAAGTAGTAAAGACAGTGCGCTGAAGCGACACAAGATTTTCGGTAGCACGTGGCGATTGAATTTACGCAATAAAGAAAGTTGTTTACAAAGACTGAACAATAAAAAAAACGGGTGGGAAAGAGAATCACGTTCAGAAAAAATGATACACATAAGAAGAAGTCACTTTCAAATGATTTTCGACAGATCTGGAATAAGTAAAAAAAAAAGAGCACTTGGCAGCGGGGCGGTGGGAGAGCAACACAGAAATAAGTTCGTTTTAACAATAAACGAACGACCATGTAGAAACATTACAGAAGTTTTTAATATGTGACCGATAGAATCTAAACAATACTTGTTTCAAAACTCATGTGAATATTCTTTAAAATAATCATCGAATGCCTCAAATCAGGACATTCTTTTATCGTGCCAGCACCTACTACAAACATGTGACATGGAACTTTGATCATAATTTGATTTGATATGTAAATTACTTTGTACGCTGTCGTATTAATCAATGCCAAATTAACTGTACAAGTACAATAAATTTATCTCTTCATCTTAAACCAATATAATAGTTGAAAACATAATCAAAATAGTTGCGTTTGTACAATATACCAACCATGCATGGGTGATAAGGAACATGTAGAAGATGTCCAATTGCGCGGGATCTCCTCGGCCATGTGCGAGGGATGATCATTATTTAAAGGTTTTAATATTTGTGTTGTTATTTTGGTGTTGATTGAAAACATTATTTGTACTGTCTTAAACATTTAAGACTTACAAACCAACCATTTAAATATGTCTGACTAGTATTTCCGATTTGGAGTAATATCGCTTTTATTATTTTCAGAACGATTTTTTAATTTACTCTCCAATGTATTTAAATAAATACAAAATGAACAAACTTTTATACCACTAGACTTTGACCCGTGCGTGCACGGTTTGACATTGCATATCGGACATTTACAAAATAGGTACATCGACACACCTTTGTATTGACATTTACATAACAAAGCTATAAGCCTACAATAATGCTATTAATTTCACTACACTTTCCATAGTTTGAATAATCTAACTGTGTCTCGGGAAAGGCCCTCACCACAGTTAGCATGGTTAGAATGCCTCCCTTATGTACCCGTAATGTAGCAGAAAATTGCAGAATCGCTCCGGAACGATTTTACAGAAAGTTTATGAAGTTGCCTTGAAAATAACAGTCAAATTCATCACAAAGAACCTTTTTGAGACTTCAAATACCTTTCAGCTAAAAATTTTAATCCATAGAATGGAAGAATTCAACACCTTTTCACCAACGTACACGTATTTTCTTTGTAAAACTGTGTCCGTAGGACATTATTCATTTTTACGATAAAACATAATCCATCTTCACTCTCCTAACAAATATAATGTAACTTTTTTGCATGAAATCAAATATTTTTCGTCATCACGAAGACAAAAGTAAGTACTTAGTTGAAATGTATATTTGTTATTTTATACTTTCTTTCATAAGAAATGATTGATATTTTTTATTATGAACAGAATATATAGCTGAAGTCCAATGAAAATTTACGCGTATTTGTATTATCATTTCTGAGTTTATTCATGCAGATGTGATATTGTGGAAACATAAAATAAGGATCCCGTTAGCGTGAATGTATTGCGCAAGCGCAAGATTGTAAAATCCAAACAATCCAGGTGATTTCCGGGATTTTATGAGGAATTTTTGTTGATTATTAATTAGCGAAGCGTAACTGAGAAAAAATAAAAACAAATTGGTAATCTTCAAGTCCCAATGATGTTTAAAATATATAAAACAAAAGACAGTATTTTTCCGATTTCTCGGTATTAAAGACAAAAAATTCGAGTCTATCATTTTAATATAGTAGTATAGATAAAATTAAACCAGTGTACAGTGTATTTACGGCTATATAAACCCACACACGTCCATGTTCATGTGTGCCGGTGGGAATCTTGTGTGTAAGATAACCGTTTACCGCTTGGTAGTGCAGCCGTGGCTGATTTCCTCGGCTGCGGGCGAAGGATAAATTACGTAAAGGTTTAACGCATACACACGCACAGCTCAGAACCTAGGAAGATTTGAAAAGTTTGCAATTTAATTACTAAAATCCATTAAATAGAAATTCTTTTTTTTCACTTAAAACCCACTTGATCTATATGTCTGATATTGCATTAGATTGAGAATGGCATTGCTTTAATTAATTAGCTGAACGATTTCTAAATTGACATCCTATTGTTTAATCCAATTGAAGAATAAACCTTAAAGTCTGATCATAACTAAAACAATTCTTGAGTTTGCAGCTAAATTAACTCATACATGAGAGACGCAACTCTCGTGTATTAGATAACCGCTGACCGCTAGGTAGTCCAGCCGGGACCATGGTGACCGATTTTCTCGGCCGCGGGCGAGGGATAGCTTATGTAATGATACGCACAGAGCTCTGATTCAAGGTGGATTTTAAATGCATACAGTATGATAACTAAAATGTAATGCATAGAATATTTTTCAAAACGTATTTTGTGTTTTACAAGAAAAAAAAGGGATGTTTTGTTTTCCGATTCTCGTCTTTAAGGATTGTGCACTAAAAGAACTTAACAACAATGACTTAATTTTTTTTCTCATGAATTAAAGCCCCCTGTATAAACCATCATTCTTTCTGTGGTAACTTTATGCCAGTTTTACGCACAAAGACACTCTTGTCAACATGCCAATTGAAAACAGTTACATGTTAACATATAAAGCTTTTTACACTCACACTACACAAATCACTAACAAAATAACATTGTAACGACCTTTATGAGATCCCAACAAACAACTATTCCAGAGACAGTCATATCGAGATCCTTACTGTTTTTGAGTTATTAAAGGGACTTGGACACGATTTTTGCAAATTTTGAAAAATAGAAATTACGCTCAAAATATATAGATTATATCGAATAATCAACATTGTGTTCTGTTTTTAAATCGATAATCCCCTCTAAATCAATAAAATCTTAGCTTTTATACGGCGATTGTAAACAAACTTTGTTTTCGTCGTGACGTCTCCGTATGCTGCGCGCGCATCCATTTTGGCGCTAAGTGTCAACATATGCAACATGTGGACGAGAAGGAAAGAGGTAAGATTCGATAAATGTTTAGTTTACGCGGTAGAAACATGTACACTTTCAGCTCTTATGTATTATTATCAGTTTTCAAATATTCAGCTTGGTACTTAACTCAAATTATACCAAATATATCGCCACAAACGACGTATTCAGTTAATGTTTACTTCTGTAAGGGGTCATATCAAAATTCAAAAAATATCGCATTTTCACAATTATGAAAGTAAGATAGGCTAAGTAATGAGTTTAACGTGTAAATTGAAAGAATTGTGACATTTTCATTTTATACAAATGTTCAGACGCAGCAGAAAAGACAAAGAACGCTAGTTGAGAAATCGAGCAGCTCGGAATCGGAGGACGAGAGCCAGGAACAGGCAAGGTGTTTTTTTCAGTACATTAAAACCAATGTGTTCTCTTTTTTGCCTTAAAAATAAAATAATATTTTAAAAATGGTTTATTTTAATTTCTCTACAGTCTGTTAAACTAGAATGAAACATACATAAGTGCATAAAAAGAATGCAATAGGCCTAATTTAGCACTTTGAGTCTCCATTTATCTGCCAATATTTTTATTTTTTAAACACCATAGGAGTTTATTGCCATTAAAATAGAGTATATGTAAGACTTATTTCCATGAATTAACCAAATTATACATGTTTATACTTCAGGTGACAACAGAATCAGATTCGCCCCCCTCAACATCAGTAGGAAGAGGAAGGGGAAGAGGAAGAGGTCGAGGTCAAGGAAGAGGTCGAGGCATCAGAAGAGGCAGGCGTGTGTTCCATGCAAGGCAACTGGAGGAAAGAGAAGAGGAAAATCTCCAACAGCTTCACTTGGAGTGTAGCCAAAAGGCCACTGTAAGTAAATTTACATGAAACAAAATATGTTTTTCTCTGTTGTCATTTTTAAACTCTTCTATATTTGTTCTAATTTATTATTTCTCTCTGGTAGGAACTTATTGATCAACTTTCTGGGGAGGAAGCAAAAGAACTGTTGAATGAAATGAGTTCCATCACCCCATCAGTTGTCCTTGAGGTCAGTGATATACTGACAAGGAGGAGAAATCAAGAAATGGGTCCACCACCACAACAACCTTCACCTGACAGAGAAGTCCAAGGCTGGTGTGTTTGCAACAACTGCATGCAGATGAATACAGCAATAGAAAGGGTGTGCTGCGAAATGAGACCAGAGCTGTGCATCAGCCTGAGGCCTGTAAGAACTATACATGATAAATTTTGATTTAGTATTTGGACAGGCTCAAGTGATTTGTTTAAGATGTTGGTGTGAACATTAGCCCAGAATATACAATTGAATGATACAATTAATTTTGATGCATAAAAACACCAACTCAAAAGAGAAAGTTAAGTGTTACATTTATTTTTTGAGAATTTATATAAACATTTTATTTTCTCCTTCAGGAAATGAATCTGTTGATACTTGATCCGTTCACGCTTCATCTTCAACAAAGATTTAGAAATGACATTTTTGCTCGAGAGGCTCACACCCCCCAAGATATCAACAAATCATTGAGACACAGTGCATATAGGCAGTACATTCTGTGGGTTCATGGACGTCTCCATCGAGAGGACAGGAGAGTGGTGTCTTCCTGTTGTGTGAAGGCCATACGAAGGCGGTTCCCTGATCCCAATGGCCAGTACAAGGGATTTGTGCCTGCTTTTGGTGTAGGATGGTGAACCATGTCCAAGTGGAAAAAACTACTGTAACATTTTTCTTTCACATGTACATTTTACGAAATGTTACTGTTCACTTCGTTGTTTATTTATGATGTATGTCTATGCATAAAAGGCCTCTCTACTTAATTTGTGTCTTTCTTCTTTATCCGATGTTTCAAACTTTGCACAAGCACTGAAGTTGGTGGTGGCTCTTTGGGAGCAATAGTTGACGCAATATTTCTAGGGTCTTTTTCTGACAATACTGTTGGTGCCCCTAGAGGGTTAAGTTGGTATCCACCACAATATTCATTCACTATGGCCATCATCAACTTTGGTATGTAAGAGTATGTCTTTGGTACCTTGACTTCAGCTGATGTCCAGTTGTTGGAACCTTTGGAAAATTTTCTCTTGTGTCTAAACATAAAACGGAAGTTTTAATCATCTTAGAACCTATCACTTTCATAGTTAAATTAGTAGATAACAAATGCATTGTGATGCGTATCCATGAATCAAAATAACTGTATAACCGTTTATCTATGATCTCATTTACATAACATACACTTTGTTTCCATTTTTGTCCCTGACAGGATCTCGTTCCAAATGCACGGTGTAGTCAATTGCTGCCAAATAGCATCTACATTTGTAAGATTCATAACTGAAACAAAAGTATCACATGTAAATGAAATTTGTTATACAGAGAAGATGTCTGTGAGCTGTGAGCCAATGCTCGCTAGTGATACCCCGCTCTGCTGTGAATATTATACGGTGCAGACACACAAGGGTAAAACACCCCCCCCCCTTTTTTAGAGTGGGGGTTAACTTTCTTATTAACTTGTTTCAATTCGGAAAATGTCTTCAATATACACCCCTTAAATTTTTTTTAAAGGAAAACAGTACCTGTCTTTTGAGTAATACCGTACATGTACTTACCTAAATGCTGACCTCTTTGGCGCATACATCAGTATGTGATTATTGAAAGATGCAAGCTCTGAAGTTGTTCTGCAAAAGTGAAATGTCCTATTTTATCAAAATGTACAGTACAGTTACTATGGGCATGTATAAATTTTAGTATTAGTCAGACATGGATTTGTTTTTAAATACATACTGGCAGGTAGTGTAGTAATGAAAGGATTTCAACAATCTTGGTTCCAATACTGATCTCTGAAGATCGTCATAGGTACGACTTTTTGGAGAAAGCCAGTCTTTGTCTCTCTCCTCTTCTTGGATCGGGTCATGGTCACATTGCCCCAAAGCCCAAGAATGTTTGTTGACAATGTGATTCAACACAGACACCCATTTAGCCTACAGAGATAAAACATAACTTTATCTTCTTCACATACCCAATTTCTTTTTACATATTACATGTCAGAAGATCAGTCTTATAAGCTTCATTAAATATACATGTATAATAATGGTTACCTGCATAATTTCAACATTTCCATCACAAGTGTCTGCACAGTAGAAGAAGTGATTTGTTATATCACTCAACCATGGCTTCAGAATTTCATTTCCTTTACTGCAAGCTACCTATAAAAGAAATTCAAGATATGTCATCACTTATTCGACAATATATTATAAAAATTTCATGTAAATTAGACAATTTTTAAGAATTACTTACAGCAGCCAGTTTCTTTCCAAGGTTTTTTGCACCATGCCACATATCATAACTATGCCGGATGTTAGGAAAATTCTTCTCTGAAACAGATAAATATTGATAAGCCTTTAAATACACTTTTGTCTTATATTATATTTTATTCATAAATATATGTATAGTAAAATCAAATTATGTCTTACTCATGATGGATGATATTTGTGGGTGTGCATCTGTAACAATTTCTTGTACATCAACACCATGAGCTTGAAGAGATGCAATTGATCTTTTGAATCCTTCGGCTTCCATGATACCCGACTTCAACTGGCACTCTCTTTTGTCAATTATCTCCATGGCAAGTATTTTCTTGTCTGCCTGGTTCATAACTGTGTATGTGCAGTATTTCGCTGAATGGCCTGGAGAGTCCATGCGACCATCTCCTGTGAAATTCACAAAGGATTTTAACAAATGTAAATTATGATCATTAAAATTATTTCATTAATTTATTTAATGACTAACATTTAACTCACCTGACACTACCACCTTTGCTGACCTGTGCTCCTCCACAACAGAAGATTTGAGATTATCCCAATACTTCTCAACAACAGGTGCCACATATTTGGTCTGTATTCGAGAGTGAGTTCTTGTTGTTGGGAAACCTAACGACAGGAACTTTGCAAATAGAGCAATCTTTGTGAAATTATTTCCTGACACTGTTACTGCTGACAATGCTTGGAAGTTTCCCAGGAATATTCCATTGGGTAGTTGGGGCTGAGAGGTCCAATAGTATACATTGTGACCTGCAGCACATCTCTGATAAAAATAGGAGAGAATATAATTTATCAGGAATAGTCCTCTATAACAACAAAAAATTGCATGACATATTTACATTCATTTCATCATATAAAAAATCATTTGCAATACAGTATATCCTAGTTAACATATTTACCCAAGTAACAGCTACTGCAGAGCCATTTTCAGTCATACTGTAGGTGACATCTTCCTTGCAGCTCTTGACATGGAATTTGAAATGTAATTTTTGAAGGAGTAACGCCAAACACGATTGAAATATCAGGTACTTTATCTCGTTAACATCTTCCAATGTGACCTCTTCTTTCTGGGGAATGGCTCTTCCTCCCTTTGAATCTGAGGGTAAACATTCCTCGAAGTCGTTCCCACTGTCCTCCAGGTCGTGCACTTCCTCAGCCAAGTCTATAATCTCTTCTTCAGCGGCTATTGTACCTTCATCGTCTCTGAATAGGGGTATATGTGAAAATATGATAATACATGTACTAAATTGGTGGGGGTCAATTTCATTTCATCACCAGTTTTATGCAGATGTATGCAAAATCAATTACTCTATTAATAATCTAAAAATCAAGTTTCATTAAACTTTACAATAAAATATTTTCTTTGGTCATCATGTAGAATAGGAAAGTAACAAAATTGCAGAAAAAATACTTACACAAATGAAAACTCCAACTGGGATGGCTCAAAGGTGGGATCATCATCATCTCGTACACCCAGCTCTGATAAATCATAGGCAATTTGTATGCTAAAAACGAATTATAACTGGTAATTAGAATCCATTAATAACACTTTATATTTAGTGTGTTTTACTGTTCAGTATTAGGAACACAGAAAGTAGAAACAAATGCATATTTAATTGATAGAACTACATTGAGCCATTATTTGCACTATTGAAACTCACAAGGGTAGACTGCGTCTTGGACGTTCATGTTTCTCTGACAAGCCCTCATTTAGGAGTTTTCTAAAAATAATAAATATACAAACAGTTCGTTATCATGAATCAATATTTACATGTTCCAGTGTCTTTGCCTGTGATAACACTACTTATCGATTTTGTACTATATAACCCATAACTTCAAATGACGCCAAAATGAGGCTTCAGCAGGGTTTGCACATTTATATCTAAAAATTTAATCGTACGATGGCTTAAAATTATATAAATATAAGTAATAAGGAATCATTCTTTGAATATTATGAAGTGATAATTTCAGTCGGGGGGTGATCAAATCTATCATAAAGCCCTTTGGGCTTTATTGGATTTGATCATGTCCCGATCAAAATTATCATCCCATAATATTCAAAGAATAATTCCTTATTCCTAAATATATATATATATATATATATATCGTGATACATACATGTATTATGCATTATATGAACTAAAATTCTTAAGAAAACATAATTATGAGAAATATTTATTAAGAAAATATAAGATTTGAAATATTATATTTATTATTAAAAACATGTCCATGCATGCATGGTTACCATAAAAATTGAAGGCTGTATCAAAGCCAGTAATTGGGATTTTTTGTAATCCTACCTTTTCTTTGGACTTGGGCTCTCTCTGTCAACCTCACTTGATGATACATGACTTGTTCCTCCCCTGAGCACAGAAACGCCCATCAGCCTACGTAATTAGATTTTTGTACATTATAAATTCTGAAAGTTTGAGATTATGTGCATTTATCTTGAACATTTGGAACATAACTGTAAGAAATATAATTAGCATACTCTTCTCTCTCTCCCTCCGTGGCAGTCTCCGTGCTTTCCTCTGTGGCCGTACTTGTTGTAACCGTGGAAAGAGAAATGTTCAAGGCTGATCGACCCTTTGAAGTAAGGCGTATGGGGGTCGATGTGCTTGGGCCAGTATGAGTAGGGGATGCAAACACAACTTCTCCAGAGGTTGTGGGTGGAATGGTTCGTTTGTATCTAATTAAACACATATGACATAATGAACATATCATATCTTTGCGTAAACCTGATTAAAAATAAGGCTGCATGGATTTATGACGGTACGACTAAAAACATGTAACAATTAATAACGTTTTGAGACGACCCCTGATACAGCGCATGCGATACTTACGCTTGTATAAGGAAATCTGCAAAAGTCCTATCGCTGACGATCTTCAATTCCCTCTTAATATCATTCCACTGTTGTACTACATCTCCGATGTTAACATTTTGGCTATGATACCGTCGCATTCTTTCGAGTTTTCTTTTTTTCTTCGTCGAAGGTGTTAGCTTCGGCGCCATGATTGTTTAGTCACGTGATGTATTCGTCATCGAAATGTAAACAAGCTATAAGACTCGAGTCTTGTTTACATTACGAACTTTTCAGGCTCGGTGTACATCCTTACGGCATTGAATTTGACTTAAATTTTTTGTTTTACTATTTCATTTAGATTAGTTTAAACTATTTTAGGCATCAGAAAGAAAACTTGAAAATTTGCAAAAATCGTGTCCAAGTCCCTTTAAGCAAAATCTCTTAAGGACTACTGGCCCTAAATTTAAGCCTTTTTTTATATGTGTTAAATGAAAGCCCTTATCATTATGTAAAACTTTTGTTTTATATGTATTTAGGAAATATTTCAAACTAAAATGTTACGAAACTCAAACATGAGAAAAATTTTGCTATTTTCAAAACACATTTCGATTGATTAATTCGAGTGGAATAATGGGAAAAAACTAAAATACTAAAATCACAGGACAATATTCAAAGTGTAAATAATAAAGATTTTTAAATATAAATTATTTGGTACGGACCATTTCGGAGCCTTTGTCTGGAATCTAATGCCCCTAACTTTTAGCTCACCTGAGCCAAAGGCTCAAGTGAGCTTTTTTGATCACAATTTGTCCGTTGTCTGTCCTTGTCGTCGTTGTCGTCGTCGTCGTCGTCGTCGTTGTAAACTTTTCACATTTTCATCTTCTCAGGAACCACTGCGCAGATTTCAACCAAATTTGGCACGAAGCACCACTAGGTGAAGGGGATTCAAGTTTGTTCAAATAAAGGGCCACACCCTTTAAAGGGGAGATAATTGAGAATTATTGAAAATTTGTTGGTATTTTTCAAAAATCTTCTTATCAAAAACTATTCGGCCTGAAAAGCTTAAACTTGTATGGAGGCATTCTCAGGTAGTGTAGATTCAAGTTTGTTCAAATCATGGTCCCCGGGGGTAGGGAGGGGCCACAATGGGGGGATCAAGTTTTACATAGGAATATATAGAGAAAATCTTTATAAAATCTTCTTCTCAAACACTATTAGGCCAAGAATGCTCAAATTAAAATGAAAACATCCTCAGGTAGTGTAGATTCAATTTTGTACAAATCATAGTCTTTGGGGGTAGGGTAGGGCCACAATGGGGGATCAAGTTTTACATAGGAATATATAGAGAAATTCTTTAAAAATCTTCTTCTTAAAAACTATTAGGCCAGGAAAGCTCAAATTTGAGTGGAAGCATTCTCAGTTAATGTAGATTCACGTTTGTTCAAATCATGGTACCCGGGGGTAGGGTGGGGCCACAATGGGGGGATCAAGTTTTACATAGGAATATATAGAGAAAATCTTTAAAAATCTTCTTCTGAAAAGCTATTAGGCCAGGAAAGCTCAAATTGAAATGGAAGCATCCTCAGATAGTGTTTATTCAAGTTTGTTCAAATCATGGTCCCTGTGGGTAGGGTGGGGCTACAATAGGGGGATCAAGTTTTACATAGGAACGTAGAGAGAAAATCTTTAAAAATCTTATTCTCAAAAACTATTAGGCCAGGAAAGCTCAAATTAAATTGGAAGCATCCACAGATAGTGTATATTCAAATCTGTTGAAATCATAGTCCCCGGGGGTAGGGTGGGGGCACAATTGGGGGATCAAGTTTTACATAGGAATATATAGAGAAAATCTTTCAAAATCTTCTTCTCAAAAACTATTAGGCCAGGAAAGCTCAATATTAAGTGGAAGCATCCTCAGATAGTGTAGATTCATGTTTGTTCATATCATGGTCCCCGGGGATAGGATGGGGCCACAATTTGGGGATAAATTTTTATACAGGATTATATAGAGAAAATCTTTTAAAAAAATATTTTAAAAACTATTTGGCCAAGAAAGCTCAAATTGGCGTGGAACTATCCTCAGATAATGTAGATTCAAGTTTATTCAAATCATGGGGGTAGAGATGGGCCACAAAAGGGGATAAATTTTTATATATAGAGAAAATCTTTAAAAAATCCCCTTCTCAAACCTATTAGGTCAGGAAAGCCCAAATTTGAGTGGAAGCATCCCCAGATCATATAGATTCAAGTTTCTTTGAGTAATAGTCCAGGGGTAGGGTGAGTCCACAATGGGGGATGAATTTTTACATAGGAATATATAGAGAAAATCTTTAAAAATCTTCTTGTTAAAAACTATTTGGCCGGAAAAGTTTAAACTTGTGTAGAGGCATCTTCGGGTAGTGTATATTCAAGTTTGCAAAATCACAGTCCCTAGTGGTAGGGCGGGGCCGTGATGGCGGTTTGAATTTTTACATAGGATTATATAGAGAAAATCTTTAAAAATATTCTAGGAAAGTTTTCGGTCCAAAACTTAGTGTGAAAGCACAGGTTATGCAGATTTAAGTTTGATGAAACCATGATTCCCTAGAGAAAAGTGGGGCCACAAACTGGGGGGGGGGGGGTATATAGGAATAGTGAAAAATCTGCTTACAGGTACAACAACAAAAGGGGCTTGGTATTTATTTAAAAAAAAGAGGTGGATAAAAATTGGCGATTTTCAATTTGTTTAGCAAGATCTACTGTACTTAATTGTCAAGATATTTTGATACTGTAATGCGAATTTGATCAGAATTAAGGGAATAGTTTCTCAGGTGAGCGATGTGGCCCCTGGGCCTCTTGTTTTTAAAAAAGGGGAATAACTCAAAACCGAAAGTTGGAAACGGAAGACCTTAATAATAGGGGAAAAGAAACCGAACGAAAACTATTAGGTCTTCCGATGGAAAACGGAAGACCTAAATAATGAAGAATTACCATCAGAATCAGTACAATGTCTTCCGTTGGAAACGGGTAGTGTACACCACTCGCAATAACATGTAAAAGAAAACATCTTAATATAGTTCAGTTATTAATTAAAGCAGGTGCAGATATGAATCTCAATCACACAGAGTGTACGCCACTTACAAGAGCATGCCATGAAGGACATTTAGATGTAGTTCAGTAATTGATTAAAGCAAGTGCTGATGTTAACCTCAATGACGGGAAGCGTACACCACTTACAAAAGCTTGTCGAAATGGACATTTAGACGTAGTTCAGAAATTGATTAAAGCAGGTGCCAATGTTAACCTCAATGGCGGGGAGCGTACACCACTCACAATAGCATGTCAAAAATGGCAATTTAGATGTAGTTCAGAAATTGATTGAGGCAGGTGCTGATGCTAATCTCAACGACGGGAAGCGAACACCACTTACAAGAGCATGTTATAAAGTAAATTTAGATTTAGTTCAAAAATTGATTGAGGTAGATGCTAATGTTAATCTCAACCGCAGGAAGAGTACACCACTCACAGGTGCATGTTGTAATGGACATTTAGATGTAGTTTAGAAATTGGTTATGGCTGGTGCTGATGTTAACCTCAACGACGGGAAGAGTACGCCACTAACAATGACATGTTAAAAAGGACATATAGATGTAGTTCAAAAATTAATCGAGGAAGGTGCTGATGTGAATCTAAATGGTGGGGTTTTTACACCACCGACAAACGCATGGTAGAATGGAAATAAAGTAATTGTTCAGAAATTGATTGAGGCAGGTGCTTTTTTAATATTTGAATATTGTTTAAAAATGTTTTTCAGCAGAAGGATATGTCAACTTAGTTGAATATAAATTTAAAACATTACCAGTAGCATGTAATAAAGGATATTTAAATAAAGTATAAACAAATTGAAGCAGGGGCATATATTCACTCAAATGACAAGAATCATACACCAAAAATAGGATCATGCCGATATGGACATTTTGATGTCAAGTTTAAAAATTAATTGAAGCAGATAAGGATGAAGATGACAATTTAAAGAGTTGAAATAATTTACAGTCTCCGGTTTGTGCACTTCCTCTCCTTTGTGATTGGTAGACAATGCATGATGTGAACATTTACATTTATTTCATTGGTTGAAATACTGTTCGGCGCAAAGGAGATAATTTTCTGATGATCTTTTTTACCTACGACTTAACATATTTCGTAGATTTCAAATCTTAAAAAGTGAGTAAACGGAAAAGCAGTACAAATTGCTACGAATGAAATTCAGCCTTTGGTTTTCAGGTCCAACTAGCTAAAAATAATGTTCTATAATATGTATTGAAATTATTTGTTTTTCCTTTGGTATTGTTTATTTACATATTTATTTAAGGAATGAATTCAATATTTATTAGTTTTATATGATATAAAATGGTTTGGGGCAGTTTACGCTATATAAACCGCTAAGCGGTTCATTAAAAAAAGCGTAAACTGTTCCAAACCATTTTATATCGTATAAAACTAATGAATATTGAATTCATTTCTTATAATTTAATTTTTTTGCTATCAATTGTTGATAAAAACAGTCATTTAATCTATAAAGGACATCAAATTGTACAAAATTCAAACGTCAGGCGGATTGATACGTGTTTGTAGTTAGTCTAACTATGACGTAGGCAACATTCTTTATACGATATAAAATAATTTGTTTGCACCTTGGATGGTTAATAACCAATTTAAGTTAAATAATATGCTAAATGCAGTGGTATAACTTTGATTTTATCATAATAATACGATTCTACGACTATTCCTAAAATATCTTTTATCCTACTAGAATCGATCTAAGCTTACAAGCTCGGGTACGCATTTCGCAGTTTTAGACACGTAGTCTTAAAAGATACATATTGACATAAAATGTTCCACTCACCAAGCTATGTAGAGGAATGTGGCATTTATATGTTTATGGTTTGCTCTTAAGACAGTAAGCTTTTTTTTAGATAGCTAAACTTGTTTTTTGATTTAAGGTTGTAAACTGTACAACGGGTTCGCACATTCCTTTTTTTTTGTTCCAACTTTATCTGCATCCGGCTTTGCCATATGGACAATGGACAGTTAATTCTTTTGAATTCACTCAGTCTGAAATTTGTCAACAAGACGAAAGGGGGTCACAATAGCAATGGAGCAAACATGTCCCTGTTTACAGCATTAATATACCTGTGGTTATAATTTTATTTGTATGGTAATATTAATTTCTTTTTTATTGGTTTTTATCTTTAGTTCATTTTGTTCTTTGGTATTTGATTTAAATTTGCATTTTATAATTAGAATGAATTGTCTTGAATGCATTGATTTGTTTTTAAATATATATAAACACTATTTATCGACTTAATTTCTCTTGTTGTCAATCGTTTAAAACTAGTTTTTGTAAATATACCTAAACATATTTGGTTAAGTGGATTCAATTAATCGTGAGAGATCATTAAGCAGAACACGGTGGGTGTACTTTTCAGCATTCTTTAACTACGTTGCTAATTTCTGAAATTGGATATTTGAAATTTAATGTAGGAGGCATTCTTCAGCATCAACACAATACATAGTGGTTCTAATTTCGGTTTGTTTTTTGTAATATCGATTTGACTTTAAAATTAAATAAAATTATTTAAATGATTGAGGGTTTGTTTTTTCATTGGTTTTGTTTTATTATATCTAAAACTATAACTTTGATTTTCCTTTCAGCTTAACAAAAACAGTATTGGATATAAGAACTATTTTGTTACCTTTGAAATTAAAGAAAAAAAAATATTAAGTTCTTTAAATAAGCTTAGATAAATATTGCATTAGCCTTAACAATAATTGAATAAAAAGAGAACGCGATATAACGTTATTTTTGTTTTAACGTTACAGTAAGATGCAGAGACGTGAATGTTCTTCACAACCGTTTTAAACTCAGACAAGACATAAAAAGCAACATAAATTGATTTTAAGATTTGTCAAACAATACATACTGGTGGAATGTTAATGAAAGACGCGAAGTATATAGAATATTTATCAGATTCGTAAGTTCAAACTGCATTAATTCAACACATGTCAGTTTTATACTTCTTTTCCCCCAAAATGCCGTTATCTTTCGTATTCGAGGTAGGTGTTAATGTTAACCTCCAAGTAATTAAATAAAATTCTTATCAATTCATAAAAGAACTTCTATTTATTTCCAAATGTGAAACGTATTTGTATGAAATGCAACTACACAATACAAAAAATAAGATTCAAAATGCTTTGTAAAGATAAAACACACCAAACAAATTAAGTTTTATTCCCAATAGTTTGTTTCAAAATCAATCATGTTTGTAAATACAGACTGTGAAACGTACTAGTAAACAACACACTAGCTACACGCTTGGTTAACGGTTCACACGAAACGTTAAACGGTGCATACGAATTCTAAATGGTTTGCACGAAAAACTGAATGGTGCACAAGAAACGGTTCTCGAACGAAACGATTTGCCCGCTTTTCACATAATTTGAACACGATTTTAACTTGATATATTTTCGTTTTAATCGGGTCCTCTAAAAGTTTGGCTCACCTGAGCTGAAAGCTCAAGTGAGGTTTTCTGATCACTTTTTGTCCGACGTCCGTCTGTCTGTAAACATTTTACATTTTTGACTTCTTCTCCTGAAGCACTTGACCAATTGCAACCAAATTTGACACAAAGCATCATTGGGTGAAGGGAATTCATGTTTGTTAAAATAAAGGGACACGCCCTATTTTAAGGGGAAGTAATTAGTATTTATTGAAAATTTGGTGATATTTTTAAAAAATCTTCTTCTCAAAAACCATGAGGCCAGAAAAGCTGAAACTTGTGTGGAAGCATCCTCAGATAGTGTAGATTCAAGTTTGTTCAAATCATGGTCCCCGGAGGTAAGGTGGGGCCACAATGGGGGTCGAAGTCAAAGACTCCTATTCAACCATATATTCATATAGAACAGTGAACAGTTCATTTTTTAAAATTAATTGATAATTAAGTTGTACTACTTTCGAATAGAAAACGTTTCACTCCTAATGTTCAGACTCAAGATACCAAATGTGCATTATACAACCAATTCGACAACATACTCATCATATTTTTTATTTTCATTTTCATATCATTTTACTTTACGTCATGTAAAAGAAAAATTATTAAAAGCATGATTGTATATATATTACTTATCACCTTTTATAGAACCATGATTAAATTTTCTATGATAAACAAATCGATTATCCGTGAAAATAAAAACATCGTGAAAGGTACTTACACAGGGAATCATGAAATTTAAGACCCGTGGAATTTAAAACGTCTCCAGTATAGAGATGCGAGGTTAATATTCATTATTAATTGGTAGTGACCGGGTACGGGATGTTACCTGGTTAGTAAATTTAATATTTGGCGAGGCGAAGCCGAGCCGGGAATCAAATTTGAACCAAGGATCATCCTGTTCCCGGTCACTACATGACTGATATGACAAATGATCATATATTACCGACTACCTTTGCGTAAATGACATAAATAAAGATAATGAAAATGAAGCATTTTATAGCAAAGTTATAAATTTCAATTTCGGGAAAAAACCTAACGTCAAAATAATGTAAGAATGATGTCATAATGCTCAAAGGGGTTTATTTTGTACTGACTGTGTATGGAATATACATGGTCTTCATGTGACCAGCTGTTAGTCAATAATGTCCATATAAATGAGCAGGGGGTAGTGTATATATATATATATATATATATATATATATATATATATATATATATATATATATATATATATATATATATCTTCGCTGTCAGCACTTACTAACATTTTTGGACTGGCCCATAGTTTGTAAAACAATATATTTTGTAAACACATACAGGTAGCTCAGAAACAAAGATCATGGATTGATGGAAGGTCTTGCCAAATGTCAGTTCACCAAGCAACAGAAATATTCTTCAATTTGCAGGAATCACTTTCTTCATAAGAAAACTCAGATTGGATAACAACAATATTGTGGTTTTGACAATGTATCATTGAATGTAGACAGTTCATTTCTGTGTATTTATCTCAGCATCGGAGAAATACTGTTTACCGGGTTATTTTCACTCTGTCAAATTTTCGCACGTCTACACTTGCAAAATTTTTCGCCCGGTCTTTAATTCGCTCAGACAAGTTATTTTTAAATAGATAAAATTTGCGACATTCAAATTTGCCCAGTCTTTAGTTCGCCCGCTGACAACTAGGGCGAATAGGGGAAAAACAAAGCGGGGCGTTATTTCCCGTAATATAGTATACATCAGATACAACAGACGGACTATTAAAACATAATATGTGGACCAAACAGGACGACAAACACTACTTAGTCGATGACAATTGGTTTACTAAACAACGAAGACATTTTTTTTAAATAGGCTTAAAGAAATTTAGTATAATACATTCCCGTAGTGAAAAAACTACAAGCATTTTGATAATTTTTAAAATTTGTAGCATTTGAACTGAAATTGTAATAATTGAACACACAAAAAGACAAAGTTTTCTATTATCATTGCACAATATGCCATTGTAATCAAGTAAATAAAAACAAAAAATTAAAACAAAAATATTTGACGGACGATATATGTTGAAATAATTTTAATACTTGAAATCTTGACCTTTCAAGATATATGTTTGATTAAGTATAATTTACAATACAAGATGCCAATTTACCGTAAGGTTTCTCTCCCAAACATATGATATTACCTGCTATTCCTATCAAACAATAAGTTTAAAGTTATTTCACTTTCAAACTTAATTGTACATTTGGTGAACATTTATTTTTGTCATTAGTAAGATTAATTACCGACTGGCAAATCGAAAAAATTGACCAAGATAATACATGAACCTCGTCTAATTTATTTAGTTTCCTAGTTCCTAAGGATGATTCTCCGGCGTATACTCTCTCTACCTGTTGAATAATACATAATATTATAAAAAAAATTTCTTATATTTACATTTCAATAAAAGTTTAAATAAAATGAAGTAGAAACTAAAGCGATGTATATGTAGCTGATATTTTGATTGTAATGATAGCGGTGATGAAAGGGAACTATAATTGACAATGTCGACTGCGAATTTGAAGAAGACATTATTCAGGTTTCTAGTTCCTAATGGTGATTCCCCCGCCTGGCCCCTCTCTTCCTGTGTAAAAAAACCGTTTTGCTTCATACTTCAACTACACTTGTAACTCTCATGTTTGTAGACAATTCATATACTGTGGTTTGATTAATATTAAAGGGCATCAGTTTTCAAGGATAAAGTGAACATCACAGTTTCAAGGATACGTAAATACGTGGCCAATGATCCTATCAATTCAAAATGTTAAAAGAATTTGCACTTCAATGAACATTTAATTTCGTGGATCAAAACTTAAAAACAAAATCAACAAAAATTGGTATTCAACGAATATTGATGAATCCACAGTATATCGCTTCCGTTTTTAAAACGTCTGATGAATCATATCTTTATCTGTCAAAGAACCAAATGTACAATTATACATTATTTATACCTCAACATCTCATATTCAATCTTAGACAAAGTACTATTTTGGCTGAATAATAATTGAATGAAAAACAACATTAAGAACCTGACATAAAAAGGATATTAATTAGGATAAAAGGTGATATATTTACCTCATTTAATTTATCAAGATAGATGGTGTTCTGTGGTGAGGGTCCAGCAACTCTTCTCTTAACCTGTTTCTCATTAAAATTTACATTTAAGTATCCACTCAAAGGAGGCCCTATTAATTGCATCATTTCATATGGATACATGTTGTATCAATACATCAACAAAGCATATGCATTGGGGTTCTTTTAATTTGAGAAGATATATTCCAAGTGAAATTGTAAATTTCATTTTCTCTCACGAAGAATAAAAGTAGATTGTTTACCATTTGATACGATTCCCATCTCTTAAAACTTTGGTGTGTTGTAGGTTCATACACATCTCATATATTTTAAAATCCTGTGAAGTAAATTCTGTGTGTGCAGTTTTTTTCCCTGTGATATGAATTGAAACTTTGAGAAAATACCATTCTAAATGTAAACTATTTAATTTTGTTACAAACTTTTGCACATTTGCAACTCTTTGAGGAAGACTATTTTGTTTTCGTATTCTTACATTTTGTGTACGTTTTTTTTTTTTAAATAATGTGTTAACATGTTTATTTTATGTTAAAAAATGTAGTATGTTTCTGCCTTGTAAAAATGTGCGTAATGCTTAGACATTTTATCGCCACCGAGTAACATGTCGATGTAGATGTAGGTACATGTGAAATCTCTACAGCGATAACTTTGAATTGTTAATAGGTCGACGGAGTATAGGATAGAATTTGTAAGGAAAGCGGCGATTAAAGAGAAATATGGCCTATTTACGAAAAGCTGAAGCTGCAGTTAATCAATATCGTGTGAGGTGAACTGTTGTATAATTAAGACGTATGTTCAAAAAAACTGAAATGCAGTAAAATGTCCAAAGCGAGTAAGATACGGCAACTCTCGGCGATCAATTAAGTAAAAATTTCTTTGAGCAATTTTACGTCACAACAAGCAGCATGACGTCGTATTTTACTGAAGAAATTTGTCATTGCTCTTGTCCAAATTATAAAAACCGCTGGCCTATTATGTCAAATAAAAGCTCTTCTAAATGCATGTATATAAATTTTTTCTATATTTATTGATGACGTCACAAGTAAGTTTAATAGATGAAATCAATGCAAGGGTAAACTTATTTTAAAAGCAGTGTAAACAATGCCGAAATAAGACTTATTTATACAGATATCCCAGATTTAAGTAAATATCAGCTAGAATTTTATCAGGATTAATCAGGCATGTGTATTTCGTTTTATTAGCAAATGTTATATTTATGTAAGCAGATATAACAACATATATGAGAAAAGGAATATGAAAATACATTTTTTTATATGTTTAGGTGATATTTAGATCCAAAATAAATAGCACATAATCCGTCATCCGTCTCGATATTTCATCATATTTTCAACAACAATGGCATTGTATTTTAGGTTATTAAATTTCATGTATAAAATATCGTGAAATGATAGATAAAGCAATTCAAATGAAGTAGTACCAAATAACTATTTTGACCTCAAATCAGTTTGGCTACAATAGTTTTCAAACGCTTGACTTTTGATTAAAATGTAACATTTGAACTCAACATATTTGAATAAACTAAACCCTGTCCTAAGTTTCTGCTGTCCCCACTTGTTGTTTAAGATTTTGACAACCATATATACCTTAGTGCCAAAGACTTCGTTTATCTACCAGACTGAAAAAGTCCAGACAATTCGTTCTGAACCACGCCCATCCACTCCTACCGCTTCATGCTTCAAAAACACAGCCAAAGACGAAAAGTATACGGGGGTTTCGCATTGCAGCTGACATGAGAACAAGATGATGACGTTGAACACGTGTGTTAATTTTTGTTAGGTAATCCCGAGTAGAGATAAGATGTAATAATAATTCCCATTATAAATCTTCGTAAGAATTTACTGTTCATGTTAATTTTTGCGGGTAAAAATAGATGAAGTATTAATATATAAATCACCTCCTTCCCTCTTATATTACATATGGTATAACAAACATTGTTCGAACCAAGAAAAACCGCAAACAAAAGCAAAGCGAACACGAACCTTTTCCAAAAGAAAAGAAAAACAGAGGCAGGATCAGGTGCCATAAAAGAGAGAGCACCCTCCGCCAACCGGTCACACCTGCCGTGTTCATTTTGTCGTTATCTGGAAAAACGGAACACACATCCAGGTCATTAGTAAAATTTTTTTATGAAAAACGTCATTCAGTATGATATCGATTTAACTGTATTTGTTGACAGGTACATGTATGTGTATTGTAGCTAAAATTCATCAACAAGTATTGGATTTTTTGGGGCATATTTTAAATGTCAATAAGGATGAAGCACGTACGGGATAAGAAAAAAACAAAAGGAAAAAAAAAATACAAACAAATTTTAGTGAGTTCTGCACTTGTCCCGTTTATACTTGAAGTTTTCATGATATGTAATATTTTGATAATTAACAAACACCTCATCAAATTAATTCAATCAATTGTCCCATTTTAACACGTCCGTATCGTTTTTGTTGGTTTGTGTGCTTTCATACCAAACTGATATTAATTTACATTGGCCATTTGCATTGAAAAGCTGATTGATTATGATAGTGTAAATAGTTCCGTTTTTTAAGATACGTATTTTTTTTAAGGGATATTATTTTTATTTAAGGTGGTTTGATACATCTGGCAACATTAATGGATGTTGATTAAAGTGCATTACAATCTAAATACGTTGGTTGGAAAGTTGAACATCCGTTGAACTTAGTCATTTTTGGCAAACTATTGCATTTAGGGTACCCCTATTGTACAGATAACTCCTCCTACAGTTTGTTTTTAAGATAGAAAATTGTTCTTCGTTCTTTGGACGTTTATCAGAGGTGTGCATATTGCTAAGATTTCGATTTCTGATGATTTATTTTAAAAAAAACCCAGCTGTTGAAGTATTGCATATAGAGTAGCCTATTTCTCGTGATAGGTAGTGGTCATCAATTCAGAGTTGACAAATGGATTAAAGATACTGTAAACACAAAAGAAAGCCCGGTTTGCTGACACATTGACAACTTCTCTCTTGTTCAAACGTAAATATAGCAATAAACAGCAATGTAAAACAGTTCACGGGGATATGAAGTTGGTTGGTACGTTATCAAATCTACTGAAAAGCCCTTCGGGTTTTACAGAGTTTGATCATGTAACCAACCAAGTTCATATCTCGATTAACTTTTTAAATTGCTGTTATTTCGTAAATGAAGTTTGACAATATTTGCAATGACAAGAATGTAATCGCTGAACATCTGTCATCTGTTAAGGTCAAGATATAGTAAATGATTCCAGAGTGTCTTTTTGGTGCTAGATCCATTATGACGTCATAATTGATTTGATGAATCTGTTCTCGTATTTTACGGCTTTAAAGGAATTATGCAGAAAATAAAACACTATTTTGACATTCTAAGTTTAATCAAGGGAAGGGTACCTATGTTCAATTTGACATCATTTTAAAAAGAAATGAGCCCCGATACACCCTATAAAACAAAGATATTTTTTTGAATCATCATAGAAGGAATTTTTATCTTGATTTTCATAAATCTGTAGGCACCTTACATTTACTAGATCTTGGCCTTAAGAAGAAATCTTAATGAAAATGATATTTTTCAATAACACTTATTCTTAAAAAAACAAATTATTAACAATATCAAAGGTATATCAAACAAGCATCAACCTTTAAACCATTCAAATAATAACAAAACAATTCGTCAGTGATTAGTGCTATTTACGACACTAATCATTCGATTAGTTTGAATATTTTTTTACTGGCGACGCATTAAAGCTGCATTATCCTACTTGGAACATATTTTTAAGGTGGTATGGGACAACTCCATATTGTGACGTTTTATTTTTCGAAATAGACAATAAAATCAAGTGTAAATTTATATAATGCTCCTTTCCGACAACTGTAAATAAACAGCGTAGCCAAGTGGTGTAGAGGTTTCACTACTAATACATACGTCATTTGTAAAAATTCCGTTGGGAATTTAAAACAAAAATACCTTTCAAAATATTGTCAATTATTTAATTCAAAATTGTAAAATCTAAAAATTAAAATAATTTTTGATCAAATAACCTCGTATCTTAAAAAGTATTGCACGTTCACCTATTTACACTATCATAACTAATCGTCTGTCAATGATTTATATTTTTAAAGTAAAAAAAAATCAATTTAGCATAAGAACAGACAAACCACCAAAAATGTGTTACGAGCGTGTAAAAAAGGGGCACCGTTTGGAATCGTCTCCCGATGTGATGATTCATTTAATGATGATTCATAAAAAATTATATATTTGAAGTAGAGTATTTATAAATGTAAGTGCTATTCCAGAATAAAGTCAAAGTTGATTTTATGGACTGCAATTTTTAAACTTCTGTTTAAGGTGGCAAACTAGTCCTGGAACTAGTTTGTCAAATTAGCAGAACACTACTTGATTGTGTTCGAAAGATGTATAAGATGTATAAAAAAATGACAATTACAAGCCGTCAACCATCTCAAAAATCCATAAAACGAAATACGAATTCAAAGCAGTGCAACACGGACCTCCAAAAAAGATAGAGGTAGGATCTGGGGGTCTATTCACAAAAGATCGTACGTCTACGATTACACTTTAAACTTACGACAAACGTACGTCTACGTTTATGGTGCTATTCACAAAAGCTGTCGTAAGATAATAACGTTGTCGTACGTCTGTTACATTCGTAAGTGCGTCTAAGTTCTTAGTTACCGACAATGCTCATGCGCATTGGGCATTGTGGAAAAATGACGTCACGCTGTATTTTCGCTCATTTACATTCGCAAAACTTTTATAGCGCCTTTGAGCACAGACGTTTATAACCAAGTTACTTCTTTTCTTCCCTTACGCCTATTTTAATGTATGTATGTTTACAATTATCGACAGAGAGAAAATTTATCCACATGTGCCTGACGTTAAAAATATTTCTTTTGTATTACAATAAAATATTTCCCTGTTTTATGATAGTGTTATTATATTCCTGGGAATAATTTTGTTGTGAAAAGAAAATTTTGAACGTCAGACGCATGTGAAAAAATCTTTTCTGTATGAAATTTATGTCATGTTTTTAACTTCCAAAAATCTACTGCAGAATTTGTTTGTAATAAAACGTGGCATTTTTAAAATACTGTCAAAAACACTTTGAGTTTATCGCTACATGTACATTCTAAATATGCAGGTTTATTTTGTCTTTTTCGGCGATAATAAAGTTACTAAGTGTTATTACCCACGTCGGCGTGTCCATTGATAATTTTCCTTTCGATATTGTGAATTTTTTAAAGGTCGTCTGAAGAATAGATGTACGAGGGTTGTCCCAAAATAATGTAGACAGGACACATAATTTATAATCTGTTCACTGCAATTTCATTAGACGTCTATGTTTTCTTCAATGACCCTTTGGCAAACAATGCTGAAAAGTTCAAATCTGTACTTTATTTATTTCTCGAGAAAATGAATAATTAGTAAGAACAAGTTTTGTCAGGCGGCGCAATGTGAGACGTCAAAAATTTCCAGTATTACGTTGTTGCTAAACCCTCCACATCGTTCACGATAACATTTACGTTTTATTTCCGAAAAAGTCTTAGAAAAAATATCATCTATGAACATGTACTCTGCGTGCACATTCAATACATATTTCTAGTTTTGTTTTGTTTTTAAATATTTTCTAAGTGCAAACGATCTGTCGGCTCCAAACTTGCCCTGTATTACTTGTTGTCTAACGTCCGTCTTACCGAAATGTGTCGTTCAACATTTTGACGTCCATTGATATCGTTCGGGGTTTCTTTTTTCCACTTATTGTCATCATACTTGTTCAAATATTTTCAATGTTGTTTAACTACTTATTCACAAAACGCATTTCTCATCGATTTTGTTAATTTCATTTACTTCCAAAGCCGCTTAGGATTTATTTCATGGTCTTTACAAAATTGTATCAGTTACTGCTGCGCCGCCTTAAACGCTGAAAACGTCATTTTATTACCACTTAACTTTTCAACTTGTCACAAAACGCACTATAAAATATTTAAAAGTTTTGTTATAGCCAAAACATTTTCTGAGTAAATAATAGAATTATTATCAAATATCGGTGTATGTTTTTTTTGAATTTTTTCATTCGAAAAGTACTTTTCCGCCCAATTTTCAATTCATTATGTTGATTTTAACGTTTTGTTTTTGACATTGCGCCGCATGTAGAATTTCTGATCTAACATGCTTTCATTTCACTAATTTAATCTCAAACAATATTCGATTTTAAAACATTATTTGAATGCAAATTTCTTGAACCCTTTGTGGCACAAATTTCATCTTCCTTTGTCTTCGATTAACTGAATAACGCCACTTGTCTACGCTATTTTGAAACAACCCTCGTAGTGTTTCTTTCATATTTTTTTCTGTAGAAAAGTCAATAAGATGTTATTTAGTTCATGACTATCATTAGATTTTTATTAAAGTTATGACCTAGCATGATGGATTTTTGAGATCATGCTTCAAGTATTCAAGTATTAATATTTGGCGGCTGAATATTTGGACTTTGTTGTGAGCTAAAACTCACAATAGGAAATTAAAACAAACGTGCAAAGGTATAAATATTTCGGTCTTTTTAATCAGTTTAAAAGTTGTTTCAAAGAAAAAAAATGTTAGACACAAATTTCTTAAAGGCTGTGCCTACCTTATATAAATAATTTTTTAGGGGGGTCAGACGGACCCCACCCCCCCCCCCCCCCGATCCATGCATGATATGTAGTACGCTGATTACATTAGATACTGATTTCTAATTAGTGTGTATGCATATGACTACTGTTTAACTGATTTAATGCATTTGTAGGAATAAAAGAAAACGCCTAAAGTATCAAATACTTTTCGTAGTTTTAACTAATACTGATTCGATATACCCGGTGTAACGACAAAAAGTGACCCTGTAGAATACTGACCCGGGGGTCAAATATCTACGGAGAAAACTGACCCAGGGTCAGTATTCTATGACAAGTAGGGTACTTTTTCTACAGTAGAAAACCATTCCAGACCTGTAGATCTACGACCACCACACGTTGAAAACTGGCCCCATCAAATTTTGACCTCGCTTAAAAGCATCAAAAAGTTTCTACTTGAGAAAAAAAATAATTGCAGAGACCAATTAGTGTATTCCAACAAACACGAAAGGTCTGTTGCAACCACTATTGAAATAAAACCACTATTGAAATAAATTATTTCAATACTGGTTAGGAATGCATTTCATTAAAAAAAAATCACTTTGCAACCACCTTTGAAATAAAACCACTATTGAAATAAATTATTTCAATACTGGTTGGGAATGCATTTCATTTGAAGAATCACTTTACAACCACTATTGAAATACATCCACTATTAAAATAAAATATTTAAATAGTGTTCAGGGATGTATTCCATTTTGAAAATCAATTTACAGACACTGTTGAAGTCCAACTACAATAAAAGTTATTTTTTCAATCGTAGCTTAGAATGAATTTCTTTATTATATTTCTTTGAAAATTTATATTTTTTTCTTTAGATTTCTCTTTCTACAAACATATCATGTCCTATGATATTATTGTAAACATCTTGTAAATTGCCAGAGCTTCTATTCAAACTCCCTGTATATTGAATAATTATTTATTGATAAATATTATTATAAATATCACTATTAATATATTTTTTTTCAATAGGGGTTGGGGTGTACTTCACTACGACCACTATTGAAATATATTATTTCAATAGTGGTTAAGGATGCGACTCATTTCAACCACTATTGAAATAATTTATTTCAATAGTGGTTGGGGATACCTTTCATTTTAACCACTATTGAAATAAAGTATTTTGATAGTGGTTGGTGATGCATTTCAGTTTTATGTCTATTATTATGTCTGTTTGTTACACTTTCCATTATGCTAGGGGAGTTTCTTAAGAAAAGAAGTATGTGTTATGAGATGATTAATTCTTTTTTGATTATGATGTTCTTTGATTTACTTCTATATGGTCATGTTTCCCATACCACCTGTCATCTGGTACCGAAAGTGTTATACACAGTCGGAATAATGAGCAATAAAATAACATCCTGCCACTATTGAAATATTTTATTTCAATAAAGATTGTAATGAACCGCATCCTTAACCACAATTGAAATAAATTATTTTAATAGTGGTTGTAATGAAATGCATACTTAACTACTATTGAAATAATTTATTTCAATAGTGGTTATAATGAAACGCATACCCAACCACTATTGAAATAATTTATTTCATTCAATATTGGTCTTAAGGAAGTACATCCCCAACCATTATTGAAATTATTTATCTTAGTAATGTGATATTCATTATTATATAAATCTATAATGATTTATAAGCTATAAATTATTTTTTAATATACAGGGGTTTCGAATATAAGTTCTGGCAATTTACAACGTTGTTTTCTAGTAGAAATACTTTACAATTTCCATAAAGCATGATATATCTATAGAAAGAGAAAGGTAAAGAAAAAATATGAAAACAATTCTATATGTTAATCTGCGAGGATTGGTTATTTCTGCACAACAGTGAAAATCCTAAAATAATTACATTTATACATAGTCTTCATTACTATTACTGTAAAATATGCAAATCTTTAGTAACTTAATTGTGTATTTGAATTGTTTTTTTTTTAGATAAAAAGAAATGTATATGCATGTTTATCTGTGATAATTGGTTATTTACTTCTACACAGCAGTGAAAATTGTAACATAATTATGTTTTTGATATTATTTGTTAGATTTCTTGCATTTCACAATAGTTTGCAAATATGATATAAAACTTCTTTCTTTCCAAGTGTTACATAATAGTGATTACATAGTTATATTTATTAGTAATTAATTCCCATCTACGATTAAAAAAAAATAATAGTCGTTGAACTTTAATGGTGTCTGTAAAGTAGTGTTTATCATGAAATACATCCCCAACCTCTACTAAAATCATTACTTGGTTGTATTTCAATACTGGTTGCAAAGTGATTTTTCTAATGAAATACGTCCCCAACCACTATTGAAATAATTTATTTCAATAGTGGTTTTATTTCAATAGTGGTTGCAAGGTGATTTTTCTAATGAAATACATTCCCAACCACTATTGAAATAATTTATTTCAATAGTGGTTTTATTTCAATAGTGGTTGCAACAAAGGTCGCAAACTGGTTTGCTTTGTTCAAATTCTTATATCAAATTTTCCCCCATAGGAGAAAACTTGTTTCCTAAATATACATGTACAAACAGCACGTGCAAGAAACTTAATTCTAATCAAAAGGTAACGATTAAAGTAGATCCAGTGTTCTGTGACGTCACACTTTTTTGTAAAAATTTGAATTCTTTAAAAATTGTGCAAGATAGTTTTATTTATTTTATGTGAATATAATCACATGGATGTAATTAGAATTATTGGTCGGTTAAAGATATTTTCGCACGTAATTTTATACTAAATTTCCAAATGTTTATATATTTTATCTATGCAAATGGGAAATAACTCTTTTTCTGTCTTTTCTCTCAGTTGTATGTCTAAATGCTATAGTTTTTCTTATTCCAACGATTAATTTTAAAATATTTTTGTAATTTTAGTTTTCTGATAAAGTTGACATTAAAATTAAACAAGAAAAACAAATTTCTGCCTACAAGATTTTACTTTTAACAGAAAAAAAATACATTTTTCTAATGCTAAAGTCTGCTTTAGTTTATGTTTATCTGGCATCTCAAAAAGTGAGATGACATGTATATTTTTTCTAACAATTGATGACATTTAAGTCTATTAAGTCGAAATCAGTTCGGTTTTTCAACTTTCCTCAGAGAATTTTACGAGTATGGAGCTACCTTAACGCATCGCTGAAACAAGTTATTGGAGGATGCAATTTTGCAGTGATTCACAAATGACATTATATTATGCTATTTACATGTAATATTTCACATAATAAATATTGTTTAAATTATTAAACATTATACATGTATTAGACCGATTGCTTTTTTACCTGAAAGATCATACATTTTGCCTCAAATAAATTGTATAAAAGGACTTCCCTTCCGGACTTTCGGTGTGCAACATGTTGACGATGACTTAATTTTTTAATTATCAGCAAACATATCTCAATAGATGATATACTTTATTAACACTCAGTTAAGAGTTCACTTTTTCAAGAATATTAATAAAATAACCGCTGTTTTTTTCTAGATATTCTAGACTGAGTTTAAATGCCTGGAACACTTACATGTTTTTGCTAAATCAAAGGAGAGTTTAATGTTAATTCAGAATATGCCGAAATTAATTGCTAGATTCAGATATCGTTTATACATGTACATGTAAGTACCGCGGTTGTATTCAATAGGAGTCAAAGTCAGTGCTACACGTAAAGCCCTTTTTAGTGTCATTGTTACTTTGCGATTTGCTATCACTGTTATATACTGAAGTTTGCAAGTACATTTTAATTTTGATTACAATAGAGATCGATTTCAAACTCACACAGAATCATTATAAAATATTTTGTTTCTTTAAAAATTTGTTCAATTCTAAATTCGAAGTTTTGGATTTTGTGACGTTTATATTGACTGTATTGTTATATCATATCCAGCATTGTATATGTCTAACATTTTCTTCTTAGTAAACCTGTTGTAACAAAAAAAAATTGTTCTTAGAAAAATCAAAATGGGATGATGCATGCAATCGTGGATTTAAGGAGTGGGGGAATTCAAACTTTTTAAATTTTCTCATCAAATTGACCGATAATATGCCTAGAGCAACAACCCCCCCCCCCCCCTTGGCAAATATAATTATCCCTCGGATCCCCCTCCCCCGACAATTTTTCTGGGTTTTTTTTCTGCATACAATACGGGCGTGTTTTATATCCATTCAGAATGATATTATACCTTTTCAGTCATGGTTTGACAATTTAAACATATGTCATTCCTCCCCCGCCCCAACCTTTTAATTTTTTTTCTCTTAGATTTGCGCCTGTTTTAACTATCTATTTCTCTAACGTACGTCTTTTTCTTCTGTTGCCTTAATTTAATGTGAGGGAAACATTTTTTAATTAATGTACTTTAATTAACTAAACATGACTATATCTTTCATTTTTCAATTTGAAAAATTAAATGACAGACTATATTAAAGATAACGATGATAAGCAATAACAGGATCGGAAAAGCGTACTCAAGCTGGTTATTCGATTAATTTAGTATCAAACAGGCAATCCCCCGGCCCATCACCAGCACCACCCCTGCATCCACCCTAAAGACAATAATAATAATGATATATAGTCGATATTCTACGCGATCATTTTTCTACAACTCTTACGGAGAATAATGACCCACAGGCCATAATTCCTATGATGTAATCCAAGTATTCTACAATGAAGTAGGTCATTTTCCTACGTAGAAAAATGACCCCCGATCAATATTCTATGGGAGTCACTTTTCGTCGTTACACCGGCATTGCTGTCGCGTAAAATATATCTTTGCCCATATGTGTAAGGTTTTTAATGGTGATTTTGGATTATATACTTGAATGATTATAATTGGGCTTCAAATAAGATTAAGAAAAATAAATTTCAACCACCATTAACATATTTTGCAATACGGGATACAAAAAGATCTCCGGCACTGTTTTTTCATGGCAAACCATAGCGGGTTTTCAAATAGGAGTTTCTTCTCTTAATTTTGCTTATGACAAAAAGAAGGTAGAACTGCCATAACTCAACTATAAACATATCAATTATAGACTTACGTCAACCCAATAGTAGACGTAAACTTACGACTGTTTTTTGACGTAACGTCACACGTGCGACATTTTGTGAATAGCCAAAATTCTACGAAAAAATCTTACGTCAAACTTACGTCTAAGATTAAACGTACGATTTTTTTGTGAATAGATCTCCAGGTGCCTAGGAGGAGTGAGCATCCTCTGCTTACCGGTCACACCCGCCGTGTGTCCACGCCGCAATCGGGAAAAAACGGACACGCCCGTAGACAATTAGGTGATTAATTATGTAAAAGATTGAATTTGTTGACAAGGTCGTTTTATCGACCATAGAATTTATAAAAAGATTACTTCAAACGAGACTGTTGATATTTCAGTTTTATCGACTTGTTTGTCAGTAGCTTACCTTCCCTAAAAAACTGTTCATACGAAGAACAAGTCTCTGTGTATCGAATAAACTGAGAAACACAATATGCATGTGATGAAAGCATATTGCTACGTAAGTAAGGAAAGTTAACTATCAAAATTGAAGTCATCGCGTTTATCATAACATGTTGTTGTTAGGTTACCATCAATGTTCATTTCCAGTAAAATCAAAAGGATAGCAATTTAGGATATTCTTTTTTTAACAATAACAATTTAGTAAATATGAATATAATTCCAAGTATAAAGCATTATTGTCGGTTGGGTAATCTAACCTCTGACCTTTGGTGATATACAAACAAATTGATTGCTACGAACAATTTAATAGAAGAATCGATATCCATCTTGTGACGTAATGTCTGAAGAAGCATAAATGTTAATGTAGTAAGGTACCACATATTCATTTATTACCAACATTCAAATTGTGAGATTGTTATTAAATGTGTATATAAAAAATAACAATCAAAGCATTTTTTGTAATTGATAATATAATTATTTAAACAGCTGTAAAGTAACTTCCAAAATAAACAATATCCATAATATAAAGTTAAACTTGTGGTGAGGGTCATGACAAGTAGTAATGTTACTGTATTTGTTACAAGCGACCTAACCTTCAATAATGATTCAATTTCAGTTATATCTAAATGGTCAATATGCACATCCAATAATAGTCGTCCACAAACTCGTACATGTAAAACAAGAACATGGTAGGTGTGTTAAGGAAGCTAATGGGCAATTAAGCGTCTTATTTTAACAGCTATCTTCAAAATTGTGAGATTGAATAACTGAGGTGAATCAGATCAAATACTGTAAAACGAGAAAATATGGCGCACTACAAATTTTAGCGTCTTTTGCGCAACTGCCTCTGAGCGCTAAAATTAATAGTGCGCCAACAATTTTCCATATGTATTAGATTTCTTCAAGCTGCGAAACAATAACGTCAGTCCATTTTTAAGGCTATATTGAAGTGTTCATTTAAATAGCAGATGCTGTCGGTTCTGTTTGTTTAAACAATTACACAGGTAAACGGTATGGGTTATCGGGTATAAGTGACTAAACATATATTAATTAATTCAGTTTAAATTGCTTTTTAATATCTCTCATTAGCACCTTGAAAATTGGGCTTCTCTCCATGCCACTTCCATTTAGCGCCTCGAGGTGAAAATGTGATTTTAAAGCGTGGCAATCGTTAACGATGACAATACATGAATAATCATAATTTCTTTGATCTCTGATTAGTGGATATAAAGATAACAAGACGATACCTATTTTTGTGTTTTTTTAATGTGAAATTACTGTGAAAAAGATGCTTTCAAGGTGATCGAAACTCGTGGTAAATGTAGCATTCGATTTCACTTTTAGTTTCGGGACACTTCTAGTGTTATCCAAGTCGACACGTTAAATTCAAAGTCCGATAATTCAAATTTGTTTACCAACAAAAATTACACATCATCGCCAATAAATGAAGTGTTCATATCTATCTACTGACGATTTACACAAAAGTAAGTGTATTGTTCTCAACGACAGTTTACCGTGCATTCGAGATAGAAATCAAAGTCGTTGTGTTCACGTGCTTGAGTGAACACAGAACTAAATTGTGGGCGTGATCGTTTATCAAACAACAACATTTTTTGTATTCTCTTTTAAGGTGGCTCTAGACACCTTTTTTTGATGACGCAGTACGCAAAAAAGTAAATCTGGAAACATGCATTTCCGGTACTGGCTGATTTAAACTGAGGTGAATTGTATGGGAACCGCTATTTTGAAAAATATGTTAAATGGATAGATTTAATTTGATAATTGGAAAATTCATTACTTAAATGTTATGTGGTATGTGACACCTTCACGTTGTGTGGTATTATTTATCGATATTTTTATTTATTAAACAATAAAATCAAGTATAAATTTTTAAAGAGTTTCTTAAGCATCATCGATATGTTACACTGTAGCGCAGTGGGTTAGTGGGTTTACTACAAACCAGTAGGTCATGAGTTCGATTCCCTTTGAAAACAATAACATCTTTAACTTTCCAAAAATTTCTAAATCGTATTTTTTGGTTGAATACCGTGAAAATTCTAAACAGGTGAAAATATTTCAATTATAATATACTTTAATGCACATTAATATCGATACCTAACGGGGATGAGAGGGTTGCTTTGAATTTCTCTCAGGTTGGGATACATAAATCCTATTAGCCTAGTCAATGTTCCCCTTTATTTTTTGACTTAGTTTTGCATTAAAGCGAATATATTCACTTATACAGGGCAAAGTCTATAATGAAATATGTATGTATTTATCATTCCAACATTATATTTAGGAAATTTTCTTCAACTCAGAAATGAAAAGTCCCCAAGGTGTTTGGGCCTTGGGACTTAGGAACGAAAACCCTTACATGAGGAACTTTCATACCAAATAAAATTTAAAATATTTTTTGTGTTTATTTGCAATGGTTTTCATTTAATTGTTTATATCACATATATTAAAATACATTTTCTTATAACATCAAGCAACTTTTTCAGATGATTTGTCAACAGAGTAAGAAAATATGAAAAATTATGTTTTGGGGAAATACTAAAAAAAAATTGCAATAATAACATTTTTGAATGTTAAGAATAATATTTTTTTTTATGTGTCCGAAGGAAATATCCATCATATGACAAAATAATTTCTCTCAATTTGTTGATAGCTGTCTTTAAAAAAATATTTTACAAAAACACGAAAAAACATTAAAAAATTCTTTAAAAATACCTATAGTTTCCCTATCGTCATTTTAGCATTTGAAAAGTATATGTTTGTGGTTTTCTATTGAAAATTGGAATAAACTGTGGGTGTATAGAGCCACCTTAAAGAAAAGATGCATGCGCTAAAATATAATTGCGCTAATGTAATGGCACTTGCGTTTGCGCTAAAATACGTATGCGCCAAATTTTCTCGTTTTACAGTAGTATTATCCTTTTAAATAGATGTAAACAGAATAAAATCGGGTAGTACATCACTGCCACATCGGTACATTTTCACGTGACAGCTATTAATAGCTTATGTATATTCCTTAACATAAAATGAGATGGAACAACACTACCCTGTTGTTTCCACAATATGATAAACATATCAAGTGAAGGCCAAACATCTCAATTTTATCAAAATCGCTGCTAGACTCTTATCTTCTCTTTAAGTAAACGTTTATCAAAACACCTCTCCAATTTTTATTGAGTTTGCACGGAAAATGGTGTGTTGCATCAAATTAACACAAAGCACGAGATCTTATTAGCACTTTTGAAGTTAAGCTCTGATTACACTGCTTTCCGATCAAATTTACAAGCTACCCCCTATGTTCATGTAAGAAAACATATTAGCAAATGTAAATATTTCAATTTCAACTTTATTGTTTATTTGTTGTACAGTAATATCTCTGTCAGTGGATGAATTCATCTTCCCCATGGCCAACTAAAACCGTCAATGGTTATCTGCCTTTTCAACAACGGGTTACTTTCCGGTTTTTCCCTGTCAACAACAATTTGTAGTTATTTTATGTTACAATTGGAACTTCTTGATGGTTATACTGTAATTATTTTGAATTTAACAAAACTGGAAAAAATTGTAACACTATCATTTGCAACAAATAAAGATTTTACCTCGTTTGGTTCATCCAAGATTCTCCTAAAAGGAAGGGGTGGGTTTCCAATTACACTTCTTTTCATCTGTTATACATTTGTTTTGTTAAGATGTCAATTCCATGGTAAATATTTAGTTCAGGAGGACAATATATCAACAACAAATCAACAACTGTTAACACATATAATACATAATCATTTGAAATCGTACATTTGTAAATATCTTGTATATGAATCATGTTTGTATTGAGGAAAAACATAACTCATATCACTAAAATATCGTCTGCATATATGTGTTAAAATGTAAAATTTGTGTAATTTTCCCTTTTGTTATACCCTTTTATATGAACACGCAGTGTAACCAATGATCAGCTTTAATAATAAAATTGAATATAACAATTCTCAAATTGATACCTACAATTATATTTCAATTCAAACAGTTAGAAACGAGTTAGAAGGCAGAACGATGATATAATACTCATATTATATACCGTTCAATAATGGTTATGTTTATTTTGTTATATTATATGTTTATGTTTTTGGTATGTCTTTCTTTTTTAAATTAATTTATCTTTACAGTATTTTTATGGATTTTTTTCATTTACATTTTTTAAAAATTATTTATCTTTTTTTTATTCTAATCAATTTTTATCTGCATTATTTTAGTAAAGAAGATCAAGTGCAATCTTATGTGTTAAAATGCAAAATTGATATCATTTTCCATTTTGTTATACCCTTTTATATGAACAAATTTGAGTAGAGAAGATCAAGCGCCATGTTATTTGTATTGAAAGGATAACTTTTAAAAATGTTACGTTCCATAGAATTTTTTTTTATTATACGCCATATCAACATCGGTCATGTATAAATATAATAGCAAAGGTATTGTATCAATGCCATTTAAATACAACCAAAACATCTACACCACTGCCACATGAAATAAAGAATTAGCAAAATTTGTACCTCGTCTAATCCATCCATATTTCTTTCAGCAAGAGGTGCATTTCCAGCAAATCCTCGTTTTCCCTGTTTGACAAAACGTTTGTATTTTTGAGTTCAAATATGAAAAAAGAGGGATATTAAAAACAATAAAAAAATCAACAACAAAAAAAAGTCAAAGGATTATTTGAAATTTTGTTTAATGTCTTTAATTTCTTTAACGTAAAAGATCCCCTTTACTTGTTAAACGTGATTCTTTTTAGCATGTGTACTACATATGTATTAACATTTTTTCTAATATATATTTGTGTTTTCAGTATTTTTTTCGTATCTATGTTTTCTTATTTTTTTTTTATTTTTTTTTTGTATCTTATTTTTTTTATATTTTTGTATAAATATATATATTTACCTCATTTAATTCACTTAAATAAATTGTATTCTGGGGTGACGGTCCAGCAACTCCTCTTTTTACCTGTTTCACATAAAATAAACATTTATATTTCAGTATCCACTCAAAGAACACATTTTTAATCGCATCAGTCCCTACGATTAAAGTCCATTTATATTTTCTTTTTCTTCTTCTTATTTTTTGTTGTATCTTATCTATTTATGTCTTTGTTACAATATAGATGATCAAACATGGTCTTTTTGAACAAAAAAACTTTTGAAAATGTTACGCTCCTTTCAATATGTTTCAGATTTGGTCAAATCAGTACATATCAAGTAGGAATAATATACCACACTATTTTATCCATGTCAATAAATTCATTAAAAGCAACATAACACACAAGTGATAGTTGATACCTCGACTAATCCATTCAAGTTTCATTCAGACAGAAGTGGTGGGTTTCCAATTAATCCTCGTTTTTTCTGTTTCAATATTTTTATACATTTCTAAGTCCAATTTGAATGTCAGAAGGACACTAATACAAAGAACAATTAAGAAAATAAAGCCAAATAATTATATAAATCACTGACAGTTCATATAGTGTTTCGTGAACTAAGCCAAATGTTAAACGTAAATATTTAAGAAATAAGGCATCATTTTTGGATGTCTATCGGGATATAGATACGGGTTGGTCACGTGATCAAATCCCATAAAGCCCGAAGATCAAGCGCCATCTTATTTATATTGACACGATAACTTTTAAAAATGTTACGTTCCATAGAATTTTTTTTTTTATAATACGCCATATCAACATCGGTCATGTATAAATATAATAGCAAAGGCATTGTGTCAATGCCATTTAAATGCAACCAAAACATCTACAACACTACCACATGAAATAAAGAATTAGCAAAATTTGTACCTCGTCTAATCCATCCAAGTTTCTTTCAGCAAGAGGTGCATTTCCAAAATAACTTCGTTTTCCCTGTTTTACAAAATGTTTGTATTTTTAGTACAATTATGAAAAAAGAGGGATATTAAAAACAAAGGAAAAATCAAAAACAAAAAAAGTCAAAGGACTATTTAAAATTTTGTTTAATGTCTTTAATTTATTTAACGTACAACATCCCCTTTAATTCTTAAACGTGATTCTTTTTAGCATGTCTACTACATTTGTATTATTTTTTTTTATTTTTAATATATATTTGTGTTATCAGTAACTTTTTTTTCGTATCTATGTTTTCTTTATTATTTTTTTTTTTTTTTGGATCTTATCTATTTATATTTTTGCTAAATAATTAATTGATTGAAAAACAACAATAAGAAGAAATCCAGATAAAAGGTAAAATAATAAGGAAAAACTGTAATATATTTACCTCATTGAATTCATTTTGATAAATTGTATTCTGTGGTGACGGTCCAGCAACTCCTCTTTCTACCTGTTTCACAAAAAATATTCTATTAAAGTCCATTTATGTTTTCTTTTTCTTTTTTTATTGTTGTATCTTATTTATTTATATTTATATTACAATATAGATGATCACACATGGTCTCTTTGGACAAAATAACTTTTGAAAATGTTACGCTTCTTACAATATATTTCAGATTTGGTCAAATCTGAAATATGAAAAACGATTAAGGTCGTTCTAATTCAACATGAAAGAAAAAAACATATATAGGTGTCATGCAATTTCAATTTCAAGATGGCTTAACTGTTAATTAATTGAACTAATCAAATGCAAAAAGAATCGTAATACTATTATATGCATTAAATAAAGATTTTACCTCGTTTGGTAGATCCAAGATTCTGCTCAAAGGAAGGGGTGGGTTTCCAATTACACTCCGTTTCATCTGTTATACATTTTTTTGTGTTCAAATGTCAATTCCATGGAAAATAATAAGTACAGGAGGAAAATATTAATTTTAAAAATGTAACGTTCCATAGAATTTTTTTTTATAATACGCCATATCAACATCGGTCATGTATAAATATAACAGCAAAGGCATTGTATCAATGCCATTTAAATGCAACCAAAACATCTACAACACTACCACATGAAATAAAGAATTAGCAAAATTTGTACCTCGTCTAATCCATCCAAGTTTCTTTCAGCAAGAGGTGCATTTCCAAAATAACCTCGTTTTCCCTGTTTTACAAAATGTTTGTATTTTTGAGTACAAATATGAAAAAAGAGGGATATTAAAAACAAAGGAAAAATCAACAACAAAAAAAGTCAAAGGACTAATATTTGAAATTTTGTTTTATTTCTTTAATTTGATAAACGTAAATCATCCCCTTTAACTATTAAACGTGAGTCTTTTTAGCATGTGTACTACATGTGTATTATTTTTTTATTTTTAATATATATATTTGTGTTTTAAGTATTTTTTTTCGTATCTATGTTTTCTTTAATTTCTTTTGGATCTTATCTTTTTATATTTTTGCTAAATAATTAATTGATTTAAAAACAACAATAAGAAGAAATCCAGATAAAAGGTAAAATAATAAGGAAAAACTGTGATATATTTACCTCATTGAATTCGTTTCGATAAATTGTATTCTGTGGTGACATTCCAGCAACTCCTCTTTTTACCTGTTTCACATAAAAAAAATATTATATTAAAGTCCATTTATGTTTTCTTATTTTTGTTATTGTTGTATCTTATTTATTTATATTTATGTTACAATAAAGATGATCACACATGGTCTCATTGGACAAAATAACTTTTGAAAATGTTACGCTTCATACAATATATTTCAGATTTGGTCAAATCTGAAATATGAAAAACGATTTAGGTCGTTCTAATTCAACATGAAAAAAAATAATATATAAGTGTCATGCAGTTCTAACTTAAAGATGGCTTAACTGTTAAATATTTGAATTAATCAAATGTGGAAGAGAATCGTAATACTATTATATGCATTAAATAAAGATTTTACCTCGTTTGGTCGACTCAAGATTCTCCTAAAAGGAAGGGGTGGGTTTCCAATTACACTTCTTTTCATCTGTTATACATTTTTTGTGTTAAAATGTCAATTCCATGGACAATATTTAGAACAGGAGGAAAATATATCAACAACAAATCAACAACTTTTAACACATATTATACATAATCATATGATATCGTACATTTGTAAATATCATGTATATGAATCATCTTTGAATAGAGGAAAAAAAAACCTCATAATACTATAATATCGTCTGCATATATGTGTTAAAATGCAAAATTGATATCATTTTCCATTTTGTTATACCCTTTTATATGAACAAATTTGAGTAGAGAAGATCAAGCGCCATGTTATTTGTATTGAAAGGATAACTTTTAAAAATGTTACGTTCCATAGAATTTTTTTTTATAATACGCCATATCAACATCGGTCATGTATAAATATAACAGCAAAGGCATTGTATCAATGCCATTTAAATTCAACCAAAACAACTACACCACTACCACATGAAATAAAGAATTAGCAAAATTTGTACCTCGTCTAATCCATCCAAGTTTCTTTCAGCAAGAGGTGCATTTCCAAAATAACCTCGTTTTCCCTGTTTTACAAAATGTTTGTATTTTTGAGTACAAATATGAAAAAAGAGGGATATTAAAAACAATAGAAAAATCAGCAACAAAAAAGGTCAACGGATTATTTTTAATTTTGTTTAATTTCTTTAATTTATTTAACGTACAGCATCCCCTTTAACTTTTAAACGTGATTCTTTTTAGCATGTCTACTACATTTCTATTACCTTTTTTTAATATATATTTGTGTTTTCAGTATTTTTTTTTCGTATCTATGTTTTCTTTATTTTTTTGTGGATCTTATCTATTTATATTTTTGCTAAACAATTATTTATTGAAAAACAACAATAAGAAGAAATCCAGATTAAAGGTTGAAATAATAAGGAAAACCCGTGATATATTTACCTCATTTAATTCATTTAGATAATTTGTATTCTGGGGTGTTGGTCCAGCAACTCCTCTTTTTACCTGTTTCACATAAAAATAAACAATTATATTTCAGTATCCACTCAAAGACTCAAAAAAGACATTTTTAATCGCATCAGTCCATACGATTAAAGTCTATTTATATTATTTTTTTGTTGTATCTTATCTATTTATATCTTTGTTACAATATAGATGATCAAACATGGTCTCTTTGGACAAAATAATTTTTGAAAATGCTACGCTCCTTACAATATATTTCAGATTTGGTCAAATCAGTACATATCAAGTAGGAATAATATACCACACTATCGTATCCATGTCAATAAATTCATTAAAAGCAACATAACACATAAGTGATAGTTGATACCTCGACTAATCCATTCAAGTTTCTTTCAGACAGAAGTGGTGGGTTTCCAATTAATCCTCGTTTGTTCTGTTTCAATATTTTTATACATATTTAAGTCCAATTTGAATGTCATCAGATGGACACTTATATAACAAACAATTAAGAAAATAAAGCCAAAAATTTATATAAATCACTGACAATTCATATCATGTTTCTTAAACTTAACCAAATGTTTAACGTAAATATAAATAATATAATAAAAGATAGGCGATAGTTTCTACCTCGTCTAATTCATCCAAAGTTCTACCAGTAAAAGGTGGATTTCCAGCAAACGATCGTTTCCCCTGTTTCACAAAGTGATTGTATTTTTTTAGTACAAATATGAAAAAAAGAGGGACAATTTAACAGATCAAAATTTAAAAAAAGCCAAAAGATTATATTAATCATTTGAAATTTTGATAAAAAAAAATAAAACAATAGAAAAAAATAACAAAAATCTACGTGCGAATACTTAATGGACTTGGCGAAATTACAGGTGATAAAATTAAGATTATTATTTTTTGTTTACCAATTTTGTTTTTGATTTCTATGTCAACTAAATAGTTTTAATTTCCTCTGGGTTTTTTTTATCTCTGAATATTTACATCTACGAAGTATTATTCTCTGTATTTCTTACGATAGCTTATAGTTAATTCATGGCTCTCTAGAAACAGCCAGACTGAAATCTACACGCCCCGTTGATCGATTGCTCAAAATCTACAGCGGCTGAAACTGACAAGAAAATGACAGGACTGAAATTGACACGCCCTTCTTATCAATTTAGCTAAACTTACAGCGACCTAAGAAAAATCATTGACTGCACGAAACAATCATGACGATGTCAGACTGAAAGTCTCACAGGAGACGATTTGACTGTTTCTTTTAGCTAATGTACTTACGTACATTAATAGTAATTTCGTGAGTTTTACTTACTTTTCATAATCAATTTATTAATAAGTTAAAAGAAAGATGTTAATATAAACAATAAAATTCTTTCTTTTATGATTCATGAATCATCAAAGAAAGAATTTCATTGTTTAATTAAAGCATACCATCTCGTTTATAATAGTTTTGAAATAGATTAATGCTTCGAAGGTTTCATAGAATAGTACAAACCGGTAGGGGTCGTATATTGCTTATGCAATAATCTAAGAATGCTTATTTTTTTTCGTAGATTTTGATGCAAATTATCTTCGTGTTATAAAACACATTGCTGTTTTGTCTTTTTACCTTTTGAAGTCCGTTTAAGTTTCTCTCCGCTAGGTCTGGACTTATTTTTCCTGGATTGTTAGTTAGATAAGTAGTTGTATACAGAAAGATTGATTCAAACATGCATCTATTTAAGGCAAAATTGTCTTTAAATGTCGTCAGGCGCCATGTTTACATTTAGAACAATGTGTTGCTTTATTAGTATACTTCTGCAAAATGACCAATTGATCTCACCAATTTTAAAAATGATTGTTACTGGATTTGCTTCTGCAACAACAAATAATTGAAATTAGCTTATCTTTATCAAAGTAAGAGCCGATTCAACTATTATCAATACTTACAAACAATATACATATACGTGCCATGCTTTTTAACGTTTTAACGGCATTTCCCCTTAAATATCATTAATATGCTGTCATTTTGGAGTAAAATGAAATCATTTTTTTTCAACAGCAGTTCCTTTTTTGGCTTTGGGTGTACGAAGTTAATGGAAAATATGGGAACTGCAATATGTTTTTATTAAATGTTACTACGCCATACATGATTAAACGTTTATATTCTACAACACATATCTTACCCTGAGCAGGAATCAAGTTCACCAACACAGCGACATAGACAACAGCCAGTTTGAGCACGAGCGCCATCTTACCGGTATGTACGGTAGGACTGCTACCTTATTCATTTATATACGGTTTTCCTCAGCACCCCATCATCATAAAGCCTAGTTTAGCGTTACGAACATGTCTTCTTGAGAGCAATATAACTTTTCGACAGTTTAAAAATCAAACATGCATTGAAATCATAACACTTTAATATATAAAGCTTTTACATTATATATATAAAAATTCAGCTCATGTGCTACAGACATGTCTTCTTGAGGATGATACAAATTTACCATCCTTTTATAAACCAGTCATTCGATAAAATCATGATGCATTAAATATGTACGTTAAATATAGATGAATCAATGATGCGGTGATAAGTATGGCCGTTATTTGGAAACCGGTTCAATTATCACGAGTGATTTTCTTGTGTAATTTGTCTACATATTCTAATGTTATTAAAAATATTAACCCGTTTTCTAAGTGTATACATGTATAACAATTGTATAAAAGAAAACGAACTAAGCTTGGAGCGTTGCTTTTTTAATAACATTTCTTATTTGACATAAACATGTATCTGCGCAGGCAATATGGCAAAATAGATCGTATATCCTGAAGAGAGGTATATTATTGATTAATAGTAACATTATCTGTAACATTAATTCTGATCAGCAGTTATTGAAATTTAAAATCTTTTATATTAGATGAAAAAAATTTCCGGTCATTCTGTTTTCCTTTGATACGTCTATCAATAAAAAACATCATTTTTCTTATCATTTAACAAAACATTTTCAAATCATAAAATGTGAAGTGTTATTGATAAAAAAATGTTAATAATGTAAATAAAGTGGCGTGTGTGAATATACAAAACAATAACAGCAGCAATATTCAAAATGGATGAGCCTTCAGCTGATGCAGGGCTATTCGGCTTAATTTAATGGATTAAAAATAAACAGAAAGTTAATATCTGAACCGGCTGAACGAAAAACGAACGGAAAATACTATTCTCTTTGCATCAATATTCGTTTAAACTAGTTTTATTTCAGTTACATTGCTGGCATATGCAACTTTAGGCATAACCATGCAACGAAATGGGTTAATGGACAAAAATAGTTATGCCGAGATATAATAGTATGTTCGACTTTTGTAAATATTGTGGTACCTAGATCGCCAGTGAGGTACTGAAATGATATATCTGCCGCTTGGAATACGGCGGAGGAGTTTATGCACTAGATTTCTTTGCTTCACGATCCTCATTCTGATGACCAATCATCTATGTGTGTTAATTTAAAACTTATCATTACTAAATTTAAACAGCAAAGATACAGTAAATGTGTATAGGCCTATATGTCCGTTATAATTATTCATGACATTGGAACATACAGCATTGCTGTAAGTGTTGATCGTTGATCGAAAGCAGACACAACTATGTGAAGACGCTCAATTTTTTTAATTAGTGAATGAAATTATGTGTATTATTTATTTTTCAAGGTTAAACTTTTTAATTTTTTATATAAAGTGGTATTTTGTTTTTCTACAATTAAATAGACACAAATCTCATTTTGTTGATAGTGTTTATTTTGGAAGTTGCTGTTTTATAAATACCCAGATAACACGACTTTCCTGACCAACATTGGCTGTGGGTTGTAAGGTTTGCGTTGGCTGAAGAACGTTGGGCCAACATTGGGCTCATTTACATTTGACTCATCTAACTTGAGAATCAATGTTATTGGGAACACAGTGTTGGGCCAACATTGGGTCAATGTTGTAAAGGACTATATGCGGTATTATGCATTGTTCGCACCCAAAATGAAAGTTTTATAAAACGCTTTCAAAATAAGGTGGAAGATTGTTGAAATCATATTGAAAATAAGTATGTAAAAGGTTATCTCCACAGTGACGTAATAATGTAGAAATGATGAAGATTGTCTTATTTTGATGAATTGATGTTCTGTTTTTGACTTGGAAACATCGAGCGCAAGCTTGCTCAAGTACCATTTTCTAGTATGATGTATACTTATATGAACAAAAACGTATGTTAACAACGTACTTGTGCAGGCCTGCGCTCTATATTTCCAAATGAAAAAAAAATAATATTTTTATTGGTTTGCAAAACTGCGGGAATTGGGTCATCTAGGTGACGTCATAGATCAACAGCAAATGAGCGAAAATGATGAAAATCAAGATATAAATGACGGGCATCCTCTGTACAATGATTTATGAGGATTTGATTCTCATACGGTACTATTTAAAAATTGGGGCAGATATTTGACCATACTGCACATAGTCCTTTACCTTCAAAGTAAGATGATACCGTGATATCGGCCCAACAATGACCCTACGTCTCTTAATTACATTTTTCATTTACTAAAAAGTATGTCGGTCAATTACATATATTATCAATTAAAACACACATACCTTTTTAACAATGATTATATGTTTAAGTGGTTTTTTTTATTATATTATTATTAGCTTTACCGTCTTTAGAAATAGAAACATTACTAGAAGCTAAATATATTGTAAATATTTACATGTATACTATTTATGAAAGGAAATTTGAAAAAAAATATGCAAGTTCAATTTTCATTCTTTTAAAGATATGTTATGATAATATTAAAGATTATAAACGACCATATCTTAACCATTTAATGTATTCAAACATTGATTTTATAGATGGTATAATGTACCGACATCTGTTAATATAAAACAAATTTTTGGCTAACAATATCAATAAATTAAGTGCTCTGTATTACACAGGATTATCATAGTTACATCCAAAGATTACTGTTTGTTCATTAAAACATACACACAAATTCTTTATTTTTTTCTGTATTGTAATCCAAATGTTTCCTACATGCAGACAACCATAAAATATATTATGTATTGACTCATTAGTTTCATGGCCAAATGAACACGTTTCAGTATCTAATATTTTAAATATAAATATATGAGAGTTTGTGCAAAGAATTCTATGTAAAATTTGGAATTGGAAATTCATAAATTTTGTGTTTATTGTCATATTATGTCGAATCATAAAATATTGTTCCCATTCGTTGTTTACAATATCTATGGACATTCTCTCTTCCCATTTGTGTTTTACGTTTACAGGGGTTTCGGCGACAGATAATGAAAATATAGGCTGAACCAGTTTTGACACCTTTTGGGCCTTTTTTTTAATTTTTCAATATTGCCATCAAATATTTCCTCTCTCAGACATTTTTTATCAATTATTTTCCAATGTTTTGGGATGGCTGATATTAACCCTTTGTAGGTTAAACAATTTGTATGAAAATGAATTTGTCTTCAAGTTTTCGAATGAAAGAAAATTACCATCGTCATTGATAAGATCATTGATAAAGAATATCCCCTTATTGATACAATAAGACTTACAATCACGTTGTTCATTAATAAATATTTCATTTTTGTGCCATAGTGGCTTGCGTATAATTGTTGATGGTGTTGTGATATGATGCTGCATAATTTTGCTCCAAGCGTGCATTACGTTTTACCAAAAAAAAAATTTAAAATCTTGCATGGCAGTCGACAAGCCTTCTTTACGAAGTTGCCATATATTTGAGTACCCCACTTTTCTAGTGTATCTGCTATGAAATCTTTATCCGTCACGTGTTTACAAAATCTATATGACGTCACAAAAATGCATCAGATATAATGTTTAACGTTGTCAATAAATGTAACACAGATTTTAATAAATACTCCCGGTCAAAGTTTTTTTTGAGATGATTCAAATAATATCGTTTTCAAACCACATTTTTGCACCGGGACGCTGCGCAGGGGAAACATGGAGTTAAAGCTCACCTGAGCTGAAAGCTCAAGTTAGATTTTTCTGTTGTCCTTCTGACCGTCTGTTCGTCTATTTGTAAACTTTTCACATTTTTGATATCTTCTCCAAAACCACTTGGTTAGTTTCAACCAAACTTGGCACAATTCACACTCACCCAAACCGGATTCAGAGTTGTGAAAATTAAGGACCACACTGTTTTACAAAAGGGTATAATAAGACATTATTGAAAATGTTCGTGAAATTCTCAAAAATGATAAATTGTCATAATAAAAAGGTTTGTCATACAATACATTGACAAAATGTCATAATATAGAGGGTTGTCATATAATACATAGACAAAATGTCATAATTATAGAGGTTTGTCATACATACATTGACGACATTTCATAACATAGAGGGTTTTCATACGATACATTAACAAGATGCCATACTATAGAGGGTTGTTGTACAATACATTGACAACATTTCATAATATACTTGGTTGTGAGACAATACATAAACAAGAGGTTAAAATATAGAGGATTGTTATACAATACATTAAAAAAATATCATAATATAGAGGGCTGTCATACAATAAATCGACAAAATGTCTTAATATAGAGGGCTGTCATTCAATTCATTGTCAAGATGTTATAATATAGAAGGTTGTCATAAAATACATTGACAAGATGTCATAACGTAGAGGTTTGTCAGAAAATACACTGATCAGTCACCTCTGTTCAGCAATGTCCTGGTTTAATGTTATTGTTATCAATAGCAATATCTGCTGCCATAAAACATTATCTTTAATATACATGATATAATTTAGTACATTGTTGTAATTATGTCTACCACCATGTATTGAATAGATACCAGTGCAACATAAAACTTCTGCAACACAGTTTATTCAGTTTAATAAAAAAAAAAAGACTGAATGAAATTGAAATAATTTATAAAACATCTGCAACACAGTTTATTCAGTTTAATAAAAAAAAACTGAATTAAACTAAAATAATTAAAAGAAAAGTCAATAACACAGCTTTGACACAAATAATGCTGGGGATAATTGGAAAAGGAAACCGTTTAGTTTCGTCTCCCGAATGATTAGGTTTATTAAACCCGGATATAATGCATCAATTGTAAACAAAACAAACTTCATAAATAATAGTAAACAACATGTATGCAGTTTTATTTTTGATTCGCCAGAACACTACAAATATTTTGTGTTTGATAAAAGCAATTTCGAAGATTAATACAGGCAACATCACCACGATATCGGGGGCGAATTATAATCTGAGGTGAAATAAGCCTATACCGTTTTTATGTCTTTGTTTTGTTAAAAAAAATCGCCAAATTTTCATTGAAGTATTGCTCAATTGATCTGAAAAATTGTTGTAATGTCTATCATCATACACCACTACCATCGTTTGGGGCATACAAAAATTTTAATATTACATCGGACCAAGCAGACTTATTATAAAAACCCTAAACTGTATACAGGGTTTATTTTTGTGTCCTAAATAAATTGCAAACGGTTTTGTTATGCCTTGAAATTGCTACAGTTTTTGAAAAGACTCCTATTTAATCAACACAGTTAATCATTGAATATTTTAAATATACTTCGTTTTAAATTCATTCAGGGCGATAGGGCAAAAATAAATCAGGGGCAAATAATTCCTTGTATGCAGTATACGCATAATGGAAAGTAAAGAATAACTACGTTTAAGTTAAATACGTTTATGACTCCAACAGATGACTTGTTATGGTCGGTGTTTATCAAAGAATTGCTGTTCACAGGGATATATTCCCCCTCATTTTTTTTTTATTTTTCAGCGGGCGAATTTAGGACTGGTCAAATACCATATAGAAATGTCCCATATTATCTCTCTTTCAAAACAAGTGTGCCTGGGCGAATTAAAGACGGAGCGCATCCGTTAGCAAGTGAAAAAGGTCGAAAATTACACTAGGCGAAAATAACCCTGTACACAGTGAACTTGTATACATATACTCTCATAGGTGCTGCTGTACATATAGGCTGTATTTCCTCCTAGTTGTGGCCCAAGCTTGGACAAATCGTATCCGTAGCTCCAGTCAGCGGAATCAAAGAAATAACCAACATCCGCTCCGATCATATAATAAAATAAGGACAAGCAATGGTCACCTTCTACAAATTAACACAACATTATATTACATATTTTACTGTAAATCTGTATTTTCAAATGTAAATCCTCATAAAATAAGCCGAATTTTTCATTTAGACGCCGTATTTATATGAAATAGTTTCCATGGTGAAAAGAAATCGGAACAATTCGCTGGAACCATGTGTTTTCTTTTGCGATTGATTTCCAAATTTCTGTTAGTGTTATCAAAGTCGTAACGTTGAATACAAAGAATGATAACTCTAACTGTGTTTAACAACAGACAGAGTGAGGCTTATTTGGTGTAATAAAAAGGTCCAAACACTGTTTCATTTCTAGTTTGTCTGAGTAACTGCAAAAGAGAGTTAAAATCAACTCACTTAAAGATGCTCTGTCAGGGATGGTGTTGGCAATCAATCTGCTATTGGCAATTACCATCACAACCAGAGAGTGAAAATTCACATGTTATGTATTATTTTAAAACATTGAGGACAACTAAAATGACGGTTTAACAAAAATATGTACAGTACTTCAGGATAGCCCAAAAAATATTCGCGAAGTCACTTGTATATATTGTGATTTTTTTTTTCGAATTGATTATTTTAGTGCTTATTTGTTCATTTAAAAAATTTATAAAATAAATCGTTCATAAACAACACATACACAAAATAGGTTTATAAATTCACAAACCTGTTTTATTCGTGTTATCTCATATGTATAACATGTAAGATCAAGTAAGCGTTGTCCCCAACTCCCGACCTCTCTAGATAGAGGTACTGCTCGCCTTCCTGTGCCCTTATTGGGCCGGTATTCAGACTAGAGGTCGAGCCCTGGTAATCAATGATAAAGAAAACATAACAATGTCTGTCACAAAATTAAAGTATACAAATAAGAAACATCTTAATTTTTGAAGATGATCTCTACGAGGACAGCGTTTCTTTTTGAAAAAAAAATCATCAAATGCTTTAATGCGAACTGTAGATAGTTAAACAACTGAAATGCGCTTATATGCTTATGCTTTTGACATTTTCTCCTCTAGATCTATCTAAAGAGATGCCACCATTATAATTCAAAATAGCAAGTCAGCAAGAGTTATAGTTCTTGTGCTTGTTTGGCAAGGAGAAAAACAGTTTTCTATACAAAGCTTCACTTCACTTTTTTATGCCAGGTGGCACATAAAACGGCCACACAGTCTCTCCATCCAGTCCAATCCTTTGCTTTTGCCCCCACTGTTTTCTATGTTAGCTCTTTTTCAGCTCACTCTCTGCTGTTTTTCGCCATGTTGTTTTTGGCCTACCCCTTTTCCTTTGGCCATCAACTGACCAGAAGATACTTTCTATACAAAGCGTTTAATATACAATTTTAATACTTTTTATGGAGACTTTTTAAAGTCTATAATATATTGAAGACATGTTATTAATATGTTACGTGTATATCATTTTTAATAAATACATACCTGTTTTCTAGTTATTTCATTGCTCTCCTGTTTATCTTCATTTACTTGCAAATCCTTGCTTATTTTAAAATACAAGTATTTAGGGTTGTATTCTCGCGGTACAGTCTCTCACCCTACCATCGCAGTTTTGTAAAATTGAATTTAGATTAAACTTAAATGCGAGTAACCTCCAAATATCCGCCAAAATTTGGAAATAGAAAGAGAGAATATCAATATTCCTCGTACTCTGCTAGCGTATATATGTATTTGATTTATAAGACATATTTTCAATTGATTATTTTTATTAAGGATTTAATATAAAGAGGTGGCAAGTACATGTTTGCTTCAGATGAGAGAGAGAGAGAGAAAGAGAGAGAGAGAGAGAGAGAGTAAATTAAATATCTATTGCTAATGGATGGAACTACTAGTAAAATGCATTTATCCATTATTATAACCATAATGCTTTAAATGTTTATGAGGGTAAATCGGTATCGGTGTTCCTAATTATTTTTTTTCAAGGACCATTGAGTATAACTACACTAGGTCAACAGAAAACTAGCTGCTCAAACTAGCAATCAGTGTTTGTATTAGACCAGTTAAACAAGAATCAGTTTGTTAGACTTTTATTTAGTTAAAAAAAATGCAAAAAATAGTTCTTTTTTATAATCAATTTTAATTTTTTTTTCTTTTACAAACGGTAATATACTAGTATTCCTCAACTTTTTATTTCAATGCTTTAACATTTATTACAGATATGCATGTGTTAGTTTTACTAGAAATGGCAAACACACACCTTCATTCTGTTTCGCATTCTTAATGTATGTCTACTATGACCTCTTAGCTTTTGACATGTGTTTTGATATATCACTATGAGTTTACGTAAATGCAAAATCCTTAAAGATATGAATCCTTTAAATTATCTTAAGAACCGATGAAACAACTAGAATAAAATCAGATAATATATCACATGCCAAATGTATGTGTCTATGTTTTCTGTTCACTATTAGTAAAACGTTTTCGTAGAAAGTCATAAAAATTAAACAAAACTCCCTCTCTCAATTTTGTTTCTATTGGAACTAAATACTTTACTAAATATCATAGGTTGAGGTTTTAAATTTTATGAGACAGAAAGATTAATATATGATATTGAGAGAGAGAGAGAGAGAGAGAGAGAGAGAGAGAGAGAGAGAGAGAGAAATAGAGAGAGAGAGAGGAGGGGGGAGAAACTGAGCGAGAGAGAGAAAAAGCAGGGGCTAAAAACGTTATTAAGAATCTCCTTTTTTCAGACATGTTAATGTGATGATTAAAGTACACGTGAATTGCCTTATTTGACGTGTAATGGATTAAAATGACACAGAAGGCGTATTCATGTGGGTGAAAGCAATTTAATATTATAGTCGTGTGATGCGTAGTCTTTATTGATTGTTCGGTTTTGATAAACTGTATAAGTTAATGTTAATTTCGTGATGGATTTGATTCGGTAATGTGATTTTATTCACGTTAAAAACCTAAAAAAAAAAACACGTTAGAATGTTAAAACAGGATATGTTTTAAAACTTAAAAATCATCTGTTCATAATCTTTCATAAAATTGTTTAAGTGGCCAATTGAAATATCTCTACCCTAAACAAATTGAAAGTCGATGAATTTTCAAAACTGTTTGTTTAAAAAAAATGCTTTTAATAAATATGTTCCAAAACCTGGAACTTTTTTGCAGACATGGGGTCCAATGGTACTTATAAATGTATCATACGGTTAGCCTGCGTGTATGTACTTTGCAATCATTAATTTACACTTCTTATAATTACTGGTTTTACTATTGATGGATTTTTATTTTTGCGCATATCTTACAGTAGCTTTAATTTTTTTTAAATTTTATTTCTCATTCAAAACATAAACGACACATATAATGATCTAATGCGTTTTTATCAAATATAATATGAACGAATTGTGTGAAATACGTGTACTTTTCGGAATGGTAAAATACATTTGATAATAACATTTTTAATATAAAAAAAAATGTGTCACTATATTTGTGGTTAATGATTTTGATATTAAAGATTGATTTCTATTTTTAAACTTTATCAAACTACATTCACATTTAATTAACTTAGCTGCTTTATTATTTTTTAAAGACCTACTTTTTTAGAGGGTGATATCCACTATCATACACTCTGGATTGATTTTATCAACTGTTAGAAGTTCAAAATCACTAACATATTGAAATCGTTTTGTTTGTTTTTCCCAGCGCTTTTTTTGGTCATTTATTTCCACTATAGTTGGCAAATACCCCGGGGCCATAAGACTTAGATGAGCTCACTCTAATCTAAGTCTTATTTTAACAAGAGGACCATATAGTGGAAAAGTGAAACTGAGATAAAAAGTGAGCTCATCTTAGTTTTATGACCCCGGGGCCAGATTTTGTTCAGTCCCCTTTAACTAAGCTAACTGGAACTATGGATTCCAACCTAAGAGACCGGTCCACAGATGCATACATATGTACGGTTGATTTAAATGTTAAACATATGGTTTTTTTTATTTTTAATTTTTTTTTGGTTATAATATTTCGATATCCTTTAATCCCCAAATATATTTTCAGATCTTATTTAATGGCGATAAAACGAAATATGGATTTTTTTTTTATTGATTTTTTTTTTGGGGGGGGAGGGTATCGCAAGTGGCTACATTTAGACATTGGAAATGCTGATCATAAAGATATAATACAATTCACCACTGTTACATATAGTTGCAACATTATCATTTGTGTCATTAAGTTGTTTCTCTTGTATGTACATCAGAGGTACCGTCTGTGGTATCAATTGCATTTATTATTTTTTCACGCTCAATACTGAAATCTGATTGGTTTAGACACAGTTGATAATCCGTTTTATTACACTCAGCTTTAGCAACACTTAGCAAAGGGTAACACAACGATTTGTGACAGTGACATTATCAACAGATGTCTCAACTATCCAGATTTTATCGAACTAGTGTACTTTTACGATCTATTGTGTTTCACCGAAACAAAAACAGACGACCTGGACATTCTGGAACTGAACAAATACGTATTGTTTGTTTTTGTTTATCAGTTCAGCTGATTTTAACCCCGTAGTAAAACTTCAGCTAGAAAAAACAAAAAGAAAAAATGGCTGAATGCTGGTTGTTTAACAGCAAGAAAATATTTTTTTTCGGAAAATTAGACGCAAATACAGGAACCAACGTGTTAAAATCCGAACTGCAAGAAGCACAAAGAAAATATAAACGTACATTAAATAAATCCTACAAAGTATATTAAAATTACCTACATGTACAACACACCATTAAAACTTTAAGAAGTTCAAATGCAAGAGAATATTGTTAACTCGTGAATGATTAAAGCAGTAACGAATATAATGATCCTATATCCCGCATAAATCACCAAAGAAAGCATTTTATTGTTTAAATTAATTTAATAGATTTTTTTTATGTCTTTTTTTAACTTTCAACGCGAACAAACACTATTTAGATAACGAACTGGACTATTCTTTCCTCAATGAACGGTATGAAAATAACTCATTTATCAATGGTACTGTTACTTTTGATGAAATTCTCCAGATTGTAAAAAGTATTAAAAATAACAAATACCCCGGACCAGATATCGTCGATAACGAATATATTAAGTCATCACCAGTATCATACTCTTCTATGTAAAACTTTCAATTTAGTATTTATTACTGATATTACTTCCTGGGTGGTCGGTAATATAAACACACAAATATTAAAATACAGCAGTCGTGCTTACCCACAATTTTATCGTTCAATTACTCAGTTGAGCTGTCTTGTAAATGTTTATACTTGTACTGTCTAGAAGATTGACTGCAGATGGTGATAGTGTTGATATCAGAGTGGCTTTAGGGGGAAAATACTATTGACGATATGTTTGTTCTTTTCTCAATGATTTAACTGTCTTTTTTGTGCCTTCAGTGATTTTAAAGATTTATTCGGTAAAGTGTGGAGAGTAAGGTTATGAAAAAAAAAGTAATAGTTAAATATCAAATTAAAGGGAAACTGTTAAAGGTTGTTGTTAATATGTGTAATGGTTGTGGATTAAGAATATTTTGCAATAATGATTTTTCTGAATAGTGTCAGAATGATGTCCGTTAGCGAGAAAAACAATCTTCGTTTCTGTTTGCATTTATATCTTTACGATCTCGAAGATTTTCTTATTACATGACCGAAAAGCTTTTTGTTCATTTAAAGCATAAATAAACAGTTTCTAATATTAACACATTCATTGTAGGTCTAAAACTGGATATTTTACTTCAACTTTCAAAATGCAAACTTTTACATAGCATTGTAAAATACATAACAATCATAAGCTCTGTAAGTCGCTTAAAGCTCAAGGAGAAAATGCATCAAACATATTGTTTACTCGTATTTAATTTTATGATTTATGGTGAACTTGCTAGATATTGACATTGACTGAAAATGAGAATGTTGTTTTTGGATAAGGTTGTTGAAAGGTAGGGAAATTGCCACATACATTGTTTATAATTTCTTACGTAGCCTAAACAACACAGCAATTATAACTTCTAATGGGTTTGATGTATACAAAATATTTTACATGAAAGTAGACTATGTTTGCTGTGTGTAAGCTATGTTTGGTTGACGCATAATATATTAAATGAAAAATGGATTGTAAATGTTTTTAAGCAAACATTGATTGATAAATTTTAACAATAATTGGTCTCTGATTGTAACGCATCTAGAAAAGGATTGAGCTATAATTTGTTCACCAATAATATTTTTGTACCGAGCAATTACATAAAATCTAGTGTTTCTGGGAATAAATTCACTACATAACTTAGATTTAAAACAAGCAATCACCAACTGCTGATTCACACAGACAGATAAAACAATATACATAGAAATGAACGATTTTATAATTTATATTTAAATAACATTGACGATAATAACATGGTATGAGCTTTGTTAACATAACAAAAAAAAAAAATATGAGCTTTGAGTCTCGTTTAGAACACGACGACTGATACTCAAATATTGAATTACTATTAGAAATACCTAACTGAAGCATTGTAATTAATAAAACGGGAAACCATCGACAGAAATCATGACGATGTCCTTTTTAACCTTATTCAATGTTGTGTGCATGCTGGGCATTAAGTGTGTTTTAAATATCATTTGTTTTCATGTTGCCTCGCTAAAAAAACAAGTTTTGGTGTTCTTATTTACTTTGTGCCAGGTGAAAATCTTTTTTTTTCTTCTCCCAATTGAGTTTTAAAATATTCAACGATTATCAACATAAAATATCTATAAATATAAAACATATTTATTTACATTTAATGGCACAAGTTAGAGAGTCGTGACTGAAACTTTCAACAGACTGGTTTTAGGACAAATTGTGAACTAGTTGATGTAAACAAATTTCACAAGGATAAAACAAAAATATTACAGGCCAACCAGAAAGTGGAATTTATGGATATTTAGGGCACTTTTCTAAATAGGTAAATATTAGAGCGAGATGTATTTATTTTAAGCTTGAAGGAGTCGAAATTCAAAGAAGCAAACATCAGATTATAGAAGGTAGTTATATATCCATACTTTTAATTTAGTGAAATTAAAAAAAAATATGACTTCAGCTCCAATCATATGTCATATGTTAATTAACTAGGTTTAAATCTGATCTCCCCTCTATAAGAGGTAATTTTAGTATATGCGTTGGTGGTTTTGCCTTTTTGACTACATATATAAACACTTGGTTAAAAGGTTAACAGCTTAATTTAAGAAACAAAGAAATGGTCAAAATTTACGATAATTTTAGAATACGTTGACTTTAAGATGTTATAATAATAAAGTTAATAAATTTGATTTGATTTTTCCAATGATGAATTAAAGATATACAACGTATATCAATATTGATATTAGCAAGGTAGTTAAAACGAAGGAGGGGGGGGGGGGGGTTAATTATTGGAAAGAACCAACAAAGGTTGGTCTGAAAGATTTACTCGAAATCAGTCAATAGTACTTGTTTCCTTAGAAATTAATGTGGCTAAAATTGCTTGCTTTCTACTTCGTCATGAACTTTTACTCTACACAAGTTTAACTAGCATGTAGAATTGTAAAATTTATGTAAAAAAAGACAACAAAGGCAGATATAATGAAATTGAAATAATGATTTCCACAATTATTGGTATTTATTTAAAAATGAGAAATATATCAATGAAACAAACTTTATGTGTACATTGTATATTTTTTGCTAAGATATGTTAACGATATAACAAATACACATAAACCATTTGAATTTTCTTCTTAATTTTGCTCTTTTAGTTTTGTAACTTTTATAAAAAAAAAAAAATTGGTTTAAAATATATAATTGAATGTTCAAACCTTAATTTTCATTAAATATCTTAATGATATATAGACTACCTACAAAAAGCATGGTAACATATCATTTTTCATGTTTTTTTAATAATGTGTATGCAGAATACGTTTCAACAAGCGAATAAATTTAAATCTAAACAAAAGGCAGTTTTTAATTTTGATTGAATTTGCTTTGAATCTTAATTTTGTTTAGGTTCTCTGTATCCTAAATTTTACTACATCCATCTATTAATCATCTTGTAATGGCTTCTGTTCGTCTGATGACGGATATCCCAATGGTAGAGTCTGCAATATCAGACTGGATAAGGAACGTGAAAAATGTTCTATTCAGAACAAAAGTATTCTATTCATTTAACTTTCCAGCTTCCGATCACGTCCTTGTAATAGTAATGTATTATCTTAAAGACATTCCGGCACCTGAATGACTCTTGTGTGTCCCTTAAACAATATATTATTACTTATGAGGTTAGTTACTGACTCACTACGGAAATATATTGGGTTGATCAATCTCATAGATGACGAGGCGAAGCCGAGCCGACTATGATATTGATTAACCCAATATATTTACGTAGTGAGTCAGTAACTAACCTATTAAGTGTTTTGTTTTCCCGAGGACTATCTAGAGACGTATTTATTAACAAATAGCGATGATCTACGCAAAGCCATGTACAAGATGCCTAACACCTCGTCCACTTTAATTCATTTAAACTCTTCAAATTTTTCAATCTCACCTTTCAAATACTCTTTAAAAATCTTTGCTTCACCTATGTTCGCTTACAATGTTTTGTTGCTATTCAATTTAAAAAATAATTCTCCATTTCCTCAGCTCTGCAGAGATTTGAGTAAATTTCGACGCTGCCATTTTGTTCTGCTCCAGACAAAACAATGTGACGTCAATGTTCTAAGGGCAACTACTCTAATTTTAAAGAATTCAAAGGGCAACTACTCCAAATACTTTAAGAACTTACAGCATGCGGTTTATGTATTAAATACTTTGAAATGTCGAAATGAGTAAGGGAAGCGCCGGCTAATGACGGCCATATTGCCTCATATTATTTCTCACCGAACAAATATAGAGATATATGAGGCAATCACGTGCTATGTCTAAACCAATGAAAGTGTGACATTTCAGTCCAAGGGAAAACAAAATTACTTATTAGGTTAGGTACTGACTCAATATGGAAATATTTTTGGTTGATCAATCTCATAGATGGCGAGGTGAATCGGTAGTAAACAATATATTAAGTCGTGGTGTATTATTGGTTGGTATGCTTACACGGTAAGCGTGAGGACTTGAATTTGAATATCGTTTGAGACTCTGACTTTTACAAACCTGATGTAAACATTCAACTAAACACTTATCACCAAAGAAAACAAACTCCATCCTCCCCACCCCCCCCCCCCCCCAAAAAAAAAAATTAAAAAAAAAATTGGAACGATCATTATGGAATCTGACCTTCTGATAGTTTGTAAAATTAAAAAAAAATTGATTATAGATTTTTCTGTTTTAAAAAATATGTGTTATCAAAGCTCTTTTTTTCACTGACATGTTGAATATCTTTTTTTTTCTCCACTTACATCTGTTTCATTGATTACAATTCTTTTCATTGACACTTTTTTTTTCTTAAAACAGCCAAACTTTCTTTATAATATGTCCTTTTTTATCATCTCACATCTCAAATATTTTTTTTTTACATTGTCTTGTTTGTTGATTTATCGCATTTATGGCAAATTCAGTACAATTCAAATCATTTTTTTGGTCAAATTTTAGTCTGTTGGCTAAATAACTGATTTTGACCCTGTGTTGTTTTTATTTTAATGTATCGGTTTTTAGACATCATTGCCAAGAGAGGTTTATAGTGGAGACACCGCGCTGGATAAAGAAAATTGAGTTATACTCCGCACTGAAAAACGGTGGGAAAGTTTGTGGTTTTTTTTTAGGTGGATGGACCCGACTTAAACACTGCATTTTTGGTTTTATTTTGTAATTAATGTTTACCCGTACTTTCTCTGTATTTTTAGCATTGCAATGATAAAAGGGAATTCTTACATGAAAGTAAGATTTTTACAGTAAAAAAAAAAATATAAGTTTTGTTTTGTGTTTTATTTGTTTTTATTTGTGTCTAAATTTACTAACATGTGCATATAATGTGCTGATATAGCTCCTTAAGACTTATTTGTTTGCAAATAACGTAGAGAAAATTCGAATCCTCGATAGCAATCAGACTAAAATTGTCTTAAAAATTGTTTACAATGTTGAAAAAAAACGAATTGTTATACGTGAAATTGATGCACTACAGATTGGAAACTTTTAAAAAGTTTATCTATTTTCATAAGTGCTTAGAAGATGACAGTTACTCACTCCCTCTTCAAGGTTAAAAAAAAATTGCATTAAAAATCAAAGGGTAAGCCTGTGCCACTCTTCTGCTTTTAGGACTGAAACGATTCATACCACTCTCAATATTTTTTTTTTATTATTATGGGCGTTCTTTTCAAGTGCAAACTTAATTATAGATATCCATGTAGTTCGCAGAGTTTATTACCCGGGAAAGAGTAAGTTTTGAAATGTTAAAAGTTTCTATCTTTGGTGGATCGTTAAGGGTATTGACTCCCTTGTTTAAAAATAGTAATTTCAAATGTTTTAAGGAAGCTGACTTTACTTTTCATTGCGCATGTTTTTGCGCATTCTAGTTTAATTGTAAAAATCGTGAATCCTGGACCAAACCCGGGGCCCCAGGTGGGGTTGAAAGTTCAACATAGACGTATATAGGGATCTTTTTATAAAACTACAAGGTAACAGTTTATGATATTACTATGCAAGGGTCTTTAAATAGTGTAGATTCTAAATTTTAAAATCCGTGACCCCCAAACCACTACTGGGGCCCCTTAAAGTGTTTAAAGTTTAACATAGAAGTATATAGGGAAAGTGTAAGAACTACAATGCTACAGTTTGTGATATTATTTACATGTAGGCATCCTCAAATTGTTAAGATTCTAAATTGTGGAAGCCTTGACCCCCATACTAATACTGGGGCCCTATGAGGGGTTTAAAGTTTAACATAGAAGTAAATAGGACTAATGATTAAGAACCTTCTTCTCGAGAACAACAATGCTATAGTTTGTAAGATTACTATGCATGCAACCTTGATTAATGTAGATTCAATCTTTTTAAAATAGTGACACCTGGAATAATACTGGGGTATAAGCGAGTGTTTCTGAACCAATGTTAGATTTGAAAGATGTAATCAAAATCAATCATTTTTACCTGTTTCCATTGTTTATGATGTTCCGATTGGGCCACTTCGATCTTTCCACTTTTGCCTTTAGGGCGAAGTTGCGAGAGTGCTAAGTTGCGAAGGCGAAAGTGCAAAGATGCAAAGGCAAAAGTGCGAAGTTGCGAAGGCGAAGGAGCGATACTACTATCGGTCCTTTGCCTTCTGAACTTCACACTCGCCTTCCACGTTCGCATTTTTGCCTTCGACTTTTTATGTATGTTGGAGGTTGCTATCGTTTAAAAATAATTTTAGCTCTATTAAATTACATTTGAAGAAGATGGCGAACTTTGGTGTTGTTTTTTTCACAGCTTGCGCAAATTCATAATATTTTTTAGGGAAGGTAGTCCAAAAGATAATTGTATTTGCTTGGGGGGATAGGGCTGAGGCATATCTTTGCTAATTTTAATACATAAAATTATAATATGAAAAAAATATTAAATTGTCTAGGGGGAGGGGGTTCGGGCCCCCTTACCTCTTTACTGTGTCAAATTATTAAAAAGTGAATTTTCCCGGGGGGGGGGGGGGAGCCCGGACCCTCTCTCCGTCTCTAGATCCATGCATGATATTAGAATATTACTCAGGTGTTTGAACCACGGTAAACAGGCAGCTGCATGTAATAGGAGTCTAAAAGTGCATGTGCACAATTGTTGGCGGACATAATATTTTATTTTGATTAGGCATAACCAGCACTGGTTCATAGTAAGCTCGTTGACCTAATGGCTGCTTACCAGTCGTATAATATAGTGAGCTATTTATTAACATTTATAGTAAACACGATGGCCTAGCGTATTTGTTATATCTTAAATTAATCGGCAAACCTTGGGCAAGTACGATGCCTGCATCACATTCTGTGTAATCGACCGAGATTTGCAGAATGCAATCGAGAATGCGAAGGCAAAGTGCGAAGCTTCGCCGTCGCATCTTCGCACTTTTGCCTTCGCAACTTCGCAATCTCGCATCTTCAACCTAAAAATGAAAGTGCGAGAGTCAAAGTGGAACAGTCGAAACACCATATTTTCCTATTATTTCCTTTTATTATTATTTTTATTTTTCTTATAGAGTTGTACAAACGATGTAAATGACTGCAGTTGCTTGATTTTTTACGTTTGTCATAGACTTTTACCTACTCAAACTGAATAAAGTATGTAGATTCGTAACATTTATGCAAAAAATTTCAAAACCAAAACTAAAAAGTAATTTTGGATAAGAGCCAACAGCTTACTTAAATCAAACATATTGTGTTTATCTTTTCTACTAGTGTGGGCTTTTATTACCCATTTGTAAAGAAGCTAACAATCGAAACATGAGTGCAAAATCCCATTTAAATCATAGGTGAGGATATATAAGGTTAAGCATTTTGTAACACCTCATAATATACAGAGAGACACACACAAAAACTATTTAAAACGCTACTTATAAGTGATTACAGAAATGGCCAGTACAAAACTGTTGATCTTAGTTGGGCTCATGGTAAGTTGAGTTTTATTTGTTTTAAAATTCATAATGAATTCACGTTTATTTTTATTTTTTTTATTGGGTAAATTAATACATAGTATTTTAATTTATATGTTATTTGTATGCAGAATGAATATAGTATTGAAGTTGATTAAATGTGGTCATCAAAAATACAAAGAAATCTTGACAGATTGATTGTTGTCGCTATCGGTGCACAGTAATACCTCAATATAGATATTAAATTCATGTTAGCTTAAATATTGCATGAGTAAGGAATCCTGGCATTTTTCATTCTTTTAAAGTCATTAAATTATTTAGGGAAAATTAATCATGTTTTATGAAAGTCTTGCAAGGGTCGTTAGTAACATTTGTTCGCAAAAAAAAAAACCAAACATTTTTCTGAAGAAAACGGTTTTTTCCCATAGGTTTCAGTTTGTAAATATAACACTGAAGAACACAGACAATTTATCTATAGTTGGATTATAAAAATATTGGCTTTTGTTGTTGTTTACTGTTATTTTCCCTTGTGAAGCTTTGAAGTGTTTGTTAGTCTTCTTCATTTTAACGATGATATTTATAATGAAATGTATTTCAAATAAAACAATCGATTTATATATATATATATATATATATATATATATATATATATATATATATATATATATATATATATATATATATATATATATATATTTATATATATATATATATATTAAATTAGGCATATGCTGTAGTTTAGAATATATGTCCATAAAAGAGCCAATCATATGTGTTCTTTTAAGTTAAAACTTGATTTCAATTTTACTTAGATTACCTGTATCGTCCACTTCACCACTTCGACGCCGCCAGCATTCTGTGATGGCGCATGTACGTCTAATGACAATTGCCAAAATGGTAGAGTCTGTAATATGGGACTGGACGGCACAGCTGGGACATGTTGTCTAAATCAGAAGAGAGGTATGTATCCTTTCCCCTTCAATATTTCTTTTTCTCACGTTCAAGCCACCTCAAAATTATTTCTATATCTGCTATATATTCAAAGTTTACTGCTGTGGACGGGTTAACTTGTGTGTTTTATCGATAATACATTTTGTCTCAGTTTATTCGTGGTGAGAAAGAAGACACTGTACTATAGAAACCTAAAATTGTAATCCCGGTTATAACTTGACTGAAATATGTCGGAAGTTGTTTAATTATACACCTTATTTAATGTTTGATATTATTATACGCCTTTCAGTTCACTGCTAAATTTGATTGATATGCTATTTTTAATCATCAATTTGTTATTTTTGCCATTTTGACAATCAAATTGATATAGTGTGTGCTTTTTCATCAATCGTTTTCTTCTATCTTCTTTATTGTTATTTTTGTCATTTTAGTTAAAATTGCTAAGAGGAGAAGATGGTGGAGTTTTCGATTTTAAAATAAGCTGCATCACAGTCCACTGCAACTTAGAAGAATTGCTTTTTCAACGCACACATTACATAATATGATGAAGGAAAAATCCTGATAAACCTCGTGCATAATCATCATCTTAAATGCACTTTTTTCTTTCTCTCTCTATTTTCTGGGTTTTAGTTTGTATAATTCTTTTTTACTTGTACGGGTTTTGTTTTGAAATATCAAAACTGTTATTATTTTTTTTTTTTTTTTTTTTGCATTCACATTGTAGTTTGTATAATTTGATGTTTATGGTATCATTCCCATGTACATTCTTTTTATAAAATTACACACACACATACAAAAAACAAAAAAAAAAACACCAAAAAAAACAAACAAAAAAAAAACCCACAGAAATATATATTCCTATCATATATTTGTTATCTTAATATATTTGATACATGGGTTTTGTTTCCTTGAATTTTTATCTTTGCCTTTATATGAGAGTATTACAAAGATGTTTTATTTATCTCTACTTTCTTAAAAATGAAAAAAAAAGCGTGAATTACTTGACAAATTGACAGATATATTAGAAATAACATGTAAACAATAAATATAAAATAAAAAAAAAACATATGTCACTATTACTTATATAAGCTACATTGACGTAATATAAACGTGATTTATTTAAACAAAATCATCATGAATAAAAATGAAAATAAACTTAAAAACAAATCATTTCTACGAACTTTTTTCCTAAAAGTGAATGCATAAATTATATCCATAATTAAACTTTGGTATAACTTAACAATTAAATTAAATATCAAAAAGATGTTTGTTGAAAGTATAGGATTTAGTTTCGAAATGTGACACAATAGGAGTTAGCAATATTTAAAACTTTGATAACAAATTAATTGACGTATTTTGGGTAGGATCTTACAAACATTTTAAACTATTGCGTATTATTCAAAAACTGTTTTTAATGATATGAATAAAAAATTATTCTTTTCATTCCCAAAGTAAAAGGTGTTTTTAAAGTTGAATTGTATATTTGCTTATTTCCTACATGCAAGATGGTAAAAAAAAAATAACGGTGCGAATTTATTAAATCGTATTTTTTAATACGTAGATAAAAGCTTTGAATAAAAACCAAGTATAAAATATTTAGATTGAGTGAATGTTAACATTCGTTTGGGCAATGATGCCACTATTTTTCCCTCCACTGTAGTATCATAAAACCAAGTAAGAAAGTAACAATCATTACAAAATGTAAATAAATGTAAAAAACGAAAATATAGGTTTACATACTTATTATCTTTTATATAATTTTAGAACATGTATACGCCATATTTTGTAAGCAATACTCAAAATACCTTTTCATTTGAGGAAGAGATGCTTTTCGATATTCATACGAACAGAAAGCCTATTGCCCTTATTATTCACACAAATAACAGGTCTTGTTATCTTATTATTGTCATTCTTTAAAATATAAAACACTGTTAAGGAATGTATAACGGAGTGCAGATAAGACAATATATCGCTTTAATGTGCATATGAAGTGATAATTGATATGACGTCAAAATTATGCCCCGCCTCCGCATTACATATACATGACAATATACTGAAAAGAACAGTTATAGCAAGAACTACGCTTGATTTAATACTTATTACTTAATGGCAAAACCTATAACCACAATTCTCTCAAACATGTTTCTTTTAATTGACAACAAAGAAACTATACAAAGATTTTCTCTTTTCGAGAAAAATAAGGAATTGAACTAAGAAGTCATACAATAAACACATTGACATTAAATTATATATTAAAAAGCTGAAATTGTTGAGTATGCATGCATACAAGTAAAGTTTGAATGTTGTTATAGACATTTTCATCAACATTAATCTTTCAGAATGTCCTTAATCCTCTTAAAGTAGCAACAAATAAACCAAGTATAATTGTTTTTATATTAATAATTTTGTTTAAGAATTGAAGGAGGAGGGTCATTTCGGTAAAAAAAAAATATGACATAATTTATTTTTTGATAAATAGATATGCACCCCCTTAAAGACACAATCTCTAAAAAATCTAATCTAATAAACTCGCATTGTAAAATGGCTTGGCCCCTGACCCCCTGCTTAGAATTTTTTTTTTTTGGCCCCCCCATCTCAAACACCCCTGAAAACTATTTCTATAAATTGGCACAGTATTTTAGAATATGTCGTGATTCCAGTCATACGGCACATATAATGCACCTGAAAACAAATATTCTTACATCAAAATATAAATTCGACTTTATAATTTTTTTTAGTGAGATAGTGGTTATTCTTTAATATTATGAGAAAAATTAATAACATCAGTTGCCTGTGTGAAGAGGGGGCTTCATTCATCCCAACCAACCCCTCAAATAAGGTTGTACAATTAGCTCTAATATATTTTTCTTTTTTTCCCAAACGAATAAGAAATAACTAACTCCACGCATGCAGTAACATGCGATTCAACGTAACCACCGTGTCTGCTAAAAAAGTTAAACAGAAACACTTTGAATAAATAACCATTAGCATAATATACTTATGGAACCAAAAATTTCGATTATTTCGGAAGAGTTATCGATTAAAGAGGTTTATCCCATTTTGAAATCACTTGTGCGTTTGAAATGTGTATTGATTTGAGAGACCTTCTTTATTACATGATGTATGATTTTCTTGTTCCCGCAAACTGATGCTCATGTGTTGAGAGATGAAGGATTAATTTGTAATTTCAATCTAAATGTACAAACGTGCGCTATTTTTGTAACAAGTAGCCAGTTTTTTTAAAGAACATTGCATTATAAACGAACTTTACAACAGAATTTGCATTGATTTTTATGGTGTATAGATAATTAATTACCAATATTTCTCTACGTTTGCCTTAAAATGGAATGTGAAAAAAGTTTGTAAAATAAGTACAAATATAAAGTGCAAATCATTTACGGATTTAATATTTTTAACGTTCTATAATGACAGTCATTATACCAGTGATTATAAGTATACTCTAGTCTTCAAAGATTAAAAAAAAAGAAAATAAATGAACTCGCTCCGGGACACCATTGTAGATGCGCATCAATATTGTTTTATAACCCCCTGAAAACCTTTTAAAAAATCAAAAATCGTCAATTTATCCAAAAGGGGTGTACCTTTTAGACAGAAAATGGTATTATTTCAATCTGTGAAGAAGAAATTTATATACAGCCAACTTGTTTTAAAAACGTGAACACGCCCTATCGTTTAGCATCGTATCATTATAATCAGAAGTTCAAGAATTAGCTGATGCATTATTTAAAGTTCTGACAGCGTTGACCTAATAAACCATAAAACCCTTCAAATTTATATTTAAATGGAATTCCATCATGAACGTATGCCTTTATGCGTTCCAAATCCTTATCAAACACAAAAAAATAATTTATGTAGATGGCTTAACCGAAGCAAGTAATTCATTTTTACGTTATGGTATCAGTGATTAAGTTCTTTTGTCGGGTTTTACTTAAAGCAAAGAATGATATGAACTTGAGTAATAAAAGAGCAGAGTTTTTATTAATAAAGTCGACAAAATGGAACAACGCCCGGTACATTGAACTTAAAAATAACGATATCTAGTCATCATGTACCAGTATGAGAAAAAAAAACTAAGGAAAAGGCAAAACAGAATTTAAAAAAAAATTATTAAGCAAAGATATTTTAATCAATTAAACGATTTTAAGTCATTTTGGATTTTCTTTACTTATACCGAAAAAATAAATTCAGAAAGATTGAGATACAAATAGATGAATGCTCTCATTCATAGCACATACCTGTATTCATTAGGGATGTCAACGAAAATTCAAGTACTCAACTATCGCTCGGTCACGACGATCATCGACCTAATTTTTTTTCCTAGTCAATTACTTGATATAAACGTGAATAAAATTCATTTTTTTTCTACACCGGCAGTTTTTCGACTACGAATGAAAATAACAGGTTTTTTCTTGGAATGTTTGACCGTAACAAATAGCTTTCTTCATCGGTGACCTGTTGCAATTTTTAAGGGGCTAATTTTTTTTTCAAAATCCTTTGATTTTTTTAGGCAGAAATGTACTCGAGTATCCTGAGAACAATCTATGTGTCTTAACTTCAGTTATTTATTGTATTAGATATTATGTTATGAAAAATAATAATAAAAATTCATATAAATAATAATTTCAAGGCTTTGGTTTTTATAATCATTAATCTTTGATTGATGATTAGGCAAAAGCAACGAATTAACAGGTCACATGTCTAGGTTAATACGCACATCTGCGAATGTTATTGTCATTCAAATTTTAGATCACGTGGTTTTATTTGACCCTTTCAGTTTCACAGTAAAAATCGTACCTCGTGTATATAGTCTATTTCACAATATCTAGGTTCTTGTAGTCAAATATAAAATCTAGAGATTTATTGATTTTAAACTTTATCTTCATTAATCGGTGAATAAAATGTGTTCTAAAAATAAATGAGACTATACAAAAATCAGTTTTTGTCTGCTGTTGCAACAACTAACATGCTTAAAAGAGATCCCTCCTGAGAATTAATTTTCGATCCGCCTCTGACCTAGTAATAACATCAATAGTGAAACAGACTTTACCATTTTATGCAGATTGTTCCTTGAAAATGGCTTGATATACTAAGTTTTAATGCAAATCAGACACCAATTATTTTTTTTAAAACATGGTATTGTACACCACCAGCATCAAACATGGCTAATATTTTTTTAAGCAACCCGATGTTTATATTTTCAACCACTCTACACGTGGTTGAACACGAGCGATAACTCTGTTCTGAATATTATCGTTTAATATAAACAACTGCTATAGTCTGTCCCAAGATTTTTTGGATGCAGATTTTGCACGATTACTCGATATTTATACATATCACTGAGTTAAAAAGATATCCATTCAATAATATGAAAAATTTCCAAGACATCTGCTATATTCATAGTTTTTCAAAGTCTAACAGTTAACCTACACAGCCAAAAATTCGATCCTTACGGGAATTTAACATTGGAGAAAATGGCTACCACTTCGGCAGGGGCCTGTCATTATTCACATAAGTTCGTGTCTATACGTAATTTTACGTTTGTGACGTATGTAACGTCGCGCACGTTGATCGCGTTCACGCTTACGTTCGGAAAGTTTCTGTACTTGCCGTTTAATTTAACACATCTGCTCCGAGAATAACCAAAAATATAGGCCTAATATAGTCTGCTTTTGACTTTAAAAAAAAAAACCTTAAAAACAAGAAGAAGAAGAAGAAAAAAGATGCCTATGATTAAGGGTGGGAAGACAGTCAAGTGTATGGAGGTAAATTTTTTTTCTTGCAACTCGAGTTTTTCCGATTTTATTGCAAAAAGGACTTCATTGTTTCTATTTATTCTACAGTATACACGTTAATGATATCAACGTAGCGTAATTTGAAACCGTTTAACGGTAAAATCTTCCATCCAAATGTTTTATTTCTCCATTATTTCTTTGAGATTAATACAGTATTTTGAAAACAAATAGGCCCACCTTGAAATCATCGTTGAAACTATTCCTTATCCTCAGAAGAACAACACAATTATCATATTTTAAACGTCCATAGCAATCCAAAAGCAAGACCATATATCACCACCTGGACATAACACTGCAAGATTTGAATTTCAAGTTACATCCTCAACGTTTTTTTTTGCTGTCTGCTTTGTATGATGTCACGAAAATTTGACCATGACCTTTGTATAAATACCAACAGGTACCATGTCATTTTAGACCCCAATTAATTAAATCCGTATACATAAAGAATACAGTGAAGTCATTTTTGTAAATCTGATATATCATGAGCCATTCACAACTTTCAATAACATGGAAATATTTTGGATTTCTTAAAAAAGGTGTATGGGGGTGTAAAATACAAGTTGTGAATGGACAAAGTTATATTCATATTACATGCATTGTTCTTGAAAATCACTTCAAATGTTTTAACAATATGAGCTATTCACAACTTATAATGATCAAAATTATGCTACATTAAGTTGTGAATGGACAAACAATTTAAATGCACAGGCGCCTGAGGTTTTTTTTTTTTTTTACATTTTTATAATAAAATAATTCCATGTACTTGTCCATGTTCTATAATTAATATAATTACATGTATTATGTACATGGAATTATTTTGTTTAATATAGTACCAGTACACGGACTTATTTTCTTGTAAAAAATATTCAAAAAAAAATATCAGGTACCTGTGTATAAATGCTATATATACATCTTGATCTTGATATATATAAGATAATTACATTAATGTGCAAAAAGCATTCTTTAATCAGATCAGTTAATTTGCATAAACAAACTGCAAGGGAAATAACAGCTTTAAAATTTTATTTCAATGAAGGGTTTGAAATTTAAAAACATATTAAAAATGAGCAATCATTGAATAATATTCATCATAAATCAAAATTTTCACATATTAGAAAAATTGCAAGTGCCAACATCTGTTTTCCATGAAAAATACTTTAAAATAGTAAAGGGAAAAAAAGAAAAACTGATATTCTTTGGTTTTTGAGTGTATATTCAGGTGTACTATCATACAGAGAGTCAGACTGAATATATTTTCAACAAACATAAGATACTTGTCCTGCAAAATTTAATTTGTAATGAATAGAATAAACTGGAATACTATAAACAGGTATACACCATGGAGCATTTTTCTCAAAATGAACAATGCAATTTGACATATTTTAAAATAAATTTAAAATAAAGATACTCCTCCCCCCACACATTTTTGGGGACAGTTTAAAAAAAAGTAAGCTTAACCTATAGAACAAAATTTTAAAAAGGTTAAATTGGCAAGGATTTTTATTTTCACTTTCAAGGTCTGGGGTGCCAACCAAGTTCCTAGTATCACTGTGAACTTTTTAACATAGCTGTTTATTACTTACCGGTATATCTATGTTTGAAAAAGGCAAATTGATCCGATTCAGATATATGAAGATAACAGTGTGTTTAATGTTAAAATCATGCAATCTTAAAGCGTGTGCAGTAATGAATTTGACATCATTAAAATGCTCAATAGAATTCGATGTTTTTTGCTTTTCTGTAGGTTAATTTTATACATGATTAGGTATTGAATCAAATGAATACAGTGGCGTCGGAAGCAAATTGAAAGTGGGGGGGGGGGGGGGCTAGACTAATCATCAGAAATCTGACAAGCAAAAAAAAAAACCTAATTCCCAAAATCATGAAAATTCTAATCCGTTTGGGAGGGGTATAACTATTACTCCAAAAAAGAATCTTACCTACCAAAAATTTTTTTTCTCCAGAATCATGAAAAATTCCTAATCCGTGGGTCCAATTTTCAATATCACTTTTGATATTTTATTTGATATTTAAATTTATGAGCAATTATGCTTGCTGCGAGAAGAAGTGGGGGTGGGGGGGGGGTGGCCCCTCCCTGATGCTATATGCCTAATGGTTAGGACTAACTTTGCAAACGCCCCCAGCCCCCTAGTGTTCTAGTGTTCTTAATCTAAAACATGCATGTTCTTTTCTACAGCCTACAGATCTTTTAAAGAAGATATTTGAGCATTTTACCATGGAATGCAAGCAGGGGAGGGTGAAGAATATCAAAAACCCTTTGAAAAGACTCTCACTCGCAACTGGTAAAAATAAGTCTTTGTAAATAGAAAACTCATTAAATTCCTTTCAAAAATCGATATCCTTTTTGATACTTTGGATGCATTTTTTTCCTAAAACAAATGATGAAAATTAAATTCAACATTGGCACAAAGCACCATGGATGACAACTTACATTCACAGATAGCAAGCCAGTAGGTTCTCTGAGTGACTTAGCTTAGAGACCTAAATTTATAAAATTGTTAGCATGAATTTGTATTAATCCATGCAACACAAATGTTTTGTTTACATGGTACATGTACTTGTAAATACATATTTAATAAAATCTGTTTTTACATCTATAGGAATATCTGAGAATACTCTAAAGAGAAAAGTTATGCAAGACCCAGTTGATATGGTGGTGGAGGATTTGCAAGTCCCTGCTCCAAAGAAGAAACCTGGACCCGATAGGAAGCTGGATGACTTCGATGCAGACCTGGTGAAGAGGACCATCCATGACATGCAGTTGAAGGGCCAGTACGTTTCATTGCGCCAACTGTCGGATGTTCTGGTAGAAAAGGGAGTCAGGCTCTTCAAGTCTTCATTGGGGAGACTCGTGAAGGATCTTGGGTTCAGGTAAGCACATTAAGACAAATTACTTTGTCATGACGTAAAACTGAAGAGTCATATGCACTGTAGATCTGAAAAAATAAAAATTACAGGTAGACTTTACTAAAGCATATCATGGCCAATTAAACATGCCTCACAGGTCATGACGGTCCTGGAATACCATAGCCCATAGATGGACCTGTCAGTGAGTGTCATGGTTGCATTTAAAGCTTCATTATTGGTGTCTACATCCTAACATGGCAAATTGACAATATATCTTGTACTTAAGATGATGTTAAAAATGTAAAATTTTAACAAACTATGATGGACAAAGACCAATGACAATAAAACATTCAAACCAAAATAAAATTATGTGATGAAAAATGATAGATGCATAACAACATGATATCCATTTTTTCAGGTTCTACAAAGCAGGTTCCAACCAACGCTACATTGGAGATCGGAATGACATCGTAAGTATGCGACATACTTACCTGAGGTCCATTAGGAAGTTTAGAGAGGAGGGTCGTCCTATTGTGTATTTGGATGAGACTTGGTTGAACACCAATCATGTAGCAAGGGGAGATTGGGTGGACTGTCCTAGGACATCTACCTCTGCCTTTGAGTCACATCGTGGAGGTCATGGGCGTTTTGTCCCATCTGGGAAAGGCTCTCGTCTGATAATTGTGGATGCAGGTTCTTCGGCTGTGGGCATGATCCCGGGATCTGCTCTCATTTTCGAGTCGAAAACAGGCAACCAGGATTATCATGATGAGATGAACTCGGAAAACTTTACGAAGTGGTTCACTGAGCAGTTGCTCCCTAACCTACCGGCTAATTCAGTCATAGTGATGGATAATGCTTCCTATCACAGTCATCTGGATCCTGAGTCTAAGTGTCCGACTTCGTCGACACCGAAGGCCGAGATCCAGTCTTGGCTTGATAGAAAGGGTATCCATTACGCCCCGGGAATGATCAAGGCTGAATTGATCACATTGGTGAAGCAACATAAGCCTCGTCCTAAATATGTTATAGACGATTTGGCTTCAAAGGCAGGTCACACAGTTTTGCGTCTACCTCCCTATCACTGTGAGCTTAATCCTATTGAGTTGGTCTGGGCTGAATTAAAAAGTTTCGTCGCCAGGAGCAATTCCACATTTAAGAAAGATAAAGTGAAGGAACTCTTTAATCAGGCTAGATCAACTTATGGGGTTGAGAAGTGGCGTAAGGTAGAGAGTCATGTGATAAGAGAGGTCGAAGAAAAACTGTGGAAACTCGACGGAGTCCAGGATGAGGAGGTTGCTCCTGTGGTCATAGACTTGACGGACTCGGAAGACAGTGACAGTGACATGGACACAGATTCTGGTGATGACGAAAATGACTCTGACTCTGACGAATCCATGGGCTTCGTTGAGGAGTCTGACAATGAAGTCACTTGTTGCATATGTGGTGATTACAATGCTCCTGGAAAGTCTCGAAAGATTGTTTGGGTTGAGTGTGAGGTGTGTAAGAGGTGGAGTCACCGCATATGTACCAAGCCCTCTCTAAAGTCAGGTAAGTGTGTCCAATGTTGGAACGCTTTGTATGGACTGAATCCAGCTCCTTCATGAGCCTTCCCATGGTCTCTGGAGAACTGCTCCCTTTTAAAGGTAAAAGAAAGAAAATTAATCACTGATTTACACCTAATTTCATAATTAATTTTCAATTTTCAAAAGTGGCGTACCAGTATTCTTTACATGTAGTCCCACATAATTTGGGGGAAAACATATTTGAAAACATCTAAAAGAATATTTTACGTACCGGTAATGTAGCTTATCTTTTGTTATTCTGACAGAAACACAACATTCCAAATATTTTAAAATGATGTGTCTTTAAGGTCAGACGCGACCTACCTTCAATTATTTTGTAAAAACAATTTCTCATATCCGCAGTTTTCGTGGATTGCCTAAATTTTACAGGTTCATGGGGACATAATTTCGTGTATTCTCTTAAACCTAAGAAGGAAATATGACTTTATTACCCTTATATATTCATTCGTGGAAGATGTTGATTCGTGGATGAGAGGTACCCACGAATTCAACAAAAATTGAGCCACCACGAAATCTAATGATTCCACAGTATACAATGTATGTATTATTTATTAACGAACTGGTAATTTAAACTTTTTTGGAAATTTTGTATCAGTGATTAGTTTCATTTCTTTATTTATGGGACTGCTATTTATAACTAAGCATCTTTAATTAGTTTTTTTACAGGTAAATATGATAATTGACAAGTATATTTTACCTCTCTTTGAACAATGAGGATTAAATAATATACTGAATACTGTTTGAAATAATTTTTAAAAACTTTAATCCTTCTCTTCAACAAATATTCATTCTTCAAGTTTGTCTCGACTTCCATAATATTTAAAACAGTAAAGTTGTCCATCCAGCACCCAGAGTACTAGTATTGCTCACATAAATAAATATTTTGTATACTTTTTGGTACGAGACAAAATATCATTTGATAAATCATAATTGATGCATCTGAGACCTATTAATATATTTGAATTTTCAAAGGGGTATGGGCCCCTACCTTCTAGATCTGTTTTGTAGCATGATGACTACAAATGAATGATGAATTCAATGTGCTAATAATGCATGCTTGTTTAGGGTGATCAAACATAATACAACTCCCAAATTAATCTACAAATGATTTCTACTTGTACAAATGATCTTTTCCATCCATTGTTAATCTTTTTCATTGATTTCAATGACTATATATATATGAAGATGGTAAGTTATAAAAGCAGTCCCAATACTGAACTAGTATACCTGACTTTTGAGAAGTGAAACTTCAACTATTCTTCTTCTGCATGTTATGAATGGCTTTGTCAGCAGATCTTCATCTATAGTATCAATCTTCCTATAGCGATCAGCTCTCTCTTTGTAACAGGGACTTCCATTATAATACCTGTATATATGTTATTCAAGTTCAATCACAATTATGTATTACCAGTAGCTTCCTCCCCACACGTTTTGTAAATTTTGTGATTAATATGAATTTATAAATTAAATTGATTTAATTACATGTAATGACTGTGATGTTGCATATCTGTGATTTGTTGCTTACTTTACAAATACAAGTAACCTCTTTTTGCTTCTTTGTTGTTGAATTTGAAATTGTAAATTTCAATAATAATTATTACATGTAATGGCTGTGATATTTCATATCTGTGATTTGGTTGCTTACTTTATAAACAAAAGTAACCCCATTTTGCTGCTTTATTGTTGATGAATTTGAAATTGTAAATTTCAATTATATTTATCACATGTAATGGCTGTGATATTTCATATCTGTGATTGTTTGCTTACTTTAAAAATACAAGTAACCTCATTTTGCTGCTTTAATTGTTGTTGAATTTGTAAATATCAATTATATTTATCACATGTAATGACTGTGATATCGCATATCTGTGATTGGTTGCTTATTTTATAAAAACAAGTAACCTCATTTTGCTGCTTTAATTGTTGTTGAATTTGCAATTATAAATTTCAATTATAATAATTACATGTAATGACTGTGATATTGCACATCTTTGATTAGTTGCTTAGTTTACAAATACAAGTAACTTCATTCTGCCGATTTGTTGTTGAATTTGAAATTGATAATTTCCATTATTAATATCACATGTAAAGACTGTGATGCTGCACATCTGTGATAATATAATATCAAACATCTAATTTTAACTTCACATCTATCATTATAAAATATATTGTTAATGATTATCTTTCATGTTATAATGAAAACAAAAGGTTTGATCATGAATGACCTCTGTACAAAATAAACATTATAAAATTATAATTACATTTCTCCTTGTTGTTTTTTTTTTTTTAAAACTATGTTTAATACTATAATGTAGATGCTGAATGGGATTAATATGGATATTAGCTGTAAATTGCAAGTTGCTAAAAATTTTAATAACAATTTCTGCTTTGTATACAGGTACTTGTAGTTCAGCAATATTTTGTCCTATTGATGACTTCTTGAACTAATTTCAATTGATGAATATTCTTGCTGTTCAAAATTTTAAAACAGCTGGCATATTAATATTGATTTAAATTGTTCAGCTTGCTCGAATTAGATGACCTCTGATGTTTGTAATTGGATCTTGCATAAGGCCAAAGTAAAATTATTGTTTGTTTGGAATTGCCTTACACCTCATTGAAATTCCCCTCCCCCATGATGAAATTTTATTTGCGAAAAAGAAGTTTTTATATGGAGATTTTTCTTTTTATCAAAATTTGATAAGATAAATTTCAAATTTGAAAAAAAAATCCCCACTCTCCTGGGTCTAGAAACCTCCATGCGGCAATTCTAAACAAACTTTTTTAAGAATGGCATAAAAAAATATATAATTCTATAACATATTAAAAGAAACTATTTCATTAATGAAATTATATTATCATTTAAAGCCATAAATGGAACAGGAAACAAAATACTGCAGATATCAGATAATTCTTTGGCTTATGGTTGGTAATTTACATGAAACGAATTATCTTACATATCTTGGCCTGGTTATTATAACCATTAATAACAGTATAAAATTAAAATAAATAAATACAATTCTGTTTTTAAATTTCAAAAGTAAGGTAAAATACATGTTTAGAAATTGAACTAATTAATCAATAAACAATTAAAATTTTAAGCTGTGGGTTAGAGAAAAGCAATGAACAAAATTTCAAGAAGAATGCTCTTTTATAATGCTGATTCTTTGAATGTTTTCCACCCCTACTTTCATTCACATGATATAATCATTGGCCCCCAGATTTACAAGTGTGCCAACGTCAAATTAACAGTAGGTTATTGTCAAGTTTGTGAGGATTTCAATCTATTCCTGTTTAATATATTAAGTGATTAATTTAACGGTATGTGTTCAACAAAAACTCACAGGGGTACCCTACTTTCGCTTTCGCACTGCAGATTCATTTATAAACAAGTTACAACTGAAGTATTATGATTGCTCTTATTATCAAACCATTTACGATACATAGAATAAAATATTAACATACCTTTGTAAAAAGCATTCCAGTTGCGCTGTCATTGAAACGTTCACAGTCCCAACAGTCACTTATCATGCTTAAAATATCAGCGCATCGTAACTTATACGTATCGATATATAGGTCATCATTAGTTTTACTGCATCACACTCGGATTTATGTTTTCCTGACTTAGAATTTACAAAAGGATAACTAACAGTCTCGCTAAATAGCTAAATTATCATTTATATTTGCACAGATTAAATAAAACATTATGTTTTATTTTTTTTTCGATTTATTTTAACGCGCATGAAAAATAATAACTACTCCCTCGTACGCTTGGCAGCAATGGCCGAAATTAACATTGTAAAGTCCCGTAGACTTTGAAAATCGGCTCATACATAACTAATGGAACATTTATGCGGTCAGTTACCTGTTATTTTGTTTGGAAATTTTTGTTAGCGTTTAATTTTATTCATTTTACTAAAAAATTCTCTGACATTTATTAAAAATTGTCAAAATATCCCGGAACCGAGAACCTGGGACAGACTATAGATGGTGAAATAAGACATACATCTTAAAAGCTTTTCCCGTTATAACATAAGTCAAAGTAGGATATGATATGAAAAACGACCAATACTTACGTATTTTGAGAATATTATCCGAACACTTATACTTCCGCTCGAAATTTCACAGGAACTGAACAAATCTCGGTGAAGTCTCGTGAACTTTCATTCGAGCACCTCTGGATTTATTACGTACTTAGCAACGATAAAAAAAAATATTCCGAACACATTTGCAGGGGTGATATGGAGCTTGAATTGTGTACAAGCGTCACAAGTAAAAGAATAAGCTAAGGCATTTGCTGACGGGTATTTAGATAGAATACTTTTCAATTCATTTTAAATCAAATGTATTTATTACATAATCAAAAGGCCTTTAAATGCTTTAGTGTAAGATAAAATAAATGTAAGAGTAGCATTATTTGATTCGAAAAGGACGCACAGTTTCAAATTAATCAACGAGTACGAGATTATCGCCGACTAAAGTCCCCAATTGATCGATTTAACCAATCGAGTAAAGATGACATCCTTAGTATCAATACTGCGGATCTGAACACTGAATATAATAATGGCGTTTAATCCAACCACATTTTCATCTAAATAGATTTGTTAGAGTGATCTATCATCGGTATTTTATTTATTTTTTTCATTTCAGGAGTGATCTTGATTTTATAGGAAAAATACTTTGGCTTTCATCTAGATATTTGTATAAAGCTCCAAAGGAATAATTATTACCAGTTGACAGAAACGCTGAAATTTCGTAGATAATTCATCAAAATAAATTATACATTTCACACCTTGAAAAAATTGCTTTGATGATATCAATTTTTTTCATAATTTTTTTTTTCAGATCAAATGTGTATACCTTTACAGAATGAATCTAAATTTAATGATAATGAACGAATCTATGATATTTGTACGGTTATCTTAATCTCCACAACAGCCATGTCTCCGTGACTTATTTACACAGCAAGAAGGTGTAGAGTCAGTCAATAAAATCCAAATCACAGATTACGAATCCGAATTGTAGGACATGATGGCCTACTGAAATTGATGTTTGGACATGGTATTTTTCAATTTGTTGATGTTTACGACGTCGACAGTTTCATTTTTCTTGTGTGACAGCAAATCGTGACTGGGTCAGTAATTTTAAAAAAAGTTACTATGTTCAATAAATCCAAAACATCCCGAAGAGCTTAGTAATAAATCTGATCGATCAAATTATGCACATTAGCAACTCCTTCATTGTGCCCACGCTCTTGAAATAGTTTCTCAAATAAGCAGAAAAGTATTTGATTATGATAGAAAGCATGGCGGATAAGAAGTATACATATATATGAAATAGGCGAAAAAATGTGAAATTTTAGATAAAAATTGAATTTTCAAAAATTTCTTTCAGTAAACATAAACAAAAGCCCCAGGTGGATTCGAACTCATGACCTGCGGTTCACAAGACTGATACTTTTTTTTTTTTTTTTTTTATCTAAGTCTGATACTTTAACCACTGAGCTATGACGATATACATCTGAATCTATTGATACAAACAGTTTAACAAAACATTTTAATAGCCATCTTGTGACGTAGTGTCTTAAAAAGTATAAGTCTCGGTGTAGTGAAGTACCTTAAAGATATGACTACGAAATTTTTTGGATATGTAGACCATAGTTTGAAGTTGTGCACTATCAATTTTGTTTGATGCCAGTAGCGCCATTTCTTGGTGCTAGTCTAGTCACGAAAATTTGGTACACATTTTGAATCAAATTTGTTGTACGTTTTGATCGGTATCTTTTTATCAGTTGATATTTTGTTTAAACGTATATAACAAAAGTGGTAAAGAAAGGAGAGTTCTTTCCAACAATATCAATAAAAAGAGGCTGGCCCCTTTATTTAGAGGACAGGCGACTCGTAATGTCAATTACAAATAACTTATAAACAGTTAAGAATTTGTTATGCATTGTTGAAGCAAAGTTATTAATCGTAACAATATCTATCAGGTAAAATTATTGCCTCGCCCATTTATTATGTAATTAGGGATTTTAAGGGCCAACGTACTTAAACTTTGACGCAATATATCTAGAGATGGAGACACATTTTGTTAAGCATTGTAGAAGAGAAAATGTCTGTATTGATGATTTTAATAGATTCCACTATCCAAAACTTAAATATATGTCCCCATTAATCTAGTGGGTTGGCCCTTAAAGTATTCAAACATTTGTATCTCAAAAATGAACGACAATTTTTGATAGGTGTAACAGCAAAAAATGTTATTATTCGTGAGACTTTTTAAATGAACTCAAGAAAAAGGTGCTGGTCCCTTCAATTAGGGACCAAGAGGCTCGTAAAGTCTTTTAAACATACCTTAAAAACGATAACGATTTTGTAATGCATAATAAAAATAAATTCGTTGATCGTAGCAAGATCAGTTTGTAAAACTCATTGTCACACTAATTTACGGCGTAATTAGGGATTTTGGCGGACTAAAATCTTTAATGTGCTGTATGTGAAAAATTAAAACTTTTTGTTAAGCATTTAAAGGATATTGACAATCCTATACATTATCTAAAAGGGAGTTGTTGAGGGGGAATTCTGAAATATCATTGCAATTTTAATATATCGTTTAAAAATTGAACGGAAGACCTACTCGTTACTAAAAACGAGATCGTATCTAGTTGTTATTGTTTTGTTTCTCACCGATTTTGTGCTCGTAATGAGATCGTATCTGGTTATTATTTTTTTCCCCACAAATTTTGTGCACGCGATTTCTCGAAAACTATTCAACCGATATAGGCCATTTTTTTTCACAGATGAAGAAACTTATTATTATCTTCATACACTTGTGATATTTTTAAAGTCACATCCGGTACCGACGTATCGGCTGTTTTGTACAAATTATTTGAGATATGACAATGACATTTTCAGGATGTGTAGACAATAGATTGAAATTGGGCCCTAATAGATTTTATGTCAGTGACGCTTATAAATTATTATTTATTCTTATTTTATTTATTTCACATGAAATGAATATATCAGCATAAAATCGTGTATATGTAAACTATACAATTTTAAAGAAGCAAACTTATTCTACTTCCGCTAAGATATATCAAATATCTTATGTGGCCTTCCTTTTTACTAATTTGATACCTGCGAGATTTTAGTAACTGTAAGTGATTGACACAAAACTTTTCTAAATGATGTACAATTGATTGAATATATGTTTAACAGGTTATATTTTGTTAAACCTCACTTCCAGTACTCACCGGAAGGGTTCTAACAATTCACGTTCTTAACAAATTGAACAGACTTTCTTGGGTGTGATAATGATATACACGAAGCAAATGTACATGAAATACCAGTTTTTATGTTCATTATTTACATTTACTTCCGTTCGTCCGCTTCCGGTACCGAGACAAAAATACTAGTTTCAACAAGATTTCAGATTTGGTGGACAGTATCGATATTTCATCGTATCATATAAAACAAATCGGACGGAAGACCCACTCGTTACTCGTAACGAGAACCTAGTTATTATTTATAATTATGATAAGTGGTAAATACGGAGTTGGAAGTTTAGCAAAGAACAGGCCTCAGGAACAAGATGTTGTAAAATGAATATTAATCAAAATATAACGGTTGGAATTTGTTGCTATCAACGTTATATCAAGAAACTCTTACATGTATCACCATTTCAATTTTATCAGTATTTTCAATCAAAGGACATTTTGACAGCGTGCCATTTTTGACTCAAGTGTACGATTGATTTATGATCCTGGAGATATATGTTATACATTATGATGAGTGTTTTTGTCACATTTCAACGTTAAACTTTTAGATTTGGAAAGAAACATTTTTTTTTAACTTTAACTTTTTTTATCAAAGGGGAGTTAAAATGGTTGTATAAGTGATCATGTAGGTCAATAACATATGTCGTTTACACAAAATATTGTTCCTACCGTTTAAAACATATTGTTGCGTCAAATTGCAATTATTGATAATCGCTCGATAAATTATTATCCCCCGAAAAATTTTAAAACATTGATAATGTATCTAGGTTTTGATATCCTCAAGGGTCAACATTTTAGCATCATAGCAAATTTTATATTTTTTTTAGCATCAATACTGAATATGATTTGTGTATGGATATACACATGTGTACATATCTTATAGTTAAGAAATCAGAAAAAAGGCCATAAAACAAATTTAATGACAAAACATTTCCTTATTAGTTTATCATATTATTATTACCTTTTGAATTTTGCCTAGGAGTGTGCATTTTCGCGATTGATAAAAAAACTATTAGTTTTTTTTTTACAATTTTTTTTCTAACGTTTGATGGAGAAAGCCAGCTTAATGTCAAAAGATACACAACTCTCGTTTCAGATGTGATGCTTTTCTGAATTAATAGAATTCAAAGCCCTTTCGAATGCATTATTGTCACTATTAATTTTAACATCTCCTCTAGAGTATTATTGAAATAGTCATAATAAGTAAGGAAATATAGGTAAACGAAAAAAAAGACAAATCTATCAAACATGTTAGATGACATGCAGTAAAGGAATTTAGATAAATAAATGCAATGCTATTTAATGCTCTTAGACTGATAATCTTGATTGCAGTTGAATTGCAATTAACTGGAAGGATCAGTATTTGCTTTATAAATTAGCATGAGCAACATTCGGTGTTTTCTACAACGGAGAGGACAATTGGAACCTTAAAATTATGCTTTAATTTAAGTTAAAAATGTTTAAATAATGTAAACGGTCAAAGGATTAGTCAATATAGTTTTACAGTCTGACTAAAGCCAGCCCCTACTAATTCACTTCGTTGTAGGGTCTGAAGAACTCTCGTAAGGGTCATTCTCCGAATGACCTACGAGTTAACCAATCAGCTTATCGCTTAGAATTTCTCTAAGCGCATTAAAAAATTTCGGAACACCTCTTGGTTAATCGAGATTGAAAGAAAACTTAAGAGAGACATCGAGTAGAGTAATCATGGCCGCCCCCATGAAACCTAATGCGATTACGCCAAGAAAAACCTATATATTAAACAATAGCTGTGTGGTGTGTGGATTTTCTTTTATTGTGAAAGAACAACAAAGTGATGGAACTGTTAAAATCACTAAACATCTCAACAGAAAACTAAGACTTTCTCAGGAAAGATTAAAAATCCTAACATACGTTGTAGGTGATATACAAGTAAGTGATTGTTCAGATATGAATGGCGTTTGTGTCAAATGTTTCCAGTCAACTGAGCGAGTTATAAAACTCGAGAAAGAAGCTAAGAAATTAAAAGACGAGCTCCTGTTTGCTAGAAATGTGGTGGTTAACGGAAATTCAGATAGGAGAACCTATATGGAGAAGCGTCTATTGAAAAGTCCAGGGACATCCCAACCGTTGAAGATAACAACAGAAATGAAAGAAAACACGAACTTTCCGGTCTATGTTCGACCGTTATCACTGAGTCACTTAAAGCCATTTTCTGACTTAACAAATAGTGCTAGGACATTTGTAAATATTGTCCCTCGCAGTGAGAAAGAGACCATAGTGCCGAAGCAGAAAGCCATATGCATGCGTTCCCTGGATAAAGACTTCTCCACAGACACCTGTATGGAGGGAGTAGTTAAGGTATATTTAATTTCATGCACGTTTTGTTTTTTGTTGTTGTTGTTGTTTTTTTTTTTTTTTTTTTTTTTTTTTTTGTAAACAATTTTTCAAGATCTGAATATGGTGATGCATGTAATCATGGTATTTGAAATGTCACTATAAAACCGTTATATATCAAAAATGATAAAGTAAAAAAAAATGAATATGGTCATTTATTTACTAAGAAAACAGATAGTTAAGTTTTGGATAAAAAAATGTTACATTCTCAGAAAGTTAGAAGATTTTAAGTTTTCATTAAATCTGCACATGTGTGTATTTTAAAACCAAATTTACATGTAAGTTGGTGATTTGTAAAATTGTAAATTATGACTAAATTTACATTAGATACATGCATTATCACCATTGTTGAGTTTTGTTTTCTTTCTGGTGTAAATTTTGTTTAATTAACCTGCAATTTTAATATCAGTCTTTGTCAAGAGGAAGGTTAAGAATTTTAAATGATTCTTACTACTTGGAGGATGATCTTCTCTATTGTAATTGATTTTGTTAAAAAAAAAAGTGAAAATAATTTTCTTATTTCATGATATCTTTATGTAAAAGATTAAATTCAGCCCTTTTGTATTTTAAAAATGAAAATACAAATACTCTGTTTTTCCTCATTCCAAATACTCACAAAAATTATATTTTTTATTTAATATACATTTTCATCGTCCTCTTTATAAATGACTTGATACTTATTGTTTGATTTTTACTAATTGTTTTCATAGACTTATTTTTCATTTTCAGTTGTTTCAGACAGGTGTTTCATACATGTACACATACATGTACATATTTGGGTTCAAACATTATGGTAAGTCTATAGAATTAGGTTGAAACAATAGCTTACATGTAAAGTTTTAAAAGTGAACATTTTAGTGGAAAAATTTCATATTGGAATTTGGTAAAATATTATAATTTAGGTATCATAATTAAATAAATGTATATTGAGATGCTAATATTTTGATACATCACATGAATTTTTGTTTTTCCTAGATTACTATATACTACAATAGTGGCAAGAAGTCCCAGTTAATTACAAATGAGGCACACAAAAAAGTATGTAAAGCTATTATATGGGGAAAAAATGTTGAAAGATCAATTGTTGATATTATAAGAAAACATAAGCCTGAGGAGGTATCTTCAGGAGCAGCTTCAGTTGTTGCCGATGAATGCAAAGAACTCTGTTTTAAGAATTCAAACTCAGTTTTACAAGCTCGGGCTCATCATGATATTCTGTCTTTCACCTGGGACAAATTTCACCAAGAACTCACACTAAGAGCACCAAATACATTGAGGATTGTTTCATCAATGCTGTCAGATGTCCCTCTAAGTCCAGAAGGAAAACCATTTCTAAACTTGATGCATACTATATCAATGGCTTTACACAGCAGATACAATCAGATGTCATTGACCCAGTATCTTTGTGGATTTGTTCTTATGCATGGAGGATGTACAATGAGGGTATGCATTTTTGTAATAGGATTAACAGATATTTTTGAATGAGCATTTCAATTTTACAATTTTTATGAAATTAAAACATAATAATCAAATAATTTCATGTTAAACTACATGTATGTACTTTTTTGTGAAGGATATAGACAGATTGGCCCGAACTGGTCTTACTATGACATCCAAGTCCTTAACCAACAAATTAGCATCATGGGAAGACTGCCTGTACATTAGTGTTGAAAAAATCAGAGAAGGCTGGGAACGTGGAGAAAAGAAAAAATATCAGTTAGTAGGCGACAACTGGGATAGAAATATTTTGCCCTCATATAGAACATCACAGCAGAAGACAATATCGCTCCATTTGTTTCAAGTGGTATGTGTGGTGGACAGAATTAACCCAGTGTGTGTTGAAAGACCAAACCAGAATCCTTATGACTTGAAGTGTATTGACTTCATCCCATCTATGCAGGACCAAAATTTGTTATGCAAGGAGTTGACATTTATAGTTGCCACTGCATTGCTGAACAATATAGATCAACTTAAAAACATTCAAAATATTTACCCAAAGCATCTAGAACACCAATATAGTGCACAGGCAGGACTGAAAACTCATCAGGTAAGTGTACACCAACAGCAAAACACTTCCTAAAATCTATGAAATACATGTATTAGAGGGCTGGATGGTTGTGGCCATTTTTTAGACTGCACCGGCCTCCTTTATTAGAAGAGCTCCGTATAAGCATATAAGAAAGTACATGTAATAAGATTTAAAAGCTAAAATTTATGGAATTTTTCTACTTTGAATAATACCTTAATAAATCGTATCTGAAAATTTGAGAAAAATCTGATGATTAATCTGTTGACCTCCCAGCCTCCTTAACTTACTTAGGTTATGCAATAAGTTAAATTTGTTATTCCAACTAAATTGATGGAGTAGGATTATTATTTTAGATTCCACTCGGCCTATTTGATTGCAATGAGCAAAAAACACAGGATGTCATCAAGCTGTTAAAGGAATTCTCTCAAAAGTATGTTCCTGTCAAAGATGGTGAAATTGTGGAAGAAGTTTTCTTTGGAGGCAAGTACATGTAGTTAAAAATAAACCAACAAAATATTTCAAAATTGGACAGGATCCTGACCCGTAAACCGTATATAAATTTTTTTAATTTGTTTATATTAATATTTTATAATTAATCTTATTCTACAATTTTTTAGGTGATCGCCTTACAGATGAAAGGATCCAGTGTGCTCAGTTATCCATAGCAAATGCTGCTACTCCTCTAGAAAGTTTAAGAGGATTCATCTCAAAGATTGAAGATTTCCATCGCTTAATGAATTTCCTTGAGGTACCATACTTATGTTTTAAAACTAGCTATTGAGGCTGCTGAAAATTGTTGGCCTTCTCTCACCTCATTATTTCAAAATGGATTTTAGGTTGGGAGATGGATATTTTGATATAAAAAATGTGATTCTCAGATTGTTACATGTAGTAAGAATTATCTTTGTCATGTAAGGTACATGTACTTAACATCAGTCCATCAGGAGAGGATTTAATAACAAACAATTCTTCAAATGTGGCCTGGAGGATTTTTCTAAATATTGAATTATTTAATTATCACCAGTCTTTTGAAAACATTTTCTGACATGAAAAAGTTCCTGTAATAAATTCAGTGCAATTGTAAATGTTGCTGAAAGCAAAACAGATTTTAATGCAACACTTTTTATATATCTTTCATTTACAATGTTACCTTAATGGGTAGTTTTGAAACATTATGTTGTATTAAGGTTTCCTGGTATTTGATTTGTATCATTACCTTGTAGGCAATTTGCACCTTGACATACAAAAGTACTTCAGCTGGAGATAGAGGGACATTTGCATATTTCAGAAATATCTTAAATGCCAGAAATGTGAAGGGTGAAGTCAAAAATTCCTACAGAGCTTACAAATTTCTACTATATACCATATTTGATGCAATGTGTTGTGTGCTGTTTTTTAAAGAATTTGGACTACGTAGCACAGAGGAGGAAATACCTGTGCCAGAACTGAGTAGCTCTGAAGAAAAAGTTTCGTGGATCAATGAAGTGAGTGAAAGAATAGTGAAAAACTGGTTTTTTGAAAATACAGATTTAGTGCAGGAATTGAGAAATGTTTTTGAAGATGAACACCATGTTGAAAACTACTGGATCAACACTGCTGTTGAAAATCGATTTCAGTGCCACCACTGTGACAAAAGTTATGCTTTTATCGAAAGCTTAAAGACCCATGAGTCTCGAATGCATGGGTATGTTGACTCCTCTCCTAAAGGAGATAAAAATGATGAAAACAAAGATGAACTTTTTGATTATGTAGTGCATTTGTTTAAACTAGGTGCACTTCACAAAAATTTAGACACAGCTGTGGATATGGGTGATGGCCATAGATCAGTAAGAAGTGCAAAATATGAATTGCCCATATATAACAAAACCAACAAAACAAAGTATCTGATAGGAAGCATTCACTTGACAGCCTTAGTTTCTGGTACATTACAAGCAGACAAACAGGAACAGCTGATCGCTAACAGGTTTGTAAACTTAAGTGGTGGAGCCAACAACAACATGGCATTAGATGAATATGTCGAACTTTTAAACAGAGACACAAAACAGGCTTGCAGTGGACATCAGACCAAAACCAGCATTCTCAAGCATTCCAAGAAATATCCTTATCTCATAGATGAAATTAAGCACATAGACATGATAAATGAAATAAAAAACAGAAAAGGAATTCATAAATACCCAAGCTACAAGAAAGATGTTTTGAAAACAGCAAATGAATTATTTGAAATTTCTGCCTTCAGTGAAATACCTGGTAGAACTCTGACATGTAGAGCAATTGTTTGTCCAAAAAATCCGTTCATGGATGCATATAAGAAACTACCAACAAAAATATTTAGACATTTACCAACATTGCCTTTTTGTCGTTTAAGAAACAAACATATTTAAGTTTATCACATTACCAGTTTTACACTCATCAAAACTTATAAGTGTTCACCCAGTATATTAATGTATTTACTTGTCTTGCCGTCATGGTGACTGATTTCCACTTCAATTTCAAATTGTTAAGAACAATGCATTGACCTTGACCTCTGGTTGCGACCCGAGATGTTGACCTTTTCTCATTATCACTTACATTTCCAGTTTGGTTCAATTTTGCTCATACCTTTTGAATTGAAAAATTTCTGGATCCGCACATGATTTTGGCCATGTTAAGTGGTTTTCTTTATAAACTATCATCAAACACTAAAATCAATCACAAAATAATAACAATCATGTTAAGCATGCACAGAAAAATACCAATGTTTTGACGTTTCGTCACGGGTAATTGATTTCAATCATTGTTGTTTTACTTTATCTGTGTTATTGATGAGAAGACATATATCAGTTATGAAATGTTGAAAATTTCACATCATTTTATTTCATAATTTCAAAATTATTCTATTTATTGAGGTGAATACTTAGAAGTTTCGTTGAGTTTAGGAATCAAGACTAGAATTGAACTTGCCAAAAACACAAGTTAACATGGTTAATAAAGGAAAATTATAACTGAATTGTAATTGAATTTTTATATTTTTCATAATTCTGTGGTTTCAATCATTTATTAGTGGACATCAATTTTGTGAAAATCAGTTTCAATGATATGAACAGTAATTTTGTGGCCAGTGATAATATCGATACAATGTAATATAAAAAATCTTTAATGAACATCTAATTTTGTGGATCAACTCGATAAATGAAAAAATTAAAATGAATATTGATGAAAGTCAAGAAACTAGTAACTCAACGACATGAAAAATTGTCAAAATCAATTTATTGATCTTCATTGTCTGAAAGACATGAAAATTGTTCAGATTCATAGAAGTATGAGATAGTTTCACTGTCGCTACTGCTGTATGTATCTTTGGCTGTATCTTCTGATGTGACACAACTCATAAGTTTTTCAATTGGTAATAAAATACAATGTCCACAAGTACACAATTCTGCACAAATATCACAGCAGTGGTGCTGATTTAAAGACTTCTTTACAGTTTCCATTTCAGCACTGGTATGAAAATTCTCCATAAGCGTTTGTCGTCTGCACACATCTGTTCGTAAAAAGGTCTTAACTTCTGAATCTAATTGTTTACACTGATATGAATTATACAGTACAACTGCCACAGATGGTAGCCCATCTCGACCTATTCGCCCCGTCTCTTGAATAAGATCAGCAACATTTACAGGAGGTCCGTAAATTATGATGCTGTTGCAGAATTTAACATCAATTCCCATACCAAGGGCACTTGTGGCTAGTACTATCCTAAGAGAACTGTCATTTCCAAGTTTGTCTATTATTTCTGATTTGCAGTCTGATGGTGTTTCTGAATGATACATTTGAACATAGTTAAAGCTATCAGGGATTTCACTTGTTAAAAAGTTATAAATGGTTGAAACATCTTTGATAGAGTTGCAAGAAATTACAGTCCTTGGAAATTTTTCTTTAAGGTTGTTCAAAGTTTCCATAAGCCAAAACATAGCCGCTCCTACAGAATTTGGCACCTTTTTATACAACAAATTTAATGTTTTCTTTATTTGGTGACAATCTAAAATATTTCACATTTTTCTTATCAATTCCCAATACATTAAGCACTCTTTTCTCGATTGTTTTTGTGCAGGTTGCGCTTAAAGCTAATAATACTGCATTCGGAAACATTGACCGCAACTCTCCTAAATGCCGAAACCATTTCCGAAATGCATCGTCTTCATTTCCCATTCCTCCCCTGAAAATAATCCAGTTTACTCTTGATCATTTATTTATATAGGCACATTAAAATGTTATTATGTTGAATAATTTTTTCACATTTTTACTAAAATGTTTTTATTAGAGAGGTTATGCATTTGAACATGACTGTACATGTATGATTGGTTTGGTTTGAACATATTTTATTGCATAAACATATACAAATGGTTCGAACACAAGTTCTAAACAACCTACGAGGTTCTTACCAAGGATTACATGTATGATTACGGTATGTGTAACAAGCAGAATTGCATAATTGTATGAGCATTACCTCATACATTCTGCATACCATGCAATTCTACAAGTTGTACAAAATGTGTAGATATAAAACTTCATGGCAGTAAACGCTTGTCCCTTCTTAATCAAATTATAAATTTTATGCGCAAAAATATTTCTGGCCGAAACAGTGATTCTTAACTGAAGATTGTGTTACACATACGTGTACACCAGCAGTTTATATAACTAAACTCAGATTTTTGTATGTGTACCTGTAAACATACTTCTAGTTCCTCATAGATGTTCATGTTATAAATATCAACTTCTCTTTACGTTTTACGCATAATCACACTTTAGAAAAGACTTACCATGTGGCAATAGTATGGAATTCATCAATGACAATAAGACCGACATCTAATTTTTGAAGGATTTCCCTCCTTTGAACATTTCCAACAAGCACCTCTGGTGATCCATAAATGAGATCCACTTCACCATTTGTAATAGAAATATCAGCTTCAGGGGACCTACCTATAAAATATTTATTAACATGCTTTAAGTTACCTACTAGCACTACCAGTAGCACTTTGCCAATAACGACAACTGATTGAGGTTTAGAGTTGGGGAAATCTCAGATTAATAGAGCACTTGACTTTAGGTTCTGAGGAGCAGGTTTAATTCCAGTTAACGAGTTTGGTCTGTAATTAGTTCTACCATTCCATAACAGTTTAACAGGTCCAGCACAATATCCTGATTTAGCTATGTAGATTGAAAAAGCTAAATAGCTTTATAAGCCATTAAGAACAGATTGATTTAGCTATTTTGTCATACATTTTTTTCAATGTGAAATTTTTTTAAAAACAAAAAAAAATGAGAATGTGCGGCTGGCTTTAATCTGGTGCTGGACCTGTTTAATTCGGTTGATTTCTACATCGATGACATCAAATGCAAGAAAACCTTAAAAGGGCATGATCAGAATTTTCGTCAAATTCTATTTTTTTTTATTGTTTTTATTATGTAGCATTGTAAAAATTTTATAAATTGGAAAGATAATTTTTACCAAAATCGTGATCATGCCCCTTTAAGGCTTTTGAACGCTTTAATTTAATAAATAAAACATACCGAAATATTCTGCAGAAACAAGTGTCGATTCTTTTAATTTCTTCACTTGATCCTCCATTATTGACGTTAACGGACAACAAACCATAACTTTCTTTCCATCACCTTTACCGAGCGCCCGAATCACTGGCAAGTATAGTTGATATGGCAGAGATTTGCCATATCCGGTGGGTAAAACTGCTTTACAGCTTTCACCATTTATTATCGCCTCCAATATCTCATTTTGTTTATCTTTCAGGCTATCTATTTTCGCTTCTTTCAACACCACATCGATAACATGTTTATATTCCGCCATTTTCCTTCCCAAACCGATGATTTTCTAATACGCGTTTCCTGATTGGTCAATAGTTTCTTATGAATATGCAGACTTTTAAGGTCATTCGGAGAATGACCCTTACGAGAGTTCTTCAGACCCTACAACGAAGTGAATTAGTAGGGGCTGGCTTTAGTCAGACTGTATAGTTTTACACATATCTGTAAACAGATAGCCATGCTATGACCTTAAATTGCTAGTATTAAATAATGGTCACTATGATATTTAAGTGTACCTAGGTACTGCGCATTGAATGGTGTTAATGATAATTAATATAATGAACTCTGTGAATCTTGTAGCACTGCGCAGTATTCCTAAATGATGTTATAAAACCAGGCGAATAATACGGGCATAATAATATTCAAATTGAGAGTTTAAAAACAAGTGTCATATTTGGCGATTCTGTGTCTGCAACGATAGCTCTAGTACTCTATATTGACTCATGTATTGTGTATTCTATATATTAACCTTTGTAACCTTTTAGTCTATGTATGAATGAACGTATTATGAGTAAGTGATGCCTCATACTAGGTGGGGGACTCCGAGACCCAGGACTCGGAGACTCAAATCCTGCATCCAGACTCTTTGATTGGCAGTTCTGACGGTTTTGTTACTTTATTTAGGAATAAACTATTAATCTTAATTTTGAACACTAAATGTTCACTCATGATCGTCGTAAATAGGCCGAACTAGTAAGAACTGTCCATCATAAGTAAAATGTTATATATACCCATGTAAATTAATGTTGAACAGATTCCGCTTATAGAGATTCTTAGACTCTTGATTTGGGCTACTTTTAATTACTGTAACTATACGATCACACTATAATAAAACCGCTTGAGAAAGAAATATTGTACTTGTCATCACTAAGTTTGAGCTGACCTTCAATTGGATCCGTAAGACAGAAGGCTTACATGAACTTTCTTGGTACCGTGACCAGGAATGAGCGAAGTTCAAAACAAAATAAGGTAAGAACCATTTCTATAAGTCTCTTATAGCTATCTCGAAGTAAACAACTTTGTCGAAGCAACCAATATGGCAACAGGTGTTGGGTTTTATAAAAAAAAAAGAATTAAAAAATCAAATAGAGCAATTAGAAAAACCATTCGCGGCGTTGGGCCAGAACAAGGAAAATAAAGGGCAAGAATCAGGTCAAAAGTCCCAAGAAAAAGAGCAGATTAAACAAAATACTTTTGAAACATATCATGATGCTAGGCCGTATGAAACTCGTGAACCTCGACATCGAGTCCCAGATCAGGATGATGATAAAGATATTTTCATTGGTCAAGTTAAAGCTATAACAGCCGCACTCTCAGTGCCCCTATCTTCTGTGATAACTCCTTTTGAGGGAGATGCTCAAAAATTTAAACAATGGATAAAAGAAGTTGAAAAGTACGGTGTTATGTCTGGGAAACAAGGTCATGAGATCCCCATGCTTGCATACATAACAAGTAAGGGTTCAGATGGGGATTATATTAAAAGGTATTTAGATGAAACAGATGCGTCTGAAGATATCCCATCTTGGAACGATCTTAAGGAATCCCTTAAAAATAGATTTTCAGAAATAACAGATCCCCAACACGCGTTAGCAGTAATGCGTAAGACTCGAAAAAATTCAAATGAAAGTGTTCAGTTGTTCGCCGAGAGACTATTGCAAATCGCAGAAGACGCCTACAGTAATGACAGACTAAAAGATCCTTTAATACAACAACAGTAGGAGATATCGTTTGTGACGGGTTGACAGTCGACTACTCAGAATGAAAATTTTGCGAGAAAACCCTAAACATTTAGAATCCGCAATTCAAATAGCAATGTGAGAACAAAATCTGAGACAGAGGCTAGCGATAAGGGTCAAATATGACAGAAATTGTACAAAATAATGACAACATACGAACTCTTTCAAATTTTGATACTACTCTTCCCTTATTAAATGATAGAGCAGATAATCTTACCTCAGTAGAAACAAGGCATGTAGAACCAATGGAAGTAGACCATGTGCGTAATAGTAGGTGTTTTAAATGCAAACAGATGGGTCATAGGGCTCGATTTTGTACTCAAAATAAACCCCAAGTCAGATCCCGTCCTCAAATGAATAAACGACACAGTCAAAACAAACCCGTCCATAATATAGAGCAGAAACCCCATTGGCCTGTGGAGTGTTGGAATTGTGGTAAAATAGGTCATGTGCGTGCAGATTGTTGGAGCTCGCGTATGTATCAAAGAGTGCAGAAAAATCGGGGCAGACCATCAAATCGTCAAGGCCGAACACATGAATCTAGCGACCAAGTAAATAGGGGATCTCAAAATTTCAAACCTCGCTCTTATTTTGACAGACAAAAACAGGAAAACTAAGACGTTCCTTCGTTGAAGCCAGAAGAAAGAACTTTAAACAAAGACCTACATATGAAGTTAATTTTACTAAAAACCTTAGTAGCTGTTTATTAAAAGTAGGAAAAAATAAATTTAAAGCTTTGGTAGATACAGGTGCAGCTATATCTCTAATTAGTAAGAAAATGTATGATAATCTATTTCCCCGCCCCAAGTTGTTTAATAATGACATCCTCTCTTTACAAGCAGCAAATGGCAATTCTTTAATTGCGATAGGGTATGTAAATATTTCCTTTAAGATTTCAGGATTAACTTTAGACCACAAACCATATGTGACAAAGGGACTCAACCGAAACATGATTCTCGGTCGTGATTGGCTCAAGAAAATCAATGTTCGTTTATACTTTGATCTTGGACTCATGCGTATTGATGGGAAAGTATACGCGGAACTTAAAGAAGATTTACACATCTCAACTATTGCAAGAACACTTAAGAAACTTATTATGAGACCGAATACGGTGACTGTATGTTATGCAAAAATAAATAACAATTTTCCTCTGGAAAAAAATGACTTGGTTGAAGTGAACAGCATAGACAATAACTGCATTATGGAAGACCCAGGACTATATTTAAGACGCCGTTTGTATAGTACGGAAAGATAAAAAAGGACGGATCAGACCGGATGTGCGTTGACTTTAGAAGCTTGAATAAGATAGTGAAACCAATATCTTTCCCGCTACCGTTGATTGATGACATCCTATGTTTACTAGGTAAGGCAAAATATTTCACTGCACTAGACTTAAAGAGTGGATATTGGCAAGTGAAATAAGTAGATTCAAGTAAAGAAAAAACGGCCTTTGCATGTCACAAAGAACTATTTCAATTTAACCGTATGCCATTTGGGCTGAGTAATGCACCGACAGTCTTTCAGGAGCTGATGAACATAGTTCTTTAAGGACAAGAAGAGTTTGCCATCGAATACCTGGATGACATTTTTATATTCTCAGAGACACCGGAAGATCATCTTCATCATATTCAAGACGCTTTCAACCGCCTAAGAAAGCATGGACTTAAAATGAAGCTAAAAAAATGTAGTTTCTTCAAAGAACAGACTGAATATCTTGGTTTCATCATTGATGAACACGGCGTTACACCTGATCCAAAGAAAGTCGAAGCTATAAGAAAGTTACCAGCGCCCACTACAATCCTAGACATTCGTGGCTTTATAGGTATGTGCAGTTATTACAGGAGATTTATACCGAACTTCTCTAAGATTGCAGAAGCATTGATTGACTTAACCAGAAAGTATGCAAGGTTTAAATGGACACCATGTTGCAAAAAAGCGTTCGACTTTAATAAAGAAAGTTTAACGGTAGTGCCTTTACTAGCATATCCAGATACTTATAAGCCGTACATCCTGTACACCGATGCCAGCGACAATTGTATTGGAGCGTGCCTTACTCAAAAGACAGAAGAGGGAGAAGATAAGCCAATATATTACTTATCCCACAAGCTGAGTAAAACGCCAGAAAAGTGGTCAACCATAGAAAAGGAGGCATTTGCAATCCATTACGCCCTTCAGAAGTTAGACCATTATTTACACGGTGCTCAGTTTACTATAAGAACAGACCATAAGCCGCTCAAGTATATCTTAGAATCTCCAATGCAAAATAAAAAATATCAACTATGTGCATTACGTATTGCAGGATATAACTGTAAGGTAGAGTACATAGGAGGAAGATTTAACTGCTGTGCGTATCTCATATCCAGATTACCGACAGTCAACCTCGAGTGTGAAGAGGAAAAACAATCAGAGAATGATGAACCAGATGTAAAGGACAATTTCTTTGAAGTGAACGTACTTAACTCAAATGCGTTTTCACTTAAGAGATTGGCCAGATGTGAAGTTAAGCAACACGACGAATTGGTCAAACCCTTTATTGATCTACCAGAGGAAATCAACATCAAAGAAAGCCAACAACACGATGAGCAGATCAAGAAACTGAAGAATCGGTTAAATAAAGGGACAACAACGGCAACCGAAGAAAAGAAGTTTGTGGAAATTGATGGTTTAATGTACTATTTTTCAGATGGAGACTCAGAAGGCCCAAGACTTTGCCTGTATGTACCACGTGAGTTAGAACTTTTAGTAGTGCAGCAGTATCATGACGGACTTGGACATATGGGAGTGGACAAAACATATGACGTAATCAGACAAAAGTACTACATTCCAAATCTATACAAAAGGTTATATTCCTATATAGAAGGATGTGTAGTATGCCAAACGAGGAGCAATAAGAAAAATCAGCTTCTACTTCAAGAGACAGATATACTACCTTTTCCAATGGCTAAAGTAGGACTTGATCTATCAGGACCATATCCAACATCCTTGTCGGGAAACAAGTACATAGTTTTTTTTATTGACATTTACTCTGGTTGGCCAGAAGCTTTTCCCGTTCATGATTAGTCAGCTGACAACATAGTACATCTTATCTTAGAAGAAATATATCCAAGATATGGCTGTCCTCTTCAAATCCTCACAGACAACGGAACAGAAAATGTGAACAAGAAAGTGGAATAAACTTTAAAAGAATTGACTATCAACCATATCAAAACATCGTATTACAGCCCTAAAGGTAATGGTAAAGTAGAACGATCTCATAGAACTCTACATGACGTGATGGCTAAGAAAATAACAGACAACGCTCAAACATGGGATATTCATCTTAATCAGACGTTGGCAGCCATTCGTTTCCATCCTAACGATTCGTCAAAGTTTTCCCCATATTACCTTATGTACAACAGAGATGTCATATTACCTCTTGATACGTTAATGAAACCTCGAAGGAGATATGCGGGAGAAGATCAACACAAGATCGCCCTACAAGAACAAAATAAACTTTTCCTGCTAGAACATCGTTATATGAAGGAAGCCAAGAAGAAACAGAAAAGCTCAGGCCGATAAGAAAAGCAAAGACGAAAATTTTCAGGTAGGTTACCCTGTCTACCTTAAGAACAACAGGAGACAAAATAAGTTAGATAAAAAGTGGCTACCATATTATCGAATCATTGAGCAGAAAGGATCAGCTAGTTTCGTGGTGAGAGACCAATTGACTGGATTAACCACCAAATGTCATGCAAGACAATAAAGACTGGCAGACATTTCGCACTGGCCCCTTTCACAAACTACTGAAGATGGTGGAAGAACTCTAAGAAAAACTAACTATGTGGAGCCACCGGCATGAATCGTCGTCAGAAAATGAAGACATGCAACCAGAACCATTGGAAAGAGCTATACAGTCCAAACAATGGGAAAGAGAAGGATCTTCAGACGAAGAGGATATTCCCCTAGCAGAACTTCAAAAACGTATAAGAGCTAAGAAGATCATGGATGATCAGCAGTATAAACACGAGAACGATCAGACTGTACATTCAGAATCGGATGAGACCCATGAGTCAAATCGATGTGGTGAAAATAGCGTTCAAGACTATGAAATACCCTTAGATAACCCAAGTGTACCCTTAGATGAAAATATTGAAATAGATGAAATAGCCCCTAAAGTAGGTCTAGGCTATAAACCAATTCCTAAACCCCGTAAATCTAATAAACAAAAATTTAAAGAGGATTATTTAGTTGTCTTAAAACAGTTAGTAATAGGATAGATAAAGTATCCTTTATTTTCAGATGTCAGAATCTGAGTTATTGGAACTGAGATTGACGCCCCCTAGTGAACTGTATATCAAAATAAAGCTCGGAAAAGTCACATTGACAGCAACCTTGAACATATACAACCATTATTTTAGTGATACAGAGCTATACTCTGATATGGTTATGATAATCATTAGAGAAGAAATCACCTCCATGACCGTTAGGAGGGAGGGCGTCACTCGAAACCGAATGCAGATGTAAATAATCTTGAATAAGCTTAGCTTTGTATATATTGCACGCTTTTAAAAATCTATGACAGGATGACCCCCTGTGACATAAAAACATGTATTGAGATACACCGATTATCAAACACGGACTCAGCACTTCGGTTATTTGTGTGTATATGCGGAGTTAAAGAGATTAAACGTAAACTCAGTACTCGAAATACATGACACAGCGACTAAGTAAGAAACCATTTTTTTGTAAATGTGATTTTTGTAAGTGATTTAAGATTATTGGGGAAAAAAACCAATCAAATATCGCGTTTGACATCTTGACTATGGAACAAGGTTGATCAGGTTTTCATGGTTTAATGTCTTAAGACAAAAGATATTAAAATTTTCCCTATGAATACACTTATGGCGAAATTGCCAGAAACTAATTTGCAACCCATGAAATCCTCGTCTTGGGTGGGAAGCCCCTGGTTTTATGTGTGTTTAGCTTTTGCAGTAACAATAACGATAGGACTTTGTATTAAGAAACGTAAATATATTAAAAAGTAGGGTGGTATATGCTGTGGTGGTTGCTGGACAGGTTTTCAAAAAAGGGGTAGTGACGGAGGTAAGAAAAGTTCTTCCAACGACAATGTATTTTGTTGTGAGGATTCAAAGGAAATGGACCTGTATTGACATTATTGAACTTGAACCAATCCCGAAAGACACTAGGATCCAAGAAAAACCCCGACGGAGCGGAAGACTCGAAACTCGCAAATTGACCAGTAACACGGGGACAATTTCGACCAAACTGGCACAGCAATTACTTGGAGAGGAGAAAAATGAAGAATCTCCATGGACAAAATACTACAGACCGGATCCAGAGCGGGCACGTAAATACCTGGAAGAGAAGGCCGCGATGTCTACGCAACAGAGGAACGCAGGAGACGCTCCGCGAGAAGTCGTCTCGCCATCCGCGCCGACCCTCTATCCACGGGAGCCGATGATGGATGAATAATTAAGCTGCAGCCGCGAAGTTGTGTATTCCTTATGAAAGAATTGTAAAATTTAGCGAAAATTAGAAGTGTGAATTGTGTAAAAGTAGAAAAGTGCGTTATCTTGTGCTAATATAAATTTGGTGATTCAATCTGGAGAACTTCAGAAAGAAACCGATGGACTCCGAACCTATGACGCTAACCTCGCCCCTAGGAAGGAAGAGATATTTTTGTGAACTCACAAGCATGCACTGACTTAATATATATATATATATATATATATATATATATATATATATATATATATATATATATATATATATATATATATGTGTGTGTGTGTGTGTGTGACATCAAGCTTAACCATACTTAGTAATGACGAATTACGATTATATTCAACTATGATTATTTCATCATGGTCATTTTTGTCATACTTTATTCATTATTGTTTTCATGATTGTAATGCGATATAATCAAGCCATACGATTTTATGAACATGTATACATCCTGGTTATATATTTGTTTTTTTAGATGTATGATGTTCCAAGCCGGTGGAAACATGTCACTTTAACTATCTCTTAACATAGATGTTCTGACTGGTATGTCACTAGGTAGATAAAGGACGCTTTCCTATTCCGGGCGCCAGGCATGAGAAATCTCCCTTCGGGATATTTCTTTTGTTTGGGGGACGTATGTAAACAGATAGCCATGCTATGACCTTAAATTGCTAGGATTAAATAATGGTCACTGTGATATTAAAGTGTACCTAGGTACTGCACATTGAATGGTGTTAATGATAATTAGTAGAATGAACTCTGTGAATCTTGTAGCACTGCGTAGTATTCCTAAATGATGTTATAAAACCAGGCGAATAATACGGGCATAATAATATTCAAATTGAGAGTTTAAAAACAAGTGTCATATTTGGCGATTCTGTGTCTGCAAAGATAGCTCTAGTACTCTATATTGACTCATGCATTGTGTATTCTATATATTAACCTTTGTAACCTTTCAGTCTATGTATGAATGAACGTATTATGAGTAAGTGATGCCTCATACTAGGTGGGGGACTCCGAGACCCAGGACTCGGAGACTCAAATCCTGCATCCAGACTCTTTGATTGGCAGTTTTGACGGTTTTGTTACTTTATTTAGGAATAAACTATTAATCTTAATTTTGAACACTAAATGTTCACTCATGATCGTCGTAAATAGGCCGAACTAGTAAGAACTGTCCATCATAAGTAAAATGTTATATATACCCATGTAAAATAATGTTGAAGAGATTAAGAGATTCCGCTAAGATAAATTGATAGATTCCGCTTATAGAGATTCTGAGACTCTTGATTTGGGCTGCTTTGTTGTAACTATACGATCATGCTTTAATAAAACCGCTTGAGAAAGAAATACTGTACTTGTCATCACTAAGTTTGAGCTGACCCTCAATTTGATCCGTAAGACAGAAGGCTTACATATCCGGTTTTGATTAAGAATATTCACAGGAGGGGTCACAATAATCAGAATGCATGTTTGTTTAAGGAAAATGCGTTCCGTTTTTTTTTTTTTACCTTTTCGTTATATTACCATGAGACAGTTCTGTAAGCATTTACTTTTATTTGTAAATTCTTCTCCTAATTAGGCATTGAACTAACTTCAGTCAAACCCACTTTATTTATTTTTTTAAATTTAGGTTTGCGTTTTTTCTCTATCATGCAGGAATGATAAAAAAAAACAAGAACAATGTCTTCTTTAACAACTTTTAATAAGATATATCACCACACTTCAAGTAAGTACACTTTGTTCAATTACAAACCTACAACAGTTTATTGTTTTGTTTATTGTAATCTTTATCACAGATTAGTAACAGCAAATCATAAAGATAAAAAAAAAAATCAGCCGACAATGGACGGATATACACATCACAATCTTTGATCTTCAGAACTCATCTGAATCGTTTGATTTATATTAAAAAATAAAAACATCATTTAAATCCAAAACGTGTACAAAATGTTAATATCAAATAATAAAGTAAACTCATTTTTTTTTCAATATTAAAACAACTTCTTACATACACACAATCAGAAGCAAATTCACGTCTTCAATGTTTTCAGATAAGTTCATTAGTTAATATGAATACATGATTGTTTTTAAAATGATAAATGATTGTTATTATGATTGTTAAACTAATGAACTCGTAATTGAGATAATATGTTTTCTCCTACGTTTACAGAGGAGCTATAGCAAACAAGTTAGATTTTGTTGTGTATTTTGAGTGCTGTTATCTTTTGAAAGTTCTTTTGATATGCTTCATTATCTGCTTTAAATTTCTTTTCGTTTTTCACCGCATCCTTACAGCAAATTCCTGGAATAAAGAAAAATAGTTCAATATCAAGCGCTTTTTCCACTATATTTTAATTCAAAAGCAATGATGGCCATTTCCTGGTAAAGGTTTTTTTTTTCTAATCATAAGCTTAACAATCCAAAATGACAATTTTATCATTAAACGGTATATTCTTGAAGTGTTTTTAAAACAATCTCTTTTCTATAGACAGGTTTGATGAGAGTAGCAATAGTTAACATTTTTTTTTCAAAATGGAAACAGTTAAAAAGATTATCCATGTCATTTGGTATTATGAGTAGCCGAAAAGCTAAATTTGCTGGTGGTCTTACCTCTGCATCCTTGTAGACAACAGTCATCTCTCGTTGGACAACAGAAGAATCGGTAGGGGAGGAACACCAGGTTGATGGGGGACGGGATTCTCCAGTCGTAATCATTAATTACTGTGTATCTCTCAAACCGCCACAGCTTCTCCGAGTTCTCCTGTACTCTCTCAAACGTAAAGCTGGGTAAAAAATACAGTATATTATCTTTTCATTTGTAAAAAAAGCAATATAGTTTGTAGAGACATATTTCTCCCCCTCATTCTCAAACAAATGAATGGGGAAAACAGATTATTTTATAAAGAGAAACAGTAAAGTACAGGAACTGAAAATTAACATTTTCTGCTAAGGAGGAAAAGTGTCAAGAAAATATACAATCTAAAATCTCGATTTATGACAATTTAAAATCAAATATGAGTGTATCAGATAAAAATAACTCTATAATATAAATTGGCAGTGTTAATTTGAACTAGTACTTATTTAAAATTCAATGCTTGGAAATGTCTATGATATTGTTTCTTGTCTTTTATGAACTTATGTATTTTTATCAAAATATTTTCAAAACAAAAAGAATGAATATCAATAACATATATTGATATAGATCATATTAATGTAAAATATCCACATGTTAATTATAATACACACTTACCTGAACATGGCGATAACAAGATTGACCAACAGGAGATTGGAGAACAACAGATAAATCGCCGCTACAGCTTGTACAGTCCAGTCCTCCTGTGGACAACGGTTAATGGACGTGTCAGACTCCCATATAGATGTTATGTTGGTACAGTCCGATTGGTCACTTCCTAATCATCAATGATTAATATTTCATTCATGTAATATACGTTTAATGACTTCGCAATCCTGATTTTTTTTATTAATTAGCTAACTAAAAAAAGTTATTCCTGGTGTATATTAGTCCTTGAACTTGTGGAATTAATAATTAAAAATAAGGTATACTCTCATCATTACACACAATGTGCATAATTTTTACGAGGTTTATTACCGTCAAGATGTTCGAGATTCAACTCTGCGTAGAGCTGCCAGTACGGATAGTATATGATAGTCCATATCCTCCAGTTGGTCCAATCACCGCTCCATATTGTTTGGTGGTCTGGCCATAGGTTTGCGTGGTAGTAGATTCCAACTCCCAATACCACAAATAGCGCTATGAACAGGAAGCCGAGTAGATCCTTCAGCTATAAAAGAAGCATTAGAAAATTTTGGAATATACATGCTAATTCATTAATTAGTAAAACTCAAGATTTCTTTTTTCTTTGCGAATCATGAACAGTCAAATGGCGAATGTATTATACCATTTCTTTGATCATAATAAGCGTAGGTCCCATCTTCCTGTGAATCAAAAACACCTCCAAAAATCTTAGATACATCACAAGCAGAGAAAGCCCAAACATGCGCCTGGCTATAGTGAATGTTTCGTCAATATAAAAGTGTCGCACAAATAGAGCTGATATAAGCAAAGCGTATGACAGCAGGTCTACTACATTCCAGAAGTCATACAGATATCTCTTCATACGTGAGTAGTAACCTCTGTGAGAACGACCTCTAGCCTCCAGACAGCCCTATCATGACAATGAATTGTAAAACATTTTTTTTTTCACTGAATTAGGCAAACATTAGTAATTGTCAATATTTTAAGAACAGATTTTACAAATTGGCAAAGGTAAATAAAATATATAATTACATTTTTCTAAAATTAAGCAAACAGACAAAAAATATTGAATACAAAATATTAGAACGTTTAAATTTTTAATGTTTAAATATAATACAGAATATTGTAAGACATCATTGAAATAATTTATTTCGGCATGTCATTAATATATTTCCTCAAAGATTTTAAAAACATTAATAAGCTTACAAAGCAGCTGATAAGCTCCTCAATAAAATCCCCAGCTCCCCAGAAATACACATAATATTCGAACACTCGAGCGATGTCCTGTACGTAGTATTTCGTGCTAATACTTGTTAGTACAAAGGCGCTGTACATGATCAGCATCGTAAAAAACATCATCTTTAAGAAGAATAAACAAAAAAATCATATAAGGTCATTGATGCCTTAAATGCAAGGCTACATGTTATATAAATAAGCGGAAGAACTCATCATATAATCAAATCCTTCTAAAAATAGGTTTTATTGTTTGTTTGTTTTTTTTTTGTTTTTTGTTTTTTTTTTTTTATTTTTTATTTTTTAGGAAGGAGGGTATGGTTGGTTCTTGTTCGTTTTATATATACAAAATACACAATAATTATTATATGTATTATAATTGTACAATTAACTCAACTTCTAATGCTTTTTTTTCTAAATTTATCATTCTACTTACATAATTGAATACATATTTTGTCAGCGGTGCAGTAAAAAACTTTTTTGGCTTGCTCACTGCAGACTACAAAACAAAAGTATAATTAATGAAAAAATGTCTTATGTCCCTAAGTCCCAATTACTTAATGATAATTTATTAAAGTTTGTTCTTTAGAATTACTCCGTTTCTTTTAACGCTTATTTTTTCCTTTAAAAAATGAAACTTATTTTATTCGTTTAAATACATCTTAAACAGTCATTGTTATTTTTACCTTCAAGAAAGGCTTCAAGTCAGGGGCCAAATTGTTATACCACTGTCTGTTCATATTCTTCTGAGAACACGTATGAGCGACTACATCATACATAAAATTTTCGTAAGCAAAAGTGAGAGGGCTGGAATGAATTCCCCAGATGTCTGCTTCAGTATCCATCAAATCAATAGCTTGTTTAGTGTTTTCTTCGTACATTCTATCCATAATGCGTAGACAACGTTGTTCAAACAATCTTAACATGAATAAATAGTAGGTTGAATGATAGTCTGCTTATTAAATGCACATTAGACACACTTATGTTTTCATTTTACATAGTTGTTTTTTTTTTGGGGGGGGGGGGGTGGTTGTTTTTTGTTTTTTTTTTGTGTGTGGGGGGGGGGGGGGTTATTTTTTTTTTTTTTTTATTATTTGTTTTTTTTTTTTTTTACAAGGATTTTAGCCAAATTTTACGATTTTTTAAGTTTCACTCAAGTTAAATCGTTTGATTTAAGTATTTTGTTGTAAACGTTGTTGACAATTATGCTGTTTGTTTTTTGTTTTTGTTATAAATAAATAATTTCAATTCACAACTTATGCAAATGAAATACATGTAAGACATAACTATGTATGAAAATAAAAGTATCGAATGACAACCTTACTCTAATTACTCGGATGTTAGCTTGAAGTGCGTTTTTTTCCGATAGGTGATCCATTATCAATAAACTCAGAAGCTAAGAAATGTCTGATAAAAGGTTTTTTTAAAAAAGTTATAGACGAGTAAATACAATCATAAAATATGTAAAATGATATGAAAAAACACATAAAAACTTAACTTTTGCAATTACACCGCAACAGAAAGTTTTTAAGAGAAAATAAGAAAATGAAAAATTTAGTCCGAATTTCCTCTGTTTTAATTTTAATCTACCTTTGTCGGAGCATATCTTCCTCAAATAAACAAATCATGGATATGAATATCGATATTTGTAAATAACGTTGTTATTTTGTGTGTTTTAATCAATTTTGGACTTCAGATATTGAACTTTGTAAAAATGTTTTTCAAAATCTCAAACCCTGAGTAAACGTAATCCTTAAGTACACATCCTTCTCAGCTGTTGAAAATTAAACTTACAGTAGAATTTTACATGTAATAAAGGAACATTAATCCATTTAAATTATATAAGCTGAATTTAATCAAACATGTTTTCATGTAGGCTAAAGTTACAGCTAAAAAAGTAAAAGTACAGTTTCTTACTTTGAATGATCTGCCAAATCATTCGACAAAATTTGTTCTTTTACATTGTTCGCCTTTTTTGATAGCTTTTTGAGAATAGCCGAACACACTAAACCAGTCACTGCAAGGAAAAAATATCAATTCTCATGGTTTGGACCTAGAATGATACACCAATTTATTTTAAACTATCAAAAACGTTTACAATAGGTGTATTTTATAGAAGTTTGCTGTTGATCAATAAAACATAAAAAAACGCCACAAATTTGCAACGTACTTCAGCCATTATTCATTTCTGTTTACAAAGATGAATTATAAATTAAACATTAAGGTATTTGGAATGAATTGAGGGGAGTTTAAATGATGAAATAAGCGAAAGTATATTGTTTTACTTAATATATGAAAACAAGGTACAGATAAAAAAAAGGGGGGGGGGAAACACGTTATAATTGTAATTGAAGATTTCCAAAAAGTTAAAATCGTTATTGAAATTAAACATACGAAATGTTACCTTATATATACAACTTTATTGAGTATAATAAAGAAAATGGACAAAAGAAGTGACTTGTTTCAATTCATTTGTTTGAATTGGTGTTTTTTTTTTAATTTTGTTTCTTTTATTTTTGCTTAATAGTATGAAACTCACATAGGTGGTCTTTTCCCCTTAGCCAATAAATTTCCGCCAATTCTTTTCTGTTAGCAAAAATAGCCCACAGTAACACATTAGAGACATTTTCATCCTGAGATGACTGGCCAGAGTTGAATTCTGAAAATAATGTAAAAATTAAGATTAGCTATGTATATGTTACTATTGCAATTTTACAGCTTACATTATATTTATTTACCTTTGTATCGTAGAATTTTGCGACACAGTCCTTTAGCTGCATCTGCTACTGATCCAGGTAGTTCCTTAATTTTCTTTTTATACTTATTACTTCCACCTTCTTTCATTTTCTTTATGATGGACCTATACTTGTGACAAACTTTCTTTGCATGGGTTTCTTGGATTTGCTGAAAAGTAAGCATACAGCTAATGTTTATTGATCGATCACACACTGTGGGCATCAAATTGAATATTTCTTGAAAGTCAATGAAACCTACCTTCAAAATCCATTGCATGTGTAAGCAGTCTTCGTCTTTAAACGTACAATCTTGACATGAAACAGTCTAAAAAATATAAGATATATAAAAATTAAAAACAATACATTTATTTTAGAAGCAAACATAGTTTGTATACTAACATGGATATGCATCTAACCTGTTCATACAACTCTGGTAAATTTTCCATTTTTAGGTTTACTCCTTGGTCAAGAAGAACCCTTACATAGTCACATCGATTTGCCTTTAGAGCTTCCAAAAGGAGAATCTAAAATGTTAAATGCATACATTTTTTCAATCACGTTTACCTATTCATTTATAAGAATGAATTACGTCTATTGTTTTCAGTTTTATTTGAAACGAAAATTGAAAAATATAATATAACTTAATTGTATTATCCATTAAAATTCTTATCGATTTTCCCTAGATGTTTTAAAACTGTCCAGATTAAAAAAGCCAACTTTTGGCTGCTAAGTAGCAATCGAAGTGAGGAAAAAAAGCACCAGTCATTTTAAACAACCATGTCAATGAAACATTTCTTACAGGTCCACATTCTTCCATGTGTCCCGATTCTTGTAAAAGCTGGTATCCGAAATAAAAATAGAGTGGAAGTGACGTTGGTGTTGAATACTTGGGATTTAAGACGTATGGTCTTGATCCCTCTTTGAATCCTCCAAGAATTTGATTAATGGCATCCTCTTCTGGATTTACAGAATTTCTGCGTAGAAGCTTCCAAGCTAATGACGATCCTTTGATTGTACTGCCGTTTGTGTTAGAGTGAGGAATGGCTGTTTTAGGGCGCATGCCTTGTGGTTTTGTCATGCCAACATCTTAAAATAGTTATCAAAACCAATCGATGATAAAAATATAGAATATAATAAAATAAGGTCATAGGACTACAGGGTTATTTGAGTAAAATATAACCTAGCAAAGATTTGTTTCAATGCATTTTGGTTATAAGATAATATCAAGTGTATGTTTTTACTTGCTACGATGCACGCATAAATATATAATGAGTACTTTGGCCGATCAAGAAGTATTTCAGAAGATGTGCAATTGGTAAAACAGAGGAAAATGGGGTTTTACAGTAAACCAGGAACACTTTGTCAGGCACGTTATTAAAATGGCAATGGTGTATGGGATAACTCTTTGATATGTATTTATTTAGAATGTTAAGATACCTTGTAAAGAACTAGTGGTCGCCAGTGATTATTTTTACACAAATGCACATAATTATAACAAGTTCGTTATTTAAAAAGATCCCGACCTCAATATCAACACCCCTGACCCTGGAGCTATACGTTTGTTTTAGTTTTAATTGAAGCGCCTTTTGATTTTTAAACATATGTATATATATATATATATATATATATATATATATATATATATATATATATATATATATATATATATGTATATATTTTATTTTCGTGCTACCAGATTGACACAATTACAAATTTATCTTTATAAAAATTAGGAACCTTAAGGACTGAATATAATTTCTACCTATGTTATATGATATAAAATAGCTTAGGGCAGTTTATGCTTTAAAAACCTCGAAGCAAAGTTATGTTAAACTGATTTAACATAGGTGGAAGTTAAACTTATTCTAATTTTAGTTTTAACAAGTAAAATTACAAAATAAAGCCCGTTTTTATTTCATGAAAGCACGTTTAAGTTGTACACTATATAAACGTAAAGTTAAGCGAATTAATACACGTTTCACAGACGCTGCGTAATGTAATATAAGTGTTATACGATATTTGATTAGGCAATCAAATTAGGCGTTGCATCTAGTATTTAATGTAAGAATATTTAGCCATTGCTTCTCAGAAGATCCTTATTCATTTTGACCGGTGTAGTAAAAAAAAGTATGGCCTAGTGTATACGTATCATAATTAGCATGTACAATATTCAACAGAAAATAATTTTCCAACAAGTCAGCGTGAATATAAATTTGTGTTTTTCTGAATGTGCTCATTCTTATGCATATATGATTGTCATTCATTGATAAACTTGAATAAGCGGAAGCGGCTTTCCGCTCTAAAGAATTACACAGCCAAATGCAATACATTTACAATAATCAAACTACCAAATTCTCTTCTAACTTATAGAAAGTTTTAGTTTTAATTTTTTAGCAGTTACAGTTTATCAACAGAGTTCTAAAAAACAACGGCTTAGTACTTGACTGTTGAATGATAAAGTTCGTGACACAAACAATCAGTAAGTGAACTTATTTTGATAATGCTAAACAAATAAACTGCTGTAGACGGTGAATATAGGGATATTTTAGAAAGCGGAAGAATTCAATACCATTAATGTCTCTTTGAAGGATGTTCTCCATGGACCAACAGCTGACTACTGCTTCTCCTACAATGTTCGACAGCATTAAGGGGTCATCTTGATCAAGGTCAAATACCCCAATCTACAATAGAATGATTTCAGACCCGATATTTATAATGATGTTTTGACTAAAAATATAAAAATATTTTAAATGCACGGATTTATTTAAAAGGCAAAAAAATCGAGTTTTTAAAGGTGTTGAAAATCTTCAATGATAATTACTTTTGTTTCAAAATAAAGCTAATGTTTCTGAACAACGATTTAAGATTTTGAAATCACATACCAAATCTTTCTTCTTTTTGATGGTAGCAAGATGCTTTTCCAATTCGTTATATTTTGTATCATCAAACCGAATGCCGAATAAAACACTCGCCTTCTTCCGAAGTACTTCTTCACTTTAAAACAACGCCAGACAAATATAAAAATAAAAAAAACATTCAATAATATCTTAACCAATTGCTATTTTTTTTATCATTATTCAGTTTTGGGTATAATCAACAAAATGTTTGCTTTATGAAGATTTTTAACCAAAAAACCCCAAAATATTTTGTGCTAAATTACATACTTTTGTAAAAAATCAAACACTAGATCTGCAGCCTTTCCGGACCCTTTCATTATGATTACAGGAAGTTTGTTTTCGAGAGCCTCGGATATATGGGCGATGGTCTCAATGTCTCCTTCACAGACGATTATTGCGATGGGAACAGGCATGTCTATGAAAGACGAAAAAAAAAAGACAATGCATTCAATGATTTATGATGTATGTGATTGTTCACATATTTTTTTCTACTCGGTTAGCTAATTTAAAAAGTAAGTTAAATAAAAGTTGACCAACTCCTTAATTTTTACTTCATCGGTTGTATATTATTTAATTATGTTATATAATGTTACCTAATGCATGCATTCAGTGTTAAAGGTAAATATTGTTTTCTGCATTATGCGTCAAAAGATTTTTGTTCAGTCTAATTAATCTTAATGAACAATATAAAATGTATAGAAAACATTGACTAAGATAAGTTTTGGGTGGTAAAAATACCCCTTATATAACTAATGTTTTAAAAATTTAAAGTTTACACCTAAACTTTCATTGGTTTAAAAATGAAAATGACCTGCCAGATATGTATGTACGACTGTTGATATTTATATTTGGCAATATGACCGACGTCATGCCTACGTATCTCGTCATTTAATATCATTTAATACATAAACCCTGTTCCTAGTAAATTAATTTGGTCAAGTTTTCCTTTAAAATAGCTTTTAATTTAGAGTAGTTTTATTTCAAATGGCGTAGCTTTGTGTCTGGAGCAGAATAAAGAGGCAGCGTCGAGATATGCTCTAACCTCTGAGACAGAAAGCGAGAAAAGAGAACATTGCAGAGTTTTTGAAAGTTAAGATTGCGCAATTTGAAAAATTTGACTGTTAAATTTAGACGACTTGTAAGGCAACTAAATGTACATGATTTTTTTTGGATAGATTATTGCTTTCCGTATATAAATATCTAACGTGATAATATTTGGGAAAACAAAACACTTTATTCGACGTCTATCATATTATTCATCCAGATTTTATTAGTCATTCAGAAACTAACATGTATAGTAATAACAATCGTCTGTAATGACTAAGGTCATGTTAAATACATTAATTGTAAATATCTGACTTAAGTCATATCATATTCTTTAAGAGTATTGGCATTTTAACATTGTCACGACTTAAGTCTTTCTATATTTTGTAAACATATTTATATATTAGTCCAATACATGTATGTTTCTTTTTCCTATTGCCTAACTGATGGCTTAAATCTACAAAAAAAAAGGAACCCCCAAAATGTCTAAATATTTGTTAGTTCTCGTTTTAACAACAATGTATACTTTTTATCTTATTTATTTATTTATTTACTTCTTTTTACACAAATGTGCACATATTTATGAGGGTTGTAAACATATGGTTACTTAATATACGTTTGTATATAGGACAAGAAAAACGCATACTGATGTCCATTTTCTGGCTGAAGAAGGACACTTCCTGTTCGGAAACAAATTTCTCGAAGTCCAACAAAAAATTATCTCCAACTCCGGCATGTGTTTCAAAGTCATACTCTGAGTGGAATTTCTGTCGTAAAACAAAGTTAAATGATTTTCTCTGGATAAAAATAGCACTGAGTCGGTGTACCATCATTTGATAATTTTTATGATAGTATCAATGCTGCTTTTTTTCAAAATCTCATCACAATGCTTTAATCAGTTCACAAAGACGTTTGAATGAACAAATCTTATCTCTACTGATATAGACCTAAGGTGGCTTGACACTTAACAAAAGCATTGTTCATATTGATGTGTTTGTTAGACTAGTAATGAACTATTATCCCTGTAGCGTTTTATATTTGAATACATAATTTAATTTTAATGTTTATGAATAATTTGATTTCATTATTTGGTATAATTAGAGAAAGGTCTTATAATATATGGAGCGATCATTCTACTTCAACTAAATCCGCAATTAAAACACCATACCCCTTTTCCCGCAATGTTTATAAGCTTGATATGCCGGTTAGGATCGTCAACGTTTGTTTGCAAGTTTTTATTTCCGAATTCCATGTCACCGTAGTTCTGGTACGCATCTCTGACGACCTTTGAAACACCTTTCTCATTACCACGATACAAAATCCAGGTCGCTGGAATGTAAAAAAAAATGTAAACATATATAAATTTATTGTTGTTTGAAGATTGAATAAAAGCAGTTGTGTGATACTCCTACGCTAAAAATCGATTGGAAATATGACAGGAATGCGGTTTACTTTTAAGCAGAGGTGCAAATACATAAACTGCAATTGAAAAACACTGACTATAGTATAACCTTGGATAATTTATTTTCATCAGGTGTTCAATAACCTTACTTATTCAAGACGACAAATATACATGTGTGACTAAATCAGTTAAACAGTACCATACCTCCCCCACTCTTTGCTGCCTCTATGAGAGCTGTTTGAAACACAGTCTTAGGCCAGGGTCTGGGTACGAAACTGTCAGAGTCCCCAATCACAGAAAACACCATGGTGGGTGAAGATTGGACAATTTCATTGGTGTCCCTTTCATCCTTCCCTTTGTTGACCCCCTTCTTGATAGCATCCCATGCACTTTTGACCGCAGTGGAATCCTAATTGAATTATTAAAATGAGTTAAGACTTAGGATATCAAACAAACTTTAAATTATTTATAATTATTTTGTGTTTAAAAAAAAAATCTTTATATTTATTTTGAGTATTAACGAATGATAATCCCCTAAAAATAAAAGTGTTAAACTCTTATTTTAAATTAAGGAAATGTTTATAGCAATATTAAGGCTAAGATGTGACATTGTGATGGACATTAAAGCACTGGTGAAGTTTGAATGTTTCTATAATAAGTTATAACTGAAACAAAGTAATCTGCAGGTGCATATCCCTTTGATATAAGATTTAATAGTAGACGTAATAGGACATTTTTTTTATATTTAAATTATTCTTCTTTTTTTTATCTTTTATTGTTTATAGTTGTTTGATCTACAATTAAATGTTAGGTCTATTTGCCGCTCAATTGTTGGAAGAAAAACACACACAGGGATATAACGGTAGTCTTTATAGCGTTAGAGTTAGTAACTGTCATTTCCCATTACAGATAAGTGTTGACCCACACGGTTAAACATCTCAATTCGTCTTTTTGCAGATTGTGTTTTGCAAATTTATTGTGAGCACATAAACTATTGACACATTATTTAGATTCAAAATTGACCTTTCGTTTGTCATTATAAATTAATATGTATATCATACATGTAATACTTCAAAAATTACCCTAATGAAAACACGCTTTAACTTATGAACATTGACAGGCACTTCTGTGTAATAATTTTATAGTTAAGGTTACGTTTTAGCAGGCTAGAAGATCATATTTGTTTCTTACTAGACGTAATTTTCTGTCATTTTTAATTTTTTTTTTATGGGGGGGGGGATTCAACTATTTTGTTCTGTTTTTATATTTTATCAAAACCTATTACATGGTGTATTTGTAGAAAAGCATAGACTTGGTTTCCGACTGTATTTATTTTTGTTATAAAACATGTTAGATGACAATAAAAAAAAAATATTAAAACACAAATATATGAAGAAGAAAAAAAACGTCTCTTAGCATTTGTAAAAACAACTCTATAACAACACAAAATCTCAGAGCGACTAAACTTTTGAATTATTGATTTTTTTCGCTCATAATTCAACCTAACTTCAGAGGTACATGTATTTGCACTTTGAACAGAATACCCCTGCCTTCGCTGGGGATTTAACAGAAGCTTTCAGAATTTGACCGCCTTGACATTGAATTTTGCAGATAGTACATGTGTTTTACGTAGCTTGTCAGAACTTCGTTTGAAACGTACGGACACAACAAACTACGTAGCCCAGTAAAGTACGAGGGTTGTCCCAAAATATCGTAGACAAGTAATGTTATTCAGTTAATCGAAGATACATGATGATGAAATTTTAGCCACAAAGGGTTAAAGTAATTTGCATTAAAAAATGTTTTAAAATTAAATATTGTTTGAGATTAAATTCATAAAATGAAAGCATTTTAGATTAAAAACTCGACATGCGGCGCAATGTCAAATATAAAAAAGTAAAATCAAAACATAATGAAATGAAACATGCGAAGAAAAGTACTTTTCAAATGAAAATTTTCAAATAAAACGTACGTTTATATTTGAAAATAATTATTCTTTACTCAGAAATGTTATAGCTCGTGACAAGTTGAAGAGCTAACTCGTAATATAATTACGACACCAGCGTTAAAGGCGGCGCAGCAGTAACTGAAAAAAAAATCTGTAAAAACATTGAAACAAATCCTAAGCGGCTTTGTAAGTAAATGAAATTAACAAAATCAACTAGAAATGCGTTTGTGAATAAGTAGTATAGAAAATATTTGGACGAGTATGATGATAATAAGTGGGAAAACCCCCGGCCGATATCAATGGACGTCAAAATGCTGAACGACGGACATTAGACAGTAAGTAATGCAGGGCAAGTTTGTGGTGTTCCGATGGGGCCACTTCGACCTTCGTAATGTCGCCTTTAGGGCGAAGATGCGAGAGTGCGAAGTTGCGAAGGCGAAGGAGCGAAAGTGCGAAGATGCGACGGCGAAGCGCGAAGTTGCGAAGCCGAGAGTGCAAAGGTGAAAAGGCGAAGGAGCGATGCTACTATCGCTCTTTTGCCTTCGCAACTTCGCACTCTCGCCATCGCAACTTCGCACTTTAGACTTCGCCTTTTTTGATTGCATTCAGAAAGTCTCGGTCGATTACATAGAATTTGATGCAAGAACCGTACTCCCCCTAGGTTTGCCGATATATCTTAGATGTTATCAGTGCGCATGCGCTAGGTTATCGTGCTTACTAATGTTTATTAATATTTTACTGTGACATATATGTTTACCCGTGCTGGCAATGTATGCCTAATCATTATATACTCCACATAACATTTCATTTCCGCCATTACGTGTACACATGCACTTTAAGACTCCTGTCTTTTACCTACTATCTGTTTAAATTAGTTAAATCAATACCGTGGTTTCAAATAGAGTACGCAGCACAGTTTAGGCTGTCAGAAATTCTGTTCCGACAAAAAATTCGGGAAATGTGCATTGTGACATCACAGAATATTACAAACCTCAAAAGTACTTATTAATTTATTTATTAGCGAAATTAATTTATGCTCATATTTTAATTGAAAACAACAAATGCTATTAGTTACAATTTTGAGGTCCGTTATATAGTACACACTGAAAAATAAGCGAGATGGCGTTCTCGCTGTACTACAAAATATAACGTCATATGCTTCAAAATGATGCATCAAGTTAAGTAATTGAAGGCTATCATGCAGTTTTTTAGCTAAGAAAAAAAATGTCATAGATTAATGGAAAGTTATAAATGAATATTTTGTTTAACATTATTTTTAGAAGAATGCTACTTATATAGTCTTATTTTCATTTTGTTTTAAGTATGCGTCGTATAAAGAGGCAACCTCGGTTTTGTGTAAAATATCGTATATCTTTAAGCTGAGTTCCTAAATAAATCACTTAATTGCAAGGGCATACACCTTACTGATCCTGAAAAACTTTTACATCTGAATTTGAAATATACTATGTAGCTTAAAAACTTCAACGATCCTTGTAAAATCTTTAAAATTAATTATTTTTTAATGAAATTAACCTTGCGACCTTCAGAATTATTCAACATATGCATTATAAATTACTGTTTCCACTAACAAACAAGATATCTGTGAGCCAATGCTCACTAGTGATACCCCCGCTATGATGTGAATATGCAAAATAAGCAAAGTCGACATTTAACAGAAAGCTGGCATCCGATTGGTACAGAAATATTTCCCACAATATGGCATGCCTATACAAATACTGTGTAAAAATTTCATGCATCTGCGATAAACAGTTGCTGAGAATTCATTGACAAAAATTTTTTTGAAAATTTTTGCTAAAAATAAACAAAGTCGTCATTTAACAGGAAGTTGACGTCCCATTAGTACAAAAATATATCAAACGGTATGGCATGCCTATACAAATATTGTGTAAAAATTTCAAGCATCTGCGATAAATAGTTGCTGAGAAATCGTTCATGAAAATTTGTCTGAAAATTTTGGTTAAAAAATAAGCAAAGTCGTCACTTAACGGGAAGTTGAATCCCGATTGGTACAAAAATATATCCCACGATATGGCATGCCTTAACAAACACTTTGTAAAAAATTCAAGCATTTGCAATAAATAGTTGCTGAGATAAATGTGACAGAAATTTTTGTTACGGACGGACAGACAGAAAGACAGACGGACGGACAGACGGACAGACAGACAGACAAGGGTAAAACAGTATATCCCCTCTCCTTTGGAGCGGGGGTATAATAATCTTATCTCACAAAGTTCGCTGCGTTTTTCAAAATTTACGATATAACATCAAGTTATTTTGAAATTCAGTTGTGAATTTTTACATGATTATCCCCTTGCAATTTTGAATTTTTTGAATGACCTCAAAACCACAAATACATCTGCTTGAACCATGCGACTGCCATATCACGTGACCACTATAATCTTAAAATATCGTACTGTGATATATATATATATTAGAAATATATTGCATTTGAGTGACTGTTGTTGATTTTAAAAAGAACATGCCAGTTGAACTAAAGTAAATTTGTGTCTTCATCCAAAAAATTTGCCGATAATTTTATTGGCCGCCTTAACTGTACTGCGTAACATTTTAATTTTATTATAATATATTACTTGTTTATGCACGGTTTTAGAGGGGGAGAGGGGTGTCCTGACCCCCCCCCGAAACCCCCCCCCCCCCCTTTGAAAATTCAATATTATAATTTAACACAGTAAAGGTGAGAAGGGGTCCGGACCCAATCTACCTGGAAAATTTCATATTAAAAATTTTACATAGTAAAATTACCAAAAATATGCCTCGGCCCATCCCCTTTTGGCAAATACAATTATCCCCCCCCCCCCCCTCTTTTGAAAAAATCTCGATCTGCACAGGCGGTTGAAAATAAATTCTCAAAAAGTTTGTCTTCTGCCTCAGATTTCACTTTATACAGCTAAATTTATCTTTAAAATATAGAGAGTTTTACAAACATAAAAAGGCACAGGCAAAAGTGGAAGTTGCGATGGCGAGAGCTAGTGCAAAGTTGCGAAGGCAAAAGAGCGATAGTAGTATCTCTCCTTCGCAACTCTAGCCTTCGCCACTTCGCCGTCGTATCTTCGTACTTTTGCTTATTTGCCTTCGAACCTTCGAACCTTCAGGGGTCGACACTAACTTTTTTATGCATTAGTCCTGCCGGACTAGTGTCTGTTAACTTTAACTAGTCCGCAGGCAATTTTATTAGTCCGTCAAAAATAAATGAAATGCATTGCCGTATTTTGTCTAATATAAAACACTGTTTTTTATTAGAATTTGTAAGAAGGGGTGGGTATCATACATCACAAGGAATTTTTTGATGTTTTTTTTCTTACATGTTAATCACTGGCTTAGTTGTATTGTACTATTCAGTACATAGCAAGAAGCTGCGTATTCACTATCTCCGTGTACATGGTAGAAGCCGCCATTACAGTTTTTAAAAATAGATCTGTGCAATAGATCAGGGCGTTGAATTACCATGTTCTTTTTGTTATTTAAGTTCTTTAAAAATCAGGGATAAATAATAAGCAATTTAAGACAAATGATTTAAACACAATTCATTTAAATTAAACAACAAGAAATTTCCTTTCACCTTTCAGTTTATTTTTTTTTAAACACCTAAGCGTGCCGTCTCTATCGAAGCCAGGGTTGTTGTGAACATGTGTGCTCGTTACCTATTTTCTCAGACATCCCCTTAGGGCAATGAAATTATCAAATCACCCATAACATCCTGCAAACCTCTGTTGTTTTCACTCGGTAACTCTATAATCACCAAAATGTATCATATATCAATTTACTGAAAAAATAAAGTCAGCGTTTTCCAGGAAGTTGTCGACAATTGCAGTGGATTTGCAACATCGATAATTTACACAATTTTTTAAGCAGATTTTTTTATTAGTCCAACCGGACTGATTAGATAGAAATTTTGTTAGTCCGACTCAAAATCAATTAGTCTGTGACTAACGGACTAAGGTTAATGTCGAACCCTGACCTTCGCACTTTCGCCTTCGCAACTTCGCACTCTCGCACCTTTGCCCTGAAGGCAAAAGTGCAACGGTCGAAGTGGCCCAATCGGAACATCATACACGTTTGGAGTCGCCATATCGTTTATACTTAGATAATATTTTTAAAAAAAATTCAAAGAAGATATTTTTTCCAAAACTTTTCGAAAAAAAAAACCCGTAACCTTATCGTAAACGATGTGGAGGGTTTAGCAACAATATGAAGACTGGAAATTTTCCACGTTGCACATTACACCGCCTGACAAAACTTGTTGTTACTAATTATTTATTTTCTCGAGAAATAAATAAAGTACAGATTTAAATTTTTCAGTATCGTTTGCTAAAGAATTACTGAAGAAAAACATAGAAGTCTCTAATGAAATTGCAGTGAACAGATTTTAAGTTATGTATCCTGTCTCCGCTATTTTGGGACAACTCTCGTAAAAGCATTACTTATTTTTGTATCACACATAGTGTTTTATCTGGTGTTTTTTTTTTCTTTCTCCATACAATGTAACAAGTTCACTACCCTTCACACATCCATTGAGAATCGGTTAGGTTTACGAGCACGTGAAGCTCTTTTTAAAAATTAAAAAAAAAAACAAAAAACAAAAAACAAAAACAAAGAAAACTAGACACGATCTCGTTGTGAGCAACGAGGAGGTCTTCCGTCCGATTTTTAGAATATGGAATGACTTTGCTCTTGATCTTCGTCAACGAAACATATCTGGAAATGGAAGCGGGATCTTAGTGTTATGGATGAAAGACTGTCTTCCCCTTTAGTGTCCCTTATTTGAGGGGTCTGCTTGTTTTACTTAATTTTAGTTAAGAGGTATTTTTGTGTACTGCTACTAAGTGTATAGAAATTGGTTACCGTTTTTGAGATATCTGGGAAAAATCGTTTTAAGATACGGTCATAAAACTCTTTTAGGGTCCAGATAACAGACATTTTTTGGTTAGAGATTGTTAAACGCGTTATTTTGAGCATCTTCTGTTCAATATTGCTTTTCAGAGATTTTCTCCACGTATTACAAACTATTTCAGTTATGTTATAATTCAAAGACATTAGAGCCCTCTCCGTCCCTAATTTGAAGAGCTAGTCCATTTTTGCTTGATGTCATAAGTGAACTTTTGTCAATTCAAACACATTTTGCTCAACATTTGTTAAAAAATGTTGTACCGTTCTCGAGATATCTGGAGAAGGTCGTTTTAGTGGCCGATACTGCAACTCTTTTAAGGGACTACATAAAAATGAAATATTGGTTGTATATTGTTAGGCATATTATTGTGGGCATCTTTTGATCAATATGGCTTTTCAAAATTTTCCTCGATTTTGAGACAAAAAAGACCGAAGTTTCGAAGTTCTGGCCTCTTAAAATCCTTCATTGCGTAACAAACGAGTAAAGAATTGTCATGTATAAGAAACCAAACGTTATTATGAACATATTTTATTTGCTTCTATAACGGATAACAAAATAGTTTATATTAAAAAGTTATCATTTGAAGACTAAAGAGCCCTATTGGCCCCTAATTTGAAGAGCCAATCCCTTTTTCTTGATGTCATAAGAATGCTGTGGTCAATTCAAACACTTGTTGTTCAACAAGTGTGTACAAATTTTGTACCGTTATCGAGATATCTTGAGAGGGTCGTTTTAGGGGCCGACCCTGTAACTCCTTTTAGGGACCGCATAGCAAAGAAATTATGGTTGCAGATTATTAAGCTCAATATATTGCTTCTTTAACAGATCACAAATTATTTCACAGTGAAAAGTTATCATTAAACGACTTTAGAGCCCCCTCAGCCCCTTTTTCTTGATGTCACATGAAAGCTCTTGAATTCATAAAGTTTTTTTGTTCTACATGTTATAACAAAATACAATCGAGGAAAGAGATATTGAAAGAAAACCACGAAAAATCACGACGCTTTTTTAACTGTAATTTTCGAGCTCGGGCGAGCTTCGGCGCTTTTGTTCACAGGAAAATATATCTACCATATGTCAGATCTACAACCTTTTGTCTACAATCCCTGAAATTTTGAACTCAATATCTTAAATCGTTTAGGAGTTTACCCCTGGACAAGCCGACCCTCTGAAAATCGTTAAATTGTAAATTGGAAGTGACGTCACCATTGAAAAAAATTACAATAAGGTTCAGAGCATTATCTATCAGACCTGAAATTTTTATGTAAATCGGTCGAGTAGTTTTAGAGAAATCGCGTACACAAAAATGGTTGGAAAAAAAAGAAGAAAAATAATAACTACAGCGAAGCTCTTTGCAAAGCAACGAGTGGGTCTTCCGTTAATGTCTGAAGTAAAGCTGGAACTTCCTGTAAGAAGCAGAGCTCTTAAACCAATAACAAGAGTAACTAAAATAAAAAGATGAAAAAAAAATCGAATTATTCCTGGTACACTTTACAAAAACCTTTCCGATTTCAAGAACGACTTAACCAAACAAAAAAAAATCCGAATGTGTTCAAGTACGACTTAGCAATTATTTTTGGTCCGAGTTAATTTTACTTTGAACATTACGCTTTTTTTTAAACCAAGGACGCGGAATCAAAATTTCCGGAAAAATCAATTTTTAAACCCCGATATCTCTGTAATGCATCGTCCGATTTTCAAACGGATTTCAGTTTCGTATTCAGCATAACCAACTCTACAAACCTTGTAAACATTTGAAATTAAAACGAAAAATTCGAAAATTCGAAAATTTTAAAACACTTCCAGTTTGGACCGGCAGTGACGGAAATTAAATTCCAGCCTTATTTCCAAATAAAAACTATCAATGCTTGAACACAGAAAATTCCAAGTCCTTATCTTTTTTATCGTTATCCTTATCCTTTATCGTTTTTAAAAAACACCCTGGACAAAATCACTTTTTTTAAATTTAAAAATTGACGTAACGTAAAAACGGAAGTGACGTTGTAGTTAGTTGATCCATAATCCCTGAAAATTTCATGTAAATCCGTTGAAAAAACTTATTGAGATATTAAGCTTTAAAAAAGTCAGAAAAATTTGGAAAACGGAAGACCTTAAAAAAACAATAGAATAACAAGATACAAAATAAAAGGGAAAAAGAAACAAAGCAATAACAATAAGGTCTTCCGTTGGAAACGGAATACCTTAATAATAGGGAAGAAGAAACCTAAGAAAAAGAATAAGGTCTTCCGTTGGAAACGGAAGACCTTAATAATAAGGAAACAAGAAACCGAACGAAAACAATAAGGTATTCCGTTGGAAACGGAAGACCTTAATAACTAGTTTGTTTGTTTATTCTATTGCATTAAAAACAGTGAGGCCGCCAGAGTGAGACAAAGGCGCAGGTACTGTGTTTTCTAATATGTGAGATGAAAACAGTGCTGAACATTATTGAGATAATACATTGCTGGTGTGTAAAATAAATGCAAGTCATAATGAAAATACAATGATGTAGCAACAACTAAAGTTTGATTGCAAAATATTCGTTATAAGATTGAGAATAAGGGTTGCCATATTTTATGATATTTTATTACTGCACTTGTTTTGTTTTGGGGTTTTCTCTTATGACAAAATTCGAATTGTAGATTCCTTTTTTTATTAGAGTGAAAGGGATTCTGTGTAAAAACAAAAACGAAATCAAAAATCGAATTCTACTGTAAAGTATTACCCTATTTATCCTGGGTCCTTCTTTTGATGAAGATTCGGGGCTGAACATAATTCAGTTCAAATGTCAAAATGCATCAAACTACAGTAAAACTCGTTAAGTACGAACACGGATATTGCGAATTTACATATAGCGAAGTCGTCTTGGACCCCCAGCTATGTAAATTTAATGAATTTCTTATACAGTTATAACGAATTACGGATATAGCGAAGTAATTTCTTAGGTCCCAGTGACTTCGTTATAACCGAGTTTTGCTGTATACTGTAAAAAAAACAGTTCATTCGCTCGTTACAACATGCTCTCATTAACAAATTCATCCAACTTTGTCAACAAAACAACATCTTTTGTTAACGAAGAATCGTTCTGTGCACACGCAGTGGCTAAATAATTGCAGATCAGTTGGTGAAAAATAAATTTTCGAAGTTGACGATTTAAATGACCCCTAAATGAAAAATGACAATAACAAATTGTCAACCATCTAAAAAATCCATAAAACGAAATACAAATTCAAAGCAGAGCAACACAGACCTCTGAAAAGATACAGGTAGGATCAACTAAATCGATTAAATCAACTCTTGCATTTCTTTTTCAAATACAGTCCAAATTTTCATCAATAAATTTATTTTCCGAAAATAGTTCGCTCGGTTATAGATCTTTGATATCAAGGAATTCATTGTTTCTAGATTGATCTCGTATTCCCGCAAAGTACGCGAACACTTTCGTTTGAAATTTTGCACAATTTGCAAAAACAGTTATCTCAATAACATTAAAGTTGGAAGATATTCAACACTCTTGCATTGTTATAGCGAGCGCAGCTCGCCGGCGCGCAGCGCCAGCAAGCGAAGCGAACTCTAAGAAGCAGTGCGCGCGGGAAAAAGAACGAGCTAGCTCTACAGATTAATAAAAAAAAAATAGGCAACATCTCATAATTGGTCTCTAATGTTTTCTGTCGTAGTGCTATATCAAAAATTGCTAACATTTTACTCGTTATTTACGGGGCATTGAGGTTTTAAGACACGTTTTGAGTACCGCACAGGCCTTGGTGAGACCCATGTGATTTTTACATGCTAACATTTGTATTGAGATACACAAACAAATGATTATAGATTTTAACTTAAGTCGTCACAGTGATCTTGCGTTATATTTCCTGCGATAAATTTAGAGGTGTATCAAACATCTGTAATGTGTGTACTAGCTATTTCAGTATAAACTGCGATACCTGCCTCAGATGATTTGTTTTTATTTTCTTATTTTTTATTTTTTTTTTTTGATACAAATATTATGTATATACAAGCAAGAGCCATACTTTACTGTCATATCAATCCAATTGCAAGCTAATTTTGCATGCATGTACAGTAAGTATAAAAAGGAAGGAAATAAAAAATGGGTCTTTTTAAACAAAATAAAAAAAATTAAGAGAAAAAATAAACAGTTAAAAAAACTTATGCAGATATTTCATATTGTCATATCATTAAATTGGAAAATGAGAAATTACGCACCTACAAACAGGGACCGAGGACATGGATACAAAGTATGTAATTAGAATGAAAAAAAAGGGAAAAAAATGAAAGTCAGATAACAACAAGGTACAACAGAAATATCGTTTACACTTTTGACCAAATTAAACAGAAATTACATTTTACCGACTGATCAATTCTCTCCAAAAGTAAAGAACGGTTCTAGGGAAAGCAAGTTTATGTATTGTGTAAGATTTTTTTTTTTAAAACTTAGAAATATTATATAATTCTCTATCTCCCTCTCTCTCTCCAAAATTCTTTGATGTTAGTTGATAACTGTCAAAATATCAGTAAGTTGACAATGATACAAGGAATGTGTATTTCTTGGTCCGCTCGCCGCAATGGTAGCAGCGTTAAACATATTAAAATTATAGTATTAGTTAAGAAAGGCTTAAAACTGGATACTTTGTTTGTTTGTGTGTTTGGTTGTTTTATTTCCTTTTTGCTAAGCTTTCTGCAAAGTTTTACTCTTCCATTCAGGCACATATTTACATTTTTCATAACATAAAGAAGCGCGGTAAAAATATTATTAGGTTTTTAAATATGGCCTAAATCAAGAAACAATTTAAATAAAATTGTGATAACTGTTTTAAAAAGACATGCAAATATAATACGAAAATGATCTTACAGAGAAGGGAAAGTGTGTTTAATTGAAATGTCAGCAACATTTTGGCTCACAAAATATACTATCTCTCTAGTTCATAATTTTGTTTTCATCATATTGGTAAATATTACAGCATGTGTCAATATTGTTCTGTTAACCGCTGTATTCACATTTTTTGTCACCATCATTTGATTGTAGATGTGTTTGAAAAGTAATGAGTTGGACCTAAATGACACGGTTCGCACTGCTAGATCGTTCACCACTTTTCAGTAGGACATCGCATTTTGGAGCTGAAAGCAATATTCCAATAGGTGTGGAATTCTATCAATGACGGATACTATGTGCATTTAAAGAGGGCTCGGTGGTCGTGGCCATATTTAAATAGTATTAATCTTCTATAGAAGAAGATATTTTTTTTTTTAAATATGGACATCTGTATGATATGTTGCATGAATCCACAATGGTCAAACCGTGTCTGGTTTACATACTACCGGTTTTGGCTGTTAAAAGTGAATATCTTGCAAATATCAGTTCGACAAAACAGTTAAGACGAAGCGCATTTCTGATTTTAAAAAAATGTTTGTTTACAAATTGCAATAAACTTTGAATTTATGAAAATTTGAAACAGAAATTCATAGGACCATCAAAAGATCAATCGCAAATCGCAGTGTTTTTGTTCTAATTTTTATTTGGACTGAACAGGAAAAAAGTATAATAATATTTTTATTGATATGATAGAGAGGTTAAGCAGACCAACGGATACGCGAACTTGAACGTGCAGGTCACAAGTTGGAACTACGCTCACGTTACTTGTCTTGTTTAATAGTTGTATAGTGTACCTGTACGTGTTAATGTTTCAATGTAATTCTAAAAGTTCTCTCCTTTTAATCTAAGAAATTTAGTTACAGTCGAAAATTGAGAATTATGCATGTGTTAATTTTTTTATACATCATTGTTTATATATGTACATGTATATTTGTATTTATCACAGATGAATAAAATAACAGAGCCATTGCATGTTTTGGAGGAAGAGATACGTGTATCAAAACTCCAATAACATACTAAATTTTAATGAAAATTTATGTTTGTTGATATCAGTATTCGCATTTAATATTCAGGCTTAAGAAAAATAAACACATTTGTTAAAATGATTAGCTAACAGGGAAACAGAAGCTACAAGTTCGACCTTACAGGTACTTTGCAATTTATACGAATGTTCATTCGGGTGCATACGTGTAGAAATTCGTCATTACACAAACTGATGACGTAATGCATATATTTTCCTTTCTACACGTACACATCCGCGTACACGTTAGTTTGCTAAACAACTCTAATCAAGGAATTTATGCAGATTATTATCTAATTTTTGGTGATTTTCTTCGTTTCCGTTATCAATTTTTCACAGAATTCGAGCAATAAGTAGGAAATATGACTTTGCATAGTTGCCCCTGAAAATTTACACTTGTTTAAATCAAGCGCCACCCTTACGCGAGATTTGCCACCCTGTGATAAAAGGACTTTGATATCCGACCGCTTTAACCTTGGAATTCTCAAATCGAGAGGAAAGCTATTATGGCGCATGATCTTTATGTTTTGACAATGTACTTTGACAGCATTCAATTAATTCATTATATACATGTACGTCAAAGATGTGTTGAATGCTTAACCCGGTAAACTGCGTTTCAGCGTTATTTGTGATTGGGAAAAGGTCTCCTTTTATATAATATACAAAAAATAAAAAAAACGCATGACCGAATAGCGCGTGCGCGCGCGCATGTGTGTGTGTGGGGAGGGGGGGGGGGGGCAGGAACCCTGTTCTTCATTTACCATATTCTTAAGCATTTAAGTATGACTTTGAACCCGTTTTAATTAAATAGTTGAGGAAATGCACTTTCCTTTTATTCCAGTTTGTAAGACGTTTCGGTAATCACATACTATCTGTGTTTAAAAGGGCTACAAAAGAAAATGTCCTTGTTTACCATAGAAGCTTTTTTACAGGTAAACTACGCACTCCATAAATCATTTTTTTAAAACGATGCAGCCTATAAATTTCACTTTGCTACAGACGTTTTTTACATTGAGTTGTTTATACTCGGTTATTCATTGATGTATTTTAATTATTATTTAAACAATTTAAAATTTTTATGATACCAATGAATACTCTACTAAATATTTTTTTTCGAAAGGACATTAGTATCAATTTGTTTCGGTTAATTTCTACTGCAAATAATACAAGGTTAATCCGCTGGTGATTGAATTTTTGTTTTTAGACATAATGTCTCGTTAATATTCTAATAAATTCATAATGTTAAAAAAAAATCTAAAATCGAGTGCTTAAATTAAAGATAAGATGACATTCACTTTCTTAAACGTTAGTGAAACCGTTCTATCAAATAACAATTCACAAGGAATATAAAATTCTACACTGCTTACCCTATTCATTCTCACTCCCGATGTTGATAAAGATTCCGTACTCAACATATTTTTTCCAGAGTCAGACATGGGAATATCTCATTCCATTGTGAAAGAACGGCATATATGCTTACACCAAGCGTTCAAACGAAAGACACCGGCTTACGTTTACCGACTTGTATGCACACGCCTGTGCGCTGTGTAATTGCAGATTTCAGTTTTTAAAAAAAACTTATCGTCGATATGGACGATTTAAATCTCCTCTCCTATTCATTATATCGAATCTCGCATTCTTTTTAAATACAGCCCATATGTGTATCAATAACTTCGTTTTCTGAAAACAAACCCATTTGAGTCAGAAGTTTACTCGGCTTTAAAGCTCAGTGCTCACAAAGAAATCATTGATTCTGTATTGATCTCTTCTTTCCGCGAAATACCAGTACTTTCGGTTTAACTTTTACACAAAATATTAATGTTAAAACTAATTAAAATTTGAAAATATTCAGTTCTCTGACATTCTTAGTAAAAAAAAACAAAACAAAACAAAAAAAAAAACAAAACCAAAAAAAAAAACAAGTTTGTATGACTTTACACCGGAACTTTTTTTTTCTTTTTCTATACAATATCTGCGTAAAAGTTTCTATTCCTTAACGACATAAAAAAGGAGGGCGGTTAAAGTTTGTTAGCCTATATAATTTACCTAAATTCGTTTTGTTTTTAGAAAGAATTTTAATTTAAAAAAAAAATGTCTGGTCTACATTGCTTGAACGGTCATTTTTTTCAGAAGGACATTGGTTTTTTTGGAATTGATAGCATTATTTCTCTTGGGTTAACGGTCATTATTTTTCCTTAAGACAGTGTATTTTGGAACTGAAATCCTTACGGGGTGATATAAAAAGATCATTGTCAAACATAACTGCTAAATAGAGCTGTGCAGTATTAAGTATGCTTCGACATTTTGAAAGATTGTGTAACATATTGATCTAAATTAATGTCTTACATGTATCACGATTAAATCGTATATAAAAAGCAGGATATTATTGAGGAAACAAATGATTCAGCAATACCCCGTGAATGGGTGTTGTTCGTTTGTTGGGTTTTTATCATCAATGATGCTTTATCGGTTTTGTTATTAAAGTAAAGTAAAATGTTAATCATTCTTTGTGAGTTCTCCTTTTTTGATGAACTTATTAATACATCACTTCCTTTCCTCGGGTATCGACCTACAATAAGACACGTTTGAGATTGTGTAAGGGATTTTTAAAGCTCAAATATATGTATAAGAGTAGCAAAAAATGTGAAAATCTATGTAAGAATCACAAGAAAATCAAAAGATTCCGAACATCTGTAAACAAATACAGGGTTAGATACAAACAGACGACTGTACGATTGATTTGCAGGTGACCTACGATACAAAATGTTTTTACTGCCGTTTGCAAGGCAAGTGTACGTTTGGTGCACGCCTGTTGTAACACAAAGGTGCAGTGCATACGGGTATCGCACGTTGCAAGTGCCAATACGACTTTAAACTGTATTGGACTCCTACAACCCGCACGGCAAAGGTCTGTTTGTCTTACGTTGCACTCTTGATCTCATCAACACGATATTTATACTACGAATCACAGGGGTCAAGCCCGTTTTAACATTAGTTTCAATGTAACCATAAATAAAGAAAGGGCTCGAACTCTGACCCAGATAAAAAAAAAACTACCAGCTCGCTTCAAAAGCCTAACAAATCAATTAATTGTTTATATACCCGCAATATGCATGTATTATTCATAAAAGTAATCTCTGAGATACACTCATGCCGAATTTCAAGTTGATGGGTCTTAAAATAGCCAAGATATACGTCAATATTCTCTCGAAGTCGCCAGTTTATTTTTACTCGGACATTTACCGGTCCAGGGCTCACGATGGGATTTTGCCTATGACAACAGCAGTGTTGCAACAAGTCGAAAAACATTCGCACTAATCTTTTAAAATCTCACATCAAACGTATGCTACTACATCCTTAAATTCCAATAAAATTCCTTAAATACTCTCCGGACTGAACTTTTACTCTACAGCCACATCAACTTCTGACCAGACCGGCCATTGTGATAGCAAATGTTAAACTCAGTTTCATTGTTTAATATTCCTGATTGTCCAATCAGAATTAGTCTTTCTCGAAAACGTCAAAATGGCTCGCCCTGTCAGAAGTTAATGTGGTTGCAGAATAAAAGTTCAGTATGGAGGGAATTAAAGGAATTTTATCGGAGTTTTTGTATGTAAGTAGATTAATAAGTAATTAAAATTAATGTTAAAACGGGCTTGGCCCCTGTTCTACGAATAGCCTCGGTATCCAAGACTGTCAAAACATGTAGCACACACATGAGCGCCAAACGTACGGCAAATTGTGACTGAGGCGTAAAGATGCCAATTTAGGTTTTTTGCACAAAATCTACAATAGCAAAATTATTCATTTTTCACCGGATGTAATTAACACCTAGATTTTCTGCGAAGATTCAAGAAAACAGACCGTCTGAATTTCTTCGCAGCACTGTTAAATAAGGGGAATGTTTACTATGACGTCACACAAAACAACAAGTCGTCACAAATGTTAATAAATAAAGTAATTTTCGATTTTATGGGTACGAAAATATTTATCTACATTTACATTTACAAATTACCTATGTTGGCAACTTTGTAGTCAATTAAGTCCAACTACGATAAATATAAACAACTGACTGCTCGCGTTGACTGGTCGAGGTGACGTCATACTGAAAATGGTGACTCATATTTTGTGTAGAGAGAGGCATATCAGTTAATCTTTTAACATGGAAAGACGCATTCATAAATGAACAGAAAATAGTTTTTAAACAATTATCATACAATTAAATTTTTATTCATAAACTTTCAATTAATCTTGTTTTGATTCGGCAGGTGATTATTTTTTAGAACGTGTGTTATTTTTTTTCTAGAGTGTTTACTGTACAAGTTTGATGTTTTTGAAATCAGGAAGCCTATCTAAATCCGCTTGCATGCACTAAACAAATCATTACGATCTTTTGGATATGCATTAAGGGATTGTTTAATTCATTAAAAAATAAAATTTGATTCATTAAAAAGTGCTGCTGCTTTAACGAAATCTATCGAATGAATTCATAAATACGTAAACTATTAAGTGAAGGTCATATAAATTCCAACCTGAGCTCATTTCTTTGATATTTATTCTAATAAAAAAAGAACTTTACACATAGCAGCAGTACTTTTTAAAGTCTACCTGAAAAGTAGAATTTAATTTTCATTTAAATTATCAATTCAAATAGGTGTATATTGAAATTTGTTTATGACCTCCATTCGGGAGAATTATCAACAAATGTCACGTGAATATCCATTCAGGGGACCACACTAAGTGTCATACAAAGAATTATTTACTAAACTGTTTCATTTTATACTACATTTATATATATATATATATATATATATATATATATATATATATATATATATATATATATATATATATCATGATAAAATATCTTTACATAAATATTTTGTAATAACTGATGCATCGTTTTATGAACATTTAAATCCGCTGATATTTTCATAGTCAGCCTTAACAGTGCTGCGATCACAAAATGCAAAGTTTCTTAAATAAATGCTCCAAAACCTAACTCTTAAAAAGTAATCAATTCTATAAACAATATAAGGTAAATCAAAGTACCTAAAGTACTGAAAAGCGGTAAGTCGGGAAGAAAGTGTTAAAAATATAACGATTGATATGAAAATACCTGGTAAATGTAAAGAATCATATTGTTCGTTATTGAGAAAAATGCACTTACTCAGAATTCTAAAATGATGTAGAATTTGGATATGTCCCAGTTACAGAATGCATATTTTTTAAAATGATTCATGCATGCTGTCGTATTACAGTGAACACAAAATGCTAATGACTTTTAAAAAAATCAAAGTAAAAGCATTTCGCAATTAATGTAAGTGTATCTTAATTTTTGAAGCATAGAATGAGTTATCCATTTGACTGTAAAGTCAAAATTTCCAATATAACAATCTGCCTTAAAGCATGTTTAAAAAATGCTTGATTTTAAAATTTTAGCAAATTTCTGGAAATCGAGATCATTTGTAGCAATTTTGTAATGATATTGCTTGTTAGTTTTAAGCAGATTTCGCTACTGTTTAACAGAGCAACAGAGTGCATGCTTCTTGTGAAGAAAATAAAGTAAAATACGATTGTCGCCAATAACATCGATCAAATGATGATTAATATTTATTTATGTTTATTTGCTAATTATCATCATTTCTTTATTTTTACATCTAACTACTTCCAAAATAAAAATAAAATGACGAACACTAAAAAATACACTGGCAAATTATGGTACCAATATTATTGCAAAATAAAAGCCAAAACGTTTTGACAAAAGTTAGATAATACTAATCGCATTACAGATCTGCCTTGCATGGAATTCTACTTATTCTTCAAAATATAAGCTTTGGTATTCGAACAATATTTCCAGCATTATTTTACAATATACCATTCAAAGACATTACCTGATGTTAGAGAACCAAAATGGAGTCGCTTCTTTTCATTTAAGCATCATCTAAACGGTCTCCTCTGGGGTATATTTTAGGGTATATCATTGAATTTGATGACGTCTAGCTAACATCTCATCAGACGTAAATAATATCGTGTTTTAATAAGTTTCATTAAAAGGATGTTGTCATGGACGCCTATGCACATGTCACGACAGTATTTCACGGTTGGTTCGCGTCTAAACCTAGCTGAGGATAAACTATTCCCGAATTCTCCTTTAAATTTAGACCGTTTCCTCTTGCGACAGGGGCTACCTTTTTATGGATGAAAAAAATGTGTAATATGTCTGACTATTCACGTTTTGTAATAATGCGATCTAGGTCATTGTTTGTGATGTGTAATGTTTTTTTATGGGAAGAAGGGTGATGAGTATTTTGCTTGTGGTCCTGGGCTTTTCAAACACACGTGAAACTTCGACGTAAACAAACTCTCGTGCCTTTCTGGATGTACCTATGCTTAGCGCTTTAAAAAGAATTGTAAACGCTAACACCCGTTTCCCGCCTACCCTTTACATCCATATATTTCGACATTTGTCATATATTCTTCAAAAACAAATTTATCTTCTGAAAAGTATGTTGAATTCCTGATTAATCTTAATCTTAATCAAAAATAAAATTTGTAGTCAAATTATTAATTCTTAAACAAAAGTTTTGGTTACGGAGGGGGGGGGGGGGGGGGAAATTCATTGAAATCGATCTCTAAGAGTGAGGATAATATTAATTAGCGGGCGATATGTGCATAAAAACTTAATAATCTCATGTTTACGTTAGATATTAAAGTAAAATTTCGTTTTCAATTCATATTTGTTAATTATTTTTCAAAAATTTAAAATGGAAAATTCTTCTTTTTTGGAATGCATTTAGGTCTGTAGATATACCCCCCCCCCCCCCCCCGAGACCCTTTGGTATATATATGCTTAATAAAAATATATAAAACCCCTCAAAATCAATTTTTGTTTCACGGGAGGGGGTGTTTCCGGGTTTTTTCTATTATGAAATGAGCTATTTTAACCCAAAATACAAAGTTATCACTTTTTGTATGACCAAATCATCAATACATAATGAAAATATACATAAAGGTTTCCATTATTATTAGTCCCCTACCGGTTTTCACCGGAGGGGACTATAGCTTTCCTCTGCGTCCGTCAGTCCGTCTGTCCGTCCGTCTGTCTGTCCCACTTCAGTTTTCCACACTTTTTTTCTTTATGCGTTTGAAGAATAATATGAAATTTGCTGAACAGCTTCAAAATGTCAAACTACAAATCGAATTTACACTTTTATAGCGTCTGGTTGACATATTTTCGAGAAAATCATTTTTTTATATTCCAATTTTTAGGTCACCTGAGTCACTCAGGTGACCTATTGCAATTGGTCTTCGTCCGTCGTCGTGCGTCGTGCGTTAACAATTTTACATTTTTAACTTCTTCTTGAAAATTCTAGGCCAATCGTTACCATTTTTGTTGTGAAGCATCTCAATGGTAAGAAGAATCTAAATTGTGAAATTCATAGCTCTACCACCCCTGGGGTGCCACGGGTGGGGCCAAATATGCAAAAAAAGTCAAATTTTCAAAAATCTTCCTCTCTACTTCCACACACGTGAGGAAAAAACTGAATGCATGGTTATGATGTCCATGAGGCCCTCTACCAAAATTGTGAAATTTATGGCCCCTGGGTAAGGGGTTCAGGCTCTAGGGTGGGGCCAATATGGCCAAATAGTAAAAATGTAATAAATCTTAGAAAATCTTCTTCTCTACTCTCATATATATTTGTTAAATATTAAAAGCATGATTATGATGTTCATGAAGCCCTCTACCAAAAAAGATAAATTCATGACCCGTCGGTCAAGGGTTCAGGCTCTAGGGTGGGGCTGTTAGGCCAAATAGTAAAAATGTATTAAATCTTAGAAAATCTTCTTCTCTACTCCCATATATATTTGTTAAAAACTAAATGCATGGTTATGATGTCCATGAAGCCTTCTACCTTAATTGTGAAAGTCATGACCCCTCGTTCAGAGGTTCAGGCTTTAGGGTGGGGCCGATATGGCCAAATAGTAAAAATGTATTAAATCTTAGAATCTTAGAAAATCTTCTTCTCTACTCCCATTTATATTTGTTAAAATCTAAATGCATGATTATGATGTCCATGAGACTCTCTACTAAAATTGTGAAATTCATGACCCCTTTGTTAGGTGTTCATGCTCTAGGGTGGGGCCAATATGGCCATATAGTAAAAATGATTTAAATTTTAAAAAATCTTCTTCTCTACTCCCACACATGTTGGCAAGAAACTGAATACATGGTTATGATATCCACTATCTCCTTTACCTAAATTGTGAAATTCATGGCCCCTGGGTCAGGGGTTCAGGACATGAGGGGGGGGGGGGGGCAATATGGCAATAAAGTGTTAATGCATATTATGTTTAAAAATCTTCTTCTCTATTCTCACACATCTGTATAAAAAAAAACCGACTAATAATTATGTTTACCAGGAAGTCCTCTACTGAAATTTTAATTTTCATGTCCCCTGGGGTATGGGTTTTGACTCTAGGGCAGGGCCAAAATGGATGTATAGATGTTAATGCATATAACGTTAAAAAATTATCTTCTTTACTCCCACACACCTGAAAGGAAAACTGAATTCATTATTTTGTAGACCAGATCTTTTAGTTTTTCACCAAAATTATAGGTTTCAAGGTTCTTTTTTAATTAAATGTGGTTGTCATTACAAATTATAAATTTTTCTACTCCAGTATGAAACCTAATTAATTATAGATGCAAATATGAGACTCCATGACAAGTTTGTGTATTGGATATATGCTACTCAGGTGACCGTAAAGGCCAATTGGCCTCTTGTTTAATGTTCGGGTTCGATATTCTGCATAACAGTGCATTGTTTTCACAAACCGGTAGGGGACGTGTATTGCTTATGCAATACTCTCAGAATGCTTGTTAAAAATAAATTTCATTAAAGAATTTTCAAAAATGACTTTTAGTTAGGAAGGTACACAATGCTATTGTTCGCAGTCCTATGTTAATTGTCTTAATCCACTTCAGCATCGACATACACATCTATAAGCTTATATATAAGTATTTTTGGAAAACATCTAGAGATTCTTGACACTATGAAAATACTATTTCATATGAAAGACAAACATCAGTAAAACAAAACAGAGATAAGCACTTTGAAATTAAAAATATATTTTAACACACTGGATACTGGTCTCTTTATTTTACTTTCAAACATAGCATAGCTTACATCAACTTGTTATTTTTGCTGTTCCTCAAAAATCATTACAGAAGCTTATTTAACATATGTTCATTCCTTATATTTTGTTGTTTATTTTTAGTGCTGTAATTCTTTGAAAATTTCTTTGATATGCTTCATTGTCTGCTTTGATTTTGTTTTCTTTTTTCACTGCATCCTTACAGCAAATCTCTGGAATTGAAACAAGCGTGTTACTAGTACATCTTTATGTTCAAATTTTCTTAATAATTGTGTTTTGGTATGTTATTATTTGTAATCGTACACAATATACTATTGTCCCCATCAGTGGCGGATGCAAAGGGCGACACACCCTAAATTGTCAAAATGAAGTTAAATTATACTCATTCTGGCAAAGAAAATGTACAACTTGCGAGTCTTTATTATCTACATTTTATAAACTCGTGAGAATTTTCTATTTTAGACCAATTTCAGCGATGCAGTATGGAGAAAACTCGTGGGTTAAATAAATGTTGAAACTTACGTAGAAAACCTATTTTAGTTACGCTCTCATTTGGTTCAAATATAAACAATCACTCACCTTTAAGTAATTTGTTATATTAGCTTGTGTTTTTAACGACTCTTCCATGTTTATTATGATACAAGTACAATTCGTTATCTTTTTTTAAAACTTCATTTACATCGTCCCATAGAACTGGATTTCTTTTCAAAAAACTGATAAATCTACGGGTCTTTAATCTACAAACCTTTTAACTTGTGAAATGTTTTATAACTTTTTAGTATAATACGAGAAGATATCACTAAATTAAAAAAAATAAATCATTTTTACCTTTCAAAATCTATAGAATACAGGAGCTCCAGACCCCCTTCCAAAAACGTCTGCCCCCCCCCCCCCCAACTTCAAATCGTGGATCCGCTCCTGCCCATTACAGGTATTACATCAATGTATATTTCTTTGTTTTCCATTTAAATTATGAATGACAGCTGAATGACTAAAATCGCATAAAGCTCTACGTCTTTTCGCCAACTTTTCGAAATGATAATAATTATGACCATCAAACCACTTTCTTCTTGCTTTGTAACATTATGCTGATAGCCTGGAAGTAACTATTTGGGACCTCACCTCTGCACTTTTGTAGGCAACAACCCTTTCTTTCCGGTAAACAGAAGCATCGGTAAGGCATGAAAAACAGGTTAAATGGAGACGGTATTCGCCATTTGTAGTCATTGATCACGGTGTATCTCTCAAAACGCCATAGCTTCTCCGAGTCATTCTGAACCCTCTCAAAAGTGTAGCTAAAAAGAAAGGTATCATAAGGATGAAGACAATTGTTTATAGTTCATACAATTTAAAATCCTCTTTTGGGCTTCAAATTTATATTTCGTTATTTAAGATATTGATAAAACATTTCGCCAAATCATCAAAATGAGGCATATTCTAACTACTAGTGGTATCAGGGGCAATTTAGTTAAAATTGAGGTGAATTCGTACTTTTTACAAGCATGGTCTCATTGGTACTTAGTTTCTTCACCATATTGACGCAAAATGTTCTAAATTGTAATGATCTTTTGCCCTTGTCAAACTGTTGTTGTTTTTTTTTAATTCAAATATCTTCTTTGAGTAGTCTACACGTAACCAGGGAGTTTTCTGACCATAAGCTACTTTATAAGGAGTATTCGATTATTTGACATTAGGTATTAAAAATATTGAGTTCAGTATTAAAAGTATTAATGAAAGAATTATGTTATTAAAACAAATATTTATTAAATATATATTTAGAAATATCAAAAGGAATGCAGATTGTGACGTCAAAGTAAATGCCGTCCTCATATCGCATAAGATTCTGACAACAGACTGTTAACATATCCATGAAAAATAAAACGGAACGCCTTAACATACCCGCGTAAAAAAGTTTGATTTGTAGCAGAATGACTTGAATTGTATAAACATGGTGTTTTTTTCCAAAGTAAAACAAATATATTTGGCGGAGAAATATGGTAAACTGCAAAACAGAAATAGCAATAACTAGACAGTTACGGAGGAAAACTGACACATGTATAGAACTGTTTTGGCTTAGGCAAAACAGGTTAAACACATAACTATGTTATTTTAAATAAATACTTGCAAACAAAATTTCTAAATTTCATATGTTTATCATATCACGTTGATATTACGTCAAAATATATTTTTACGCCTTTTTAACTTGTCTAAAGCATGTTGCATATAAATACTCTCTTACGATTTGTGATAGTATCATTTCATTCGACTCGATGTGTGCCTTTACTACCCCATCAAGGCTCAGGCATCGGAAACAAAAAGCTTGTTTTATAAAAGTTATATATCACCAATTTCGATTGAATGATCCTGTATGTATTTTATTCAATATTTCTTTATCATTGTTATATTAAGAACATTTTTTTTTTATATTGCAGATTTTGATTAGTGATTTTTTGCTGCCTAGTAACTTTTCAATTTCATTATATTGATAAATGACATTTTCATTGTTATCATACCAAATTATCAGTAGATCAATATTCTACAAATAAAGTTTATATGTTTCTTAAATAAATAAATAATAATTCAAAAACAATCCTGAGCGTTAAGATCAAATACTATATCCAATTATTTATTTGTGTCTGCCTCTTTTATCAAAGCATGGGTAATAGTTTCATGGTTCAATCTATGTTTTAGGGAGATTTGAATAACAACTATTGATATTTGAAATATTTTCTTTCTTCTATGGACAAACTGAAGAGCAAAAACTATATTTTCCATAAAATGTAATATTTATGACGCCATGATGACCGGTCGAGGGTAAGGTTTGACTGTTGTATCTTCTAACATATAAGCCATGTTATGTTTAAATAAAAATATAACTGTAGTGACTTTCAAAACTCCGAATTAAAAAAAAAAGTAAATAACATTGCTCAAAAAGTGTACAAAGATTTAAATTTTGTTGATACGTGATCACATTTTCCGGCGAGTCCTTTGCGCTTCACAGAATTCACAGAATTTGATTACTGGTGCAACCAAACTCTATTTATATTGACAATTTTTTATTACTTAATTGACAAACACATTACAATTACCTGAACATGGCGATAACAAGGTTGACCAACAGGAGATTGGAGAACAACAGATAGATCGCCGCTACAGCTTGTACAGTCCAGTCTTCTTGTGGACATCGATTGATGGACGTGTCAGACTCCCATACAGAGGTCACGTTTGTGCAATCTGATTGGTCACTTCCTATTGTTAATAAAAACTAATTGAATGAGTTTTATTAAACATGCATTCTGATAAAACTGATCAAGAAAAACGATGGAAAGCAGTAATAGTGTAGTAAAAGTTTAAGTGGATGATGTATATCATGTACACTTTTAAGTGAAAATAAAACTTCTGAAAAATAGTTTATTAAGTAAACAGTTTTGTATTTTATTATCGATTTTTTTTATTTTCTCCACAATCATTACCATCAAGTTGATCAAGATTCAACTCTGCGTAGAGCTGCCAGTATGGGTAGTATATGATGGTCCATATCCTCCAGTTGGTCCAATCACCGCTCCATATTGTCTGGTGGTCTGGCCAGAGGTTTGCATGGTAATAGATTCCAACTCCTAGTACCACAAAGACAGCAATGGATAGGAAACCGAGTAGATCCTTCAGCTAAGATGACATTAAGTTAATCAACTAAAGCTTTTTTTCTTGTTGTATTAAGTTAATGATATAATTAAGCTACGATTTGATGTTTTGTGTAAACAATATGGGAAGGAAACTTATATGCATACCATTTCCTTAATCATAAGCAGTGTAGGTCCAAGTTTTCTAAAGACAAGAAACACTTCCAGAAACCTCAAGTACATAACTAGAAGAGAAAGGCCAAACATTCGTCTGGAGACAATGTACGTATCTGTTATTTCAAGGTAATAGACAAGGACCGCTGCTATAAGTAAGAAATAGGACAGTAGATCCACCACATTCCAGAAGTCGTACAGGTATCTTTTCGCACGTGACCATTTACTTCTGTGAGAACGACCTCTCTCTTCCAGAAAACCCTATTATAAGTATGATACCAGTAAGATACGAAATATTATTTTCGACAAAAAAGGGTTTCTTTTTTTATGGAACCAATTTTGCAGGTGGGAACAGTTACATTATATTAAAAAAGATATGTATTGAACAACTTCAGTTTTATATCAACTATCATAAAGAAAATGATCTAGTTTAAATGATAAAGAAGAAGTTATTGAACTCTCAATAATATTGTAAATATTCATAATCTTACAAAACAGCTGATGAGTTTTTCAGAGAAATCCCCAGCGCCCCATGCATATACAATGTACTCAAACAACTTGCCAATATTCTTCTCGTAATATTTGGTGCTAATGCTTGTGAGTACAAATGAGCTATAAATCACGAGCATTATGAAAAACATCACCTAAAAAAATATAAACATACTGTTAATCAAATCTGTATGAATACGCTTTCACCAGAGGACTAAAAAGGCCCCAAAAATAACATGTGGGTTTTTCCTACTGTTTATGATTTCATTTCCCTTTAAATGCGGTTTATGTTAAAACCGAAATCCAGATATGAAAACTGTTCAAATTAAATCAATGTTTCACCAATTAAAACACTTGTTATAAAAAAACAAAACACAGAAATTTTATACATTCGTTTAAACAACATATGTCAATGCTATTTTGATATAGTTGTTACTAAATAGTGAATTGTCTTGATTTGTTTTGAATGCAATGTTTGCTCATTTCATTTTCTACTTACATAATTAAACATATACTTTGTTAATGGTGCCGAAAGGAACATGCGAGGCTTTCTGATTGCAGACTGAAAAATAAATGATCCAATCACTTTTTATTTCATATTTTTTTTAAAACACTTTTAATTTTATTTGATTACATTGGGTTCACTCATATTTATAGGCAGGTCTTGACTGGACTGCCATTTTTAACAATCACCGATGGTCCTCTCAAGACTTGTTTACCTTCAAGAAAGGTTTCAAGTCAGGGGCCAAATTGTTATACCACTGTCTGTTCATATTCTTCTGAGAACACGTATGAGCTACTACATCGTACATAAAATTTTCGTAAGCAAAGGTGAGAGGACAAGAGTGAATCCCCCAAATGTCTGCCTCTGTGTCCATCAAATCAATGGCTTGTTCTGCGTTTTCATCGTACATTCTATCCATAATACCAAGGCACCGTTGTTCAAACAATCTACGAAAAATAAACATGATCACTATGTATGAACTGAATTGTTTACCCAATTCGATTCATGCCTTTACCAGCAATGTTTGCTGAGCAGTTTAATTTAAAGATCGTATAAAACATTGTATAAATCATTTCATTTCAATCCTATCTTTAACAAATTCCCACTCCGTAAGATATGATACAATCATAGGTACTACTAACGCGTATTAGACCGCCAATAGCTTACATAATGGACTGATTCCGGTTTATACCAAGTACTTACTTTGAATGTTCCTCCAAGTCATTCGACAATACTTGTTCTTTGACATTGTTCGCTTTCTTTGATAGCTTTTTGAGAATAGCCGAACACACTAATCCAGTCACTTCAACAGATAAAATATTGATTTACATGATTTAGTGGTTCGAGCACATGTATCAATATGCCACAAAATACAACGTATGTGAGATAATTATCTACCAACTTATTCACTTATGCTGTATCTTATACTACTTATGAAATACATGAGGGCATAAACTTACATAGATGGTTTTTTCCTCTCAGCCAATAAATTTCAGCCAATTCCTTTCGATTTGCAAAAATGGCCCAAAGTAAAATGAGAGAAATATTATCGTCCTCTGTGGATGAGTCTTTTGCGAATTCTACAGGATAATTAATGTAAATGGAAAACGTCATTATAGGTTCATGTATTTTGGATTCAATAAAAATACAGCAAATATGTGTTTTCTTTTTCTATGAAGGATGAACCATTTACAAAAGTACAATCCAATGAGCTTGTCAAAGAAATATGCAATCATGGTGACCATGACGATTTGCACGCCTTTGTCTAAACTGAGTAATTTCAATAGTTGAACCAATCTTAATCTATAATGTACAATGAAAACCAAATCAATGTTCATTTTTAAGGAAATATGTAAAATATCATGAAAAAAATTACTTTCGGGGGGTGAAATTTTTCATTTAAAGGTTATATTAGAATATGTTTTTCAGTAATCATGCAAATAAACAAAGATCACATATATTCGGATCTATTTATTAAATCGTGGTTCAGGAGATATTTTTGCGACGTCAAGATAATGCATACAAAAAGAAAAGCTGTAATATGGATACATGTACGCCGGAGAACTCGTAACCATGTGACAAGATGTTTATATCTGTATTTTATCCTTGATGCAGAAACATATTTCTGGCGATATTTAACTAGCAAGAAGTTTCTTTTGATAAGTATCAATTTATGGAACATGGATGTTCATTAAGGCATATAAATACAGATGTTTATGCAAACTATGTGTGTTCAGGTCGTATAAGATAAGTAACAGTATTTATAAGTTATGTGCTGCCCTGCTCAGATAACTGAATATATTTTTCTGTAATTTTTAATTAAGAGAAAGAATAATAATACATCAAGGTGTTTTTTAATCTTTTTTTTTAAAATGCATTTTAGTTTCTTTGATTAGTAGTAATTTCCAGTAGTTTTTGTTTTCATATTTTGTTATCTTACACGAAATCAATGTTAATGTCCAAAGGATTTCTGACATCTATCCAATATTTTATATTTTTTTAAAATCTATTTTGAGTGAGATGTCTCACCGAGAAATCTCAAATATCTCAATGAGTTTTGTTTTCAAAGTTTGCCAACGCTTTAATGATTCGAGAGTGTCTTTTTGGTAGTAGATCCATTATGACGTCATAATTGATTTGAAGAATCGGTTTCCAATACTTTACGGCTTTAAAGGAAACATGTAGAAAATTAACATTTTCTTGACATTTCAAGTTTAATCATGGGAAAAGTAATCCATATACTCAATTTTATATTATTTTAAAGAGGAAGTCAAAAGCTTGTTTGTGTAATATCGTTTTTGGAGAGACTGTTTGCATTTTAGATAAATTCTATTAGTCAAATATGGACAAAACTTATCCCTTTCATATTTCATTGAAAATGACAATTTCGAACATTATTTTTCATTGTGTTTACCAAAACGTTTAGCCCCGGTACACTTTATCAAACAAAGCTTTTGTTATGAAGCATCATGGAAAGAATTTATATCTTTAATTTTATAAACCTGTATGCACCTTTCATTTACTAGATCTTGACCTTAAGAAACTTTTATAGAACAAAGACATGTGTCTTAAGATGTCTTTTACGCCGTCATTTAGTCAATCGTCACTTATGGATCTCACGGAAGGCGTTTAAAAAATCAAGTATTTAATTCATGATTTAAGTGATTTTTTCTCGTTTGTCTGATAAACAAATAAGATAATAGATGTACACAATGATAGCGTTCATTTTATATTTAGTACTTAAGTTTATCTGTTTTCGGTCCTGAGACAAAAATCTTTGCCTCAGAAAGATCTCCGAAATGGTAAACAATAGAACAACTAAATTTGTGGAACGGTAGACCTATGCATGTAGATGTGTTTAACTATTTTGTTTTATTTGTCCTAACTTCCGTCACAAGAAATACTCCACAATATATTTTATCTTTTTCGTTTTACATGACGAACGTTTCAGTATAAACCTTCCATATGTTATAGCTTAAGATAATTAAAAAATACGTATGAAATGACTGTATTTTCGTGCAATATAATAGAAAAATAAATGTTATCGTGGGTACCGGTTCGCCTAAACAGTCCGTACACGTGTACAATGACTCTAAGAGAACCACTGCAATGTCACTATGGTACGAGTGTTCCATGGTACCAGTTCTACAAGGTAAAATCACCTAATACAAAGCTGAGGACAAATGGGCATGGGATTGATGTTTTTTTGTGACACAATGTTTGATATATTTTAACAACTACACAAAAGATTGGAGAGTTAAAAAGGTTATTCCAAAGGGTATTCTCGCCGTTTCACCTTCGTATCGTAAGATTTCTCGACATAGTGCTTCAGCTGATTTTGCCACAGGCAGGTGAAGTTCTTCTATCTTTTCTTCTATATATTTCTGCTGTTCTCCCACTTTCTTACTGTTCATTTTCATGACTTTAGACCTATACTTGTGACACATTCTTTTTGCGTGTTTCTCTTCGATTTGCTGAAAAAGTGCACTCTATGAAAATATTACTCTACATATATTGTCCTTTAAGAAAGAAAACAAATCCGTCCCTTAAATTATACATGTACATCTTATCATCAATCAGCGGTTTACTGTGGAATCATTAGATTTCGTGGTGGCTCAATTTTCGTAGATTTCGTGGGTACCTCTCATCCACGAATTAATATCCTCCACGAATAATTGTTAGGGTAATAAAGTCATATTTCGTTTTGTAGGTAAAAGAAAATACACGAAATTACGTCCCCACGAACCTATAAAATTTCAGCAATCCACGAAAATTGGCCCCCACGAAAATTAATGATTCCACAATAGATAGCTCTCTAAGATAGTCGGAATTGATGTATGTTTTAAAACACAAATAAAGAACTCAAACCTTCAATATCCACTGCATATGCAGACAATCTTCTGATTTAAATTTACAGTCTTTGCATGACACTGTCTGAAAAAGATTTCTTTATTGAGGAATTTATATGAGGAATTTATGTAGCTTTTCTTAAATTTGCGTCATATTTTTTAAGATACAAAAGTGTCTGAAACTCAAGAAAACCAGATAAGATTTTCGCATTTAATACTTTGCAAAGTAAACAGAGTCGTGAAAACGCTTATTATAGCATTGAATGATTTATTTTTGACGTCGTCGTGTCAATAACTGCCGTCAGGTGAGCAGACAAATTGAATAACGCGCGTTAGCGCGTTATGATAATTTGTCTGCCCACCTGACGGCAGTTATTGACACGACGACGTCAAAAATAAATCATTTAATGCTTATATTTACATTCCCTTACTGAAGTAATCAATTGTTTACTTAAATAAATCGATATAAAGTGCAGATCACGGAGGGAGTGCATAAGTAACAGCAAGAACAGCTGTTTTGTTAAACCGGTTTAAACTGGTTTTCACATAGACTGTTGAGATGAGATCGACGAGCATGAAAATATAATCCATGATAAATAACTCTTGAAATGTTGCTTTTAACAATAAAGTTCACTTTTTGTTTAATAATTATAAAACATGGTGTTTTGACAACGTTCATGATATACATTTTTAACCGATAACATAGAAATCACGGTTTAAGAACTATTTATGTATATTACTTGTAAATTCATACGCAGTGAATAGGTGTTGCAGTTAGAGGCATTTAAACATCACGGAATTTAATGGAAAAACACAGTAGAATGTAAATATATTAAATTATGGCAAACATAGCAGATATACAACAGGCTTTTCTTAAGCTTATCTTACCTGCTCATACAACTCTGGTAAATTTTTTGGATCAAATTTTACCCTCTGGTCCAGTAAAACTCTAACGTAATCACATCGGTTTGCTTTCAATGCTTCCAAAAGAAGCACCTGATAAAAACAGGCAATTCATAATAAATTTATCACATTCGGCTGTGACACTTATGTAATAAAACAAGCTTAAACACATGTTTAAGAATGTATTTATATATATTCAGTATAATATACTGAAGAACAGTTTTACTGATCTTACAGGTCCACATTCCTCCAAAAGATCTGATTCTTGCAGAAGCTGATATCCGAAATAGAAATACAATGGAAGCGACGTGGGAGTGGAGATTTTCGGATTCAACACGTAAGGTCTGGATTCCAATTTGAATCCTCCTAAAATCTGATATATAATCTTTTTTTCGGGGTTGACAGAGTTTCTTCGCAGAAGTTTCCAGGCTAGCGAAGACCCTTTTATCGTGGTTCCGTTCGTTTGAGAGTCAGGAATTGCCGTTTTAGGGCGCAGGTTATGTGAATTTGCGAACTCCAAACCTAATAAAAAAGTAAAGATTAATAAAACTGTCTTTCTCCAAAATGAGTACCTGATTAAGGCTCATTATAAAAAAAAAACACCAAGCTGCCCTCCCTTTTAAGTGTAAAACTGTGGTTCAGTAGTTAACTATCTGTTTAATTGCCCAAAGTAATCGCACTCTAAACGTATATAAATGATAAACAGGAGGGTCAAGACCGATGAGATCTTGTAAATTATTATTATGAATTATGAAATAATTAAACCATGAAATTTAGAGTAGTTCAACAGTTTTTTGTACAGAATGAATTAAAAACGACTAAATTTGGCAACAATTTTTAAAGGATGATTTTCCCCCTTAGAGTTACACCTTGCGTTAGTATTAACATTATTTCGTTTGATTTCGTTAAAAATTCATTCAAACACACAATGGTTCTTTTTAGAAAAGGAGACAAAAACAAATGGATTTCAATACAAGGAAACAATCTGTTTCATTTGTCTTAATTAAAATTCTTGGGTTTTTTTAGGTCTGATAGAGTAAAATGTCCTTTTGTTTACTAACGCCTTGTGTTATTAATTGTTGACAATATAAAAGTACATGGATAAAATTTAATATTATTTATCTTATGATAGATATGATCTATACTTAAAACATATAAATGCTAGTTCAACAGAATTGACAAATTGTGTTTGAATCTACAGGAAGTAACACGTTTCACTTAATCGGACCCTTTTGTTATAGTTGAAAGATTGTCTTCAATTTTTTAACATTGTTTGCAAATAAAAGCTATGGAAATATAATTTCAAAAACCTTACCATTAGCGTTGTTTCTTTGGAGAATATTCTCCATCGACCAACAACTGACCACAGCCTCCCCCACAATATTTGACAACATTAGTGGGTCATCTTGGTCAAGGTCAAATACTCCGACCTAGAAAAAATATTTCAAGTTACTTGTGAAAATCGACTCTGTCATCATAAATTCACATTTCAGTTTAGCTTTAACCATTTAACACGGCCCTGCTGGCTATAATATATTTATATATACGAGTTAGAGAGACATGCGGGTTCAAGTTTTCGGATATACACAAGATTTTATCTTAACCTCTCTGTCGATTACATGCCATATTAAAATATATTTAATTACATGTAGGTTATAGCACAACTACTGATGCTGCCATATCATAGTTTTATACCTAGTCCAATTACATATAATAGCATTTGTTTCTCTTCGCCGGGGTGTTAAGGAAGCATATGGGCAATTTAGCGTCTTATTTTGACTGTTATATTTAAAATCGTGAAATTAAAGAATTATTTTAAATAAAATCAAAAAATGAGTTTTATCCTTTAAAATAGATTTCAGTGCAAATAAAATCGGGTAGTACATTACTGCTACATTGTATAGCATTATCACGTGACAACATTAACTAGCTTGCGTCTATTCCTTCACATAAAATGAGATAGAACAACACTACCGGTACCCCGCGGTTTCCAAAATAAAATAAACATACTAAGTAAAGGCAAAACATCTCAGTTTAATCAAAACCGCTGCTAGAATTCTATTATCTTCTAAATTAACTAGCTATTCATCAGGCTCCCGTAAAACCTTCACAACTTTTATAAAGTTTGCACGGAAAACGTTATGTTGCATCAAAACTACACACAGCATGCGATTCTAGCAGCATTTTTCAATTTTAGAATTGATCAAACTAACGATACGTATAAATTTTCAAGTTCAATATACACGGGGTAGTGTTGTTCTAGTTGAATTTTTATATCGTAAGCAACGACAGAGGAAAGCCTGGCCGAGAAATAATAGCAAATTTACATACCTTTTAGCGAATGATTGATAAAACTAACATCTCTCCCAGTATTCTTATGTTCAGTTCTCAATAAATCACACCATAGTACTTTTTTGGAGTTCTTATATTAGTTATATTTTTAATATGTTTACAATGCATTCCGATCAAATTCACAAAACGTTTAGTCATGACGTCACCAATGTGTAAATCTACGTAATACAAACTAATTTCTGAAAAGAAAATTGTTTTCAGTATTTTTTTATTTGTTTATGGTCTACGTTTCGTTGCTTACATATTTGAATATGTACATGATAACTAAGATTTGTGATATCACGGAATTACATGTAACTCAAATTCCATATGCTTCCTTAATACCCCCGCGTTTTAACTGAACGCATTTATAAAAATTGATTTTTTTATTGCGATAAATTAGAGATTCGAACTTTGATTCAGTTTTCCTTTTCAAGTGAGGAATCACATACCAAATCTCTGTTTTCATCGATAGTGTCTAGATGTGCTTTTAGTTCACTATATTTCTTATCATCAAATCGGATGCCAAATAAGACGCTGGCCTTTTTTTTCAGTTGTCGTTCGCTAAAAACAACACAAAATACGTCAATGAATCATTTGCAATTCAATGCGTCTGTAATTATGATTTGTGGTTTTTAACATGTATTCTAAAAATGCAGAAACAATATTAAGGGATATGCATTCCTACAATAGTGATTTTCATTAAAGCGCTAAGCATAGCTCAGCGCTTTATTGTCGTTAGACTTCTATTTCCGGTGCAAGGAATAACTGCCCTCTATGAGCAGAAATATACATCATTTAAACTGGTAAGAGCTATAGGGAACCAGTTATCTGGGTGACGGAAATGGCCGAGTAGATACGATTGGTTTGCGGGGCTTACGTACATCAGCACGGGATGCTACGCAGTGGTGAAAAAATATAGTGCGTATTCAGAAGCTAAAATATAGAAAAATAAAATCAATTCTTTGCAAGAAAATGTCAAAAACTGTGATAAATTACTGTTCAAAAGGTATAATTTGTGATTTTAACATATCTTTTTTCAGGCAAGTATCCATATACAAGTCGTGTTCAGCTTTAATATACATCAGCTTAAGAAAGTAACATATATTTAAAGAAATCTGGCCTTCGATACTTTAAATTGATATTCATTAAACATAAACCAAAATTTCAATAAGGCTCATTTCCGCCTACGCTTGCACACAGTAAATTTTCTTCGAACCAAGCTAGGTTAACGCTTTTCAGTACTTTCAGTACTTTGATTTTTGAGTTGTCGTTCGCTACAAGCAAGGATGATAGGTTAATATGTCGTTTGCAGTTTAATACATATCTGTATTTATAATGTGTTTTTCTTGTTAGAGAATTGAAAAACAATATATACAATACTTTTCTAGAAAGTCAAAAACCAGGTCTGCTGCTTTTCCCGACCCCTTCATTATGATTACAGGAAGTTTATTTTTGAGCGCTTCTGAGATGTGGACGATAGTGTCAATGTCTCCTTCACATACAATTACTGCTATCGGTACAGGCATTTCTAAAATAGTAGTAAAATATGTCAGCATTGGACTGTCATAGAATATCCATATAAATAAATCAACATATGTATTGCATAAGGAACTATTTCAAATAAGGTATAACCATCAGAAACACATTATTACAAAATGGTTATAAATGATTCAATAGAATACGGATTAAATATATTATAGCATGAGAATCTATTTACATATACTTTTATCTTTTTTTTAGGGGGGGGGGGGGCATAACATTCTGTTTTATACATCAGTATGCCACAGCATTGCATACGACATATGTTCAACCCGGATTTTCTATCTCTAATTACACGATGTAATTTAAATAAAGATATTGATTAAATGACATTTAAACAGAGTGTCGGACACATGCATGAGATCCCCGATGTCCAGCTTAAATTCTACATCTACACAGAGAAATAATTTTACTGATGTCCATTTTCTGGCTGAAGAATGATACGTCTTGCTCGGAGACATATTTTTCAAACTCCAAAAGAAAACTGTCATCATCTTCACCATTGGTCTCGAAGTGAGGATCGGTTAAATATTCTGTTCGGAAGGCCTGTCATAAAAGATAGTCTTACTGATTTCATTTTTTGTTTATTGTTACATTAATATCGATAAAAAGGTTTAAATTTAAAGTTGACACAATAATTTGATTTGCAAATGTAAAATGATGTGTAAATTAAATAGTCTTATAAAAAGGCAAAGAAATTAATGATTCCCGAGGGGAGGCTTACTTGAAAAACTGTTGAAAAGGTTCTTAAAATATTGAAGAAAATTTACACCAATGCATCCATACCCCTTTTCTAGCTATGCTGATGAGTTTGATATGCCTGTTTGTATCATTGACACCAATTCCGTCTCCTGTGTTTTTATTCCCGAATTCCATGTCTCCATAACTCTGGTAGGCCTCCCTGACGCATCTTGAAACTCCTTTCTCATTGCCGCGGTACAAAATCCAGGTTTCTGGTTATAACATTATAAAATTTAAACCAGAACGATCAGTGATAATCAAATAATATTGCAAAGATCGAATACTAATAACAGTTTGTGTATTTGATCGTTTGTTTGTTTGACTTTCTTTAAATTGTGTTATACGTTTTTTGAACATGCATATTAGTTGTAAGAAAATGCAAACTCATAAATAAACAATTGCTTACCTCCGCCACTCTTTGCTGCCTCTATCAGCGCCGTCTGGAACACCGTTTTTGGCCAAGGTTTTGGGACAAAACTGTCTGAGTCACCAATCACAGAAAACACCATGGTAGGTGTAGAGTTGACTCCATTTTGGATTTTGTTCCATACCTCTTTCACTTTACTTGCATCCTAAATTGAATTTGTAAATAAAAATGATAATTTTATCTTAAAGTATACTATTCTCTTTAGATATTATCGCTTTTTACAAACTGTAAACAAAAAGACATATATTGTGAATTGAAAAGGCGTGAAAAAGTGGAAACGATGATAAAACACTAGAAAAACTGTGCTAAAAGGCATTTGCTCTTTAACAGTTTATTTTTATAATCTATTTTGTTTTGCCTCAATTTACGTTGTCAGTATATGATGTCGTAAGAAGTGTCAAAATATAACAATATAAATAACGTTAATATCTAAACAGAACAAATGATGTTTGTGGGACACCTATTCCCCTTCCTTGGGAAATATCTGCTAAGCAAAAACCGGGAACTTCCAAAAATTGGAATTATTGAAGTTCAAGGGTCAAAACTCTGTCACAAATTGATTGATCGTACGAAAATTTTTCTCAATCCAAGGGGCATAAATCTGTTTTAAAAAATTCTCGTTCGTACTATAAATCGCACTTGACCTAGATATTCTTTTGATCAACGTGTATACTGAATTTCATTACAGTATGTACAACCTCTGCAAAGAAAATGATTGAAAACTCCTAATGGACCGAATGACTGACAGACAACTGCAAAGCAATATGCCCTCCCTTCTTCGAGAAGGGTATAAACAAGCTGTGGTTTGAATAAGTTACGGATTGCAATCTTCAACCGTTTTTTTTAATTCAAAATGATGGTACCCAGTTTCGAAATAAATCAAAAAACTAAAATTAAAGAGTATACTAGTATTCAATCGAAAAATTCATTACATATTTTGGTTTCTTTTTAGACAATTATATCATATCAAGTAAAATTCAAACTTTTTAGGCCCTGCGAATGAGATCGAAAATGGTGTTAATTATACATGAGATAACTGTAAAAAAGAAAAGGACAGAGATTCCTCTGTATAATCATTTTGATATTTTTACTTTATTAATGATACCATATCACGATTGAGTCCCGTTACAATATTTATTACTCTACCGTCTTTCAAAGTTATTACTGAATTCTTTACCTTAAAAATGTATCATATTAAGTCATAACGTATAGCAATCTTTTCAAAATATAATCGTCGTTGTCATTTTTTATCCCCTATATAGATTTTCTCATTTGTTGTAAATAAAGCCCACGATATAAAGGAACTTGGAAAGGAGTTGAGCTCAATTTATTTCTTCAAAATTTCCTTCCAATGGTGAATATGAATGTTGTTATTGCTTTGTCAAATTTTGAACGTCAAATATCGAGCTACATGCAAATTACATAGAAGAGAATTCTTTGTTTTGTAAAGTTTTCATCTAATGTTGATTTTTGTTGTTGTTAAAATCATCTATGAACACATTGAATCAGTTAATTATGTTTGCCACAAGTTCTTTTGCCAAAGAAATGGTATTTTAATTCCTTTTTATTATTTGTTAACAAATATAAAACTCGAACTTATTTCTTTATTTAAAACATACAACGACTTCTTACCTCTCTATATCGCTTGTAACTCGACTTCTAACATTCAGACTTCATCATTAAAAACAGGTAAACAATTGTTATAAATATTTAAAAAAAAAATCATCAAGGTCCCTTTAATATTTAACTCGTACTCTGGAAACGACGATCTATATCCCATAGCAATCACACAACCAAAACGAAAAAACTGTATGAATGGTATTCAGAAAGGTCTCCGTCGGCAAACTTAGTTACAAAGTTGGTGTGTTTAAATAACTGCTCTGAAATATTTCATGCAAATCAATGTGAATGAATTGTTTAAAGAAATAAATGTTTCCTGTCTTTCATTACTGTGTTTTTCCAAAAAATAATTAAAAAACCCTACAAATATTAAATAATTCATTGAGATATTTACAGCCGGCTTCTACAATCGTGCGATAAAGAAAATGTAAGTTCTGTTACTGTGTGCAAGGTTATTTTCGCTCTTCCTAATTTTCGCCTCTCTGCACTTTCAAACAGTTATGCCCAATCTTTTAGGCCCACTCACAGCTGTGTTTGAAGAGAGATAATATAAAACATTGGAATTGACCCAGTTTTAAATTTGCCCGCTGACAAAGAAAATAAAACAAGGCGAATATTTCCCTGTATACCGTATCAATTTAAAAGATATACTTAAAATATTATAAATCTCAAGACATCGCTTCGGTATAAAAAAAAATATATTGTGAAATATTTTGCGGGGTTGTCATACAAACACAACGGTTTACATATAGGTATATACATATAGTATGTAAATAATAGAACAAAATATCGTTCATAATTAAAAACACATAATTATTAAAATGACAGAAAACTGCATAATCACCTAAAAATTGATCCAGGTGGAATATATTGTCTCAAGTAACAAGTTGAACGCATCTCAATAACATTTGCACCTTTAACACCCCCCCCTCCCCGCCTCTACCCGATATTTAATGCCCGTTTAGAGAAGGCATTTAAATATGCAACCTTACATTTTACAGAAGGCCTTTAAATATACAATCTTAAATTTTACAGATCATACTAGCATAATTTGTTTCGCACAGTAAAATGATCTTTTAAAAGCATTAATTCAATTCATTAACTTCGTTAATAAGTGCTGATTATTAAACCACTTTAACTGCATCTTAGACCAGATCTTGCAATCAAAAGTCCCAAAGGTTTTTTTTTTCTTAATTTTTTTATTTGTTAATATACACTGGCAGCTTCACTAACACTCAAGGTCAATAAGTTTTAGGAGTTTTGAGCACTTCATAAGATCATTTTGCAAATAAAGTGCAAAAAAAAGATAAAAAGTCTTTTTTTTTTAATTTGAATGAACCGATGCCATCAAATACAATACTTATTTCAATTAAAAAAAAATATCAAGAAAAATTTTCCAATTGAATCAATTAGTTTATATTTCGACTTTTTTTACTCTAAAAAATTGCTGTTTTTTGACATTAAAGATGCAATGAAATTATTTAAGAGGAAAATCAACACAAATTAATACTGACTGCCAAAAATGTTAATAGATTCACCATCGATACACTGACGGTGCATATTCAAAAGCGTGTTTAAACTATGTCTGACTTTAACTTTAACAGCTGTATCAATTTTGGAGATCCGGACCAATGATCATAAAATACTCATATTCAAATCATTAACCAGGTATTATTTTATGGGAGATGGTCTTTTAAATGTGTAGAGGTAGCAACACTATAGAAATAGAAAATATTGAATACTACTTAATATGGGGACTATTTTTTATATGTTCGAATGCTGTAATAAAAACGTTATACTCTGTACGAATTCTGATTTTAATTTAAGACAGCTTAATTAACTTAGGATCAAGACTTTAAAATCCGTATACAAGCTGTGTACAATCTACAGGGAATAAGATGTCTGATGAGATTAAATAAATGCATTATATACGGGTATATGATTTTAACGCCGACGAGCTGTGTTTTCTGTAAATTCAAACAAAAGCAAACAATTGACCTTCACTACAATGTCCAAGACTAAGCTAACTTTAGACACTTAAGGTATTAATGTCCACCCTACCCTATCATTAAATGGGATAATAATTTCTGGTTTTAGGGTTTTTTTTGCTGAGATATTAGTAATTCCCGGATAATTTGAATACCCTGTCTACCAAATCAAGATTCTAAATGACATTCATATTGTTCGTTTTTATCACCGCACTTTTGTTGTTCGTAAAACCAAGAGATAAACAACGTTCCATTTGTAGACATTTTGTAAAAACTCTTTCTTGATCCGAGTAATCAAAACTCAATGTGACATGTGGTGATAACGAACAGAGTTCATAATCAAAAGTGCAAAGGAAAAATAAAAAACAAGAGCACAGCAAACACGGACCTCTAAAAAGTTAAAGGTAGGACAAGTTGCCGAAGGGGAGCGAGCATCCAAATATTTCGTTACTAATGATTGTTTAAGTATTCAATGTATGGAATAAAATGATAAAACAAATACCAAAATTACCCTGTTCATTCTGCCTCTTGTTGTTGATTAAGATTCAGGACTCAACCTTACTTCTCCCAAGCACTAGACATAGCTATCTCGTAGTACATTGTACATATCTGCTCACTGAAGAATTCCTCTCATGGTTTGTCATTAAACACAATCATGAACATGTATATGCCTGTGTGCACACGCTGTAGCTACTGAATTACAGACCTTGGTTTACAGAAACTGATCGACAAAGTAGAAGATTTAAATGTCTTCTGTTCACTGTTTCGACTCTGTTTTTTTTTTTAAATGCACCCAAATTCAACTCATTTTCAGAAAACGACCTCCTTTGAGTCAATCGTTTGTCATTTAAAGCTGTCATGAATTCATTTTGATCTTCAACTGCTACTTAAGTATATCAACCGGTTGAGAAAGTAATGGTCAGTGTTAAATGTGTTCTCGATCAATTATGTCCCTTTTTACTTCTTTTAATATTTGGCCATGTGGTTAAGTGAACATGAATACCGTTGTATACTGTTCATGTTTCATGTCCGATTGATAAACATATTGACTGTTTGCAAGACATCTGATAACTGAGACAAATCAGACAATATACAGGTACTGTAGTTTTTAAAAAAAAAAGCGCTGCAAGGCAGTGCATCCCCTTGCAAAATATAGTGTGGGTGCATTACTTAGGATATATAATTATGGAAGATACCAAACAATTATCTTCTTAAAACCTCTTTGAATTAAAACAATCGTTATTCCTATCCCCATGTACGGGGTGGGGGTACATTTACTTGAATTTAATAAGGCTAAATAAAAAAAAAACACTGTTTAAACTTTAGTAATATAGCTTTATCTTCATTATTCATTGACATGCATTACGCATTTATGTAATAAATAAGAACGTAGCTGACGATCTAGCAATTTGTAGTTTGCCCTTTGAAAAAATTCAAATTAACATTTCGTAATTTCAACCCCATTTTTTTTTAATTGAGTAACGTATCAACAACAATTAACATGAAATGAATTCCCGATGAATTATAAAACTGTCCTTCTCTCGGCATAATAAGCCAAAAATTCGTCTCAGAAAGCTGATCGTTTTGATTAAAATGTGATGAACATGCTCATGCTCGCTTCAGGTTTACACTTTGGACTTTCTTATAACTCCCAATTACTAAAAAACGGTAACAAAGCTTAAATCCAACAACATATCATTAGTGTACTTTCCGATATATTTTATTTTATCAAATAAAATATACAACTTGAAGTTCCAACAAATTTGAGGCAACGACAATAGATCACGAAAGTGTATTATATCAAGATAACAAGTTTAGGAAGTCAAAATCGAATATAAATCGATCAATAACACGACAATTTTAATCCTTTTAACAACTTAATCCGTTCACCAATACACAAATTTCATCATATTAAAATGAATAGTGTATGCATTATCATGTCACCCAATTGTTACAGTCATAAGATGAGGATGACAAACGTTGTGTATCAAGCAAATCTTAATATTAAATTTAATATCGATGTTTTAGTACACCAGTTAAACAATGTGCGATACGATTCTTTCTTGAGACAATGGTGAATCAATTGTTTCAAGGAAACAAAAGAAGAACAATGGATATTGTATTGAGGGACAACGGGGTAATTGACTTACATTTGTGAATGATACCCGACTGAGAAACTGAGACCCCTAAAATCAAAGGGGTATTGTGTTGGGGAGTATAATAGACGGTTATTAACTCTGACATTAAATAGAGTAAGGGAAAAGATACCTGAGGGCAGGTACCCCTGAACTCAAAAGGGGTATTGTGTTGTGGGGGACAAAAGAAAGTAATCGACCCTGACCGTAGAACGAGTAAGAGGAAGGATACCTGTGCGTAGTAGATTTGATCGAAATGTGCTTAATTTAATCCCACTCTTGTTTTTAGTTTATCTGAGCGCTTTGTAGGTCGGTATTGAATGAAAAGAGACCCGTCCATTAAAAAAACAACAACAATTCAGTCTACTGGATAGAGAGAGGACACATCCAGGTTTACCTGATCACTGTATGTATTTATAATAAGAGAAATGACACCCATCCTTTAAAAAAAATGTAAACACAAATTGTTCGTTAGAGTAAAGACACAGCCATATATGGTTTTTTTTTTTTTACGAAGACGCATTTGTATAAATGATTCGATTCTGTAAGTTTTCATGACTGGTTTTTTTTATGTTTTTCAGGCTTTGAAAACAAAGTGAAAAAATGTTTTTGATCAATTTATTCTGATATAAATTCATTAGTTTATACAAATAAATAAGTAGTTTCTACATGAAATTTAACTGGCACAGAGAAAAGAAGTAGAACATGATAAATGACAAAATTTGAAGGATAAAAGTGTTGAAAATTCACGAATAAAATTTGATCAAAGTGCTTTTCATCACTGTTTTAACCACTTTGGGAAATCGTTAGGGTTGCAGATGTTGCATTCCCAGTTGATTTTGGTGATCATCGCGTTCGGAACAACATTTTACGTTTTTCAATTCTGGAAGGCGGTTTTTTGATGTTTAATGGTAAACCTTTAAAAACAGTGAAGTCAAACGGTTTTTAGAAAAGTCTCTATCTGGTAAAAACGATGTCTGATTCTTCTTTGGGTTTCCATTGCTGCCGTATATCCACACAAGGGTTATTTTCTCTTACATGGACGTAAACGTTGTATCCCAGATGCCAACTTTTTGCTTCGTTCTTGAGGATTATTTTTTGATCGAAGTTCATTTCCGAAAACAAGTTTTATAACTGAATTAATTCCAGAGTAACACCTTTTTTCGTTGGTATTTTCTGATATCGAATATTGCAAAATTGGCATGATGTATCATCAGAGTGGTGTATATTGTAGTTTTCATTGAAGTTTTTGACACAGGAACCCTGTTGCAAGAATCTAATTAGCCACATTTATCTTTCGCTCGTTTGGTCTGGAAAAGACAGCATGGTGTTTTTGCAATGCAGTGTCTCTGCCCGAGTGGAAATCATGAGGTAGTCAAACTGAAGGGATATGATGAAATACTATAATAGGGTTTAACCTCTGCAAACAAAAGATTCAAATTGGCGCCCTTTTTTACCTGGGACTGTTGCGCTGTTGCTATGAATGGTGACATCATAATAAGACTCGATTTCTGAGAGGCTCATCATGGCATTGTCGACCTTAACAACAAGACTCTCTCTTTAAATGGCTCTTTAGTACCTACAAAGCCGAATAAGAATGTATAGTCATTTGCGAGGCAGATCTCTAGTTACCTTGTCTTCCAGTCAAATTACCACCACCCCACCCCTCCCCAATACCATTTCCAACATACCAGTTACATTGGAACAAAGTCTTTCTCAGGTTTACTTAGTAAAGGTTATGCAGGGTTGTAAAGGACTCTTAGGCTCAATCATACTGGGAAGGGGAAAGCAAACCTCCATGCAGTTTATCAATAACTCCAACAAATGTATTAAGTTGTGTTGGCTTCGGAATGGCATATGGTGAAGATTGCTTAGTTGGACCATCGGCAAATACCGAGGCTGGAATTGGACACACAAACATAAAGCCGAATAGTAAACTCGCCCTACCAGCAAAACTTGCAGACTTGTTTAATAGATCTGCAACAGACCTCAATGAAGTCAAACAGAAGCATCTAAAGATATTGCTAATAAATTTTTAAGATGTGTTAGCTAAGCATGATCTGGACCTTGGTTGCCTTTCAGCAATAAAACATCGTATCGATACTAACGATGCGGACCCAGTTAAACACAAAATGCAACGAACGCATTGTTTATCGCAACTTGAACAGCGTCACCGTGAAAGATTCTTTTCCACTATCAATAATAGATGATTGCTAAGACACATTACAAAAAACCAAATTCTTCTCAACCATAGATATGCCCCCTGGCTATAACCATGTTGAGATTGCAGAAGAATATAAAAAACAACATTTATTACCCGTTATGCCCCTGCCACTTTTCAGCTGGCAATGTAATTGGTTCTTAAAGGACTGACTTGGACTCTAGTTCTTGTCTATTTGGATGACGTCATTTTCTTAGGAAAGAATTTTGCAAGTGGGCTTGCTTATTGAAGAACTACATTTCAAAGATTAAGAGAGTACTCTCTAAAATTAAAGCCGAAGAAATGTGATTTATTTCGTCCCGAGACATAATTCGTGAAAAGTTTGTCAGCTTATCTGGAATATATATAGCTCCTTATAAAAGCAGTAAAGACCTGGCCTCGTCCAATGAACCAGAATAAAGTTTTAGCCTTTATTGGTTTCTTAAACTACAAAAGGAATAATCATAAGGGCTTTGCACCACTGAGTGCATGTTTATTGATCTAGCTCACACAAAAGGAAATTTTCTGAGGGAAGATACACATGAAGAGGCTTTCCTTCGAAGAAAGACTGCATTGGTAACTGCTCCATGCCTATCATATCCACGCCCTGATGGTTTGTTTGTACTGGACACTGATGCTTCGGATCATGCCGTAGGTGCAGTACTTTAACAGGTCCAAGGCGGAAAGGAAACAGTTATCTGCTACGCAAGTCAATTTTAAAAACCCCATAAGAAGTACTGTACCACGAGGAAAGATTTACTAGCAGTGGTGAAATTCTGTCGGCATTTCCGACACTATATATTAGGGAGCCGATTTTTGGTTCGTACTGACCACAACAGCCTTGTCTGGCTAATTAGATTTAAACACATTGAAGGTCAACTAGCTTGCTGGCTAGAAGAACTGGCTCAATTTGATATGGAAATTTTACATCGCCCAGGAAAAAAAATATACTAATGAAGATGGACTGAGCTGAATTCCAGATGATAGGCTAGTATGTGATTGCTATGCTGCTGGTACATCCCTGAAAGCATTGTGGCTACTGTGTAAGGGCCCATAATTAATGGTCAAGATTCGCACAGATGTAGATGATGTGGTCCCTCTGTCAAGAAAATGTGCTCCACTTGCAGCCAAATTACAAGATGATCCCAATTTGCTAGTATCCTGAATGAGGCGTCGTCTGCAGAAGACATTGCCATCATGCAGCAAGAGGATACAGTCATTGTCATTATCAGGACCTGGCTAGAGAAGGACGAAAACCCAACAAAGTCGCAACTACATCTAGAAAACCCTGCCACTTGGGCACTTTGGTTGTTTAGAAAGTTCCTTCACACCAAAAATGGTGCTTTATATTATGAGTGGATTGACAAAGTTCATAGGAGAGTCTGCCTTGTAGTACCAACATGTCTCACAGTTCTAACTTTTTTCATAATACCAAGTCTGCAGGACATTTGGGGCAGCTGAAGGCATACAACAGGGTTAAGTAGTCCTTTTACTGGCATAATTTATCACAAAATTGTACAGAGTATATCAAAGGTTGTACTACCAGAAATCAAAATAAGAAGCCTCATATCAAACCTAGAGCTGCCATTATGTCTTATCATGCAGGATTTGCTATGAAGAGGGTACATTTAGGCATTTTGGGTCTATTTAATACCAGTGAATCTGGACACATTTATATACTAATGATGCTAGGCAAGTTTTCTAAATGGATAGAAAAGGCAGCTTTACCAGACCAAACAGCGATGTCTGTTGTTTCTAATCCACTTTGTTGTCACTTTTGGGTGCCCCTTGGAAGTGCATACTGACAGAGGTCGCAATTTTGATAGCAACTTGTTTCGAGCTCTATGTGATGATTTACAGATAGCCAAGACCAGAACTACCCCGTACCATCCATCATCAGATGGACAAGTGGAGAGATATAATACAGCAGTCCTCCAGATGATTAGATGTTATATTGAGAAGGACAAGAGAAATTGGGATGAAAATTTACTGCATCTGACAATGACTTTGCATTCCACTGTGCACCGACAAACTGGATCCACACCTAACATACTTTGGCAATAAGTGATTCAACCAGTACACCTGATCACCTGCAACCTACCAGGACACTTGTCACCACAGACTGCAAATGATTTAATTGCTGATCTAAGTCTTCGACTTGCCGAAGCCCATGCTTGTGCCCGCCAGAATCTGAAACAGACACAGCATAGACAGAAACGCGACTATGACTTGCGGGTCGTGGAACATCATTATGGAGATCTGGTGTACAAATTGGACTTTAACACTAAAGTTGGCCAGTCCCAGAAGCTGAGGGCATACTTAGTTGTTGTCTGTAGACCCCCGCTATACACTATATGAGACAGAAAGAAAGAGCACATCATTCATCATGAAAAATTAGAGATGTGCCAGGATGGAGAGATTCCAATGTGGCTTTGCACAGTATTTTCAAACTGATGACTCATCTAGTAGTCAGGATTTTCCAAAAGATCATGAAGATCTCTCCTTGCCAGATCTCGAGGTTGATACAAGCAACAGGGTATTTGAATTACAATCTAGGAGTATTGATAACTGTAAGACATCTCCTGGACATTCTAACAATATTTCTCAGCAGACCAGGGCAGGTCGACCTGTCCGGCCTCCTTTAAAATAACAAAGATTTCTGTTTAATGAAAACTCTTTACTACCAATGCATCTCCTGTTACAGTGCTGCTATCCTGAAAGTTGACAAGGATAGGATAGGATAGGATGCAGGATGCACGATACATGATAGAAATATAAAAGTTAAGTTCTATCCTATCCTATCCTGCATCCTGTAGCCAATCAGATTCGAGTATAAATTTCAGAGTTATTTTGCGAAACGAAAATTGGCGTAACAATGTATTTTCAATGTCAATTTAATACGTTTTACAAGTTAAACCATTTAAGAATAATTATCATATCAAGAACGCGGTGCACAACATTGATGCGCGCTAGAATGTCGGTGGTACATCTTTGTCAATTCGTACGCAAGTACGGAGTTACTGCGAGAATTCGATGCAACATTTGACAACGTCAGAAATAGATTTATGTATTTACTTCATATAAAGTCTGCAAAGTAATAAAAGCTTGAATTTATAAAAGACCAATTCGGCATTTTAAAAGATAAACATGTATACAAGAAACAGACATTGCTTCACGTTTCATATAATTTCTTCGATGCCCAATAACAGGGACGCATACTTCTGTCCGATATTAACCTGAACATATTGAATTAACAAATGTTAGCTTGCTATAAATGCTTAAGAATTTATACATTAAAAATAATTAAGAGGAATTTAACTATAAACGATATAAACTTCCTAAATGAATTATTCATTTTCAGATCGTGTGTACATTTATCGCCGAACGAATCGCTCGAGTAATGATAATTACGCTCAGTTATATGTGATAAGAAAATAATTTGATAAAAATATGTGACTAAACAGTTCCTCAATAGGTGCATCGAAGTTATTTATCTGTTTTTTATGCATAAATATAATAAAATCAAAAATCGAATCGCTTACCTGTTTGTTTACGTTATTGTGTCCATCCAGCGTTCGATTTTATTTTACCGTAGCACAGGTAAGTAAGTTATCCCGCTCGAAGAATATTCGGTTTTAAGATTTAATTGTGAGTACTACATTAATTGATAAAATCATTTAATTCTTAAATTTCGTTTCATTCAACTTGCATTCCTATATTTTGAAGGTATGGGATAGGATAGGATAGGATAGAGCTTATTTGCAGGATAGGATGCAGGATATAGGATGGGATAGGATAGTTTTGTCAACTTTCACGATAGCAGCACTGTAGGACTATAACTTTTTATAAATGAATAGATGTTAATGTGTTTTGCAAATGTTTAATGTGCATTTCATTTTGTAATTTGTTGCTCTATCGTAAGGAATCATCAATATTTCTGTTTATATGTCAATCAATTTTATGCATTTGTTTTCATGGAGGGGGATGGAGTGTGGTACAAGTACCCTTTCTATTATCATACCATTATCATTAGGTCTATTTATATAGACAAATAGATATACAGACCCTCGCCTTATGGTACAGACCAGACTCCTCTCCAAAGTCGTTTGACCCGTGTATTGTGAGGTTTGTGTCTATACGTGTCAATAAATATTTATATTATGTACTCGCCTTACGAGAGTTTAATACATTTTCAATAAATGGCCAAATTTGTCTTGCCCTAGTAATATATTTTCATTATATTGCCATAGGTCTTGAACCCTTTAATCCAACGGCCATGAATTTCAAAATTTTGGTTGAGGGCTGCATGGCTTCATGGACATCATAACTATACATGAAGTTATTCTCAGTTGTATATCTATGCAAGTAGAGAAGAAGATTTTCTAACATAAACACTTTTCATTTCATTTTCACACATAGTCATATTTATCCCGCCCTTGGGCCTGAACTCTAATCCAGGAATTTTATAATTTTGGTAGGGGGCTTTATATATTTTTATATATCACACACATTAATTTAAGGTTTCCCTAAACAGGACAGTAGAAAGGACGATTTTATATTATTTGGCATCGCCAGTTAAACCCCGCGATTAGTGTGGTCATTAATTCCATTAGGATTGGATTAGATTAGATTGATAAGACTAAAGTGCGCGACACCTATTATACCAAAAATGAAGAGTGACTTGGTATTTTTTGGTGTCTGTAAAATAACATTAAACATTATCCGATTCTAAAAACGGATGATCTGATAGTGATTTAATGATTGTTTTTCCAAACTTGATCTTTATTAAGCCTTTTAGCAATTACGGTTCATTTAGAATTAATTAGAGTTAAAATATGAAATACAAGAAATGCAATATAATCGACATTCATATACATGATGGGCAATATACAATTAATATATTAAGTACGGTTGTTTACTTTTTTAAAATTGTATCTCATTGTGGTATATGTAATGGAGCTCTTGCAAATCTGCTTGGATTCATACCTAAGTTATTGTTCTCTTAAGACATTTCCCTCGAAACAGGGAAACGTGGTGAACATATACAAAATTATGAACAAGTGTTACAGTTGATCCAACTAGGGTTCGACTTAAATTGTAGAAATGTGTGTTCCTGTTACATGAAGCTACATGCAATGGGTATATATGCATATACAACCAAAAGAAGATAGCCTGTAAGCGTTCACGAACTTACTTGAATCTTATAACATCACACAATTTTAGGCTGAATTCTTGGAATAATTAATTAATAACTTTATCGTTTATAATTTAAATATGATAGGACTAGATGGATCAGATAGGTTGTACAGCAGAGACAGGATCATGAATGTAGAATGTATGATCCAGAATGGTTGGTATAAATATGATAGAATTTACGTTGTAAAGGATATATCTTATTTTGGGTTCAAACCATGGATATTCACTCTTCCAAATAAAAATAGAATTACTTCCAGTAAGACAAGTGTGTTTGAAATAAACCTCAGACAAACCAGACTTGGACAATTTGTCAGATAAAAGGCCTGATAAATCGGAGAAGTGAAATGGATGTATACTCTGCATAAAAAGAAAAAGGCATTATCGAAGTCGAGTGGTTAAAGGAGGCCTACATCTTCAATGGCGATTAGTTTCAATGTAAGTCAAAATTCAACAACCTTACAACCAAGTACAAAGCTGCTGAAGACGCTTACAAAGAGTCGGGTGAAAGGCGGCGGACTTTAGAGTTCCATACAGAAATGATGTAAGTTAAGGGGGATCACCCCAAATTAATCCCTGTAAAGACAGTATCTGTTGTTTCTGATGATGAATGAAGAAGTGAGAAGAGGTGTTAAATTAGCAAAGTTTGGGGTGAGAATATGAAGAAAGTGTGGAAGCGTAATAGGGAAGAAAATTTGAGTAATGGACGGAGGTGAGGGATGTTAGCGAAGGTTCTAAGAGGAGCAGGTTAGAATGAATGAAACAAAGCTAGAATTAAGGACGGTGGACTAAATTTAATTCTACAATAGTGATTTTTATGAACATCTTATGATTAAGTGTTATTAAAGATATATCAAAATCAATCAAAAAATAACGTGGAAATCGAATTTGATTTTTTAATACGGACCATTACAAACATTTTGTATGTTTTTCTACTTTTAAACATTATGGGGAAATGCGTCCTTGTATAAGAAGCCTTTATACTGTGTGAAAATTCTGACCTAAATTTTAGACTGCTGAATGAACCTGGGTTCAGGACTCTGAAATAAATATATATATATATAATCTCGTATAAAATCTACATGGAATATGGTAAACATATGAGCGGCATGGCTGCCGAAATTTACATTTCATAAAAGAATAATGTACGAATCTTCGGTTTTAACGCCGGCTAGCTGTGTTCTCAGTAAATTAAAACAAAATCAAACACAGAATCAATCAATTAAAATTCTGAATTTCATGAGTTATGGTTTATTTTTTTAAAGTTTAAGTATTTATTAGAAACAAAACAACAACAAAACTTATTGAAAAATTACCCTGTTCATTCTGACTCCTGATGTTGATAAAGATTCAAGACTAAACATAATTTCTCCCCAGCATTAAGCATTACTATGTTGTATTGCATTATCATAACGGGACATATCCCGTGAAGTTTCCTCCCCACGGTTTGTCATGTAGAAAATCGTGAATAGGTATATACTTGTGTGCACACGCTGTAGCTACTTAAATACAGCTCTTTGTGCACAGAAACAAAGCGCTGATGTAGTCAATTCAGATGTCTTGTATTCTCTATATTAACTCTGTTTTTTTTTTAAATGCAGCCCAATTTATTTTTACTGAAATCGAACCCCTTTGAGTTAATCGAGCAAAGAGCTCTGCGTTCCTAAAGCTGTGATGAATTCTAAAAGGAAAGTTGTTTGCAATAATAATTTGATCTTCGATTATTACTTGGGTTAACTTAACCACTATGAATAGTTTCTACGTAAAACTACATCGAATAAAATGCTATTCTATCCAACCGTGAGATTGCCACCGTGCTATCTGCCCAATGTTAATTATTATCAAAATTATTCACCAGCGCCATTCGGTTTTCCTCGTTTTAAACTCGGAACACTCCTGGTATAACCGCGTTTAATTCAAAGTCCAATGACTGTAATTTGTTTACCATCCAGCAAATGTGAATTCTTGAATTTTTAATTTTTTTCTTTGGTATCATTTAATACCTATTTACTAACTATTTAAACGATAGGAAATGTATTGGTCATGGGGACAATACACTTGCTATCGTCGCCGTAGCCAGTTAATAGCTATATAATCTTTACCGGTTGAGAAAGAAGTCACTGTCGGTTGCTATCATATCAAGTATTCAGATTGCATGGACTACTTAATGTATGGTCTACACACGTTTCTTTTAATAATGATATATTGTCTCAAAATGTTACTATATTACATGTTGTATGTGTTAGTGAAATGTTGAATTTTAAAAGAATGTGTAAATATGAAACACGAACGCCTGAGCGGAAACTAACTGCATATGACATTTGATATAAACGTTTCGAAACAGCTCTTTATTTCAACACAAACAGACGAACCTTAGATGAATTTTGATCAAGTTTATTTTTGTTACTCTTAGTCAAATTTAAATCATCTTAAATCATCTGCCAACTTTAAGTATAGACATAATACAATTACGAGCAAACAGGCAGGCATAAACTCTAAAATTATTATGTTTTAGACTTTAGTATGAATACCGATCAAACCAATCTGAAACGAAAATGGAATAGTGGGGATTTTCATAATGTAAAATATGAAACGACAATACTGAGCAGCATGTTATCAGACCTGAGAATTTTGGAAACAATCGATGGACAAACGGGCGAGATTTTATGGGTAAAAGTTGGCGTCTGGAGGAAAAAAGTTGAAATCTGATTTTTTTCAAGAATAATAGTCATGTTTTCCGCTTCAAAGACATTCAAAAGAAAATTATTTATTTTCTGGATCTAGCTTTTTCCTTATTGATATCCTAACGGAGCTGAGACTGGATATGTTACTGTTGCACATGTATTTGCCGTTCGTCCACAGTAAGACAATAAGACCATGAAAAGTAATAATATAAAATAAAAACAATACAAAACTTTTATTGAAAAGAAATACAAAAGATTTATTGATGTATAAAAACACACTAATATATGTTAGAAAATAATTTCATTAATTTATTGAAAAAAAAATATACATATAAATAAGAACGAAAAAAATATTATAAAACTTCTTAAAGACATTTACCGTAGAATCATTCGATTTTTGTGGCTTAATTAACATCCTCCACGAATTAGTAATACAAGGGTAATAGATTCATATTTCTTTTTGTATATATTATAAAATACTCGAAATTGCGTTCTCACGGTCCTATCAAATTTAAGGAATCCATGAAAATTGTCCCCCACGAAATTTAATGATTCCAGGGTATTCACACAATATCGGATAAAGAATGCATATTGAGTCCATTTACAAGTTGTGGGATTGCTATTTTTCTTTATGTTGCATCTATATAATTCGTTAATTTTTCTATCTGTTTTAATCCTTCATTAGAATGCATTCTAATCGCATGTTAAAATATTTTCATCCCTACTCACTCAATCCTAAAAAAATACACATACTTAAATACACTATTGTGTGTGTGATGACTACATTTTACAACGAGTTAGGCATTTGTGAGATAAAAAGCTTCATAAAACATAACAAATTTACCTATTTAATTGATTAACATGTAACATGAATAACAATGCATGCGTCAATAAACAGTTAGTTTACTATTATTTATTGAGTCTAACTATATAAATATAACATTGCTGTATATGTATGTGATACATTGTGCAAATCTTTAATTTTTGAAATTTACTTCTTTCAAATAAATAACTTAATTGTTTAATCAATTAATTTTGAAAAAAAGATTTGCACATTATTGATTTAGCTCATCTGTAAAAATTTACCCCAAAGTTCATATACATATATGAAATGATAAAGCGATTGGCAATTATATAAGCCTGTTGACTGTATAAAAAAATAAAACAAAACAAATATACAAAAAAACTTGTTGCTTACTGCAAACACTGTAAAATATTTGTTTTTTAATGTAATACATAAGATCTTCGATTGAAACAAATAAGTACATGGTTATTTTAGTTTTATTAAAATATATAAGATTTCAGTTTTCTCAGAAATTGATAACAACCTTCATATACTGCAAAAAAAAATGATTTCCTTTTATTTGCTAACAAAAAGTTTCTGGTATTTCTTCTAAGTAAGCAACATTTCTAATTTGTTTCATTTCCTACTGATTTGTTTTAACTGCTTTCGATTATTTTTTATATAAGCACCAATGCAGTGTTTGCCAGATTGCTATGCCATGCCATTCAGTTTGGAATGAAAAGAAATGCATAATTATAATTATCATTTTTAGAATAATTGATTTATGATTATTTTCATTTTAAAGGAGTCAGTATAAATTAACATTATAGAGCGACATTTAACGTTACAAATAACGATACATTGCGATCAGTTAAATATGCTCAATTTAAAGATTGGGCATATAGTTTTTGTTTTCAAAATTATTTAATTGAAGAAAAATACAATATGATTTTAATAGACTGTACACCAAACAAAATTAGATTAAAGATCTGAAATGTTCGCAATATGAATATCACTATTCTGAGTATCAAAAAAATAACATGAGACACAGCAGTCAATCTACTATTTTTAGCCTTTGAATTTATAACTGACTCCTTATAATACTTATTTTACGGGGATCGTAATTCTACAATTTCGTCTTTTTGCATCTTTAGGAGATGCGCACATACATGATAAATTGATTCTCGTTTTATATAGTTCACATTTGTAAGATAAAGCCTCGCGATACTGTTAATTTTGCGATTTGTACTTTCTGCGATTGTATGCGGATATTTATTGATTTAGTTTTGAATCTACATTAACTCGGTTGTTCTTAATTTCCTGAATTTTTCAACGGCCTCGATTTTCTGCAAAACTTGATGATATTTTCTGCTTTTTGGAGCTTCCACACGATCAATCTTTGTTCGGTAACCTGTAGAATGTTCAAATAATTATCATTCTCATTTCGGTTTTTCGAACGTTTTACTTGCAATGTAACTATCTATGTAAAATTTCCTTCGTGTTGTTCTCTTTTTTTTCTTTAATAAGGACTCTTTATAGTAAAAATCATGCAAGCATTTACAATAAAGCGCTTTTATTTATATCACTGTTTATTCATTTTTTTAAAAAAATCTGTAATTTATAATGAGCTCTATAATAATACTTTACATTGTCAGAAAGAGAACGTTGACTTACAACTCTTCATAAAGTGCATTGGAAGTACCAACAGATTAAATGGGGCCGGAATCCGTCTCGAGTAATCTTCCATCACCGTGAACAAATGAAAATGCCATATTTTTTCGGAGTTTGTATGAATACGTTCAAATGTGTTGCTGAAAAGATAATTAAAACCGATGTTATTGTACACATGATGATATAAGATAAATGCAGTGTACATAGTTTGTGCCCCTCAAAGGAAATTGGTTTATTTCTTGACATCAATGACTTTTGTTAGAATATCCCCCCATCTAATTTTCGTGCAATAATAATGTCGTACCGTCTAATTAGTTCATTTTACATCACTAATTGCTATTAAATTGTAAAAAGAAATTATTTGTCACATAATAAATAAACAATTGTGAAATATATATAAATTTATATATATTCGGGACAACTAGTCCCTTCTTCAAGACAAAAGAAATCAAATACTAAAAAAAAAGAAAACACAATTTAGCGCTACAACTAAACTACCCAAGAAACTATAAAAAGAACAGCTACATTATGAACAATTTTAGTTTACATTCTTAAAGAAGGTGTTGAAAATGCCACTGATCGCTCTTAAAGGGGCATGGTCACGATTTGGGTCATATTCTATTTTTATGTTTTTATTATTTACAATGCTTTAGAAATGCATTTCCAATTATCAAATAAAATTAGAGAGTCTTTCATAGAGTTATAAGAAAGATCCAGGGCCCACAATTATTTGTCATGTAAACAAGGCTCGTGCTCTTTTTTTTTTTTTTTTTTACACAGGTTCAATATACGGGTAAAAATCTTTAACCAGCCTATTTGTCTACCTTTTATTCTTTTTTAAGCATAGATACACAGTTCCTAACGTTTAACACGTTCGTTTTAGGTTTAAAACAGAATTTTTTACTTCAACGTTCAAAATGTAAGCAAACGCTTTGTTTACATAGCGAAGAATTTCAAGTTCTGTTACTCGCTTATAACTCAATAAATGGCGCTCAAATTGTCGTTGCATATTAAAAATGCCTTTCTGAAGCATTGTTAATAACAAAATCCGAAAAATAATTTTTGACCAAATTCGTGACCATGCCCCTTTAAGTAATCAATCGAATCGAGTCTATTGTTCGTGTCGTTAGCCACTTGTATGTTTTACATGTATGTATTCAGTTTACTGGATCAGTATCTATATATGAGATCCGACACTTTAAAGATGCCTAGTGTTGTTGATTTAATATATATATATATATATATATATATATATATATATATATATATATATATATATATATATGTATATATATATATATATATATATATATATATATATATATATATATATATATATATATATATATATACTTTTGCTGGGTTGGTGAAGGGTTTATTGGGGCGCCATTTAAGTTTTTTCAAACTGTCTTAGTACGGAACATGTAAATTTTGGCGAAACAATTTTTTCAATATAATTCTATTGATTAAATATATATATATAAGATAATTTTGGTGCTATTTTTTTTCTTTTTAAGCATAAGTTATCGTTAAAAATTGTTAGCAAAAGATTTACCTCGATGATCACTTTCAAAATTACAAAACAATTTTTTTTTTAATTTTTTGTAATCAAATGAATCAGTTCGCATAACCTGCAGTTAATTAAACAAATTTATATTATTATTATAAAATAAGTCTTTTCTTATATAAACTCTGGAAAGTGGGTTTTAAACTGTCAAATAATTTAGCTATAAAAAACATTTCAACTCACTTCATTTGCAAAGTGGGACTTTTTTACAAGCTTATATTAGTAGTCAGGAAATATATACAAAAAAAAATGATAAATTAATTTGAACTTTTTAATCTACGAGACTACCCGTCATGGGCCTTTGCAATCTTTTGGAATATACAACAGTAGGATTAAAAAAAATGTTGCAAAAGATATTATTTTAAATCAATTTAATTTTTTTAACCTGAACTTAGCAATGACGATGTTTACGAGAAGGAGATTGGTAAACATCATATATATCCCTGCTATGACTTGAACCGAGAAATCCTGCTGTGGGCATCGTTCCATGGATGGGTCCGCCTTCCATAAAGAGCTGTTATTGCTGCAGTTGTCTTGATTGCTGCCTGAAAAGCATTTAAGAATAAAAGGTCCGTAGCTACCCCTCCATTTTTTTAAATAGAATTGTTGATAATAGATGCTTAAGAAATTATTGTGATGAATCACGATAAATATTGGACGATAAAATCCTTAACAAGCAAGAACTACTTTTGGCATAATTTATACCGATAAATCACACAATATACACGTAAATTTAAATTTGGGAAGCTGGAGGATCAAAATTTTAAATCACCGAAGTATTTTATATATTTGATAATGATATTTTGCTCAAAAGATAGGTAAACAAATATCATAAAAATGGCAAATTATATAGCAAAACTATTTATCATTCATGTGATTATTGTCAGGCATACAAATGGTTATTTAGATTAATTTGTTATATTCTGTAGCCCATTTTTTTTTCTGAAAAATATTACAAGTCAAAAATTTTAGGTGTAAGTAAACTCAGGTGACCTTTTGTCCGTCGTCGTTCGTTAACAATCTTACATTTTTAACTTCTTCTTGAGTACAACATGGCCAATTGTTGTCATTGTTTGTGTGAAGCATGCGTATGGTAAGAAATCTAAATTGTAAAAGTCATGGCTGAACCACCCTCACCATCTTTTTCTCAACTCCGACACATTTGAGGGGGAAAAAAGGAAAAAATTGTCATAATGTCCGTGTAGTCTTCTATCAGAATTGTGAAAGTTGTGGCCCCTTGGAGCAGGCATTCTGGCTCTGGGTTGGGGCAAACATGGCCATATTGTAAAAAAATAATTACTTCTTAGAAAATCTTCTTCTCTATTCCTATGTACATTTGAGAAAAACAAAATGCAAGGTAATGGTGTCCATGAAATTATCTACCTATATTGGGAAATTCATGGTCGGGGGTTAAGGTACAAGAAAACCCTCATCTCTACCCCTACACATGTGGGGGAAAAATAAAGGCGTGGTTATTATGTACAGGAACGCCTCTACATAAATTGAAAAAATTCATGGTCACTGGGTCAAGGATTCAGGCTGAAAGGGGAATGTGGCTTTTACGATAGTGTAAATATATATATTGCTTGAAAATCTTCTCCTCTACTCTCACACATCTGTAAGTAAAACTGACTTCAAAAAATGTTAACAAGAACGTCCTCTTCTAAAATTGTAAATTTCATGTCCCCTGGAGTATGGGTTTTGACTCTAGGGTAGGGCAGAAATAGTTGTATAGTATTAGTGCATATACTGTTTTAAATTATTTTCTATAGTCTCGTACACCTATAAGGAAACTGGATTCATAATTTTGTAGACCAGGGAGTCCTCTAATTAAAAATTTCATGTCCCCCAAACACATTTATCTATCAAGCAGATTCGAGTAATCTCATTCTTAACAAAAACATAATTTTTAAAAAGTATTGGAATAATGCTCGTGGCATTCTTTTAACTAATACTAATACACTATTAGAGTGGCTTTTAATATCCACAAACACTTGGTGCGGGTATTACTGTCTAGTGCAATTTTCCTTTGTAATGTAATAAAATATGCCGATCCCACCAATTATGGCTTTATCTTATCCATAGAATCATAATTTGAACAAACTTTAAGCTATACAACCTTAGGATGCTTCCATATGTTTTTCCCCTGACAAATGGATTCTTGAAAATATTTCAAAGAAATCTTTATAAATTTCGAGTAAAAATATGTTCCTTACCCTTCCTCATTTTTTTCTCTGTATATTCCTGTGTAGAGATTTAACCCTATTATGATCTTTCCCTCCCCGGGGTTAATGTTTTGAACATTAGTGCATCTATATAATCTATGGATGCTTTTCCACTAATTACAGCTTTTCTATCGCTACTTGAAAAAAAATGATTCTTAACTATCTTTTACATGTATAAAGGGAGGATGTGACCCTTTATGTTTTCAAAAAGGAATGCCCTTAACCAAGTTTGATCGACATTGGCCCAATCGTTGTGATGAAGAAGTCAAAAATGTAAAAGTTTATGGATCAACGGACGGACAAACATACGGACGCAAAAATGATCAGAAATATGCACTTAAGCTTCTTCAGGTCAGTTGGGTATAACAGATGAAATGTTTGATGTGTTAAATACATTTATCAATGTGAAAGAACAAGAATGTTGGTGATATTAAATTAAAGAAGGAAAAAAATAGTTCATCGTTTGAAATTATGCTACGATTAAAAAAAATCCTTACGTGATGAAATGTTTTTTTTATAATTTAAACGTGACTGAACTACGTATAGTAAGTATGAAAACAAACTAAAACAGTTGTGCTTTACCGGTCAGAAATTCTAAATCAACCTCTCCATATAATTGCCAGTATGAGTGCGACATAATGGTCCATATCCTCCAATTAGACAAACTACCACTCCATAGTGATTGGTGGTCCGGCCAAAGGTTGGCATGGTAGTACACTCCTACTCCTAACACCACAAACAGAATTATTAAGATAAATCTCCAGAGGTCTTTTAGCTAAAAAAAAAAATTAAAGTCAATGCTTATAGAAATGCTACATTATCTGATAATGTCAGAACGGGGTTGAAGAGTTAAAAAAAAAAATAAAAATAGGTACCATTTCTTTTATCATAATCACTATTGTTCCGGCTTTCTCAGAAATGAGAAATGTCTCTAAAAATCGCAAATACATAAACAGCAGAGACAAAGCAAACATATTTCTTGTATATATTTGCCCTTCGCTTTGAAGTAATTGTCGTAAACATAGTGCTACAGCAAGCGTTATGTGTGAAGACCAATCCAAAAAATTCCAAAAGTTGTAAAAGTATTTCACCAGGTGGGTTGTCATGCGTAATCGGGACCGGCTTCTATCGCACGGGATTCTCTAAGTAGTATAAATTGAGAATCAAAATTAAACAAGAGGCCCAGGGGCCACATCGCTCACCTGAGCAACAATTGCCTTAATTCTGATCAAATTAGCATTACAGTATCAAAATATCTTGACAACTAAGTACAGTAGATCTTGCTAAAAAAAATAGAAAATCTGCCAATTTTTATCCACCTCTTTTTTGGGGTAAATACCAAGCCCCTTTTGTTGTTGTACCTGTAAGAAGATTTTTCTCTATTCCAATTTACCCCCCCCCCCCCTCCATTTCGTGGCCCCCCTTTTCTCTAGGGAATCATGGTTTCATCAAACTTAAATCTGCATAACCTGTGCTTTCACACTAAGTACTGAGTTTTGGACCGAAAACTTTCCCAGAATATTTTTAAAGATTTTTCTCTATATATTCCTATGTAAAAATTCAAACCGCCATCACGGCCCAGCCCTATCACTAGGGACTGTGATTTTGCAAACTTGAATTTACACTATCCGAGGATGCCTCTACACAAGTTTAGGCTTTTCTGGCCAAATAGTCTTTAAAAAGAAGATATTAAAGATTTTCTCTATATATTCCTATGTAAAAATTCATCCCCCATTGTGGCCTCACCATACCCCATGACTATTATTTAAACAAACTTGAATCTTTACGATCTTGGGATGCTTCCACTTAAATTTGGGCTTTCCTGGCCTTATAGTTTTGAGAAGAAGATTTTTAAAGATTTTCTCTATATATAAAAATTTATCCCCCATTGTGGCCCCGCCCTACCCCCAGGGACCATGATTTGAACAAACTTGAATCTACATTATCTGAGGATGGTTACAATTTGAGCTTTCTTGGCCATAAAGTTTTGAAAAGAAATTTTTTTAAAGACTTTCTCTATATATTCCTGTATAAAAATTTATCCCCTAATTGTGGCCCCACCCTACCCCTGGGGACCATGATTTGAACAAACTTGAATCTACACTATCTGAGGATGCTTCCACTCAAATTTAAGCTTTTCTGGCCTAATAGTTTTTGAGAAGAAGATTTTTTTAAAAAAATTCGATATATTCCTATGTAAAACATGACCCCCTTCTTGTGGCCCCACCCTACCCCCGGGGACCATAATTTGAACAAACTTGAATCTACATTACCTGAGGATGCTTCCATTTTAATTTGAGCTTTTCTGGCCCGATAATTTTTTAGAAGAAGATTTTAAAAGATTTTGTCTTTATATTTCTATGTAAAACTTGATCCCCTAATTGTGGCCCCACCCTACCCCTGGGGACCATGATTTGAACAAATTTGAATCTACACTATCTGAGGATGCTTCCACTCAAATTTAAGCTTTTTTGACCTTATAGTTTTTGAGAAGAAGATTTTTAAAATTTTTTTTCGATATATTCTTATGTAAAACATGACCCCCTTCTTGTGGCCCCACCCTACCCCCGGGGACCATAATTTGAACAAACTTGAATCTACACTACCTGAGGATGCTTCCATTTTAATTTGAGCTTTTCTGGCCTGATAGTTTTTTAGAAGAAGATTTTTAAAGATTTTGTCTATATATTTCTATGTAAAACTTGATCCCCTAATTGTGGCCCCACCCTAGCCCCGGAGACCATGATTTGAACAAACTTGAATCTACACTACCTGAGGAAGCTTCCACTTTTATTTGAGCTTTTCTGGCCTAATAATTTTTTAGAAGAAGATTTTAAAAGATTTTCTCTATATATTCCTATGTAAAACTTGATCCCCCCATTGTGGCCCCACCCTACCCCCGGGGACCATGATTTGAACAAACTTGAATCTACACTATCTGAGGAGGCTCCCATTTTTATTTGAGCTTTTCTGGCCTGATAGTTTTTTAGAAGAAGATTTTTAAGGAATTTGTCTATATATTTCTATGTAAAACTTGATCCCCCCATTGTGGCCCCCCCTACCCCTGGGGACCATGATTTGAACAAACTTGAATCTACACTACCTGAGGATGCCTCCACACAAGTTTGAGCTTTTCAGGTAGAATAGTTTTTGAGAAGAAGATTTTTGAAAAATACCAACAAAGTTTCAAAAATTCTCAATTATCTCCCCTTTAAAGAGGGCGTGGCCCTTCATTTGAACAAACTTGAATCCCCTTCACCTAGTGGTGCTTTGTGCCAAATTTGGTTGAAATCTGCCCAGTGGTTCTTGAGAAGAAGATGAAAATGTGAAAAGTTTACAACGCCGACGCCGACAACAACGACAACGACAACGACGACAGACAACGGACAAATTGTGATCAGAAAAGCTCACTTGAGCCTTTGGCTCAGGTGAGCTAAAAAAAAACCAGAATAATGTATATTTCCTAACAGTTGTTCGATTCTTTGTACATGAATATAAAATTTATTACATTGTAAAAATAAGTTTGTTTACTGAACCGACTGTAAAAATACAGACCCTAAAAAGTGCTACTACACCAGTTGGACGGTTCAGTACGCTTTTGGAACGGTACGGTTCGTTTTGTACAATACGGTTTGCGCGCTATATTAATTAGGTAAGGGTTGCCTGAACGGTTTAATTTTATCGACATATATTTGTTAATTTTTTTGCACGATTAACTTCAGCAAGGTGGTAAATATGACACACATTTATTAAATTTATATTATATATTACAGTGTACATTTGTATTCCAATTTAATTAAAATCAGAACTTCCATCCTTTCCCTTTTTGATACATTGCGTGAAACGTGTACTCATTGAAAACTGGGAAACAGAGGGTAGTTTTAATTTTTATTAATCTGTTTTTATTCGTATTTAATTTTGAATTGATGTAAATATTACATTAGCTTAAATAACTGTTTGTCATTAATCCGGTATGTTTTGTTGATTCGGCGTTCTGACGATGATTATAACAAGCATCTTTTTACTTCTATACATATACTTGTTTAGAAGTCATTTTGGTATTTCAAATCCATTAGAAAATGCTATGAAAATTTGCTCCGACTTAATTCCGATATTTCTTTAGTTTTTTCATCGTTGTCTTGATTAAAGCCAGTCGTCTTTTTTTCAAGAATCGTTTTATTTCTTTATTAATAATTCTTATGATCGTTCTTTATTGCGTACTAAATTCACCTGGTGAATAAAAAATGTAAAAAAAAACATTTTAGTCTAGAAATCTTGAAATCAACTGTAATAAATTTTTTCGACACAGACTTCTATTCATTAAATTATTGATTCTATGATTTTCTGTACTTGTTCGTATATGCAGATCACACCTACATGTAACCAGTAATCGCTTCTCCTAGTTAAGGTCAAGTTCTAGTAAATAAATCCACGGTATCTTTTTGGGTGCTAGAATCATACAGTGACGCCATAATTTATTTGAGGAGTCTTTTTCCCGTATTTTACGGCTTTAAATAAATTATGTAAAAAATTAAACAATTTCTTGACATTTTATGTTAAATCATGAGAAAAGTAACGCCAATACCTATATTCAATTTGGCATCATTTTAAAGAGGAGGTCACGAGCTTGTTTAATTTCGTTTTAGGGAAAGGTAGGCATTCTGGACTTGTATAAGGCAAAAATGGACAAAACTCAAAATTGTGTTCATCAATCTTTCATATTTTTTGGAAAATGACAGTTTGAAACATGATTTAACATTGTGTTTACCAATTATTGTAGCCCCGGCACACCGTTTGAAACAAAACTATTGTTATGAAGCATCATTGAAAGAATTTATATCTTAAATTTGATGAATCTGTAGGCACCTTTCATTTACTAGATCTTCCCATTAACTGAAATAACATTGTGTGTATAGACAAAATATGACTAAGAATTTTTGATTCCCTTACACTATACATGTAAATGAAACATATTTCTTACGACATGTACACAATTGGACATAGAGAATTAGTCAATAGGTTTTTTATTGGCGATATTTATCAGCTGGTTGCACAAGAGCCTGCTCTTCACTGTATGCATGCGATTCAGCTGACGTTTTACAAATGTTGTCTAATAAGTTTGTCTAACCTTTTTCATATTTAACTTACCATTTTACTCACATACTTGTTGAATACGAGACACGGAAAAATACCCGGTATTCAACAGTGTTAAATGCGATAAATATCTAAATAATTAATCTAGTAATAGAAATAGTACCGCGAGGGAGAGGGCCAATGAATGAGTTTAACTTAAGTCATATGGAAATGTTTGTTGAATAATTTTAAAAAAAAGGAACATTCTTTTAGATGTGGATTTAAAAAAACACAAGACGAAAAACGTTTTCATTCGATAACTAGCTATGTATGAGGAGCCAAGAAGAACGAAGCGTGTCGTGATTTGTACTATAATACTTTAAATGACTGACAGGCAAAGCACGAGCCCTGAAATAAAATCCCGCTCAAATTACCGACTATAGAAAACTAAAGCAAAATAATAAAGTTTAGTAATAAAGTAACGCACTAGTTCTCTCGTTCTCTCTCTCTCTCTCTCTCTCTCTCTCTCTCTCTCTTTCTCTCTCCTGAGATTCACTTAATCATTTAATGCTATCTAAAGTCAAGTATGTACACACTGTTGAAAAAAAAACACAATATCACCACGCATTGTTTAAACATTAATACTGATATTTTACAATGTTGGAGAAATTGGCTATGAAAGTTGCTTTGAAAACTAAAGAAATGTGTAAGGTCTAAGAAAGGTAATTAAATTAAACCATTTTTGTAACGGTTTTTGTAACGGATTTAATAAAAATAACAGCGTGAAATTAAAGTATTTGTCATTAAATGCAGTACAAAAAAATATAACAAAGTATTGGACAATAATCTCCATCCGTATTCATCGCACGACATTAATAAATAAGCCTTAGATGCATGCTGCACGCTAATTGTACGGTACAGTAGGTTTTTGGTAGGGTCTTGCATAAATTATCTTGCACGCTTTTTGCACGGCATGGTTCGTTTGTGAACGGAACGATTCACTTTTGAGCGGTGCTGTTCAATTTGTAACTGATACGGTTCATTTTGTGAACGGCAGAGTTCGTTTCCTGCACGGAACGGCACGTTTCGTTTCAGAGGTGTAGTAGCACGTTTCAGGGTATCTATGTGTTGAAAAAAAAAATCATAAAAAAACAATAACAACGTTTTTACTCGTTGTGTCTTTTTTTTTATTTTTCTTTCAACAAAAAAAAAAAACAGAAAATTAAAAAAAAACAAAAACAAAAAAAAAAAAAACCAAAAAAAAAAAAACAAACAAAAAAACCAAACAAAAAACACCCCCCCCCCAAAAAAAAAACAAAAAAACAAACAAAATAAAACAAACAAACAAACGCAGACTCAACAAAAAATAACCCCATTGGCTTCTTTTTTATGAATATCTATATAAAATACTGTTTGCAGAAGTTATTGTGTATTTTTTTCACAAAATATTACAAACATGCAAAGGTTCTAAATATTGAATAGTTAGTTAGTTAGTTATATGAAAAGTTGTTGAATCTTTATTACTTATCAAATAATGATAGAATGACATATATGGCTTACGAGACATTGCAAAATCTCTTCAAAAAGATCTCCAAATCTCCATAGGTACACATAGTACTCCAATATCTGCATATATCCTTCTACATTGTATTCAGTGCTGGTACTTGTTAGAACAAACCAACTGTATAACAGCAACCCCACGGCATTATATATCTGAAAAACAAAATTCCACAAGTATATATCACAACTTTTACTTTAAATTAATTGAGGATGCTTCCACACAAGTTTTTTTTTAAAGATTTATTATACATATTCCAATGTTAAATTTCGACACCATATGAGCCCCATCTTACCCTCAGGAGTCAGTGTTATTACAACCTTGAATCTATACCCTACAAGAGAAAGCTTCCCCATAAGTCTCAGCTTTCCTGGTTCCTTAGAAGTTTTTAATGATTTACTCTATATATTCGAAAAATTAAAAACATTCTCCCACTTTTTGGCGCCTAGTCCACCGGGGTCATAGTTTAAGCAAACATATCTTCTCTTCATGTGGATGTTTCCACACAAGTTGCAGCTTTCCGGGATGATTTGATTTTGAGAAGATTAAAAACGTTTACTCTATATATTCTTTGTAATATAATGATGCCCCTATTCTTGCCCAACCCTATCTCAGACGGTACAGATTTTCAAAAACTTTAATTTACACTACGTAAGGATGCTTTCACACAAGTTTCAGCTTTACTCTAGAAATTCCTAGGTTGAAATTTAACGCCATTTAACATTTTGGCCTTAACCTAACAACGGGGGTAACAATTAAAAATGCTACATTACGATGCCTCTACAAAAGTTAAAGCTTTTCTGATTGGTTGGTTTTTTAGAAGATGATTTTTTATGATTTTACGATTTACTCATTATATTCCTATGCAAAAATGTGACCCTCAATTGTGGCATTTTTTAATGAATTACGCTTATTTTTCTATGTACGCAGCACTGTTAAGGCTTACTATGAAAATGTCAGCGGATTAAGACGTTCATAAAACGATGCATCTGTTATTATAAAATATCTATATAAAGTTATTTTAGCATGATGTAAATGAAACAGTACAGTAAATGCTACTTTGTATGACACTTAGTGTGGTCCCCTGAATTGATAGTCACGTGACGTATGTTGATATTTCTCCTGAATGGATGGCATAAGCAAATTTTGATATTATGAGGGCATACAATACCCTTATTTGAATTACAAATTTTAATGATAATTAAATTTACTTTTCTGGTAAATTCTTAAAAGTGCTGCTGCTATAGAGTTCTTCTTTAATTGATTAAATATCAAAGAAATGAGCTCCGGGTAGAATTTATATGACCGTCGCTTAATATTGTACGTTATTTCTAATTTATTCTATTGATTTCATCAAAACAGCGGGATTTTTTAATGAATTCAACAATCCGTTAATTTATATCCAAAAGATCATTATGATCTGTTTAGTTTATGCTCTTGTATGCGGGTTTAGAATTGCTTCCCGATGTCAAACATCGATCGTATACAGTACGCACTCTAGAAAAGAAATAATACACGCTCTAAAAATAATTATATGCCGAATCAAAACAAGCACAATAAACAGGATTTAATGGTATGATAATTGTTTAAATTAGTGCACCGGGATCAGTCGTTGTTTATAATTATCGTTGTTGGACTTTTTTGATTACAAAGTTGCACGCACGTAATTTTGAATGTAATTAAATGTTTCGTACCCATCACAATCGGTAATTCTTTCTTTATTAGCATTTGTGACGACTTGTTGTTTTATGTGATGTCATGGTTAACATTCCCCGTACTTTCTGGTCGGCGCGACCACAAAGTAAACATTAACAGTGCTGCGTAGTAATGCAATCCCCCATTGCGATCATACATTACCCCCAGCGTCTAGATTTTATCAACTTTACATGAGGATACTTGACACAAGTTTCAGCTTCCCTGGCTCAAAAGTTTATGAGGTTTTTTTTTCTAAGATGTACACTATATATTTCTTTGTACCCCCCCCACCCCCATCCCCATTGCTGCCCCATCTTATCCCCGGGAGACATGACTTTTACAGTCTTGAATCTATCTAACACGAGGATAACTAAACATAATTCATCTTTCCTGGTCAAATGGTTCATGAACAGATTTTTGAGAAATTCTTTTATTTGTATTTATTTCTAAATAACTCTGTTTGAAAAAGGACATGGTCCTTAATTTTCACACTTTTAAAGCCCCCTTGGTTAAGGATACTTTCTATCAAGTTTAGTTACCATTGGTTTTGTTTTAGAGTAGATATTTGGTTTTTATTTTATTTGACCTTTCTGTTATATATAGCACCTTCTCTGAGAAGTAAGGTCAACTGTTTTACAATTTAGATTTTTATGCTGCAAATAAAAATAATAAAGATTGAGCTTGTAGTTTTTATAACAAAATTGTAAAACTTTTTACAGAATAGGCATGGAAGACGCGCGACTCTTAGATGCACGAAGACAGACGAAGACCAATAGGAATAGTGTATCAAATGTGCTTAGGTGCCCTAAAAATCAAGGTGCTTCATTGTTTACTAAGCATATATCAAATTATCATTTACTCGATGTGATTTCACTTACGACATTAGAATAGTAAAGATTCCTCGGTGAAATGGGCAAAATAATCTCTAGGCATTTCTGAATAAATATAAAAAAATCATTTTATTAGTGAATTAAGAAAAGAATTTGAACTCATTTACGTTAACTTTTTAAATTTTCTCGACACTAATTTAAAATAATTTAAATTAAATATATTTGTTCTTTTGTCACAAAAAACGTGTTCCTTATACCGCGGATAACAATGATCTTTAATTGTGGTGTATTGATAGAAGCATGTATTTTGGATCGTTTAAAATCGTGGGTAGTTTGCTTAATCGTGGTGATGTTACTTCCAGTTTAAGTAGGGATATTTTTTTTTTCTAAATTTGTTTTAGTCGAGTACAGTAATAACCAGGAAAGTCAACCTACAAATGTCACGAAAACGAAATATTCCACAATATAGAAAACGGAGTTTTAATATACTACGATGTTTTTTATTTTAATAAACAACATGTTCAAACTAACTGCACATCTATTTTTCCGTTTTTTTTAACGTCCGTATTGACCCTCGGCTGGTATGTCAAAAATTATAAAAAAAAAATATTACAGAAACAGTTATCTCATATAAAACATTAATATTGTACATATATTTGTTTTAAGTTTACTTCTTCATATGACATCAATTGCATTATAAATATTGATAACATATTATAAATGAATTACTAAGATATTTACATACTCTCTTTCCTCTACTAACATATGGTGCCAGAAGTTTTGTCGAAAAAGTATCTTTTATTTTATTGCCGAAACGATATGATTTAAAGATTATTTTCCATTAGTATACCACACATTTGTTTCGTTAGTCTGAACATTTCATTTAATCTTCCGTTAATAGATATACTCAAAACGCGTAATGATGTTTATATTTGTGCTCATAGTGAATGAATTAGTTATGTGTATTCAAAGGGAATTGAATGTAGCAGATTTCCAAATCAAAGCATTAGAAGAAATTTACAGATTGTAAATATTACATAAATTATGTTTTCATCTTCTTTATATGTTTTAGATAAAAAGTTATCAATAGAAACTAAATTATAATGTTAACGCACTTTTATTAATTGTTCCACTCAATATTGTAAAAAAAATTAAACTCTATCCTATCAGTTCTGACGATATTTAATTTTACAAAATTTTAATTTATGAAAAGACTTTAAACTTAAACAATAACTCTAGTTACATGAAAGATCTTTAACTATCATTTGAATAATCTAATTTATAGTCATTAAGCTCAGTGTTTAATGTAAAAATAAAATCATCTTAACATTGATTTATTTCGATACAACATTACAAGATAAGTTTTAGATTTTAAGTCTTATATTACCCAGTAATTAAATGATTTTTTTTCTATCGCCTTGTTTTTGTTAAAAGTTTTTAGTGCAATGGAATTACAATTAATCATTTGCTTGGTCCTTGTCTAACAACATGTCTGATATTATTTTTGTTATTGGTTAGTACATATGCAGTGCTAGTATATATTTTCTGGTTTTTTTCTTCATTACCCGAGTATCAACTTTCATCTGCTTTTTCAGATATTTCTTGGAACATGTATGTGCTACTATATCATACACTGAGTTTTCGTAAGCAAAATTCAGTGGATCAGAGTGGATACCCCAAGCTGATTTACGTTCGCACAACAGTTCGAATGCTAAGTCTGTATTTTCTTCGCTCATTTTGTCTAAAATCGAGGTACATCTTTCTTTAAAAATTCTGAAAAATATTTTAATAATTAGCCAAAGAATAAAAGATTGGTAGTAATTATTAAATGCTGTTTGTTATAAAATATAATAAATATTTACAATAAAACAGTTCAGATAAAAATCATTATATATTTAAAACAAGTATTAACGTGTGTGAATAAGATTTAGATTAAAAATAAACTTTGAATGTTCCTCTAGAGCGTCAGCAAAAACGTCTTCTCCGTCATCTCGTATTTTCTCGGAAAATCTTTTGAGAATAACCGAACAGATTAAGCCAGTCCCTACAAAACAAAATGTTTAGTTAGTTTATTATGATTTCCAATACCAAGCCAATAGCTATTTATCAAATATATGCTATTTTTGCGTTGATATTGTACACTTCATGAGTATTTAATGTAATAACTACTCCACAGTAGAAATATTGACTTTACTGCACTTAGGAATGGTGGCAATGATTTATATCACCAGGTGTAAGAAAAATATTTATCAAAAAGTACATTAAGAATAACTTTAGATATGTAAATAAATGTCCTAAATCAAGTTTTTGTCCCTGTAAATATGTTTTAAGCAATTATACTTTAAGCCTATCCTTTTTTTTTGTATTTTCAAAGGTCTCTTTGACTCATTAAAAACATTCAGTCGATTTCAAGCGGAATAAAGTTATGTAATATTAGGGACATTATGGTACCTTTTGTCAGTCTTTAAAACAACTGTAAAGACTCTAAATAAAATTCTCATTAAAATATGTAATTTATTGATATATGTTTAAACAATCCGCACATATTTCAACCGACAATTTTTTATACATGATTAGAATTGAAAAACAAAATGATAATACTATTAATGATAATTAAAAAAAAATTATAACAAGAGCAAAGCTCGTTGCAAAGCAACGAGTGGGTCTTCCGTTAATGTCGAAAGTAAAGCTAGAAGTTCCTGTAAGAAGCGGAATTCTTAAACCAATAAATATAAATTACTAAGACAAAAAGGAACAAAAATCAAATTATTCTTGGGACGAGTTAACAAAATCCGAATGATTCTTTGTACGAATTAACAAAAACCTTATTGAATTCAAGAAGAATTTAGCAAATACAAATCTGAATGTGTAAAAGATCGATTTAACAAGTATCGAATAATTTTAGATACGAGTTAATTTAACTTTGAACCAAAATACTTTTTTCTCAACCATGATTTCCGGAAAAAAATCAATTTTTCAACCCCTATATCTCTGTAATGCATTATCGGATTTTATAATGGATTTCAATTTTAAATTATGAATAAAAAGTTCTAATGTTTTGCTTATAAGATTAATGACGAGTTATCGCTCTAAAAAAGGTTACTATAAAAAGACTCTGTAGCCCTCCTGGACCCTAATTTGAGGGGTCACCTCTTTTTTCTCGATATCAAATGAAAGGTCTCGCAAATATAAACATATTTTGTTCAACAAGTGTTCACGAATTGTTAACAGTTATAGAGATATCGGAACAACTGTGCTTTAGGCGCCGACCCTTCAACTCCTTACTGGGGCCACCAAAGAAACATTTTTTTTTAGGTATCACATTGTTAAGAACATTATTTTGAGCAACTTTTGTTCGACAATGTTTTTCAAAATATTTCTTCTTTTCAAGATAATAATGATCAACGTTTTTGAGTTTTGGCCCCTTGAAACCCCTAATTATGTAACATATGACTTTAGTATGGTACTGTATAGATGAGCAGCTGTACAATGAACATTTTTGCTTCTATAATTGATAACAAATTATGTTTCAGTAAAGAGTTATTATTAAGAGCACTCTTGGCCCCTAATTTGAGGGGCCAGCCCCTTTTTCTTAATATTAAATAAAAGATCATATAAATATAAACATACTTTGTTTAATAAGTGTTCAGAAAATGTTAACCGATTTGGAGATATCAGAACAACAGTGTATTAGGGGCCGACCCTTAAAATCCTTACTGGGGCCATAAACCATAAATGTTAAGGTACCATGTTCCAAAGAACATTATTTTAATCAACTTTTGTTAAACATTGCTTTTCAAAATATCTCTCCTTTTCAAGATATTAATGATCAAAGTTTTGGTCTTTGGGCCCCTTGAAACCCCTAATTACGTAACAAATGTTTAAAAAATGTATTGTGTAGATAAACAGCTGTACAATGAACATTTTTGCTTCTATAATTAATGAAAAATTATTGCTCAGTAAAGAGTTAATTTTAAAAGACTGTAGAGCCCTTCTGGCCGCTAACTAAAGGGGCAAGCCCCTTTTTATTAAAACAAAACAAAAGCTCGTGTAAATCTTAACAACTTTTGCATTACATGTTTTAACACATTATCTACAGGCTAAAAGATATTTTGCAAAACCTGCTAAAATTTTGCCAAAAATTTTGGTGCCAATTTTTGACCTCGGGCGAGCTTCGGCGCCGTGCGCATTTTCCACAATGTCAAATACAGAGGATCATCTACAGACATCCATCTACATATTCCTGAAAGTTTCACTTTTCTATACATTTAGTTTCAGAGGAGTTACGTGGACAAAATGGTCCTTAAAAATTCACAACATCTTCAAAATCTCAAACCAGAAGTGACGTCATCAGCTCAAAATTTAAAAATCACATGCACATTTTGTGTTCTATCAGTCCTGTAAATTTGGTAAAAATCAACCAAACAGTTTTTGAATTATAGCTCATGAAAAATGTCAGAGGAAAAATAATATAAAACTAGACACGATCTCGTTGCGAGCAACAAGGAGGTCTTCCGTGCGAGTTTTTGAAGGTTATATGACCTTGACTTTGATATTGGACCCTTTATCTCCTTATCGGGGCAACAACAAAAAAAAATGATGTTTGAATTTACGAACATCATTCTCAGCATTTATTCTATACTGATTTTCAAAATGATGCTTTTTAAAATATTTGCTCTGTTTGCGGTATGTTATCAAAGTTTTGAACTTCTGGCCCCTTAAAACCCATTTAAAACCCCTTAATACGGAGCACATGATAAAATAATTATAATATATTGTTAAATAAATGTGAGATGAACATTATTGTTTCCTAAACATATAACAAAATATTGTTCAGTAAAGTGCTATGAAAGAAAGACTTGAGAGCCCTTTTGGTCCCTAAATTGAAGGGCCAGCCCCTTTTTCTTGGCATCATACGAAAGTCCCTTTGATATTAAACATATTTTGTTCAACAAGTGTTTAGAAATTCTTTGCGGTTTTTTTAAGCTATCTGGGATATGACGTTTTAGAGGCCGACTCCTAATCTCCTTATTGGGGCCAGATAACGAAACTTTTATGATTGAATATTGTTTAAAACATCATTCTAAACATCTTTTATTCTATATTGCTTTTCAAAATATTTGTCCTTTTTGAGATATATTTGATCGAAGTGTTGGACTTTTGGCCCCTTGAAACCCCTAATTACGTAACGCATAATAAATATTTTGTAATGTATAGTTTTCTTAGTGAAAGATGAAAAATTTCACTTCTTAAACATATTACAAATTATTTCTCAGTAAAGTGCTATGAAAGAAAGACTTAAGAGCCTTTTGGCCCCTAAATTGAAGGGCCAGCCCCTTTTTCTTGGCATCATACGAAAGTTCTTTGGTATTAAACATATTCTGGGTAACAAGTGTTTAGAAATTCTTTGCCGTTTAAGAGCAATCTGAGATAGGACATTTTAGGGGCCGACCCCTAATCTCCTTACTGGGGCAAGACGAAAATTCTATGATTGAATATTGTTTAAAACATCATTCTAAGCATCTTTTTTTCTAAATTGCTTTTCAAAATATCTGTCCTTTTTTAGATTTATTCGATCGAAATTTTGAACTATTGGCCCCTTAAAACCCCTAATTACGTAACGCACAATAAAAAGTTTGTAATGTATAGTTTTATTAGTGAAAGATGAACAATTTTGCTTCTTAAACATATTACAAAACATTTCTCAGTAAAGTGCTATGAAAAAAAGACTTAAGAGCCTGTTGGCCCCTAAATTGAAGGGCCAGCCCCTTTTTCTTGGCATCATAAGAAAGTTCTTTTGGTATTAAACATATTTTTTTCAATAAGTGTTTAGAAATTCTTTGCCGTTTAAGAGCTATCTGGGATAGGACATTTTAGGGGCCGACCCCTTATCTTCTTATTGGGGCAAGATAACGAATATTATATAATTGAATATTGTTTAAAACATCATTCTAAGTATCTTTTATTTTATATTGCTTTTGAAAATATTTGTCCTTTTTGAGATATATTCGATCGAAGTTTTTGACTTTTGGCCCCTTAAAACCCCGAATTACGTAACGCATAATAAAATTTTTGTTTAGTATAGTTTTCTTAGTGAAAGAGGAAAAATTTTACTTCTTAAACATATTACAAAATATTTCTCAGTAAAGTGCTATGAAAGAAAGACTTGAGAGCCCTTTTGGCCCCTAAATTGAAGGGCCAGCCCCTTTTTCTTGGCATCATACGAAAGTTCTTTAAGTATTAAACATTTTTTAATCAACAAGTGTTTAGAAATTCTTTGCCGTTTAAGAGCTATCTGGGATAGGACATTTAGGGGCCGACCCCTAATCTCCTTATTGGGGCCAGATAACGAAAATTTCATGATTGAATATTGTTTAAAACATCATTCTAAGCATCTTTTATTCTATATTGTTTTTTAAAATATTTGTCCTTTTAAGATATATTCGATCGAAGTTATGGACTTTTGGCCCCTTAAAACCCCTAATAATGTAACGCATAATAAAAATTTTATAATGTGTAGCTTTATTAGTAAAAGATAAACATTTTTGCTTCTTAAACATATTACAAAATATTTCTCAGTAAAGTGCTTGTCACAATCAATAGATTTATTCATGCTTACTATTTTCCTGTAGGGTACCTCTGATTTTTATTCTATGTTCATATCCTTTTTGGTGCCTCAAATTTTATCAATTCAGGTATTGGTCAATATTGGACTATTCTCGGACTGTTCTATTTGTTTACTATGATGCTATAAATACCGATGTTTTTGGTCAGTGAGCCGGGGTCCATTAGCACGCACTGCAGTAGTAGCACGATGTATAGCTAAACGTAATTTTTTACGGTAACCATCTCCATTAGGGGTAAGTTCGTTTGTCCTTAAACTTTAGTCTTGCTTGTAATATTTAAGACTTTATGTAACTGTTCTTATACGTGTTCGATAGTATTTTCGTGTTAACGTCTTACATACTTGTTTATTTACCGTAGAGTTATGGTGCGTTTGTGTGACAAGCGTGGTTTGCTAGTTTATTTGTGAGTTTATATTTTGTAGTCTTATACGGCGTTATTGGTCATACATTGACTGTTTTGTGATGTAAAGGGGTCTTATAGCGAGCGCAGCTCGCCGGCGCGCAGCGCCGGCGAGCGAAGCGAGCTCTAAAAACCAGTGTGCGCGGGAAAAAGAACGAGCTAAACCTACAGTTCATCAAACAAATTTTTTTGTCTACGTCCCATAATGCTCTCTAATGTTTTCACCCGTGGTGCTATGCCAAAAATGGCCGACTTTTAACTCGTAATTTACAGTGACTTAAAGTTTGAAGACACGTTTTGAGTACCGCATATGCTTTGGCGAGACTCAAACGATTTGTTACATGCTTCCATACCTCCGTAATGAGTCGAGAAACGTAAACAAAGACGAACAAAGTCATGGATGACGTCACAGTGCACTCGCGCTATATTTCCCGCGATAAATGTAAAGGTGGATCAAACATCTGTAATGCGTGTACTAGCTATTTCAGTACAGACTGCGATACCTGCCTCATTGACGTATGATTTGTTTTTATTTTATTTTTATATAGAGATTTTATGTATATATATTAGCAAGAGCCATACTTTACTGTCATATCGATCCATTTTTAAGCTAATTGAGCATGAATGAGTAGGGAGGAAATAAACAATATGACATTTTGAAATAAATCAAAAAGGAATAAAATTAAAAAAAATAAACAGTTAAAAAATTATGTAGATATGGGATATAGTCAGACCATTAAATTTAAAAGTGGGAAATTACACACCTACAAACAGGTACCGGGCTCTCTCTCTCTCTCTCTCTCTCTCTCTCTCTCTCTCTCTCTCTCTCTCTCTCTCTCTCTCTCTCTCTCTCTCTCTCTCTCTCTCTCTCTCTCTGGGAAGTGGGTTGCGCTGTATGTATCATAACCATTAAAATTAGTACCTTTGGCATACTTATTGTAGAGCAATATACTCTCTCAAAAATTCTTTGACGTTCGTTGATACCTAAATAAAACTATAAGTTGACAATGATGCAAGGTATGTGTATAATTCTTGCTGCGCTCGCCAGAACGGTAGCACCGTAAAACATATTACACTTAACTATGTTGCATGTTAAGAAGTCTTATACGCTTAACTGTGACAGTATTTGATAAGTTAAGGGGTCTGATACACTTAACGTTATTGTAGAGCGAGTATTGTTCGGTGTGATTGTATGGCGTGCAGTTACGGTAATTAAGTAAATAAGTATATTGTGAAAGTGAAACGTTTAATTGAAAATATTGTTATTTATATATAATTAAAAGGTTCCAGCAAGGCTCCAGCAATGTCCCAGTGATGATACGGCCATAGTCACCAGTGTTCCGGTATTGAACATCTTACCACCCGTGCAACCTCCTTCGAGTATTCACTTACTACGCTGGAAGCCGGTGGACGGAAGCCGTCATCTTAGGACGTGGTACCGAAGGAGGACACATTGGAGGAACACCGGAGGGACACTGCTGCCCAATATACCAACATAGGACATTGACGATTCAGATATTAGGAACATTTTTTTTTTGTTAATATTTTGTGTGTGTGTGTGTGAATGTGTATATTTGTAAATTTATTGATTTTATATATATAGATAAAGATTGTATACGAAAGATCTTGTAAATATAAATTTCATTTGCTCTATATATAATGTTAAAATATTTTCAGGAAAGGAGATAAAGAACGAAAACCATTAAAAATTACGTCGTTTTTTCAAACTCGATTTTCGGGTCGGGGCGAGCTTCGACGCCTTTGAAGCCAGACAACCATAAATGCCTTTAAACACATCTACAATCTTTTGTCTACAATCCCTAAAAATTTAAATTCAATATCTTTTTTCGTTTAGCAGGACAAAATGACCCTCTAAAAATCACTAAAACGTCAATATCTCCCGAACGGAAATGACGTCATTAAAATAAAAAATATATATAAAGTTTTTATATACAAGATCTACAAAATTTGAAATTTTCACGAAAATCGGTCAAGTCGTTTTCAAGAAATTGCTTGTACAAAAAAAGCGTAAGAAAAAAAAGATTAAAAGTAAAAGGAAAAAAAACAACAAATCAATAACAATAAGGTCTTCCGTTGGAAACGGAAGACCTTAATAATAATAATAAAAAGAAACCGTAGAATAACAAGAGGGTCTTCCGTTGGAAACGGAAGACCCTAATAATAAATTGAAAATGTGTTTGTCATCTTTGTTTTGCTTACATAGTCTATCCTTCCCTCTTAGCCAATATAGTTCAGCCAGTTCCCTCCGATTGAAAATGACTGCCCAAAGTAAAACATCGTCAACGCCAATATCTGAGTTGCTTTCGTTGGTGTTGGAAGCTTTAAACTCTGAAAATAATTTTAAAAATACAAAATGTTGTATACATTTATCAATGTGTGTTAAGAGTATCGTTAGGTATAGCAAACGGTGTTTAATCTAATAGTATACAACTGTATTCCTTGTATATTCTTAAGATATGTTTTACTGAATTTTTAACCCCTTTTTTACACTATAATAAACATTCAAATCAGTATTGAAAGTTCGGATACTCTGTACAAACGACTGTGATTTCATTAGATTTTTCTATGAACATCTTATTTAGTGAAGAAATGTTGCGTCGATTTGTTCAACGATGAATTTCACGCAAATTTAAGTTCAATTGATATTGTATTTTATTTGTTTTCTAAAACTATGCTTAAAAGACAATGTATATTGTAATTCGGTAAAGCGATCTGTGATAGTGGATTACTTTGTAAAAAAAATCACAACCTCATGTTGGCATACCCTTACTCCAGATATATGAAAGATAAACCTCGAGATTAAGATCCAAATTTAGATCCAAAGGTAATAAAAAAAATAAACTACCTTCACATAATTTAAATTTTTTTAATTGAATTTTATTTGTTTTCAAAAACTATGCTTAAAAGACGATGCTTCTTGTAATTCGGTAAAGCGATCTTTGAAAGTGAAATACTTTAGAAATAAAACTACAACCTCATGTTGACCTACTCTTAATCCAGATATGAGAAAGACATAAACCTCGATATTTAGATCCAAACTTAATAGAAAATAAACTACCTACAGATGATTCCAAATATTATAACCCAACTTTAAATAACGGAGATTTTTTGTGCTAATCCGGAGGTTTTTGTGTATATTTAAAAAGTTATTCTATGGATTTAATCTATATATATATATATATAAGGAAATAAAACAATGAAAGTTTTGATTTAAAAAAAAACGGTTTGCGAGGTATTTATTCATAAATGTATTTCTAATCAAATGAGACAAAATTAGAATTTTTAAAATAACCTTTTTGCAGTTAAAACATTTTTCCCAGTTCACTGAAAAAGTACCCAATTGAATACTTGAAAGCTCATATTAATCTCTGTTTTGTGAAATGACATTGCTGAAAAGATTCTTAATCGATCCATCAAATAAAGTATTTGTGTCTCAGGAACCTTAACCTTTTGCCATTGTATGCTAAATCCAAACAAAGAAAGTCATTATAGTTTTACAACTACATGTATTCCTACTTTTCGTTCCTTATCTAAATGTGCTTGTGAATCAAAACTTCCTAGGAACTAAGATCCATACCTTTGCAGTTGTTTGAATGTAGCGAACAATGATGCAGACTGAGTTTTACTAAACTTATCATCAATTTTTTCTTTTTAGCTCACCTAAGCTGAAATTTGTCTGTAAATTTAAACAATTTTTACTACTCAGGAACTACTGGACCAATTTTAACCAAACTTCGGACAAAGCATCATTGGGTGTAGGGAATTCAACTTTGTTCAAATAAAAGGTCACGCCCTTTCTCAAGGGGAGATAAATAAAAATGATTAAAAAGGTGTAAGTAATTATTCCCGGGCGTAGGAAAGGTCACAATGGGTTGTCGAGTATTTGCCTCGGAATATACAGAGTAGAATTTTAAAATGTTCTTTCAAAAACCATTTGGCCAGAAAAGCTTAGCATTATATGGTAGAATCCTCAGGTAGGGTAGGGTAGATCCCAATCTATGGTCCCCGGGGGTAGGCGGGTATGATAAGGCAACTCTCAGCGATCGATTGAGTGAAAAGATCCTCTGATCAATATGGCGTCACAATAAATAGCATGATGTCATATTTTAATCAGAAACATGTTAAGTTTTACTTTTTCTCTGATTTATATCATAAAAACTACAGACGTTAAATGTAACTAGAAACTCTTCTCGCTGAATATATATTCGATTTCTCTTTTAAACTTATAGTTATCATTAATGACGTCACATGCACGTTTCATAGAAAATATCAATACCAGGAGACAAATCACTGGAGTGAAGTGTAACAAAAGTCCCATGGGCCACATCGCTCACCTGAGCAACAATAGGCATGATATAATCAGCTTCATGGAGTCATAATACAAAATATCTGGACAATTTGGTATAATACATGTAGATCCTATATAAAATAACAAATCTGTTTCCCACTGGATATTTTTATATTTATAATCGAGTCCTTTTTTCCAACAGGATGGTTTTATAGTCATATCACTATCAGTATTTTAGTTCTCAAAAAGTTCCTTAACATTTGTCAATATACAGGACATAAACCTACATCAAACTCTGAACCCCTGAGGCCCAATAATCGTCCAGGGACCAAAGTTAAACACAAGGATCAGCAATACATAAAAAATGATTGCATATAAGTAAAACATATATAATGACATATCAGTTTTTTTCAATAATTGACCCATATTACTTTGTACAACTGAATCCACAATGTGGCCCGACAATACTCTTAAAGACTGATTTGAACAAATTTGAATCTACAGTATCAAAATGATTTCAATAAAGTTACAACTTTTCTAAGAATTGTTGTTTTGTTTAAGAAAACGATTTAAAGATATTTTCTATATATTCCTATGTAAAACTCTCTCTCTCTCTCTTTCTCTCTCTCTCTCTACCCATTGTGACCCATCCTACCGCAGGATGAATGACCATCTCAAAGTTCCCCTTAAAGATAGCCTGAAGGTGCTTAAAGATATCTTAAAGACGATCTTTAAGCCACCTTGAAGCTATATGTGTTGCTTAAAGGTGACTTAGAGGGCGTGAAGATGGCTTAAAGGCAGCTTAAAGACTATCTTTAAGCCATCTTTAAAGGGGCATGGTCACGATTTTGGTCAAATTTTATCTTATATGTTTTTATTCTTTACAATCCCTTAGAAATAAATTGATCAAATTAAATTTGAGAGTCATTCGTAGAGTTGAAAGGAAATATAGGGCACCAATTCTTTGTCATGTAAACAAGACTTGTGCCCTGTTTTTGTTTACATAGGTTCCATATACCAGTAAAAAAAATTTCTAGTTCATTTGTCTATCTTTTTATTTATTTTAAGCATAGATATACAATTCCTTATGTTTAACACATTTTTGTTAGGTTTAAAACTGACATTTTTACTTCAACATTGAAAATGTAAACACACGCTTTGTTTTCAATTCAATTCAAAAAATGTCAAGCTCTGTAACTCGCTTACATCTCATCAAATGAGACTCAAATTTCGGTAGCCTATTAAAAATGCCTTTCTGAAGCATTGTAAATATTAAAATCGGAAAAATATTTTTGACCAAAACGCGACCATGCCACTTTAAGCCACATTTAAAGACAAGTTGTAGGTTCTTAAAGTCCAAACTTCTTTTGGCCACATTTAAGCCACCTTTAAGCCATTAAACAAATTCAATTCAATATTGTGCTTAATTTACCAACAAAATGTATTAATTTTATGAAAGAAAAAGTATTAAAGTCTAAAAAATAAAATTAAAAAAAATTTCAACACGCTCATGATGAGGATTGAACCATGGACCGATTACTAGCATCACCTAACTCCCTCTGCGCCACGGCAGCTTATAACTTTTAGGTGTTTTTCATATCCTATAAATCAAAGGCAATTGAATCAATATAATGTGTGAATTTTTTACTTCAAATGATTTTGACTTCATTCAGTTTGTAACAATCAATTATATCTAATTTATAAATTACATGCATGCACGTATTTATAGTGAAATACGGAATCTGGTCTTCAGTGAAAAAAAAAACAGATCTATTATACCAAGATGGAAACCGTTATGCTTACTAGTACTTAGTTAATAAACTTAAACCGAGTAGATATACGTTCACCTAATTTTTTGCTAAATAAAATGCAAGGAAGAAGATGAAACTACTTTTTTTTTTAAAATGAAACTAATAGGTATTGCCTTTACGGAATTTCCCGGTGTTCGTGATTACGGCGCCGTTCCAGCATGTGTATTTTTACTAATATTGATTATTATACATTGACAACAGATTTAGAATAACAAATTTAACGATGTAGGCTATGTTTAAATATTTGATTATATACATGATTTTTAAACTATCGATTCCATAACAAACAATATAACCAATTACTGGCGACGTATTTATAGCATGTGGCAATTGTAAATGATGCATACATATACATGCACATACAATTGTATGATGTACCAGGCCGGGTATGCGACATATTTTCCCGTATACATATATCTAAATAATTAACCCCTACTTTTATCACTGGTACGGTAATTAATTGGCCTCTAGATTTTACTTTTACATACATCTTTAATTTGTAGACGAAATATTTTTAAAGCCCAGAGGTAAGAAATAATAGTTTCAGAATGAACTACAAATGTAAATAAACTTTCATTTACTAGACTTATCGTATACACGTACATACTAAGATTTCAACGCCTTTATAAACTGTAAACAGATAGCCATGCTATGACCTTGAATTGCTAGTATTACATAATGGTCACTATGATATTTATGTGTACCTAGATGCTGCGCACTGAATGGTGTTAATGATAATTGACAGAATGAACTCTGTGACTCTTGTAGCAATGCGTAGTATTCCTAAATGATGTTATGAAACCAGGTGCATAATACGGGCATAATAATATCCAAATTGAGAGTTTAACATTATGTGACATATTTGGCGATTCTGTGTCTGCAACGATAGCTCTAGTACTCTATATTGAGTCATGTATTGTGTATTCTATATATTAACCTTTGTAACCTTTTATGCCGTGTATGAATGAACGTATTGTGAGTAAGTGATGCCTCATACTAGGTGGGGGACTCCGAGACCCAGGACTCGGAGACTCAAATCCTGCATCCAGACTCTTTGATTGGCAGTTTTGACAGTTTTGTTACTTTATTTAGAAATAAAATATTAATCTTAATTTTGAACACTAAATGTTCACTCATGATCGCCGTAAATGGGCCGAACTAGTCAGAACTGTCCATCATAAGTAAAATGTTATATATACCCATGTAAAATGATGTTGAACAGATTAAGAGAGATTGAGATTTAGATTTAGAGATTCCGCTTATAGAGATAGATTCTGAGACTCCTGATTTGGGCTGCTATTAGCTGATGTTATTGTAACTATACGATCACGCTTAATAAAACCGCTTGAGAAAGAAATACTGGACTTGTCATCCATAAGCTTGAGCTGACCTTCAATAGGATCCTGTAAGACAGAAGGCTTACATGAACTTTCTTGGTGCCCGTGACCACGACTAAGCGAAGTCAAAACAGAATAAGGTAAGAACCATTTCTATATGTCTCTTATAGCTATCTCGAAGTAAACAACTTTGTCTAAGCAACCAATATGGCGACAGGTGATGGGTTTTATAAAAAAGAACTTAGAAATCAAATGGAGCAATTAGAAAAACAATTCGCGGGGTTGGGTCAGAGCAAAGAAAACAAAGGGCAAGAAACGGGTCAAAAATCTTCAGAAAAAGAACAGATTAAACAAAATACTTTTGAAACATATCATCATGCTAGGCCGCATGAAACTCGTGAACCTCGATACCGAGTCCCAGATCAGGATGATGATAAAAATTTCTTCATTGGTCAAGTTAAAGCTATAACAGCCGCACTCTCAGTGCCTCTATCTTCTGTGATAACTCCTTTTGAGGGAGATGCTCAAAAATTTAAACAGTGGATAAAGGAAGTCGAAAAGTACAGTGTTATGTCTGGGAAACAAGGTCATGAGATCCACATGCTTGCATACATAACGAGTAAGGGTTCAGTGGGGGATTATATTAAAAGGTATTTAGATGAAACAGATGCGTCTGAAGAAATCCCATCTTGGAAAGATCTTAAGGAATCCCTTAAAAATAGATTTGCAGAAATATCAGACCCCCAACACGCGTTAGCAGTAATGCGTAAGACTCGACAAAATTCAAATGAAAGTGTTCAGTTGTTCGCCGAGAGACTATTGCAAATCGCGGAAGACGCCTACAGTAATGACAGACTAAAAGATCCTTTGATACAACAACAGTTAGTAGATATCTTTTGTGACGAGTTGACATTCGACTATCTCAGAATGAAAATTTTGCGAGAAAACCCTAAAGATTTAGAATCCGCAATTCAAATAGCAATGCGAGAACAAAATCTGAGACAGAGACTAGCGATAAGAGGGTCAAATATGACAGAAATTGTACAAAGTAATGACAACAGACGAACTCTTTCAAATTTTGATACTACTCTTCCCTTATTAAAGGATAGAGCAGATAATCTTACCTCAGTAGAAACAAGGCATGTAGAACCAATGGAAATTGACCATGCGCGTAATAGTAGGTGTTTTAAATGTAAACAGACGGGTCATAGGGCTCGATTTTGTACTCAAAATAAATCCCTAGTCAGGTCCCGTACTCAAATAGATAAACGACCCAGTCAAAACAAACCCGTCCATAATATAGAGCAGAAACCCCGTTCGCCTGTGGAATGTTGGAATTGTGGTAAAGTAGGTCATGTGCGTGCAGATTGTTGGGGCTCGCATATGTATCAAAGAACGCAGCAAAATCGGGGCAGACCATCAAATCGTCAAGGCCGAACATATAAATCTAGCGACCAAATAAATAAGGGACCGTCTCAAAATTTCAAATCGCGCTCTTATTTTGACAAACAAAAACAGGAAAACTAGGACGTTCTTCCTTCGTTGAAGCCCGAAGAAAGAACTTTAAACAAAGACCTACATATGAAATTAATTTTACTAACAACCCCAGTAGCTGTTTATTAAAAGTAGGTAAAAATAAATTTAGAGCTTTGGTAGATACAGGTGCAGCGGTATCTCTAATTAGTAAGAAAATGTATGATAATCTATTTCCCCGCCCCAAGTTGTTTAATAATGACATCCCCTCTTTACAAGCAGCAAATGGCAATTCTTTAATTGCGATAGGGTATGTAAATATTTCCTTTAAGATTTCAGGGTTAACTTTAGACCACAAACTTTATGTGACAAAGGGACTCAACCGAAACATGATTCTCGGTCGTGATTGGCTCAAGAAAAACAATGTTCGTTTATACTTTGATCTTGGACTCATGCGTATTGATGGCAAAGTATACGCGGAACTTAAAGAAGATTTACACATCTCAACTATTGTAAGAACTCCTAAGAAACTTATTATGAGACCAAACACGGTGACTGTATTCTATGGAAAAATAAATAACAATTTTCCTCTGGAAAAAAGTGACTTGGTTGAAGTGAACAGCATAGACAATAACTGCATTATGGAAGACCCAGGACTATATTTAAAAGACGCCGTTTGTATAGTTCGAAAAGATAAGAAAGTTCCAATGATCTTCGTTAACCAAACTAACAAAAATTATAAAATTATAAAAGACGAATTACCGCATTAAAACAGAAGGAAATCTCAGAAATACAGACTACTCAAGACACAAAAGAAGAAATTGATGTACCTAAGAGATTTGAACACTCAATCAAAAGACTTGTGAGCAAAAACAATGATTTATTTGCAAAGAAAGACAGTGACCTTGGAGTGACTGATACTGTTAAAATGAAGATAGAAACTGGAGATCACCACCCAATAAAGAACAGACCCTACCGTGTACCCTTAAATAAAAGACAGATAATTGACAAGGCCATACTGGAAATGATGGACGCAAAAATTATTGAGAGATCACAATCGCCTTGGTCATTTCCCTTAGTAGTGGTGAAGAAAAAGGACGGATCAGACCGGATGTGCGTTGACTTTAGAAGCTTGAATAAGATAGTGAAACCCGTATCATTCCCGCTACCGTTGATTGATGACATCCTATGTTTACTAGGTAAGGCAAAATATTTCACTGCACTAGACTTAAAGAGTGGATATTGGCAAGTGAAATTAGAAGATTCAAGTAAAGATAAAACGGCCTTTGCATGTCACAAAGGACTATTCCAATTCAACCGGATGCCATTTGGGTTGAGTAATGCACCGGCAGTCTTTCAAGAGCTGATGAACATAGTTCTTCAAGGACAAGAGGAGTTTGCCATCGCATACCTGGATGACATTCTTATATTCTCAGAGACACCGGAAGATCATCTTCGGCATATTCAAGACGTTTTCAACCGCCTAAGGAAGCATGGACTTAAAATGAAGCTAAAGAAATGTAGTTTCTTCAAGGAACAGACAGAATATCTTGGTTTCATCATTGATGAACATGGCGTTACACCTGATCCAAAGAAAGTCGAAGCTATAAGAAAGTTACCAGCGCCCACTACAGTCCGAGAAGTTCGTGGCTTTATAGGTATGTGTAGTTATTACAGGAGATTTATACCGAACTTCTCTAAGATTGCGGAACCATTGATTGACTTAACCAGAAAATATGCAAGGTTCAAATGGACACCATGTTGCCAAAAAGCGTTTGACTTTATTAAAGAAAGTTTAACGGTAGTGCCTTTACTAGCATATCCAGATACTAATAAGCCTTACATCCTGTACACCGATGCCAGCGACAATTGTATTGGAGCGTGCCTTACTCAAAAGACAGATGAGGGAGAAGATAAGCCAATATATTACTTATCCCACAAGCTGAGTAAAACTCAAGAAAAGTGGTCAACCATAGAAAAGGAAGCATTTGCAATCCATTACGCCCTTCAGAAGTTAGACCATTATTTACACGGTGCTCAGTTTACTATAAGAACAGACTATAAGCCGCTCAAGTATATCTTAGAATCTCCAATGCAAAATAAGAAAATTCAACTATGGGCATTAAGTATTGCAGGATATAACTGTAAGGTAGAGTACATAGAAGGAAGATTTAACTGCTGTGCAGATCTCTTATCCCGATTACCGACAGTCAACCTCGAGTGTGAAGAGGAAGAACAATCAGAGCATGATGAACCAGATGTTAAGGACAATTTCTTTGAAGTGAACGTACTTAACTCCAATGCCTTTTCGCCTAAGAGATTAGCCAGATGTGAAGTTAAACAACACGACGAATTGGTCAAACCCTTTATTGATCTACCAGAGGATATCAACATCAAAGAAAGTCAACAACACGACGAGCAGATCAAGAAACTGAAGTATCGGTTAAATAAAGGAACAGCAACGGCAACCGAAGAAAAGAAGTTTCTGGAAATTGATGGTTTAATGTACTATCTTTCAGATGGAGACTCAGAAGGCCCAAAACTTCGCATGTATGTACCACGTGAGTTAGAACTTTTAGTAGTGCAGCAGTATCATGACGGACTTGGATATATGGGAGTGGACAAAACATATGACGTAATCAGACAAAAGTACTACATACCAAATTTGTACAAAAGGTTATACTCTTATATAGAAGGATGTGTAGTATGCCAAACGAGGAGCAATGCGAAAAATCAGCCTCCACTTCAAGAGACAGATATACCACCTTTTCCAATGGCTAAAGTAGGACTGTCGGGAAACAAGTACATAGTTTCTTTTATAGACATTTACTCTGGTTGGCCAGAAGCTTTTCCCGTTCCTGATAAGTCAGCTGACAACATAGTACATCTTATATTAGAAGAAATATATCCAAGATATGGCTGTCCTCTTCAAATCCTCACAGACAACGGAACAGAAAATGTGAATAAGAAAGTGGAAGAAACTTTAAAAGAATTGAATATCAACCATATCAAAACATCTTATTACAGCCCTCAAGGTAATGGTAAAGTAGAACGATTTCATAGAACTCTACATGACGTGATGGCTAAGAAAACAACAGACAACGCTCAAACATGGGATATTCATCTTAATCAGACGTTGGCAGCCATTCGTTTCCATCCTAACGATTCGTCGAAGTTTTCTCCATATTACCTTATGTACAACAGAGATGTCGTATTACCTCTTGATACGTTGATGAAACCTCGAAGGAGATATGCGGGAGAAGATCAACACAAGATCGCCCTTCAAGAACAACATAAAGCTTTCCTGCAAGTACATCGTAATATGAAGGAAGCCAAGAAGAAACAGAAAACTCAGGCCGATAAGAGAAGCGAAGATGAAAATTTTCAGGTAGGTGACCCTGTCTACCTTAAGAACAACAGAAGACAAAATAAGTTAGATAAAAAATGGCTACCATATTATCGAATCATAGAGCAGAAAGGACCAGTTAGTTTCGTGGTGAGAGATCAATTGACTGGATTAACCACCAAATGCCATGCACGACAATTAAGACTGGCAGATATTTCGCACTGGCCCCTTTCACAAACTACTGAAGATGGTGTAAGAACTCTAAGAAAGACTAACTATGTGGTACCACCAGAAGATGAATCGTCGTCAGAAAATGAAGACATGCAACCAGAACCATTAGAAAGAGCTATACAGTCCAAACAATGGGAAAGAGAAGGGTCTTCAGACGAAGAGGATATACCCCTCGCAGAACTTCAAAGACGTATAAGAGCTAAAAAGATCATGGATGATCAGCAGTATAAACACGAGAATGATCAGACCGTAGATTCAGAATCGGATGAGACCCATGAGTCAAAACAATGTGATGAAAATAGTGGTCAAGACTATGAAATACCCTTAGATAACCCTAATGTACCCTTAGATGAAAATATGGAAATCGATGAAATAGTCCCTAAAGTAGGTCTAGGCTTCAAACCAATCCCTAAACCGCGTAAACCAATCCCTAAACCCCGTAAGAAAAATAGCAAACAAAAGTATGCTGAAGATTGTTTGGCCATTTTGAAGCAATTAACCAAAGTACTGCTTTAGTGTAGATGTAAATAATCTTGAATGAGCTTAGCTTTGTATATATTGCACGCTTTTAAAAAGATATGACAGGATGACCCCCTGTGACATTAAAACATGTATTGAGATACGCAGACTAGCAAACGCGGACTTAGCACCTCGGTTATTTGTATGTATATGCGGAGTTGAATAGATTTAACATATACTCGAAATACATGATACAGCGACTAGGTAAAGAAACTGTAAAAGTAATTTTTGTAAGTGATTTAAGATAATTCGTAAAAACAATCAAATTTTGCGATCAACATCTTGAGTATGTGACAAGGTTGATCAGGTTTTCCTGGTTTAATGTCTTAAGACTAAAAGATATTAAAATGTTTCCTATGAATGCACTAATGGCGGAATTGCCACTAATTAATTTGCAACCCATGAAATCCTTGTCTTGAGTGGGAAGCTCCTGGTTTTATGTGTGTTTAACTTTGGCGGTAACAATAACGATAGGATTTTGTATTAAGAAACGTAAAACTATTAAAAAGTGGGGTGGTATATGCTGTGGTGGTTGCTGGACAGGTTGTCGAAAAAGGGGTAGTGACGGAGATAAGAAAGGTTCTTCCAAAGACACTGTATTTTGTTGTGAGAATCCAGAGAAAAGGACCTCTAGCGACATTATTGAACTTGAACCAATCCCGAAAGACACTAGGATCCAAGAGAAACCCCGACGGAGCGGAAGACTCGAAACTCGCAAATTGACCAGCAACACGGGGACAATTTCGACTAAACTAGCACAACAATTTCTTGGAGAGGAGAAAAATGAAGAATCTCCATGGACCAAATATTACAGACCGGACCCAGAACTGGCACGTAAATACCTGGAAGAGAAGGCCGCGATGTCTACGCAACAGAGGAACACAGGAGACGCTCCGCGAGAAGTCGCCTCGCCATCCGCGCCGACCCTCTATCCACGGGTGCCGATGATGGATGAATAATTAAGATACAGCCGCGAAGAAGTTGTATATTCCTTATGAAAGGATTGTGAAATTTAGCGAAAATTAAAAAGAATGTGAATTATGTAAAATCTTGTGCTAATATAAATCTTGTATTTGGTGATTCACTCTGGAGAACTTCAGGAAGAAACCGATGGACTCCGAACCTATGACGCTAACCTCGCCCCTAGGAAGGAAGAGATATTTTGGTGAACTTACAAGCATGCATTGACTTTGTATATATATGTGACATTAACTTTAACCATACTTAGTATTACTTTGATGATGAATTACGATTATATTCAACTATGGTTATTTCATCTTGGTCATTATTATCATACTTTATTCATTATTGTTTTCATGATTGTAATGCGATATAATCAAGCCATATGATTTTATGTACGTGTATAGATCCTGGTTATAGATTTGTTTAGTAGATGTATGATGTTCCAAGCCGGAGGTGGAAACATGTCACTTGTTACTATCTCTTAACATAGATGTTCTGACTGGTATGTCACTAGGAAGTTCGTCTGATCAAGGGTAGATCAAGGACGCTTTCCTATTCCGGGCGCCAGGCATGAGAAATCTCCCTTCGGGATATTTCTTTTGTTTTGGGGACGTATGTAAACAGATAGCCATGCTATGACCTTGAATTGCTAGTATTACATAATGGTCACTATGATATTTATGTGTACCTAGATGCTGCGCACTGAATGGTGTTAATGATAATTGACAGAATGCGACATATTTTCCCGTATACATATATCTAAATAATTAACCCCTACTTTTATCACTGGTACGGTAATTAATTGGCCTCTAGATTTTACTTTTACATACATCTTTAATTTGTAGACGAAATATTTTTAAAGCCCAGAGGTAAGAAATAATAGTTTCAGAATGAACTACAAATGTAAATAAACTTTCATTTACTAGACTTATCGTATACACGTACATACTAAGATTTCAACGCCTTTATAAACTGTAAACAGATAGCCATGCTATGACCTTGAATTGCTAGTATTACATAATGGTCACTATGATATTTATGTGTACCTAGATGCTGCGCACTGAATGGTGTTAATGATAATTGACAGAATGAACTCTGTGACTCTTGTAGCAATGCGTAGTATTCCTAAATGATGTTATGAAACCAGGTGCATAATACGGGCATAATAATATCCAAATTGAGAGTTTAACATTATGTGACATATTTGGCGATTCTGTGTCTGCAACGATAGCTCTAGTACTCTATATTGAGTCATGTATTGTGTATTCTATATATTAACCTTTGTAACCTTTTATGCCGTGTATGAATGAACGTATTGTGAGTAAGTGATGCCTCATACTAGGTGGGGGACTCCGAGACCCAGGACTCGGAGACTCAAATCCTGCATCCAGACTCTTTGATTGGCAGTTTTGACAGTTTTGTTACTTTATTTAGAAATAAAATATTAATCTTAATTTTGAACACTAAATGTTCACTCATGATCGCCGTAAATGGGCCGAACTAGTCAGAACTGTCCATCATAAGTAAAATGTTATATATACCCATGTAAAATGATGTTGAACAGATTAAGAGAGATTGAGATTTAGATTTAGAGATTCCGCTTATAGAGATAGATTCTGAGACTCCTGATTTGGGCTGCTATTAGCTGATGTTATTGTAACTATACGATCACGCTTAATAAAACCGCTTGAGAAAGAAATACTGGACTTGTCATCCATAAGCTTGAGCTGACTTTCAATAGGATCCTGTAAGACAGAAGGCTTACAAAACCCTCACGTGCACCTGGGCACACGACACACCTGTTGTGTATATCTTGTATATGTTGTGTTAGTTCCAGGGGTTTTCTTAAGTTGGACAAACAATAGACTTTAATTAGATATACACAAACATGCACCTGGGCACACGACACAACTGCTGTCTATATCTTGTATATTCTGTGTTAGTTCCAGGGGTTTTCTTAAGTTGGACAAACAATAGACTTAAATTAGATATACACAAACATGCACCTGGGCACACGACACAACTGCTGTGTATATCTTGTATATTCTGCGTTAGTTCCAGGGGTTTTCTTAAGTTGGACAAACAATAGACTTTAATTAGATATACACAAACATGCACCTGGGCACACGACACAACTGCTGTGTATATCTTGTATATTCTGCGTTAGTTCCAGGGGTTTTCTTACGTTGGGCAAACAATAGGCTCTAATTAGATATACACAAACGAACAAAACTATGTCTAGACAAACAAAGCAGTAATAATATCACGTGATAAAACAAAGGAAGTTGAGAGTCTTTTCATCTTTAACATGTATCTAGCAGATCTAGAATTAGACTTAGAAATAATTAAAATTGACAAAAATACATAAACTGATTTTTAAATTAAATCATGCATTATTCGTTCAATTTAAAGAGAGAGAAAGAGAAAGAGATTTCATCTATTAATTTATAATAGGAAACAAACATAATTTAATATAATTTCATGCGCAGATTTACATTTAGAGACTGCGCACCCGTACAATAATTGTCGAACGAAAATAAAAAAAAAGAATTTCACAACGGCGCTCTGTGTCCATTTGAGCGGTTTGATGATAGAGATCTGTGTTCAATGGAGCGACAATTAAAACCGCCGCCTGGAACCCCCCCCCCCCTTCCGTTCCTTGGAAATAATATCATCACTCAGATCACCCCTCCCATCGCTATCAAAGAGATTTTGCATTTAATTTATTTATTTTAGATGAATCTGTTCAGCTTGATCAAACTTGACTTAAAGGGAACTTAACGACGGTGTAAAGACAACTTAAAGGGAGCGTTAATGCCACTTACAGATGCTTAAAGGTGGCTTAAAGATGGCCTAAATGTGACTTAAAGAAGTTTGGACATTAAGGACCTATAAGGACTTAAAGGAGGCTGAAAGGTTGTATATCCTTTAAGGCACCTTAACGTCACGGTTATGTCACCTTTAAGGACTTGCTTAAAGATTGTTTTTCGCCCTGTGTACCAACGGGAATCATAATTTAAATAAATTTGAAATCTCACTTCGTGACGATGCTTCAATACACGCTTCAGCTTCCCTGGCATAATGGTTTCTGAGAAGATTTTTAAGAATTACTCAATATATTCCTATGCAACAAATTGCCCCCCCCCCCCCAATTGTGGTCAACCCTACCCTCAAGGATCGTGATTTTTGCAACTTTGGATCTACACTACCTGACAATGCTTCTGCACGAGTTTCAGCTTTGCTTTCCTGGTCTAATGGTTTTGGGAGATATTTAAAGATTTACTGTACATATTCATATGTAAAAATGCACCCCCATCCCACCCCCCCCCCCTTGTGCCTCAACGTATCCAACGGGGTTCAATATTTTTACAATTTTTATCCTACACTTCCTGGCCAAATGGTTTTTAAGAAGAAGATTTTTAATGATTTACTCTTTATATTCCTATGTAAACATTCAACCCCCATTGTGACCCCACACAACCCCCCGGTTAATGATTTTCACAACCTTGAATTTACGCCAGCTAAGGATGCCTCCATATAATTTTCAGTTTTTCTAGCTTAATGGTTCTTGAGAAGAAGATTTTTAAAGATTTACTTTGTATATTCATACATGAAAAGTCGTTCACCCCCTATGGTCATTATTTTTACAACCTTCAATCTACACTAATTGAGGATGCTTCCAAATAAGTTTCAGCTTTTTTGGCAAATTCATTCTTGAGGAGAAAATTTTTTTTAAGATAACCATAACTAAAAGATTTTTAATGATTCACTCTGTATATTCATATGTAAAAGTCGACCCATGTGCCGAAAATATCATACCCCATATAATATTGTTGGTTATGTGCAGATACCCGATAGGCGTGGTCATAATGACAGAAGGGAGCGTAGCTTCCGAGTGTCGTTATGACCACGCCCACCGGGTATCTGCACATAACCAACAATATTATATGGGGTAAGTTACTTGTATCATAGTTTACGATTATTCATTATTTTATTATTATAGTAATATCGGGAGTGCACTTGCCTCTAAACAATATGGTGCCAATGCGCTGGTCTTTATGTATACACAATTTACTTCGTGAATTTCCAAAATGACTTTCTATATCCGACAAAGATTAATTATTCTTCATTTATCAAAAAAATTCTTAGTTATAATGAGCAGATCGCTTATTCATTATTATATTTTTTATATCATATTCATTCATTTTTTGACTTATAGTATCGATATTTGCTTCAAAGAATTGAATTTATTAACACAATTTCATATGTACGAACTATAAATTGCGCAATGCTTCTGTTTAAACAATTGAAATTAAATTAAAATTGATGAAGGTAATTAGTTTTTCAAAATCTTGTTTGATACTCTGTATCAATGTATGTTTTTAAAACGTGGATTAAAAATCATTTACATATATATTTTGAACAAAATTAATCAAAAAGCAAAAAAAAAAAATTATTTGAGAAATGCATGCCGCGAAACCGTGAACGGTTAATGTCAAATTCGATTGGCTACCACTATTCACTCTGTTCAAGTTTTCTATTCAAGCGCTTTCCTATCAGGTGATTGACTTTCTATAAAACCTTTAATCAGGATACCCCTATTTCATTTAACACGCGTTTCTCTACTTGTCCGCACACATGGAGAGGAATATCAAAATAGAGTCTTTCTAACAAAGCCATCGCCGATATTGTTTTGTCTCGAGCTAAATATAAGATTTATTCGACGAACTAAGTTAGTTAAGTTATTTATTCGTGTTGAGTTTTGGCAATTTTGATCTGGAGGAACCTTTCACTGTGGAGTAGTATGGACGCGCTAAAAACAACTTTGTTGATGTTGTTTTTACTCGAGATAGTGGGCGGAGTTAAAAAAAAAAAAACAGTGTGGGGTATGTACAAATAACCCACACTTTTAACAGTAGAAAACTCGCCAAGCTATGGTACAAGTAGTAAAAGCAACCTTCCAAATGTTACTAAATTACGTAACAATTGATGACCTGGGGCAATATGTGTTTCGAGCTGTGTGCGCTGAAGCGACACAAGATTCTCTGTCGCACGTGGCAATTGAGTAAACACAGACTATCCGAATAAACAAACGGGTGGGAAAAAGAAACAAAATTTAACACATAAGAAAAAGTCACCAAAAACTGATTTTCGACAGATCAGGATATCTTTTCGCCAATTACAAAAAAATTCAGGGCAAGCCCTTGTCAGCGGGGCGGGAGGAGGGTGGGGGGTGGGGGGGGGGGGGGTTGGTACGCAGCATTGAGTTCGCCTCAACATGTAACGTGGAACTGTGATTATAATTTGATTTGAATTTCAAACTTCCTTGTACGCTATCGTATAAATCAATGTTTAATCAACTGTACAATAAAATAAATTTATCTTTTCATCTTTAATCAATAGAATAGTTGAAAACATAATAAAATATAGTTGTGTCCGTGCAAAATGTGAAACATGAACGCGTGATAAGGTACATAAAGAAGAACACGAACCGACCCCGGATCACTTGTTAACTCGCGCCGGTGTAATGGAGAATAATGACCCTCGTAGAATAATGACCGGGGGTCATTTTTCTACGTAGAATAATGACCCCCTGGTCATTATTCTACGTAGAAAAATGACCCCTTTGCCTGAAAAATAAGTGTCATTTTCATGAAAATGAGCACACTCCACCTGAAGAAAAGTGACCCCTGTAGAATAATGACCCCCTTGTAAATTAAAGTTTTTCAGTATATTTTTTTTTATTATTTGTGAAATGGTCTTTATACTGTTATAATTTTTACTGTTGCAGTTTACAGAAAGTAACAGAAATTATAATTCATATTCAAATAAACTTGTGAAATAAAAGTGAAAGAAGGGGTATTATAATATCTTAGAAAATAAAAATCCTTCTATTATAACGAGAAATTGACGTATTGCATCGGGGTATGGTTGTCATCTTAACAATTACATTTACATATATCTATGGTGTTCCGATAGGGCCACACTTGAAGTTGCAAGAGCGATAGTGCGAAGGCGAAGGAGCAAAAGTGCGAAGATGCGACGACGAAGCGAGAAGATGTGATGCCTTAAGTGCGAAGGTGCGAAGGCGAAAGAGCGATACTACTATCGCTCCTTCCCAACTTTGCACTCTGGCCTTCGCATCTTCGCACTTTCGAATTGGCCTAAATATTTTAATGTGTACATGTAACATGGGTGTTGCTAAAACGCGGAACGGAAAACGGAACGGAAAGCGGAACGGAACGGAAAACGGAAAATCTTATATAATGTTATTTACTTCATTAATTTGTTAATCTTGCTTTGAAAGATTTGCAATATTAGATTATTTATTCAAGAATAATTATTTCCTCAAAGTTAACTTTTCATGCATTGACCACTTTATTCTGTCCCAAAATATCCTCGATTCACATTTCATGAATAACTCGATATTTATATATACCTCAGGGTTCAAGCGAGTTTCTTTCACAAGCACTATAAAATTCTCATTATTCCTTCTTTAAAATGTTCTCTCTAGCTCACCATCTGGTTTTAATACAAATTAAAAACAGTCTATGGGGTTTTGCATTTCAACCGACCCGGATGATAACGTTGAAAAATTGAGCAAGGTCTTCTGATCGACTTCCAAATGGAGAAAAGATGTCAATATTTTCTATTATAAATCTCCATAAGAAATCTGTTTTCGATCCTGTAAATTTTTCCGATTAAAAAATGACAATGTGTCATTGAAGTTGTGTTGGATATTTCCAGTTTCATCTATTTCAATTGCATCTTACGGGTATGTTTATTTTTTTAAAATCGCCCAAATGTGCTGCATGAATATTTTGGGATAGACAGACTATAGTCCCAATTTAAAATCGGAAATCAAACCAGGCAACGTCTAGAGCTCTCTATTCGGATCATATGAATATCGGTATATCTGCATGAATGAACAACTGCAAAGTAATGCAAACAAAACTGCATAGCTAAAAATACTAGTTTCACTTATTACAGGGTATTTTAATGTTAAATGTATTTTAATTTTGAATGTCGTCAGTCGTACGTTTTTTTTTTTTCTATCTCGATGATACTGTATCGTCTGAATGATTTAAGATCATATAGAACACCTAAAATTCAATGTTGATGTAAGTGTATACATCATATTTGAATCATTAAGACCACCACATGTTCATAATCATTCCTAAGATATGAATAAATGATACAAAGTAAATCGTTTCTGGCCAGTCTATGCCCTATTAAAGCGGTAAACGTGATCTGAGATTTTCCGTTTTCCGTTCCGTTCCGCTTTCCGTTCCGTTTTCCGTTCCGCGTTTTAGCAACACCCATGTAACATATATGTTTACCAGTGCTGGCTATGCCTAATCATTATCTACTCCACACAAAATTTAATGTCCGCCATAATGTGTACATATGCACTTTAAGACTCCTGTCACTTACCAGCCGTCTGTTTACCGTGGACCAAACACAGTGACATTATAATTTCATTATGCGACACTCCCTGCCCATGCATAGATCTAGAGGGGGAGAGGGGGTCCGCCCCCCGGAAAATTCAATATTAATAATTTTACGCAGTAAAACGGGAGAGGGAGTCCGGATCCTATCCCCCTGGATAATTTTATTTTATTAATTTAAAAAAAACAACCAAAATATGCCTTGGAACCCTTTAAACGATGGAGAGCTCCGCAATTATAAAACATAGGTAATCACAGATTACAAAGCTCACCGAGACGAGGCATCACCTTTATGAGGCATCACATTTATGAGACCACCTTATCATATTATATGAAAATCATCCTTTATGATCTTAGATATTCATGGATTCTATTTTGACACAATATCGTATATCGTCTGTTAAAAAATTGTTTGATAATCATATGTTCATATGTTAATCAATACAATAATAAAAATCCTATCATACTTACAATATATATCAGATAATACCATAAAATACCGTAACATACCATAAAAAGCCGGTCAATATCAAAAAAATATTGACCGGTCAATATTTTTCGGACGAGCGTGCACGGGTTGACATTGCATATGATATCGGGTATTAACAAAATAGGTACATCGAAACACCGTACATTGTTGACATTTGCATAACCAAACTTTAAGTCTACAATAATGCTATTAATTTCACTATACTCTGCTGAGTTGGAATAATCTAACTGTCTCGGGAAAGGCCTTCACCACAGTTTAAATGCCTCCTATATACCCGTAATGTAGCAGAAAATTGCAGAATCGCTCCAAAGCAATTAAATTGGAGAAAAATAAGAAAGTTACATTGAAAATTACCGTCAAATTGTTAGGAACAACCCGTTTTGAAGCTGTAAATACCTTTCTTCGAAAAGTTTAAATCTATAATTGCATAATTTAACAATCTATTGCAAGAAAGTTTTTTTACACACCATGTTGACATGTATTCGAAACCCTCAGGATTTTTATAGTAAGAGTTATCTCCCGTATCTTCTTTTGTGAACAGAAAACAAAACAATTCCAATGAAAATTAACACGCATTTGTTTTATCGTTTCCAAGTTTATTCATGCAAATGTGATATTGTGGAAACATAAAATAAAGAGACTCCCGTTATTTAATGTAATGCGCATGAGCAAGATTGCAAAATCCAAAAACTTCAGATGATTTCCGGAATTTTTTGAGGAATTTTCGTTGACTATTAATAAACGAAGCTTTATTGAGAAAAAATAAAAACAAATTGGTAATCATCAAGTTCCAATGATGTTTAAAATATATAACACAAAAGAAATTACTTTTCCGATTTATCGGTATTAAAGCTAAAAAATTCGAGTCTATTATTTTAATATAGTAGTATAGATATGGCCAGTAGTAACTAAGATATAATCAGTAGAGGGCACCTGCGACAAAAACTTTAACCAGCTCCAAAAAACCTTGACTTCGTCAATGATCCGAAACCTATATCTCAGATTCAGCACTTAAGCCTGTCTAGTGCATCAGTATCATAAGATACACCATCAATGCAAGTTTGGTGAGGTACGGACCAGCAGAAACTTAGATATTGCTATTAAAGGGCACCTACAACAAAAACTTTAACCTGCTCATAAAACCTTAACCTCCTCCAGCATCTGAAAGTTAGGAACCAGATTCAGTAGGTCCAGATGCATCATTCGTGTAATTTTGGTGAAGAGAGGACAAGTAATAGCTTAAATACAGGAGCTGAACTAAAACTAAAACTTTAACCAGGTCCGGACGCCGACGCCGGGGGTATAGCATATGTTGCCATTGACTTCGTCTCGATGAGCTAAAAGGCGAAAGCGCGAAGTTTCGAAGGCGAGAGTGCGAAGTTGCAAAGGCGAAGAAGCGATAGTACTATCACTTTTTCGCCTTCGCAACTTAGCACTTTGTCTTCGCATCTTCGCGCTTCGCCGTCGCATCTTCTAGAATGTTCATATTGTTCATGCATTATACTTGCATTGAGGATTTCCACAATGCACACTGCTGGGTATTCAAGTTCATCAACGAGAATTAATGATGAAACCAAAATTATGAAAAGTTTACTTGACTGTTAGGCATTATAACCAAGTTTAAGTTAGTAGGCACTGACAACAGCCATTACGCCAGTAGAAGTTAACGGCCAACAAGGAAAATCGTCAAAGTACTGAGAGTACTCGTACAGAAAATATATTTTACTTTATCCTCGGCATACTTTAGCTTAATTAATATCAAGATGATTAGTTACCAATGCTCATACAATTGTTTGTATGAGCTTTGGTAACTTTGGATACAATAAAGATCGTGTGATCAAAATCAAGGGGGATATAAACCCCTCACATGGGCCCTAACCTCTTTTCAACGCTTTTAGAAACAATCTTTTCTTATTATAATCGATCACTGTTTATTATCTATTAAGATTTATTGTAGTCAGGTACTCTTAACAAATTTGTTCCAAAAGAATAAAGTCTATTCATGATCGCAAAACAACATTACAACAAATGTTTAGAATATTGATGTTCATGTATTACGTAGAAGAAAACAAAACTAACGCAGAATGATTTTTTTAAAATCACTTTCCCCAAGAAATGTAAATAAGAAGTATTCATATTCCTACGTTACCTGCCCCTTAGTCTTTTTCCATAAATTTATATACATGAATCATTCTTCGATTGACAATTCATTCACCAATGCATATTGCTTATATCATTACAACAATTATTCTTTCATAATTATTGTTCGTTAATTATCACACAGTATCCTCATTGTGTATGAATTTTTCTTTATTTGCGTCATTTCCCGCCAAATGTCGACGAGAGAATTACCGTAACTGTTAATAATCAATTTGTGGCAATGTCAGAGTGTTTTGCGTGTGTTTGCTACGGATATGAAAAACTATATACAGCGATTTATTCACAAGTTCGGTGTTTATAACTTCAAAATCAGTTTAACAGAGTGAAAAATTTAGTAATTTCAAAGTCATTTTTTGGATACGGGGTAACCAATTTCTATTCATGTTTGGGGGGGGGGGTTATTTTTGATGGGGGTCATTTTTCTTCATGTTTAACATGAAGAAAAATAACCCCTGGGTCTTTTTTCTTCAGAAAAATCCAATTATTCTTAAGCTGGGGGGGGGGGTCATTATTCTACGTAGAAAAATGATCCCCGGTCATTATTCTACGGGGTCATTATTCTTCATTAAACCGAATCTCCTCACCCATGTGCGAGGGATGATCATATTTTAAAGGTTTAATTTTCTTTTTGGAGGGGGGTGTTGATTTCAAACATTATTTGTCCAGTTTTTATAATATTTTAGATAAACAAACCAACCATTAATTTTTGTGTGACGATGTTTCTGATTTGGAGTTATATCGTTCATTTATATTCATTTACACTTAAATGTTTAATTAAATAATTACAAGATGGGATAATTTTTATAACATAAAATTAAAACAGCTCGTGTATTTACGGCTATATAAACTTAAACACGTTCATATGCATGTAAGTGTTCGTCGCGGTGTGCGAATCTTGTGTATTAGATAACCGCTTACTGCTAGGTAGTGCAGCCGTGGCTGATCTCCTCGGCCGTGTGCGAAGTATAGATTACGTAAAGGTACAACACACAGACACGCACAGCTCAGAACCCAGGAAGATTTGAAAAGTTTGCAATATAATGACCTTACTCTATCAAATAGTCCTTTATTTTAAACTTAAAACCCACAATTGATCTATGTCTATTATTGCTTTAGATTGAGAATGACATTGCTTTTATTATTTAACTGAACGATTTCTTAATTGACACTCAATCGTTTAATCCATAAAATTTATATGTAATCAAAACTAAAACAATTCTTGAGTTCGCGGCAAAATAAACTCATATATGAGAGACGCAACTCTCGTGTATTAGATAACCGCTGACCGCTAGGTAGTCCAGCCGCGACCATGGTGACCTATTTTCTCGGCCGCTGGAGAGGGAGAGTGTGATGGAGTTGATTTCAGTTTCTTTCAGTTTTGTATTTTGTTTGTATAAATAGTTGTAATTTTGGACCAAGTTGTGTTTCATATTTGTCAATCGAGAGTGTTCGGTATTAGGGCTATTTTTAGCATTACCGGTTTGGTGAGTAAGAGCCGTTGCTGCTTGTCAAGTGTGCGGCCACGTTGTTGAATTCGTCCTCCAGTTTGTTAATTTTGGTGAAGTCCAGAAGTTAGTGAGGTAGACTGGTAGCCATAAATTACTGTGAATCTGTTTGGGCATTTGCTTTTCTCCAGCCGGTAAGTTTTTGTATATATTTTGTCAGTTTCATAGTATATTTACGGGGTGTGGTCTTTGTTATTTTCGTTGTATAAATGAGTATATCTATAGGTTTTAGAATAGGTAATTATTGTTTAAGTGAAGGGATATTTATATTGTTTGAGCCGGTGTGTCAATGGCAAAAAGTCACTTGAAGGCTTAGCGTAGCATTTGTAGGGCTGGACTTGGACTGAGAACAATTAACGGAGCAGCGCGTAACGCAAGTGGGACGCACGGGAGCTCGTGTTTGAACGTTTATTGTCAGGAGGCCTTGTGTGGATAGTTTTCCAGTGAGAGACCTTCGAGTCCAGGACTGGAGACGGAACGTTTTGTTTGTGTTTTGCGTGCTATGGAGGCCCAGTGGTGATTATTTTAGGGGACTGTTGCAATTATTTGAAGCTAAACTTTCAATTCTATTTTATGATTAAATGATTTATCAGTTTACCTAGTGATAAAAATTGATTGTTTAATTACAGATAACATTTCAATTTACCTTTTCTGTGAAATTACATATAACAGTATTGGTAATTTTGATTTGTTAGTGTTTTCCTTTACATACTGTTATAGCTATATTTAGCCAGCGTTTAAAGCATTTATTTGTTTCATATATATATATATAAATATATATATATATATATATATATATATATATATATATATATATATATATATATATATATATACTGACAATTGAATGTGTTAAAAATTCATTCACTGTTGTTTCATTGTCAGTGTTGATTGATTAACTTTTTAAAGTAATATTTTTTTTTTTAGTGAGAGAGTGAGGGTGTGTGTTTGTGAGTGTGAGTCTCTTCATATTCTAATATTTTAATTTGTTTTGTTGATAAATAAATTCATTTTGTTTTGTTTATTTTACTGTGTCGTTTTCGCTACCACCCCAACACAATCAAAAAAGAACTTCATTACAGAGAGCTTACGTAATGGTACACACACAGCTTTGATTCAAGGTAGATTTTAAATGCATTTAGTTAATAACAAAAAGGTAATGCATGTATTTTTTTTAAATTCCATATTCTGTGTTTTACTAGAAAAGAAAAAGAATGTTTCGTTTTTCAATTCCTGTTTTTAAGGATTGTGCACTATAAGAACGTAACAACAATGACTTAAACTCCTAAAAAAAAAGCATGAATTCTAAGAAAAAAAAGGTTGGAAACGGAAGACCTTAGTAATTTATCGTCTGCAATATCTTAATATACTTGTATAGTAATAATATAAATTGTAGATTTATATTTCTTGAAATTTTTCCCTATACACAGGTATTCTATGTTAAACTTAACACCCCTCATAGTGTTAGTTTAAGTCCGGGGTCACGATTTTCACAATTTATAATCTACATCTTCTTATAATGATTTCTTATTTTTAAAGATGTTCCCTATATGTTTCTTTGTTAAACTTTAAACCCCTCTTGGGCCCCAGTATTTGTCTGGAGGTCACAATGTTTACATTTTAAAATTCTCACTATATATTCAAGCTTTGTTGTTATTATTAGCGTTTCTAGTACAGTGGTTCATGAGAGGATTTTGTTAAGACGTGCGCCTAATTTAGAAGGACTCACATTTATCTCCCTTTTTTGATTTTAGTTTTTATTTTAACAATGGTAATTCACGTTCCCTAGAATGTGCTTTGTATCAAGTTTTGTTAAATTTGGCATGTTGGTTTTAGTGAAAAGTCAAAAATGTGAAAATTTACAGACGAACTAACAGACGGACGGAAGGATTGACATCGGACAACACGATAAAAAAAAGCTAATTTGAACCTCTGGTTAAGGTGAGCTAAAAACTGAAGGAAAAAATACAAAATAAAAGAAAAAGTAAAAAAAAAAATAATAATAAAAAACCTAGATGCTGTCATAAGACAGTGGTAATTACCCAAATGTTTAGCCCTAAATGACACTCTCTTCTTGTAGTTTTAATCAAATGAAGACCATATACAATTTCTATAACATCTCATATAGGATGAGTGCCTATACCATAGGTGGCAGGGGACAGTTTTTTTGATACAATTCATTGTAGCCAAGGGTTGCATGTCTTTGGAACTCTGTAACTAGAATCTCCTCTGTTCCCATTCAGCACATATACCTTAAATTCACTCTTTATAAGGCCAATCACCAATTTCTGAAGAAAATTACTAGTCAAAACCTGTAAAATTCTCTACATACTGGTTTTATGAGATTTTGACCCTTTCATATTTTGCTAATTTTTCATGATTTTTCAGCTTTTTAGACCTCCCCCAGCTAATTCCCTGCAGAGGGCTGACCTTCCGTACCATGTGCATGTTGCACTATCACATGTCAGAAACTTACCGGTGTATAGTTTACAAAATCCCATCCACCTACTTTTCGTGATATTTTACCTCCCGTCTGTAACTTGCAATTTCACTGTGTAAAGTCAGCACAACAGTCATAGCCGCAGGTTTCGCATTTTACTTCTGATTCTTATGTACCTAACATAAGGGGCCTACATAATGCATATCAATTTCAACAAGAGACACCCCTCTAACTAATGATAATCATTAAAAATCATTTCATGAATTTTAGCAACACTCATAAGCCTTAAGGTACAGCAACTCTCAATTTTTTCAAAAATATTGACGGGTACTTTATTCGAAACTGTCCCTTGCTACATTTAACATACACTAACATTCTCTGAAAAGTCATCTTGTCTTAAAATTAAAAAGCTTATGCTATTCTGAGAAAAAGTATACCACATTTTGCCAATTCCATTGAGGTTTCAGAAAAATATAGCCATTTAAGTGAACCCACCATTTCCACTTTCCTCTATTTAACACAGATTCATAGGGCTCTTCATAGATAAAGCCTTTTACCCAATCTTTTAGAGGTCAATTGTTGTTTAACTTCCTTAAATAAGAAATCTAATTCAATACTACATACATCTATTTGATATTATCATGATAAAAGCATCACATCACTTAGATATACCTTTACATGTATACCCTCCCCCTATCTTTTGATTTTCACAAGAAGCATTAGTTTGAACACATCAACCTAGTATTATGAAACTTGAGTCATTTTTTACACATATTTGAAAACAACCATATTTAAAATATTTAAAATTGATTTTTTTTTTTTGGTAAATGGATGATTTGTAGCATTTTTGTTCACAAAAAAAGACATGTCGCCCAAAATGCGATTTCTTGTTTTCATGAAAAAGTAAGCCTATAATCATATTTAGTGGATATCTTATATATTCTGGTTTCTAGTCTCCTTTTAACTTTGCTAAATTAGTAAGACCTACAAGTGTGATGTGTGCGTGTCATTAAAATGAAATTCAAACACACCCGGGTACCTGGAAACGGATGACAATTCCATGAAAAATGTTCAAATTTTACATGTTTTTCTACATTTTGTATGCATATATACAATAAAAGGGTAAAAAAATGTTTTTTTTTTGTTCATTTCAAGACAGCAACCTTTAAACAAATTTTATAGTTTTAGCACTAATTATTACTTAAGTCTTTTGTTTCCAACAGAAGACATTATTGTTTTCGTACTGTTTATTATTTTTCTCCCAAATTTTGTGCCCGCGATTTCTGCCTAAAAAAAAATCAATTATATCATATATCAGAAAGTTATATGGATAAACTTTGTTATTATAGACTATTTATATCTGAAGGAGAAGCTTAAATTTTTTCATGGTATATAAGCAATCCCATGTAATTACCCTTCAATTTATTACAACTGGATCATTATTTTATCAAACTTGATAGCCCTTTCCCCAAATATTTTTTTTAAATTTAGTTAACACCTGATTGAAGTTGTATTAGTGGCTTCTGAAAATATATTTTTAAAACCTCCAACATTGTTTTAATATTCTTTCTTAACTATCTCATATTTAAAGGAGAAATGACTCTTTTTTTGTAAAAAAAAAAAACAAAAAAACTTGAAAGCCTAACTTTCAATGATGTTTTGTGCAAAGTTTGGTTAAAAATGTCCCAGTGGTTCTAATGAGAAAGTGTTTTTTTAAACACACTTAGTTTTACTTTTCCCAATTATCTCCTTTTGAAAGAAAAAAAAAAGTGTTTAATTTGCAGAAACTTTAAAACCCTTCCTGATCACATTTTGTCCGTCTTCTGTCTGTTCGTCCGTCCGTCTGTAATCTTTCACATCTTGAACTTCTTCTGTAAAACCACAACGCTAAATTTGGCACAAAGCCTCCTTATTGTAAGAGGATTAAAAATTGCAGATAGCAAAGACTTTCCTTTGTTAAAAGCGGAGAAAATTTCGAAACTGTAGAAAAAGGGGATGAATTTTAAAAATCTTCTTCTCAAGAACTACTGAATCATATTCAACGTAATTAAGCACACATTATCCTTATGGAAGAAATATACCAATTGCAAAAACTATGGGCTAATTCCATTTCAAGTTTAAGTAATTTACGCAAATAAAAACAACTAGACACTTGTTGCTATAGCAACAAAAAGGTCTTCTGTTCCTCATGAATTAATCTGCACAAAAAATCCATTTATCTTGTAAACAGAAAATGGCTATAGTATGTACATTTTGTCTTTCCTCAAAGTTTGGATGTCCAAGTTTTTGTTAGTTATGATATCTCGTTGAAAAAAAGTTTTTGTCTCGGGACCGGAAACGAACAAACGAAAGTGACTTAAAAAATGGAAAGTATAAATATTAGTACATTTACCTACGGTACGTTACCGTTCATCACATTGAGTAAAATGTTTTAAAAAAGTTAAAATAAAAAAAAAAAAGTTTTATTGCTTGAACGTTTCTAGTAATAACCGGAAGTGACGTAGGACCAATGAAACCCGTAAAACACAAGTTAAATCAATGTCCATTATCTATAGAAGTTTTGTGTCTTGATCTAACACAGTTTCTGAGATTTTGTGGGTACTTTGTTTTAAAAAAAGGCTACCTGAGATATTTGAGATGTCTCACCGGAAGTAGAACTACTTTTTAACATGTGTAGATGACCATTTTGTATTTCTATAGCTAAAATGTTACTTCAATGCTAAAACACCAGAATATTTCTAAAAAATCAAAATTGGGTGTACTTCATGTGACAACCGGAAGTTACGCTGGATAAAACAAAATAGAGTTTACACATGCACATACATTGGTCTATCTTCCCACAAAGTTTGGTTGTTCAAGTTGTTACCGTTTTTGGGATCTCGTCGAAATCAGGTTTTTTGTCTCGGGACAGGAAACGGCCAAACGGAAGTGTTCAATGTTAATTGTATTCAACATTTCTTGTATACTTGCCTTTTATACATTACTTTTCATTTATCTAACTAAACATATCAAGGAAAAACAGTTAAACTGATACACAACTCGATTTGTTTGAACTCTTCCGGTGTGGACCGGAAGTAACGGAAGACAAAATGAAACCGGTTAAACACATCTTCAATCAAATGTCTATCATCTACGAAAGATTTGTGTCTTGATCACTTATAGTTTCTGAGATCTCGCGGGTACAAAATGTGTTTTGAAAAAGCTTCCTGAGATGATTGAGATATCTCACCGGAGGTAGATTTTTTTTGTTGATTTAATATTGCATAGATAACTTATGCGCAGATTTATACTTATATATTAAATTTGTGGAAAATGAATTTATTACGTGAAATGACTATTTTTGAAGTGCTATCGGTGACAACAGATGATAGTGAAAAAGACTAATTCAAGTATCGAGCAATAGGACAGTGTCCGGTGATTAGTGTTAAAGTGTGTGATGTAGATATTCCGTGTTTAGTCGATACGGGATCCATGGTATCTACAATTACTGAAAGTTTTTACAGGAAGTTCTTAGAGCCCCTTGGAAAAACTCTTAGTGAAAAATGTATGTTACAACTTAAAGCTGCCAATGGATTAACTATTCCATACATTGGGTACGTTGAATTTGATGTGAAGTACTGTGGAAATGTATTTCAACAGCGTGGTTTTCTTATTGTCAAAGATGCAACTGATGAATTTACGAGAAAACGTAAAGAAGCTGTACCCGGCATTTTAGGAATGACCGTTCTGAATTTATGCAGGAATATTCTTTCAAACTCTGATGTTCCTACTGACGGAATTTTAAGTGAAGTGTTCGCAAAAACAACCGAGTGCGATAGAAAATCTATACATGGATTTGCTAGATTAAGTGGAACAGTTCCTATACGCATACCAGCCAATACCGTTGTAGTGCTTTGTTGTACCGGGCCCAATATCGACGGTGATATAGTAGTGAATCCTTTGACCAACGGAGCGCATCTACACAGAAATTTCAAAACGGTATATACTTGTACCAATATTGCTGGAGGTCAAATGTGTGTTCGGGCAGCAAATGTGGGAGATGAGGACATATTCATCAAACCAAGAACGAGAATTGGGACCGTATCAAGATGTGAAATTGAAAGTGAACATTCTAAAATTGAATTTCAAAGTGTAGGAAATGTAGAAGAAATTAGGATTCATGAGTTCCAGAGTGAAGAAGTAGTGGTTACGTCATCAGAACAGGAATTTGAAATACCGGCTGATATATATCATTTGGATTGCAGCATGGAGGAGAAAGAGTTAATTACGTCATTATTTCAGAAACATAAAAATGTGTTTTCAAAGGACGATGATGACATTGGCTGTACAGATACCATCAAACATCAGATTCGCCTCGTTGACAGTAAACCTATCTCACAACAGTATCGTCGCATTCCACCATCCCAATTAGACGAAGTGAAGCAACATATTCGAAAATTGTTGAAGAATAATGTGATACGTGAAAGCACAAGTCCATTTGCATCGCCCATTGTTTTAGTTAGAAAGAAGGATAACTCACTCCGACTGTGCGTAGATTACAGGAAATTGAACGACAAAACAATTAAGGACAAGTTTCCGTTACCCAGAGTCGAAGAAACCTTTGACGTTCTTCATGGTTCCGTTATGTTTTCCACAATGGATCTTACCTCAGGATACAACCAGATAGCATTATCAGAAGAAGACAAGGAGAAAACCGCGTTTACGACTCCCTTTAGATTGTATGAATTCAACCGCATGCCATTTGGACTTACAAATGCACAGGCAACGTTCCAACGTCTTATGCAGCACTGTTTTAGGGAAGAAGTTTTCAACATTCTGTTAGTTTTCTTAGATGACATCATCGTATATTCCAAGACCCTTCAGGAACACATCAAGCGACTTGACAGAGTGTTTACTATTTTAAAACAGCATTGATTAAAGTTGAAAATGAAAAAGTGCACATTTTTCAAACCATCTGTGAAATATTTAGGCCATGTTGTGAGCAAAAACGGAATTAGTACAGATGAAGAAAAGATTTAGTGTATTACCAATTGGAAAGAACCTGAAACAGTGAAAGAAGTGAAATCGTTTTGGGGATTTGCAGGATACTATCGTCGTTTCATTCGCCATTTTTTTCAGATTGCCGCACCTTTATTAGAAATATCTAAAAACAACATGAAACACCCCAAAACCAAATTTGGAGATGATTGGTCTAAACAGTGTCAAGATTCCTTTGAAGAGCTAAAGAAAGTATTGTCGACAGCCCCGTTACTCGGATATGCGGATTTTACCTTACCTTTTGTGGTGGAAACGGATGCAAGCGCACACGGACTTGGAGCCGTATTGTCGCAAAATCAAAACGGACGGGTGGTTGTGATCGTATACGCTAGCCGAAGTCTTCGACCAAATGAGCGGACGGCAAAGAATATGAGCAGTCTGAAGTTAGAGTAATTGGCCCTGAAATGGAGTGTCACGGAAAAGTTTAGAGATTATCTTTTTGGAAATAAATTCACTGTGATAACAGATAATAATCCGTTAAAGTATCTTTCAACAGCGAAGCTCGGTGCGTATGAGCAGAAGTGGGCATCACAACTTGCGGAGTTCGACTTTGAAATCAAATACAGACCTGGAAAGCAGAATGTGAACGCTGATGTGTTATCTCGCCTACCAAGTGATATTCTTTGTGAGTGCATTCAGGGATCCATAATTCCTCCGGAAATTAAGTCAGCACAAAACTCGGTTATATTTATTGAATCTTTTGATGTTTCTTTTGTGAATACCTTTCCAACTTATTCTATGGAAGAATTAGCCGAGATGCAGTCAAAAGATAAATCGATTAGCGTGTGCAAAGTGTTTGTAGACACAAATACAGTTCCGAAAGCTAGTTTCGCGAGGAGGCAAAGTAAAAGTGTTCAGATTCTTATAAGACAGCTAAAGCACATTACAGTGAAAGATGGAGTATTGTACAGGGAGATCAAGGATCCAAAACTTGGAGAACTTACACAGATTCTATTACCAGAGTGTTTTAAGGAATTCGTTTTACAGAGTCTTCATGATGAACTAGGACACCAAGGTATTGAAAGAACGTTTAATTACATTCGAATGAGATGTTACTGGCCCAAAATGTTTGCAGAAGTAAAGAACTATTGTAAACAGTGTAATCGTTGCGCAATTTCGAAGATTCCTCCTCCAAAAGTGCATACCAACATGGGACATTTAACAGCATCCGAACCATTAGAATGTGTAGCGATCGACTTTTCTATGTTGGAGAAAGCCCAAGGACTGGAGAATGTGTTAGTAATAACGGATATATTCACTAAATGGACAATCGCTGTACCAACAAGAGATCAGACGGCGCAGACGGTGGCTAAAGTTTTAGTGAATGAACTGTTCTTCAAATTCGGTGTGTGTAAGCGTATCCATTCAGACCAGGGGAAATGTTTTGAAGCGGAAAAACAACTATGTAATCTCTACAAGGTGAAGAAGACGAGAACAACGCCTTACCATCCCCAAGGCAATGGCCAGTGCGAGCGTTTCAATAGGACCCTGCATGACTTACTACGATCGTTACCACCTGCTAGGAAAAGAAAGTGGCCGGAATATATAAGAGAACTTGTGTTTTCTTACAACGTAACACCTCATGCATCTACGGGATACTCACCTTATTTCCTCATGTTTGGAAGACATCCCAACTTACCTATTGATTTCATGCTTGGAAGAAATAGTACACAGTTCAACGATGTCAACATCAATCGATGGATAGAACTGCATTCCCAAAAGTTGGCGTTTGCGTATAACAAGGCAAAAGAGGAAATCAACAGAAACGCAGACGACCGTAAGAGAAGACACGACACCGGGAGAACCGAAGAAGAAATGAAAATCGGTGATAGAGTGTATGTCAGAAACAGGGGAGTCAAAGGTCGTGATAAGATCCAAGATAAGTGGAAGCCGGAAGTTTACGTCATAACTGACAAACCGTTCCATTCAGTGTACACAGTTAAAGCGGAAAATGATGATTCTGGGAAAAGAACTGTGAACAGAGCCGAAATAAAACCAGTTATTTAGTAAAGCGTGTGTTTGTGAATACAACAGTGTTCAATTGATACCGAGTTCTTATTTATTCGATTGTATATTTCTATGTGTATTTATTTGATACTAATATTAAATTGTGTAATCTGAGGACAGATTAATAAAGTTCCGGGGGAGTATGTGATAGTAGAGTAATATGTATATGTGTATTTATTCGTTTTGTATTTTCTATTTTTCGTTTTGTTCAATAGAATCTTAAAATTATACCAGTCAAAGTTTTACTGCGCAAGTAAATTGAGTTCTTCGTATCTGTAATTTCATTGGTTCATAATATTAACCAATTATTTTGAAGCTTGTTAAATAAGTTACCTATAATTCTAATTAAGTTAGAGCAGTATATCGTTTCAAGAAAATACCATCCGGTTGATATCTGTGGCATCTCATGGTATGTAAATTTCATATTAACTTATGTTTTACTTATCAGTGTAAATGTTTAGTCTCTGGTTTTATTTTAATTGCATTATCAATACTAAAGTGTATTTTTGTAATTAAAGTACCAATACTTGGAATGTGTCTGTAAAGTTCAAAGATTAGCTTTCTTTATAGTACGCACTGTAATTGATTTTTTATGAAACGAATAGTGCATTTGTGGTAACTTATAGCTAATGTATTTTCTATCATTTTGTCAGTTTTCTCATATAATGTATTATTTTGTAGGTCAATGCCTCTATATTCAAAATAAAAATAAAGTCATCAGATACACAGTACACCATCTTCATTTTCCTTGACTGCTCGGTTACACACACACACACACACACACACACACACACACACACACACACACACACACACACACACATATATATATATATATATATATATATATATATATATATATATATATATATATATATATATATATATATATATATATAAGCATGTACTCCAATCAGGTGTTGTACTTTACAGAACGTTTTTACGCGATCGCCGAACGCTTCTTTTTGGGGAAGAACAATCCTAATCCGACAGCAAATACATAACTCAGCATACAGACGTTTCTATTAACATATAGATAATTTATGTATTAATTCAAGTGTGCTTGAATATGCAAATTTTAGAGCCAATTCGATTTGTATTGGACAATTAATCTACTAAGTAGTATTTTTAACCATGTGTTCTCTACTCGATCTTCAACTGTCCGAATACAATTAAAACTTTTACAATGAATGTTCATGTACATAAACTTTTTAAAACTCACATATTCTTTCAGAATAAAAAAAAATTAATTAATAAATGAATAAAATCAGCAATGAGTATGCTTTTTAATGAATCTGACCACCACTGAGAAGAGGTTATACCAATATTGTGACCCTTATTATTTTACGACCTGAATGTAAATAAAACTTCAACTGGTTTAAAAATGGTTAGTTTTATCGTGCCCGCACCTACCGCAAGCATGTAACATTGTACTCCTTAGGCTGCCTTATCTCGAACGCTTTTTAAATATATTTCAACTTTTATTTACTACATCCTGCTTAACTCTCTCTCTCTCTCTCTCTCTCTCTCTCTCATAACATAAAAAATTCTAATATTTTGTTAGCCAAATGAAGTATCACATTATCATAGATTTTCATAGATTACAGATACTTATGTGAATACCGCCTATATTTTGTTGAAATTGGTAGTGTAATGCATTTAATTCTCAGCTGCAAAATGTCACAAATAGACACAAGTGAATTTATTTACACTCCAAATCGTACGACTGTAAAACGTATTATATTCATTGATGGCAGTGTTTTCCTTTATTTTACGAACTATGATTTTAATCAATGGTTTGATGCATCTTTAACCAATATAATTGGAAATGAAAATAACAGCGAATCAATGAGCATTGAAATGTGTGCACGAGAAGCATGTGTCCTACAGCGAATCGGCTGTCCACTAGCGCGGCTTCTCCTCGGCCCGTGTTATGAAAATGTACACTCAACGTGGTGGGTGTGAAATGTTTGCAGTTTGATAACTGAATTTTTTTTTTCCAACAATAAAACTATTTCATGACATAGACAAGATCACAGAGAACGCCTTTTTTTCCAATCACAGTCATGTTATATCTATTTTTAATTACGAGAGCAAAACAGCAATACTTCGTAGGTAATGGTATAATCTTTTTTCATTTACTCTTTTATATCGTTAAAATCTGAATTCTTTGTGTTTGCAGCTACATAAATAAACCCGTGTGTGCATTACAGCAAGGCGCAAATCTTGTGTATTGGAAAACGGTAGACCGCTCGCTAGTCCAGCCGCGACCCATTTCCTCGGCCGCGGGCAAGGATCGGAACGTAAAATTGTTTACATACATGAAGCTCGGACTACAGTTAACTAGATTTTAAATGCGACTCAATACATTGCATAGAAGCAATTCTTTCACCCATAATGTTTTACCTAGAAAAGAATTAAAGTGTTTAAACACTTTCCGAATGCAAGCTAGTACACTGTCTATGGTTTTAGGTAAAGGTATAATCCTTTTTATTTACTATTAAAATCATTCAAATCGGAAGTTTTGTGTTTGGCAGCTACATAAAAAAAACCATGTGTGCTTTACAGCAGGACGCAAATCTTGTGTATTAGATAACGGCAGACCGCTCGCTAGTCCAGTTGTGACCTATTTCCTCGGCTGCGGGCAAGGGTTGTTTACATGCAACTCAAATGCATTACATAGAAACAGTTTTTTATCCATAATGCGTTTCCCTAGAAAAGAATTAAACTTTTTAAACACTTTCCGTATGTAAACTGGTACCCTTTATGTCAGTTATACGCACAAATACCCTGTTTATTTGCCAAATAAAACGCAAATACATGGTAACAATTCTGGCTTTTTAAACTCATATTACGCAATATCCGAACAAAATATTGTTGTAACGACATTAATAAGATCATAATGAACAACTTTTGCAGCGACAGCCATATCGAAATCTTAACCGCTTTTGAGTTATAAAGGGAAACTTTAAAGGGCTCTAAATCCCTAATGTGAGGGGCCAGCCCCTTTTTCTAGGTGTCAAACGAAAGATCTTGTAAATATAATTTTTTTTTCTATACGTCTTAACAAAATATTTGTGAGAAAAAAGATAAATTAAGAAAACCATGCAAAATCACAACGCTTTTTTATCTCATTTTTCGAGCCCTACCGAGCTTTGGCGCCCTTTGAGCCTGAAATTTATTAATGCCTTATTACATATCTACAATCTTTTGTCTATCATTCCTGAAATTTTGAACTAAATATCTTTTATAGTTTTTGTAAACACTCTTGGACAAGCCGACACTCTGAAAATCAAGAAAACGTCGATATTTCAAAAACGGAAATGACGTCATCAACCAAAATAATTTCCGATCAAGTTTAAACTGATGTCAAAAAGATCTGAAAATTTTATTAAAATCGATCAAACTGTTTCCGAGTAATCGCTGACACAAAATCGGTAAGAAAAAAAAAAGGAGAAGAATGAGAAAAAAAAAACGAAGAAAAACAATAAGGTCTTCCGTTGGAAACGAAAGACCTTAATAAAAAGAAACATTACAATTACTATAAGGTCTTCCGTTGGAAACGGAAGACCTTAAAAACTATAGCAAATCTTGTTGCAAAGGAACGAGTGGGTCTTCCGTTAATGTCGAAAGAAAAGCTAGAAGGTCAATTAAGAAGCAGAGTTCTTAAACCAATAAACATAAGTTACTTAAACAAAAAGAAAAAAATCGATTTATTATCGGTATAAGTTAACAAAATCCAAATGATTCAAAGTATTAGAAGAATTCTAAGAATTAACAAAAACCTTATCGTTTTCAAGAACGAATTAGCAAATACAAATCTGAATGTGTTCAAGTACCATTTAACAATGTTCATATTATTTAAGATACGAGTTGATTTCACTTTGAACATAACACATCTCTCAACCAAAAATTCGGAATCAAAAATTCCGATGAAATCAATTTTTAAACCCTTATAACTTTGTAAAGCATCGTTCTATTTCAAGTTTAAGTAATTTACGCAAATAATAACAAAAACTATAGCAAATCTTGTTGCAAAGGAACGAGTGGGTCTTCCGTTAATGTCGAAAGAAAAGCTAGAAGTTCATCTAAGAAGCAGAGTTCTTAAACCAATAAACATAAGTTACTTAAACAAAAAGAAAAAAATCGATTTATTATCGGTATAAGTTAACAAAATCCAAATGATTCAAAGTATAAGAAGAATTCTAAGAATTAACAAAAACCTTATCGTTTTCAAGAACGAATTAGCAAATACAAATCTGAATGTGTTCAAGTACCATTTAACAATGTTCATATTATTTAAGATACGAGTTGATTTCACTTTGAACATAACACATCTTTCAACCAAAAACTCGGAATCAAAAATTCCGGAGAAATCAATTTTTAAACCCTTATATCTTTGTAAAGCATCGTTCAATTTTAAAACGGATATCAGTTTAAAATGAAGCTTAAAGCTGAACACCGCTCGTAAATAGGCACCGTCACACAGATACCTGGTATATAAACCCTTCGATTTCGTTACACCCGATTGCACACCTGAACCTCGTGGCCGACATGTAGTATTCCTTTCGTGGTCTTTAGATTTTATGCATTTTTTTCTTATCTTATGTTCATTTTCTGTGCGTAAATAATGCATTGACCAATTTATTTGATGTTAGAATTCTCCTGGCTTCAAAAAGGTGCGTAAAATTTGATAATTTCATCGCGACCGCGTAACATGGCGAGGCAAGGTGTACGTCCACACAGGTGAGGCCTCTACAGCGAAGTACTTTGAGCTGTTTAGAGGTCTGTCCCTTATATAAGGGTTGTAGGGACAGCAGTGATTAAAGAGAAATATGGCGGACAGTGCCTATTTACGAGCGGTGTTCAGCTTTAATAAGCTCTTAGCTTTGTTTGTATAGTTAATAACAAATTTTCGCTCAAGAAAGTTATTATAAAAAGACTTTGTAGACCTACTGGTCCCTAATTTGATGGGTCAGCCCTTTTTTCTTGATATTAAATCAAATGTCTTACAAATATATACATATTTTGTTCAAGTAGTGTTCACAAATTAATAGAAGTTCTAGAGGTATCCGAACGACTGTGTTTTAGGGACCGACCTTTCAACTATTTACCGGAGCAACCAACAAAAATGTTCAAGGTATCATATAGTTGAAAACATCATTCTGAGCAACTTTTGTTCTACAATGCTTTTCAAAATATTTCTCCTTTCCTATATATTAATGATCAGAGTTTTTGACTTCTGGCCCCATTCAACCCCTAATTACGTAACATATGACTTGGATATTGTACAGATAATTAGAAGGACCAGCCCCTTTTTCTTGATATCAAATAAAAGCCCGTAAAAATAGTAACAATCTTTACATTTCATCTTATTACAAAATGTGTATGCATCAGAAGATATAACAGAAAATATGCAAATAGTTCATGAAAAAATGGTGCTAATTTTCAGGTTCAGGCGAGCTTCAAAGCCTTGTTCGATTTTCATAATTGAAGGCAACGAGGTATATCTACGGACATTTATCTACAATCCCTGAAACTTTTAAGCTTCTATCTTCATTATTTTTTTAGGAAAGGCGTGGACAAATAACCCATAAAAATTAACAAAATCGTGAAAACATAAAAACCGGAAGTGACGTCATAAGTTGAAATTTTAATAACATCGATAATTTACGATACCAAACAAGTTCTTAAATATTCGTGGAAATCGGTTGAATAGTTTATGAGATATAAGCCACAAAAAAAATCAGAGGAAGAATAATAACTAGACACGATTTCGTTTTGAGCAACGAATGGGACTTCCGTTTGATTATGAATAAATGATAGGGTTAAATCAGAATGTTTAAAACTACAATATCTTTGCAATGTGTTGTCCGATTTTAAAACTCGATCCAAGAATAATTCGATTTTTTTTCTTTTTCGTTTAGTTACTTATGTTTATTGATTTATTTTTTATTTACTATAATCAACGAAAATCCCTTTAAAAAATCCGGAAATCATCTGGATTTTTTAAATTTTACAATCTAGTTCATGTGCATTACATCCACGCTAAATCACGGGAGGATGCTCTTTACTTTATGTTTCCACGATATCACGTTTGCATGGATAAACCATGTAGAGTCAGAAACGATAATACAAATACGTGTAAATTTCCATTGGAGATTTGCTATATATTCTGTTCATCAAAGAAAATACGGGAGATAACTCTAACTCAGTGCATTTAAAAGTACATGCAGCTCAGCCGTTGTGAAATTTATGTCATAGATTTTGTTTACCAGAATTTAATGCAAAAAAAGTGCATCAAAATCGAAAAATCCCGAGAGTTCAAAATGTCAATATAGTGTGAAAATTTGAAGCAAGTAAAAAAAGTGTTGGATTCTTCATTAATATGAATTAAATTTTACATGAAAGGTATTTACAGCCTTAATATGGTTTAATATAAAAAAAAATGTTAATTTCAATGCAGCTTCATTAATTTTCTTCGAAATTGTTTCGTAGCAATTCTGCAAATTTTTGCTTCATACAAGCATATGGGATCAGAGACATAAATAGTGTTATCTATGTCTCTGATGTGATGCATCTTAACGCCGGTGAAGGCCTGCCCCGAGACACAGATTATTCTAACTAAGCAGAATGTAGTGAAATTAGTAGCATTATTGTAGGTTTAATTAAAGCTTGGTTATGTAAATCTCAACAATACTGTGTGTAGATCATCTATTTCGTAACTGCCCAATATTATATACAATGTTAACCCGTGCACGCAAGTCTAGTCGTTTATGATTGAAAAGAGAAATTAAAATTTTTAATGTCTTTAATTTAAGAGCTTTGCGGTACGATTTTCTTGTTTCATATACAGAATTGAATAACTAGGAAGTAGTTTAAAGAGAAAATGATTCTTGATGCACTCATGTATTTTGATCGCTTTAAAAAGTGGTTTCTGTATGTGTGTGTGTGTGTGTTGGAGGGGGGGGGGGGGGTTAAAATAAAAGAAACTTAAAGTTGACCATGAACCGCTACCAAAACTTTAGTTATATATAATGCATTTGATTTCAATTTTAATAAAAAAAATTTATTCCATAGAGAGAAATATGTCAAAGATTAATTATATGCAAAAAAAAAGGTGTAAAATTCGGATACCTATTTTTGTTTACCACAGGGCTTAAGGACTATATGGAACAATATCCTTTGAACACGCATATAAAGCCACGTGATCAGATGAGCGATGTTGCCCATGGACCTCTTGTTAACAGAGTGATTTTTGCAAGCTTTGGTTGAAATTGGTGAAGAGGTTCTGGAGAAGAAGATGAAAAGGTTTAAAATTTACGACAACATCAGCAACGAAAAATTTTGATTTAAAAAAAAAAAACATCGCATGAGCATTTGGCTTAGGTGATTTAAAAACCTCATAGTGGGTTAAATATATTGCGGCTAAAACATCACGAACCGACTCTCTAATGGGAATTAAAAATGTGAGTGGATTCAATAAGTCGCATCCGTAACATGTTAAACCCCTTACTCTTATAGCAAAACAGGGGGTCACTATTTTGCAGCGAAATGCTTTTAACCCCGGGTTCATTTTTATAAGGATTCTTTATTCAGCAGTAAACCCGGGGTTCTGCATATCATAATGATTTGATGTTGGTTCAAAAATGAATGAAACCAACGTATAATATGACACAGGTATGACAAATCACAAAAAGTAGAATGCACTAGCAAATGTATCTAGACAAACGTGCTTAAACAACAAGAAAACATATCTGAATCTGCATTATACACTATATCTAGAAAAAAAGAGTATTTTAGACATGGAAAAAAGAGATATATGCCGAAAAAGGTAAAAATATATGAAATGAAAATCATCTACTAATATTCTACTGTTTTATTTATACAGACGAAAAAATCAACTGCATACATATAAACAGAACTGCAAAGAGCCGATGGATATCTTTCATCGATGTTTTATTTTAGAAAGAGATGCAGTTAAGTGTGTTCATTTTATGTTTACCTTCGTATTTCAGGAACATTCGACAGGCTTTTCTTACAGCGACCACAAACGGAATTTTTCCCGCTTCTGCATTTTCTATAATCTTTTCAATTTTCATCTCAAAAAAATGTTTTACAAGTTCTTCGTCTTTTTTTGATTGCTAGAAATAATATGCAAAATGAAACTTAGTCATCAAATGTTTATTAGAGTTGTTTGTAAAAAATCATTTTCAAAAATTAGTTGACTTTTCTTAAATAACGAAAAACAGGAAGATGTCCTTTAGTACACACGCAAATGCTTGTAAATATTTCAATAACCAAAGTACACAATCTTACTTACCCATCCGTACAAATCTGGCAAATCAATTGATTTAATATCTACTCCCCGATCCATCAAACTACTAACATATTCACATCGGTTTAGTTTCAATGCCTCTAATAGAAGAACCTGTTTCAAAGTGTTCAACAATATGTGTGAAAAATAAACATTATTTATAATTTTTAAAACAAACAAACAAATACCAGCACCATATAAATCATTTAATGTTTAGGTGGGTCTACTCATGACACATTGCCTACAAAATTCAATAACATACTAAATATTAAAATATTTTTATCTACAGCTAACCCTTTTCTCTTCACAAGAGTGCCTTTAAGTCGAATGCTGGGTGAGCAAAAAATAAATTGAACTTACTTTCCCACATTTTTTCATAAACTCTTCATTTTCTTGTAAAGCTGTGTACTCTAAAGAAAAATAGAAAGGGAGTGATGTAGGTGTAGAGAACCTCGGATTCATCACATATGCCTTCGTTGCAGGGAGTAGTCCATGTTCATTCATATGATCTCCACTCTGTGAAGCACCTGAAAGTAAAATATAAGATATAATAATTGTTATAAATGTATACATATGCTATGAATAAAAAATACAATAACAAACTGTCAACCATCTCAAAAATCCATTAAACGAAACACAAAATTAAAGCAAAGCATTTTATTTTTAAGAAAATACAAGCACGTATGCTGTATTAAAACATTATTAATTCCGAAGTGGCAGATAATTTTAAATGCAAATATATCCGAAAGCAGAATGTACACTTATAGAATCGTGATCATAATTTCAGCAAATAATAATAATGCTAAAAACTAGACATGATCTCTTTGCGTGCAACGAGGAGGTCTTCCGTCCGATTTTAGAAGCCAAGAAACACTTATGATCTTGCTTTTGCTAATAAAAAGAACTCAGGTAAACATAACTTGAAAATGTAGGAAGAGAGGGTCTTCATTTTACTATCAGAGAGTATTTTGTTTTAGGTGTAAGATCTTTGAATGAAAAAAAACCTCCTCTTGACCCCTCATTTTAGGGACTATCCCCCTTATCTTCACCTTAAATGAAAAGTCACGTAAAACTACACACATTTTTGTAACAAGTGTTTACAGATTCCTAATCATTCTTGAGATATCTGAGAAAGAAGATTTTAGGGGCCGACCCCTTATTATCTTATCGGACCAGTTTAACGAAATGTTATGGGTTAAATTGTGTTGAGTACATTATATTTAGCATCTTTTCTTCTACACTGCTTATCAAATTATTTTTACTTTATTAGATATGAATAATCAAAGTTGTTAACTTCTGACCCTTAAAAATCCCTATTTACGTTACAAATGAGAAAGTCGGTATATTGTACATAAAAGTAAGATACACATTTTGCTCTTATAACCTATTACAAAATACCCCTCATTAGAGAGCTACAAATAAAAGACTCAAAAGCCCATGGGTCCGTATTTTTAGGGGCTAGCCCCTTTTTCTTGGTATAACATAAAGGTCCCTTAAAAAAACACATATTGTTCTACAAATGGTTACGAATTCGTTGTCATTTCTGGGATATCGGAGAAAGACGATTTAAGGGGCCGACCCCCTACATTTGTATCCCCTTTTTGGGACTGTTCAATGAAATTTTTAGGGTTGAATAGCGTTGATTACATCATTTTGAGCATATTTTCTTCTATGCTGTTTATCAAAGTATGTTTCTTTCACTAAAAATTTTGAACTTCTGGCCCCTAAAACTCCATAATTAAGTCACACATGAGAGAATCGTAATATTGTATGCCTACATAGCTGGAAGGTAAACGTTTTTTTTTTATTTGTAACCTATTACAAAATACCCCTCAGTAATAGCTCCAAATAAAAAATTAGACCCCTCTGGGTCCCTTATTTTTAGGGACCAGCCCCCTTGGTTTAAATGAAAGGTGACTTAAAACTACACACATTTCATTTACGTGTCTACGAATCTGTCATCGTGTTTGAGATATCCGAGAAAGAAGATTTTAGGGGCCGACCCTTCATCCCTCCTTCGAAACCTTTTTATGAAATTTCGACAATTGGATATTGTTGAGAACATCATTTTGAGCATCTTTTTTTTTTTACTGTTCATCAATTTTTGTCCTTTATTATAAATATTCATGATCAAAGTTTTGAACTTCTGGCCCCTAAAAATCCCTTATGACGTCACACATGAGAAAGTAGGTATATTGTATACGTACATAAAAGTAAGATAAACATTTCCGCTTACGTAATCTATTAAAAAATACCTCTATGTAAAGAGCTTCAAACAAAAAACTTTAGACTCTTCTGGGTCCCTCATTTTAGGGGCCAGCCACTTTTTATTGGCATTAAATGAAATATGACTTGAAATTACACACATTTTGTTCAACAAGTGTTTACAAACTCGTTATCGTTCTTGAGATATCCGAGAAAGAAGATTTTAGGGGCCAAATCTTATATTCCTATCGGAGCCATTTAATGAAATTTTGAAGGTTGAATATTGCTGACTACATATTTTTGAGCATCTTTTCTTATATACTGCTTGTTAAAATAGTTTTCCTTTACTTGGTATAGATAATCAAAGTTTTGAGTTTATGGCCCCTAAAACCCTGGTATTGCGTCACACATGTGAAGGTCGTTACATTGTATGGGTACATAACTATAAGAAAAATATTTAAACTTCTATGACCTATAACCAAAAAACCCTCAGTAAAGAGCTACAAATAAAAGACTTTAGACCCCTTTGGGTCCCTTACTTTAGGGGTCAGCCCCTTTTTTTCAATATCAAACAAAAGCTCAGTTTAATTATTATTTTTTGTATTACATGTTATAACAAAATATATTTAAGAAAAGAGATACACAAAAAAAGCCACAAAAAATCACAACGTTAATTTAATTTTTTTTTCGGGTCCAGGCTTTTAGGCTATTTGAGCCAGACATTTATGATTGCCTATAAACATATCATCAATCTTTCGTCTATCATCCCTGAAAATGTGAACTTTTACCGTTAAGGGGGAGTTCAATTGACGAGCACACCTTCTAAAAATCAATAAATTGTCTATATCTCAGAAACAGAAATGACGTCTTCATTGTCCTCCTAGTTTTACATGTTTGATTAACACACGTATACTGCTTAAAAAATTACATCGAAATTAATGTTTCAAAAAATGTTAAATTTTGCTCATATCTTTGCTCAATAACTTTTTAGTTAAAAAATTTTTCTAGAAAAAATATAGAATAAAAGTTGTGCAGAATATTAAGAGCTTTCATTTGATACCATAAAAAAGCGGCTAGCCCCTAAAATGAGGGGTCTAGATCCCTTTAAATTCTTTGCTTTATAACTCTTAAACGGTAAATTTTTCGATATGGGTGTCGCTGCAAAAAAATGTTGTTTGTGACTTTATTGATCTCATAAAACTGTTTTTGTGTTTGGGTATTGCATAATATGAGGGTAAAAAGTAATACGTGTTGACTAGTACTCGCGGCAATTTGGCCAAGTTAACGAAACTCTCCCTCGCCCGTGGCCGAGAAAATCGGTCACCATGGTCGCGGCTAGGCTACCTAGCGGTCAGCGGTTATCTAATACACGAGAGTTGCGTCTCTCATAAATGAGTTTATTTAGTTGCGAACTCAAAAGTTGTTTTTGTTTTAATTACACATAAAAGTTAATGGACTAAAAGATTGGGTGTCAATAAAGAAATCGTTCAGTTAATTAATAAAAGCAATGTCATTCTCAATCTAAAGCAATATCAGACATAGATCAATTGTGGATTTTAAGTTTTAAAATAAAGAACTTCTATTTGATAGAATATGGTCATTATAATTCAAACTTTTCAAATCTTCCTGGGTTCTGAGCTGTGCGAGTCTGTGCGTTGTACCTTTACGTAAACTATCCTTCGTCCCCGGCCGAGAAGATCAGCCACGGCTGCACTACTAGCGGTAAGCGGTTATCTAATACACAGGATTCGCACACCGCGACGCACACTTAGATGAAGATGAACGTGTTTGAGTTTATATAGCCGTAAATACAAGAACTGTTTTAATTTTATATTATAAAAGTTTGTCCATCTTGTATTTATTTAATTAAACATTTGAGTGTAACTGAATATTAATGAAAAATATTACTCCAAATCGGAAACATAGTCAGACATAAATTAATGGTTGGTTTGTATATCTAAAAAAATTTCCCCCCCCCCCCCCAATATTAAATGATGATCATCCCTCGCACATGGCCGAGGAGATCCAGCGCGAGTGGACAAGTGATCTGCAGTCGGCTCGTGTTCTTCTACATGTACCTTATCACGCGTTCATGTTTCATATTTTGCACGGACAGAACTGTATTTTATTATGTTTTCAACTATTATATAGATTTATTACGAAAATAAATAAATTTATTTTACTTGTTCAGTTGATTAAGCATTGATTTAATTATACGATAGTGTACAAGGTAGTTTAAAAATCAAATCAAATTATAATCAAAGTTCCATGTTACATGTTTGCGGTAGGTGCTAGCACGATAAAAGAATGTCCTGAATTGAGGCATTTGATAATTATTTAAAAGAATATTCACATGAGTTTTAAACAACTTAAGATTAGATTCTATCAGTCAGATATTAATCACTCTGTAGTTTTTCTACATGGTTGTTCGGTTCAGTGTGGAAGCGAACTCAGTGCTGCGTCCCCCCCCCCCCTCCTCCCGCCCCTTTGACAAGTGCTCGCGCTGGATTTTTTTAAATTGGCGAAAAGATATCCAGATCTGTCGAAAATCATTTTTGGTGACTTCTTATGTGTAACATTTTCTCCTCAACGTGTTTCATTTTCCCACCCGTGTGTTTTTTCGGTCAGTCTGTGTTAATTCAATCGCCACGTGCGAAGATCTTGTGTCGCCTTAGCGCACACAACTCAGAACATATGTAATTGAGTAACAGTTGGAAGGGTGCTTTTATTAACAATAAGACTATTATTCGAAGTCAATCATCTTCACATTAAAGATGTGAAATCGTAACCTAAGAATGTGGCTACTAAATTAACCTGTTGAACACGCTAAACTTTTATAGTTATGAACATAATAATTCATAATATATTATAATTAAAAGTTTGAAGACAAAGACAATTTTGTTCTTGGGAAGTACGACTACATTAAGCAATGCAGTCGATTACCATAGAAATCATCAAAGTACTGCAACTGTCGACGGATTTCTTATTTCTTTGAAAGACCATGATAATTCACTTGGCCTGCAGACTATAAAATAGCGACATATCTGCCTCCCAAAAAATATATGCGCTTCTCAAAGTTAGACTTAAGTGAGGTAGATGTGCGTTATTGGGAATGTTATTTATTGCTAATTGTATGGAAATTGATTAAAAAAAACAAATTTTAATTGACGTGTATTATGAGGTTGTAATGCAACTTAATTTACTTACAAGATTAGATACAGCCAGTGGAATATAGGTGGCCTTTATGTGAACAATGAATACCCAATATATTAAAATACAAGATAAATAGTTTCCAGAACTATAATACTAATATGCTTGTGTATATGAAGGTTGCACCCTCATTTGTATGGCTGTAGGTGAGGAGGTATAGGTGTATCGATGTACATACAATGTATGACTGCACATACGGGTTCCGGACCATGGCTACAGACGATACCAATGATAGTCCTTTAATACATCAATGCACAGTTTGATATAGAAACTGACCAGTTTCATAACTTCTTCGAATTTCTCTAACAGGGACTGTCTAATTCCTTTCCAGAATTCCAATTTACGCAAGCGCAATTGAAGTTTCTTTTTTAATTTAATTAGTCAACCCACTGACATAAATATAAGGATTTTGCATATAATTACATCGTCGAGAGAAGTGATATTCATTTCTGTAAATAAGGTTATTTAATTCACATTACATAGCGGTGTCTCTATGAAACAGCACCAGCTGGTGTAAAATTTAGATGCTCGCTTTTGCATAAATTCTCCCGCTCATCTTTTTTTTAGCTGATTATATATTATTTTGAATGTCCAAATCTATTCTTATCATTAAATAATATCAGACGACACACATTTCCCTGTAGAAAATCTCAACGATGCCATCAATTTTGACAAATTACAAAATTTTGTCAGCACGTTACAATTCTAAACTTGCACATAGTCTTTAAAAATTTAGAAAGATTTAAATAAACAAGTTATCTTAGAGAAAAGGTTACGTGTTTTGTAGGCGGGTTAGGTTTTTTAAAAAAAAAACCTGCAATTCCTGACATGAATCATGAGTACATACTGTTTATAACAATGCTTGCTACCCTTTGAAAATTTAACTCGCCATTAAACATCTCACTTTTTATAGAATTTTTGAAACGATTACACAGACTGTGTTCGACAAATAGTTTTACAAAAACATTTTCTTCCTGTCTTGTTCAAAACACATTTTATATACAGGTTTTCAATCACGACACGTTTTTATAACAAAAGCAGAACTGAAAGTTTAGTCATTATAATCGTTTGACACCATATCACATATATTTTTAACCCGCAGCAACAACGGAAGACCTACTCGTGGTTTTGCCACGAGCTCTGCTCTAGTTATATACTGTTATTTCACCCTTATATTCAGGGGTAAAATCTTTATATGAGGTGGTAACATCATTACAATATGTCGTAAGATCATTATGTGCAGTAGTTTATTCATTATATGCTATGAATAAATCTTTATATGATATCATAAACTCATTTCATACAGACTAAACTCATAATGAACTATTGTTCAATCGTTATGTTATATGGTACACCCTTATGTGCAGTTGCAAAATCCTTTTATGCAGTGCAACTTCTTGACCTAATTTAGGTGATAAGTTCATTATATGCACTACTAACATCATGTTATGGTGTATTAAAAACCATTATTTATGGTGGTAAAACCTTTATGTATTGTGGTGAAAGCTTTACATGCAATTGTAAATCCTTTATATGATGTGACAATTTTATAATATGCCGTTGTTGAGTCATTATATAATGAGGTTAGTTCTTTACATGTTGTGATCGTTTCATTATATGGAATGGTAACTTCTTTATATGCAGTCGTAACTCTTTATGATGAAGTTGTAAACTGGTTCTCGCTGAAAAGTTTTAATGGGGAGAAGATCCAGTTTTATTTTAAAAAAGATGCCGCGTTCGTTGTGACGATGCACATTTCCTGGTCAACTTCAGTTTAAAATTTCTTGTGAGAAACAAAGATTTGAGTGTCATTCTTGACTACAAGATATATACATGTTCATGACTCATATCCTTTTAGTGTAGAATAAATAACTTCATTTCTTTCTTAAATATAAAATTCTATGTTAACATTTCTTGTTATTCATAGTGAAAATGTAATTGTGTAATAGGATGTTTCTGGTCAGAATCAAACAGGGAATTAGGTTTTCCATTTCCTATAATATTTTAGTCCTTTATTAGTTGAGCTCTGATATCATATATTTCTTACCTTTATCCCAGCCGCACAAAACATATGAGAAAATTAGGATTTTTTATGAAAACATAACGCCTAACTTTCAGTTTATAGCCTCAAAAATTAAAATGGAGCTATTTACGATAAAAAATAAATGATGGATCTTATTATTTTATACCCTTAAGGCTTCAACCTATAACACTTACACCAATTTATGTTAGAAAATAGAGAAACTTATATCATATCATGTCCCCTGGAAACTACTAGTTTCAACATTTTTTTTTTTAAAGTAAACCCCGAAACTTGAAATAAAAAAAAATAGTAAGCTTTGACTGCATTTGTCACTACCCGAAAAAAATTACTTTTATAATATTAATTCACAAATCACCCCATCATTCATCAACGAAAAACAAACTAAAGAGAAAACAAAAACCAGAAGCTAGACATTTTTATAATTGTTGAATAATCGTGGGTATAATACGTAGAATATTTATCAAAATGAACCACTTTATAGCAACAGAAGTGAGTCGATGAAAAAAAAACTCAAAGAAAGAGATCTAAAATCAAATGTATTTTGAAGCAGACGTGTGCCAGATTATATAGTAAAATTATTGTATTTTAATGATGAATATTTTTTTCCGATGCTGCTGTTGAAAATACAGAATGAAGCTGTACCTTTCCGCCAAATGAATGAAAACTGAATAGTGTGGAAAGAGGACTGTCATTCAGTTACATTTTAGTAACCTCTATGTCACCTTTTAGATGGATATATTTACATGACAGCTTCATCCTGTGGAATCTTGTTATGATTGATTTGATGTTGTTCGACTTTGAATTAATTCCCCCCCCCCCCCCAAACCAAAAAAATCTTACCCATTCTTACTCATACTTGAAATACAATCTCTGCTCTTACCCGCTAAATGAATTTGCTCTATCTTCATTGACAAGATCCTGACCACTGCCTCCCCAACAATACCAGATAACGTGAGTGGATGGTCATTATAAAGATCAAACACTCCAACCTACAAATGGATATAGAAACGATTATTGAATTGTATATATCGTTTTTATTTAGGAAAAGCATTGCGGACTAGAACTTATTTACTACTTGTATCTCTTCAATTTCATATGTGGAATATCAAGTACTTTACATATCATTTGTATAGGCTACTAGTTGTATCTCTTCAATTTCCTATATGGAATATCAAGCATATATATATATATATATATATATATATATATATATATATATATATATATATATATATATATATATAATGCACTGAATAGGATCAACAACACTAGGCATCTTTAAAGTGTCGGATCTAATATATAGATACTAAGCCAGTAAACTGAATATAAATAGCACTAAAAATGGCTAACGACACGAACAATAGAAATTGTCAAATTTTCGGGACAACCAGTCCCTTCTTCAGGACCAACAAATAAATTACATGAGTACAAAACAAAGAAAACAAAATCTAAAGCTACTACTAAACTACTTAAGAAACTATAAAAAAGAACAGCTACATTATAAACATTTGTTCACATTCTTAAAGAAGGTGTTGCTACTGTCGCCGATCGCTCTAAAGTAATCAATCGACTGCCAACTTCACGCCTGATTAAGTTAATTAGCTAATTAAAATTGGCGTCCGAGTTAACTAATGAAAATTTGAACCCCCGGTGTTAATTCGTACGGCACTTATGATATAGACTCGAATTTTGATTAAAAAGAGATAAAATTAAATGAAAATAATAAATAAAACTAGACACGATCTCGTTGCGAGCAACGAAGAGGTCTTCCGTCCGATTTTTAGAAGAAAATATGACATCATCGACTTTGATTTTCGACAACAAAACATGATATGAAAAAAGGAGTGAAGTACATATGCTTCATTGCATCGCTTTTTATAAGTTCTATCACATTGCTTTTTTCAATGCTTGCATTTCCTTCAATCAAGAATGAAAAGAATAATTTTGTTTACATCTGGTCCCTAAAAACCCTAATTGGGTAACGCAAGAGAAAATCATTATATTGTTAGGATATAGAAACGTATTATACCTAATCTAGCATTAATAACCTTTCACAAAATGGCTCTCATTAAAGGGCTATAGATAAAAAAATTTAGAGCCCTTTGATCCCCTAATTTAAGGGGCCAGCCCCTTTTTCTTGGAATCAAATGAAAGGACATTTAATTCTGAAAACATTTTGTCAACAAGTGTTTAAAAATTCGTTACTGTTCTGGAGATATATGAGAAAGAAGGTTTAAAAGGCCGATCCCTTATCTCCTTATAGGGTCCGTTTGGCGAAATTTTGAAGATTGCATATGCTTAAAAACATCTTTTTGAACAACTTTTCTTCTGTATTGCATTTCAAAATATTTTTCCTTTCCGAGATATGGGTGATCAAAATTTTGGACATTTGGTCCCTAAAAACCTTTAATTACGTAATACATGACAAAATCATTGCATTGCTTGGACACACAACTGTAAGATAAACATATTTGCTTTTATAACCTTTCACAAAATATCTCTCAGTAAAGGGCTACAGATTAAAGACTTTAGAGCCCTTTGGTCCCCTTATTTTAGGGGCCAGCCCCTTTTTCTTGATATCAAATGAAAGGTCATTTAATTCTAAACAAATTTTATTCGACAAGTGTTTAGAAATTTGTTACCATTCTGGAGATATATGAAAAAGAAGGTTTTAGGGGCCGATCCCTTATCTCCTTACAGGGGCCGCTTAACATAATTTTGAAGGTTGCATATTGTTAAGAACATTAATTCGAACAACTTTTCTTCTGTATTGCATTTCGAAATATTTTTCCTTTCTGAGATATGGGTGATCAAAATATTGGACTTTTGGCCCCTAAAAACCCGTTATTACGTAATACATGACAAAGTCGTGACATTGCTTGGATACATAACTGTAAGATAAATATATTTGCTTCTATAACATTTCACAAAATATCTCTCAGTAAAGGGCTACAGATTAGAGCCCTTTGGTTCCCTAATTTTAGGGGCCAGCCCCTTTTTCTTGATATCAAATGAAAGGTCATTTACTTATAAACAAATTTTGTTCAACAAGTGTTTAGAAATTTGTTACCATTCTGGAGATATATGAGAAAGAAGGTTTTAGGGGCCGATCCCTTATCTCCTTATAGGGGCCGCTTAACAAAATTTTGAAGGTTGCATATTATAAAGAACAATAATTTGAACAACTTTTCTTGTGTGTTGCATAACAAAATATTTTTCCTTTCTGAGATATGGGTGATCAAAATATTGGACTTTTGGCCCCTAAAAACCCTTAATTACGTAATACATGACAAAATCATTACACTGCTTGGATACATAACTGTAAGATAAACATATTTGCTTCTATAACATTTCACAAAATATCTCTCAGTAAAGGGCTACAGATTAAAGACTTTAGAGCCCTTTGGTTCCCTAATTTTAGGGGCCAGCCCCTTTTTCTTGATATCGAATGAAAGGTCTTGTAAATATAAACTTTTTTTGCATTACATGTATTTACAAAATATTTTTCAGAAAAGAGATAAACTAAGAAAACCATGAAAAATTACGATGTTTTTTTAGTCTCAATTTTCGGGACCGGGCGAGCTTTAACGCCTTTTGAGCGTGACAAATATGAATGCCAAATTGCACATCTACAATCTCTTGTCTACAATCCCTGAAAGTTTGAACTCAATATCTTTTACCGTTTAGGAGGAGATCCCTGGACAAGCCGACCCTCTGAAAATCGCTAAAACGTCATTTTCTCAAGAGTGGAAATGACGTCATCAAAATAAAAAAATGTGTATTAAGTTCGGTCTAATATCTATTAGATCTGAAAGTTTCACGAAAATCGGTTCAGCCATTTCCGAGAAATCGCCTGCACAAATTTTGTAAGAAAAAAAAAATAATAATAATAGGGAAAAAGAAACCGAACGAAAACAATAAGGTCTTCCGTTGGAAAACGGAAGACCTTAATTAAGAAAAAATGATTTACAAATAAAAGGTAGTAAAGAAACTAATAGATGAATGGAAGAGGCGCAGTTGACAGATTTCATGAAATTACTATGTGGGTGTCAGGTGATGTATGGCTATGAGACGTTCATTTTAGTGAAGTCCATTTGTTTGTTCATGCCATCAGGTCTGAATGATTTGAGTCTGTGCATCCAGAACTTTTCCTTGCTCTTCCTCTCCGCGTCTGTCCAATGAGGATTATGGTCAATAACCAATACTGTCATGTCTTCCCATTTGTGACCACTTGGTGGTTTTAAAACATGTTCCGATACCAGATGCCTGTTGTGCAAACACAGCACCAACGCGGACAGTTTTAAATGCCCCATCACAGGTCGCACCTACAAAATATTTGGCAACACTTCTTGCCGCACAGACAACTGCATCTATCTCATCAGTTGCAAAGTCTGCTCTAAGCAATACGTCGGTGAAACAGGTGACCTCCGCAGAAGGATCAACAACCACCGCTCTACCATAAAGACCAAAAAAGTCAAGGAGCCCGTCGGAGAACATTTTAATACAAGTGGTCACAAATGGGAAGACATGACAGTACTGGTTATTGACCATAATCCTCATTGGACAGACGCGGAGAGGAAGAGCAAGGAAAAGTTCTGGATGCACAGAGTTGGCAGTCGATTGATTACTTTAGAGCGATCGGCGACAGTAGCAACACCTTACAATGGTCGTCACGTACTTGTACACGAATATTCCTCACGATTAAGGTATCGAGGCCTGCAGGGAGGGAAAGTAGAAAAATTTAGCAGCCATTTACCGAATCTCTACTCAAGCTCATTGAATATGTTCTCAAGCTTAACAATTTCATGTTAACTGGCGAATATTACATACAAATAAGGGGTACAGCTATTGACACTAAAATGACTCCCTCATACGCCAATGAATTTATGGGAAGATTAGAGCTTCTTTCAAACCTTTGAGCCGGTTGCGGTTCATAAACAATATTAAGATAAAATGGGTCGAAAACCGAGACTGCCTAAATGACTTCATTACCTTTGCCAACTCCTTCAACAATTCGATAAAATTCACAGTAGACATATTCAGTTCCAAAAATGTATTTTTGGATATCACATCAACCTTGGAAGATGGTGAAATAAAATTTAGTCTCCATTCTTAACTCACTGATTTTCAACTCTATCTTAAGCCATCAAGTTGCCACCTACCATACTTTTAGAGGAATTTTTAATTATACTCGCACTTTCTAAAGAAAGTTAAGTCATATTGTTGTTACCTTGTTCCGTCCATCCGTCTGTCACGTTTTACTTTCTCAAACTGCTCTTTCATCTTATAAACCAGCAAACTAAACTCTTTGAGTGCAACGTTGTTTTGCTACAAGTTTTCAAAAATTATCTGGTACTCCTGGGGGTCAAATATTTGATAAAAATGACGTTTTTCACAAAAAAAATAAATACTTCTTCGAACTCCTCCTACATTTTCAACAGGTGACAAATCATCTCTTGGAATATGATTTAGGGTATCCTTTACATGCACGATAAGGTTTCGGAAGTTTTAATTTTGTCCTGGGGGTCATTTAATTGCTGATTTTTTACAGTTTTTAAATATTTATAAAGTCGTATGCATTCCTAAGCTAGAGTTCAATGTAGTCTCGTTCACCCAGACGCTTGGCTGTCTCCGTTAATATCCGACAAAACAGAGTCGCTCTTGCTTGTCGGAGATAAACGGAGACAGCCGAGCATTTGACTGAAATTGACAAGAGTTCAATATTGCCTGGATTCATACAATTTCTCAGAAATATTTCGATTACTGATACTGCTTGCCATGCAAATTCACATATCGTTGATTTTGAGTAAATGATAATTGATAAAATCAACTCCCGTCAGTACTTCAGTACTTTGATTTTTATTAGGTTCCCAGAACCCCTCTTACAACTTTAAGAGTAGCTACGTCATCTCTTTGAATATAATTAGAGCTGTCCTATAGATGTGCAATAAGGTTTTAAAAATTTGAATTTCATCCAGGGAGTCAAATAGTTGCAGAAAATTGACTGACTTTCTCACTCAGAATAACCCATAAATCTCTGAACAAAAAAAACAACAACCAAAAAACAGAGATTCAAGATTTCCTTTTATGATTCAAAGGATACAAACATCATATCTTAGGATGTGATAGGGACTGTTCTATAGATGTGCATTAAGGTTTTGAAAAATTAAATTTAACATCGGGGCCCATGACCTACATACCGTTTGATGCCCTTTAAGAATCAAGAATATATATGCATTAGGGGTGGGGATCCTAACCGTTTTCGAGATATTTTTGCACTTCCTGCTCGAGAAGCTCACAACCACTCCCGGTCCCATGACCCACATATCTTTTGATGCCCCTTGATACAAGAAACAAAAATATATATGGTTTAAGAGTGAGGATTTCAAATGTTTTGAAGATATTAGGGGACTTGCTATTCGGGGGAAGGGGGGGGGGGGGGAGGTCAGGTACCAACAGGGTCCATGACCTACATAACAGTTGATGCCCCTTGACATAAGTAACAAGAATATACATTGTTTAGGAGTCATGATTATTATAACAGTTTCTGAGATATATGAGATTTTCCAATTCCTGGGGGATACACCCTAGTAATTTCTATATATTGCAAGTAACAGTTAAAATATGATTATGAAAACCCTATATTGCTTTCTTTGTCCGTTATCAAGTTTCCATTTAAAATAAAGTGTTCAATGTTAGATCCCACACCCTTTTGAACCCCCCCCCCCCCCGAAAAGTGGCTGTCTAACCCCAAATGAGAAAACTCAAACCAGGGTGCACAACTAGATAGTTCAGAGCGGGAAAGAAGAAGAAGAGAAATACATGTAATAAGAACCACACGAAAACAATTTGGGAGACTTAATCATAAAGATTAAATAGAGATAGGATCATTAAACATCAATGATTTAAAAATAATTGACAATTTCTGATTCTAAGGGGGTCAGGATGACCCCTTAGGGTCATGACTTACATGTAATAATGATCTGATGCACCATGACCAAAGCAGGAATAATATCTTTAGATTAAGAAGGGGATCTCAATGGTTTTTATGATATTGAATAATTTCAGGTAGAGCACTTGGGATCATGTCTTACATATCATCTGAAATGCATTGATCAAAGAAACAATAATATATGTACATAATATATGATTCAATTGAACCCAGCTATAGATATATATCTTTGTTTTGTTACACTTCCTATGTATATACATGTATTAGTTTGTGTTTTGTTCTATACTATTTATGTTCATGACTGAAGTATAAATTGTTGAATGGGGTCGAGGGCAACAGTTGATTTGTCGGACCGGCTCGCAAACTGTTGCCCAAGGCCGTGTTATTAACTGGTAAAAAATGTTTTTCTTTAAAAAAAAAAACCCACATTACACCTTGCATAAACCTTGCATAATTAATAAATGATCTATTGAGATATGATCAGAAGTCATATGTTTATTGACAATTTAAATTAATAACAATAAATGATTCAAATGATAAATATTTATACTCCACAACCCCCCCCCCCCCAACCCAATGGTGTAGGTCTGACAAATGAAAAAAATAACTTTTGCAATTGAAATGACAGAGACTTTACAAATGCGATAGAATAGATAACGATGATAAGCTTATTAAAATAATAAAAGATGGTGATACAGTATGCTGGCAAAGGAAGATCACTTATTTAGAAAGTGAAAGTAATACTTATGAACATACAGGTGTCTTATAATATTGTGCTATTTTACATGTATTATGCTAACCTATATTGGTCAACATCAAAATGATACTCCAATTAGAGCACAATATGAATCCTTTAAGCTGGTCATCACAAAGAAATGTTTATGCATGTAAAATTATTCTTTTCTGCATATGGAAAACATGTATGTATACACCACGTGAAACCCATCTTACTGAAGTGCTGGGTAAAACTAGTACCCGCTAATGAGACCTGCAGACCTGTGTTGAGAACGTACCTTCGGACAAATATCAGTTATTTGTAACATGCATGTATTTTTATGACCTCCTCTTCAAAACCACTTGCACTATTTTATCAATTAAATAACAGCTTTAAGGTGGTGAAGGACACATGCATACTGTAATGTATACTTCGTATTAAATAAACAATAAAGAATAAGTATAATATTTTCCTCCACAAAAAATGATGCCTAACATTGAACCGCAATGGGTTAGAGCGTTTACATGTTTACATGATGATGTACATGTAGGCACACAGAAACAAATCAAAAGCCGGAATTGCCGCCGGGAGGGTAATAATTTAATTTTCTTTATAATAATTATATAGAACATTTACTTTCTATGACATGAAATGTTAAGATTTTTTATAAACTGAAAATTTACATAAAAACAGTTCAACCCTAAATTGGCATAAAGTGCTGCTTATGTGTATTATCACATGAGAAGGGATTTCATCCTGCAGTTATGAAAATTATAATTTTTAAGTGTATTTCCGGAATTTTTATGTGGCCTTCATTTTTAATCAAACTGGTGTAAAACAGTGTTCTTAAAAGGCAAACATTTAGTGCGCGAATTACTGTCTAATGAAAGCATCTAGTTAAATCTTTGAAAAAAAACAGAGCAGAATATTAAAATCCCATCTGTGTAATCGAGGCTATGAAGCCCACACGGTGCAATCTGTAATTCATTAGAATATTACAAAGGACAGGGATCCCCTTTTGCAATACAAAGAGAAAACAGACAAAAACAGGCTTCCACTTGTCAATACCTATCACCCCGCCCTTAAGAAACTCAACAGCATCCTTAGAAATAATCTGCCCATTCCTTACACTAACGAAAGGATAGTTGATCTTTTTGAGGATCCGAAAATGGCTGCGTTTAAACGCCCGAGGAACTTAAAGGTCATTGTAGTGATGGGGAGATTAGACAACCCGTTGCCAAATGGTGGTTTTAAAACATGTGTCGATGCAAGATGCCTTTTATGCAAACACAGCCCCAACGCAGACAGTTTTAAAGGCCCCATCACGAGCTGCAGTACAAGAAATTTGGCAACAAGTCTTGCTGCACAGACAACTGCATCCATCTCATCAGTGGCAAAGTCTTCGCTAAGCAGTATGTTGGTGAAACAGGTAACCTCCGCGGAAGTATCAATTATCACTGCTCTACCATAAAGACCAAAAAAATCAAGAAGCCGGTCGGGGAACATTTTAATACAAGTGGTTACAAATGGGAAGACATGAAAGTAATGGTTATTGACCATAATCCTCATTTGACAGACGCAGAGAGGAAAAGCATGTAAAACTTCTGGACTCAAATAATTCAGACCTGACGGCATGAACAAACGAATGAACTTCATACAAATGAACGTCTCATAACCATACATCCCAGAACACCCATAAACTAATTTTATCAAATCTGTCAACTCCTCCTCTTTCAGTTATTAGTTTCCTTTACTACCTTTCATTTTTAAATCACCTTTTTTATATTTTCTTTATTTTTGATTTCTTTATTTTTTTTTCTCTTTTTAATCAAACTCCTACCCAATATAAACTTAATTGAAAAATTTGAGTCTAAATCATAAGTGCCGTACGACTTAACAACGGGATTCAAATTTTCATTTATTTACTCGGACATCAATTTGAATTAGCTAATCAGTCGTAAATTAGTTGGCAGTCAATTGATTACTTGATAGCGATTGGCGTCAGTGTAAACACTTTCCTTAAGGATTTGACTTTAACTGGTTATTATGTAGCTGTTCTTTTTTTTGAAGTTCTCTTATTGTCCCGAAAATTTGACAATATCCATTGTTCGTGTCGTTAGCCATTTTTAGCCATTTTTAGCGATTTATATATTTAGTTGATTGACTTAGTATCTCTATATTAGATTCGATACTTTAAAGATGCCTAGTGTTGTCGATTCTATTCCGTGCATTGTGTGTGTATATATATATATATATATATATATATATATATATATATATATATATATATATATATATATATATATATATATATATATATACATATATATATATATATATATCTATATATATATATATATTATATATATATATATATGTTTATATATATATATATATATATATATATATATATATATATATATATATATATATATATATATATATATATATATGTTTATATATATATACGACTACCGACTTGACTGTACCTGAAGTATGAAAAACATACGGCTTAGCGCCGTCTCGGTATTGCAGGCTGTTTTTGGAACAGCCTGCAAGTCCATGATCTTTGTATTTAAATGTCGTTTAGTTATCCGTAAATCTGTTAAGCGAAAAAGAAACTACAATGTTTCAGCTTTCAATCGGTGTATAAATTATTCATATAGACAATATACAAGAACAGTAATTAGACATCAAAGGTGGGTACCCTCTCAAAGTGTATATCGAATAGGGTAAAAACACAGGATTACGGGACTATGCTGGTTTTTGTCAATTTTCTTTATTAAATGACATACATAAGAAGATGGTTGCACTATCTATCCATGCCAGGACTGCCTTTACATCTCTGATTGAAAGAAATTGCGTTAATTCTCCTGCTTTTATTCATAATCATTGTTTTTCTATTTTACCTGTGCAACTTTTGCAGTTTGTTTTGATGTATATAACTACGCATGCTCAGTGCATCGAAAATGTTACAATATAGGTCATTACAAAATGGCGTTTTTGTTCGCCTCGAAATGTTGTGCTAAGAAGTTTTTGATTATTTGTTTCTGTGTCAATTAATAGTGGAAAATTTCTCTGTGGAGTCTAGAAATTGGTTATGTATCATCCGATAGATAAACTAAAGGAGTTAGGAAAGGCAAGCCGAAGGCTATTAAACGTCTAAAGATAAGTATTCAATTGTTTATATAAAACTTGTATTTTTTAACGGTACAGTGATCTAAAGATATGATGTGTATATGCTGTTTATGGAGAAGGACATTTTCATATTTTTTTATTGTTCATAATAGTATTGGTTTATTAATTAACGGTGATATAAATGAAAAACATAATACCCGAGTTTGTAGACACTCTAATCCTTGTAATGTAAACGAAGTTTTTTCTTAAATTTGATGCTGAATAGAAAATATAGTTTTGATTCCGTCACTTTATAATATTTATTTATGCATTTAACAAACTAACAATGGAGACATTTGCTTAACACAGATTATTAGTGCATGTAAAAACGTAAACAAATTCATGACCCAATCCTTGTTTACATAGCAAAAATGATACGTACTTGTGAAGAGATTTGGATTATATTTAATCAATTCACTATCTACAAAAAATTGATAATTCTCTCATATTTAAAACAAACTACAAAAAATTAACTGAAATATATCTATATACATAAAAAGAAACGGCAATTTTTGATTAACATCCAGATAGCTTAAGGAAAAGCAGCCATGATAATTGAAATCATCATGGATTATCTAGGTTCAAGTCCTAGTCTGGATATATAATCTACCAAAGTTGTTCTGTTTTCTTTGAGTCTTTTCAGTCTGAATTAACGAAAAACCGCATTCCAATCATGCACTTTACGTGAACTGATGACCCAGATAACATTACCTCCCTTCCATTAGGAGTTTGCGTCTCAGCACAGAAGCATAAACAGATGTCTAGATCATTTTCCAGTAGCAGAATGTTTAGCTTTTACACGATACTTCTGATATTAAAACAGAAGGTGTACTTTTAGTTTGTATTACCACTGATCTTTCATCATTCCTAGCACACGCTAAATATATGTATGCAATAAAGAAAATACATTTCAATTTATCCTAGAATGTCCAAATTACTCTCTGGACATAATTTACAAAAACCCTTTACGGTAACTTAACATGTACATGTATTTTTCTAATAAATGGCAGTGAGTACTGAAACAATATTTTTTGCCGTATTTTTAGATGAAATTCAATTGTGTGTGTATATTCAGCTTAATTTGATAATAAATGAGTTATTTATCTGATTTTTGCAATTTTGTATTGCAATTTATATCCAATCAAAGCAGATATGTTGTCGAATTGTTAACATTGATTAAGCATTTCTTATTGCATCTGCTTTTGAGTTACTAGACAGTAAATCACAAGAACCACAAATAATAAAAATAACTGTGTAAATAAAATCTGAGGATTTTATCTTTACACATTACTCAGAACAGGCAATCACAAACTGTCTCAACACTTCAAATCAGGTGTTAATAATTAATATCTCATGTTTTGTCATATAAAAGCATTAGAAAAAACCCTTTTGCGCTCTCTTTTTTATAATTGAGGTAATGGACTTCACGTCCTACCATACCTTACGATTTCACCATTATAAAAACATCAGAGTAAGCTGAACTTAAAAGATAAATAATAAACATATCCTGTTTAAACACTTTAAAACAAGTGCTATTGATCAATATCTCATGTTTTATCATAAAAATGGTGTTAAATATCCAGTTTGTGCTCATTATTTTTATATTGAATAGTTAACATGCCTTTCACTACCATAGATTTGTTCCATTATAAGAATACACCTTGGAAATTATCTCATTCACTGCCCATTTCCAATCATTATCCATGTGCTCATGTGCAGATGGCAAATTAGAGGAAAATTGTCTAAGTCCAATTTGTAACAACATTTTCAGTTTGCTCTTGAACTCCTTCAGAGCCTTCATTTCTAACAAGCACCATTCCTCCGCATTATAAATGTGATCAAGATCACACTTTTCATTCATTAAACATTACACATCATCAATAATTATTTCTCCCAATCAAATACCACATTGCGCTCTACATTAAATAGCTTGCAGGTCTCCTCCATAGAGCTCAGCTCCCTTGTTTCTATCATATCTTAGGATTTCACCATTATAAACTCATCAGAGTAAGCTGAACTTAAAAGATAAATAATAAACATGTCCTGTTTAAACACTTTAAAACAAGTGCTATTGATCAATATCTCATCTTTATCATTTAAATGGTGTAAAAAACCCAGTTTGTGCTCACTATTTTCATATTGAAAGGTTTACATGCCTTTCACTACCATGGATGTGTTCCATTATAAGAATGCACCCTGAAAATTGTCTCATTCACTGACCATTTCCAAGCACTATCCATGTGCTCCTGTGCAGATGGCAAATTAGAGGAAAATTGTCTAAAAGCAATTTGTAACAACATTTTCAGTTTGCTCTTGAACTCCTTCAGAGTCTTCATTTCTAACAAGCACCATTCCTCCGCATTATAAATGTGATCAAGATCACACTTTTCATTCATTAATCATTACACATCATCAATAATTATTCCTCCCAATCAAATACCCCATTGCGCTCTACATTAAATAGCTTGAAGGTCTTCTCCATCGAACTTAGCTACCTTGTTTCTATCTTATCTTAGGATTTCACCATTATAAACTCATCAGAGTAAGCTGAACTTAAAAGATAACTAATAAACATGTCCTGTTTAAACACTTTAAAACAAGTGCTATTCATCAATATCTCATCTTTTATCATATAAATGGTGTAAAAACCCAGTTTGTACTCACTATTTTTATTTTAATGGTTCACATGCTTTTCACTACCATAAATGTGTTCCATTATAAGAATACACCCTGGAATTATCTCATTCACTGCCCATTTCGAAGCACTATCCATGTGCTCATGTGCAGATGGCAAATTACAGGAAAACTGTCTAAGTGCAATTTGTAACAACATTTTCAGTTTGCTCTTGAACTCCTTCAGAGTCTTCATTTCTAACAAGCACCATTCCTCCGCATTATAAATCTGATCAAGATCACACTTTTCATTCATTAAACATTACACATCATCAATAATTATTCCTCCCAATCAAATACCCCATTGCGCTCTACATTAAATAGCTTGCAGGTCTCCTCCATAGAGCTCAGCTACCTTGTTTCTATCATATCTTAGGATTTCACCATTATAAACTCATCAGAGTAAGCTGAACTTAAAAGATAAATAATAAACATGTCCTGTTTAAACACTTTAAAACAAGTGCTATTGATCAATATCTCATCTTTTATCATATAAATGGTGTAAAATATCCAGTTTGTGCTCATTATTTTTATATTGAATGGTTCACATGCTTTTCACTACCATAGATGTGTTCCATTATAAGAATACACCCTGGAATTATCTCATTCACTGCCCATTTTCAATCATTATCTATGTGCTCATGTGCAGATGGCAAATTAGAGGGAAATTGTCTAAGTGCAATTTGTAACAACATTTTCAGTTTGCTCTTGAACTCCTTCAGAGTCTTCATTTCTAACAAGCACCATTCCTCCGCATTATAAATGTGATCAAGATCACACTTTTCATTCATTAAACATTACACATCACCAATAATTATTCCTCCCAATCAAATTCCCCATTGCGCTCTACATTAAATAGCTTGAAGGTCTTCTCCATAGAACTCAGCTACCTTGTTTCTATCATATCTTAGGATTTCACCATTATAAACTCATCAGAGTAAGCTGAACTTAAAAGATAACTAATAAACATGTCCTGTTTAAACACTTTAAAACAAGTGCTATTCATCAATATCTCAACTTTTATCATATAAATGGTGTAAAAAACCCAGTTTGTGCTCACTATTTTTATATTAAATGGTTCACATGCTTTTCACTATCATGGATGTGTTCCATTATAAGAATACACCTTGGAAATTGTCTCATTCACTGCCCATTTCGAAGCACTATCCATGTGCTCCTGTGCAGATGGCAAATTAGAGGGAAATTGTCTAAGTGCAAATTGTAACAACATTTTCAGTTTTCTCTTGAACTCCTTCAGAGTCTTCTTTCTAACAAGCACCATTCCTCCGCATTATGAATGTGATCAAGATCACACTTTTCATTCATTAAACATTAAACATCACCAATAATTATTCCTCCCAATCAAATTCCCCATTGCGCTCTACATTAAATAGCTTGAAGGTCTTCTCCATAGAACTCAGCTACCTTGTTTCTATCATATCTTAGGATTTCACCATTATAAACTCATCAGAGTAAGCTGAACTTAAAAGATAACTAATAAACATGTCCTGTTTAAACACTTTAAAACAAGTGCTATTCATCAATATCTCATCTTTTATCATATAAATGGTGTAAAAAACCCAGTTTGTGCTCACTATTTTTATATTAAATGGTTCACATGCTTTTCACTATCATGGATGTGTTCCATTATAAGAATACACCTTGGAAATTGTCTCATTCACTGCCCATTTCGAAGCACTATCCATGTGCTCCTGTGCAGATGGCAAATTAGAGGAAAATTGTCTAAGTGCAATTTGTAACAACATTTTCAGTTTTCTCTTGAACTCCTTCAGAGTCTTCAATTCTAACAAGCACCATTCCTCCGCATTATAAATGTGATCAAGATCACACTTTTCATTCATTAAACATTACACATCATCAATAATTATTCCTCCCAATCAAATACCCCATTGCGCTCTACATTAAATAGCTTGCAGGTCTCCTCCATAGAGCTCAGCTACCTTATTTCTATCATATCTTAGGATTTCACCATTATAAACTCATCAGAGTAAGCTGAACTTAAAAGATAAATAATAAATATGTCCTGTTTAAACACTTTAAAACAAGTGCTATTGATCAATATCTCATTTTTTATCATATAAATGGTGTAAAAAGCCAGTTTGTATTCACTATTTTTATATTAAATGGTTCACATGCTTTTCACTACCATAAATGTGTTCCATTATAAGAATACACCTTGGAAATTGTCTCATTCACTGCCCATTTCGAAGCACTATCCATGTGCTCCTGTGCAGATGGCATATTAGAGGAAAATTGTCTAAGTGCAATTTGTAACAACATTTTCAGTTTGCTCTTGAACTCCTTCAGAGTCTTCATTTCTAACAAGCACCATTCCTCCGCATTATAAATCTGATCAAAATCACACTTTTCATTCATTAAACATTACACATCATCAATAATTATTCCTCCCAATCAAATACCCCATTGCGCTCTACATTAAATAGCTTGAAGACCTTCTCCATAGAACTCAGCTACCTTGTTTCTATCATATCTTAGGATTTCACCATTATAAACTCATCAGAGTAAGCTGAACTTAAAAGATAAATAATAAACATGTCCTGTTTAAACACTTTAAAACAAGTGCTATTCATCAATATCTCAACTTTTATCATATAAATGGTGTAAAAAACCCAGTTTGTGCTCACTATTTTTATATTAAATGGTTCACATGCTTTTCACTATCATGGATGTGTTCCATTATAAGAATACACCTTGGAAATTGTCTCATTCACTGCCCATTTCGAAGCACTATCCATGTGCTCCTGTGCAGATGGCAAATTAGAGGGAAATTGTCTAAGTGCAAATTGTAACAACATTTTCAGTTTTCTCTTGAACTCCTTCAGAGTCTTCTTTCTAACAAGCACCATTCCTCCGCATTATGAATGTGATCAAGATCACACTTTTCATTCATTAAACATTAAACATCACCAATAATTATTCCTCCCAATCAAATTCCCCATTGCGCTCTACATTAAATAGCTTGAAGGTCTTCTCCATAGAACTCAGCTACCTTGTTTCTATCATATCTTAGGATTTCACCATTATAAACTCATCAGAGTAAGCTGAACTTAAAAGATAACTAATAAACATGTCCTGTTTAAACACTTTAAAACAAGTGCTATTCATCAATATCTCATCTTTTATCATATAAATGGTGTAAAAAACCCAGTTTGTGCTCACTATTTTTATATTAAATGGTTCACATGCTTTTCACTATCATGGATGTGTTCCATTATAAGAATACACCTTGGAAATTGTCTCATTCACTGCCCATTTCGAAGCACTATCCATGTGCTCCTGTGCAGATGGCAAATTAGAGGAAAATTGTCTAAGTGCAATTTGTAACAACATTTTCAGTTTTCTCTTGAACTCCTTCAGAGTCTTCAATTCTAACAAGCACCATTCCTCCGCATTATAAATGTGATCAAGATCACACTTTTCATTCATTAAACATTACACATCATCAATAATTATTCCTCCCAATCAAATACCCCATTGCGCTCTACATTAAATAGCTTGCAGGTCTCCTCCATAGAGCTCAGCTACCTTGTTTCTATCATATCTTAGGATTTCACCATTATAAACTCATCAGAGTAAGCTGAACTTAAAAGATAAATAATAAATATGTCCTGTTTAAACACTTTAAAACAAGTGCTATTGATCAATATATCATTTTTTATCATATAAATGGTGTAAAAAGCCAGTTTGTATTCACTATTTTTATATTAAATGGTTCACATGCTTTTCACTACCATAAATGTGTTCCATTATAAGAATACACCTTGGAAATTGTCTCATTCACTGCCCATTTCGAAGCACTATCCATGTGCTCCTGTGCAGATGGCATATTAGAGGAAAATTGTCTAAGTGCAATTTGTAACAACATTTTCAGTTTGCTCTTGAACTCCTTCAGAGTCTTCATTTCTAACAAGCACCATTCCTCCGCATTATAAATCTGATCAAAATCACACTTTTCATTCATTAAACATTACACATCATCAATAATTATTCCTCCCAATCAAATACCCCATTGCGCTCTACATTAAATAGCTTGAAGGCCTTCTCCATAGAACTCAGCTACCTTGTTTCTATCATATCTTAGGATTTCACCATTATAAACTCATCAGAGTAAGCTGAACTTAAAAGATAAATAATAAACATGTCCTGTTTAAACACTTTAAAACAAGTGCTTTTCATCAATATCTCATCTTTTATCATATAAATGGTGTAAAAAATCCAGTTTGTGCTCACTATTTTTATATTAAATGGTTCACATGCTTTTCACTACCATGGATGTGTTCCATTATAAGAATACACCTTGGAAATTGTCTCATTCACTGCCCATTTCGAAGCACTATCCATGTGCTCCTGTACAGATGGCAAATTACAGGAAAATTGTCTAAGTGCAATTTGTAACAACATTTTCAGTTTGCTCTTGAACTCCTTCAGAGTCTTCAATTCTAACAAGCACCATTCCTCCGCATTATAAATCTGATCAAGATCACACTTTTCATTCATTAAACATTACACATCATCAATAATTATTCCTCCCAATCAAATACCCCATTCCGCTCTACATTAAATAGCTTGCAGGTCTCCTCCATAGAGCTCAGCTACCTTATTTCTATCATATCTTAGGATTTCACCATTATAAACTCATCAGAGTAAGCTGAACTTAAAAGATAAATAATAAACATGTCCTGTTTAAACACTTTAAAACAAGTGCTATTGATCAATATCTCATTTCTTATCATAAAAATGGTGTAAAAAACCCAGTTTGTACTCACTATTTTTATATTAAATGGTTCACATGCTTTTCACTACAATGGATGTGTTCCATTATAAGAATACACCCTGAAAATTGTCTCATTCACTGCCCATTTCCAAGCACTATCCATGTGCTCCTGTGCAGATGGCAAGTTAGAGGAAAATTGTCTAAGTGCAATTTGTAACAACATTTTCAGTTTGCTCTTGAACTCTTTCAGAGTCTTCATTTCTAACAAGCACCATTCCTCCGCATTATAAATGTGATCAAGATCACACTTTTCATACATTAATCATTACACATCATCAATAATTATTCCTCCCAATCAAATACCCCATTGCGCTCTACATCAAAAAGCTTGCAGGTCTCCTCCATAGAGCTCAGCTACCTTGTTTCTATCATATCTTAGGATTTCACCATTATAAACTCATCAGAGTAAGCTGAACTTAAAAGATAAATAATAAACATGTCCTGTTTAAACACTGTAAAACAAGTGCTATTGATCAATATCTCATTTCTTATCATATAAATGGTGTAAAAACCCAGTTTGTGCTCACTATTTTTATATTAAATGGTTCACATGCTTTTCACTACCATAAATGTGTTCCATTATAAGAATACACCTTGGAAATTATCTCATTCACTGCCCATTTCCAAGCACTATTCATGTGCTCCTGTGCAGATGGCAAATTAGAGGAAAATTGTCTAAGTGCAATTTGTAACAACATTTTCAGTTTGCTCTTGAACTCCTTCAGAGTCTTCATTTCTAACAAGCACCATTCCTCTGCATTATAAATGTGATCAAGATCACACACTTTTCATTCATTAAACATTACACATCATCAATAATTATTCCTCCCAATCAAATGCCCCATTGTGCTCTACATTAAATAGCTTGAAGGTCTTCTCCATAGAACTCAGCTACCTTGTTTCTATCATATCTTAGGATTTCACCATTATAAACTCATCAGAGTAAGCTGAACTTAAAAGATAACTAATAAACATGTCATGTTTAAACACTTTAAAAAAAGTGCTATTGATCAATATCTCATCTTTTATCATATAAATGGTGTAAAATATCCAGTTTGTGCTCATTATTTTTATATTGAATGGTTCACATGCTTTTCACTACCATAGATGTGTTCCATTATAAGAATACACCCTGGAATTATCTCATTCACTGCCCATTTTCAATCATTATCTATGTGCTCCTGTGCAGATGGCAAATTAGAGGGAAATTGTCTAAGTGCAATTTGTAACAACATTTTCAGTTTGCTCTTGAACTCCTTCAGAGTCTTCATTTCTAACAAGCACCATTCCTCCGCATTATAAATCTGATCAAGATCACACTTTTCATTCATTAAACATTACACATCATCAATAATTATTCCTCCCAATCAAATACCCCAGTGCGCTCTACATTAAATAGCTTGCAGGTCTCCTCCATAGAGCTCAGCTACCTTGTTTCTATCATATCTTAGGATTTCACCATTATAAACTCATCAGAGTAAGCTGAACTTAAAAGATAACTAATAAACATGTCCTGTTTAAACACTTTAAAACAAGTGCTATTGATCAATATCTCATCTTTTATCATATAAATGGTGTAAAATATATAGTTTGTGCTCATTATTTTTATATTGAATGGTTCACATGCTTTTCACTACCATAAATGTGTTCCATTATAAGAATACACCCTGGAAATTATCTCATTTACTGCCCATTTCCAAGCATTATCTATGTGCTCATGTGCAGATGGCAAATTAGAGGGAAATTGTCTAAGTGCAATTTGTAACAACATTTTCAGTTTGCTCTTGAACTCCTTCAGAGTCTTCAATTCTAACAAGCACCATTCCTCCGCATTATAAATGTGATCAAGATCACACTTTTCATTCATTAATCATTACACATCATCAATAATTATTCCTCCCAATCAAATACCCCATTGCGCTCTACATTAAATAGCTTGCAGGTCTCCTCCATAGAGCTCAGCTACCTTGTTTCTATCATATCTTAGGATTTCACTATTATAAACTCATCAGAGTAAGCTGAACTTAAAAGATAAATAATAAACATGTCCTGTTTAAACACTTTAAAACAAGTGCTATTGATCAATATCTCATTTCTTATCATATAAATGGTGTAAAAACCCAGTTTGTACACCTAATTTTTATATTAAATGGTTCACATGCTTTTCACTACCATAAATGTGTTCCATTATAGGAATACACCTTGGAAATTATCTCATTCACTGCCCATTTCGAAGCACTATCCATGTGCTCATGTGCAGATGGCAAATTACAGGAAAATTGTCTAAGTGCAATTTGTAACAACATTTTCAGTTTGCTCTTGAACTCTTTCAGAGTCTTCATTTCTAACAAGCACCATTCCTCCGCATTATAAATGTGATCAAGATCACACTTTTCATTCATTAATCATTACACATCATCAATAATTATTCCTCCCAATCAAATTCCCCATTGCGCTCTACATTAAATAGCTTGCAGGTCTCCTCCATAGAGCTCAGCTACCTTGTTTCTATCATATCTTAGGATTTCACTATTATAAACTCATCAGAGTAAGCTGAACTTAAAAGATAAGTAATAAACATGTCCTGTTTAAACACTTTAAAACAAGTGCTATTGATCAATATCTCATTTCTTATCATAAAAATGGTGTAAAAACCCAGTTTGTACACACAATTTTATATTAAATGGTTCACATGCTTTTCACTACCATAAATGTGTTCCATTATAAGAATACACCTTGGAAATTATCTCATTCACTGCCCATTTCGAAGCACTATCCATGTGCTCATGTGCAGATGGCAAATTAGAGGAAAATTGTCTAAGTGCAATTTGTAACAACATTTTCAGTTTTCTCTTGAACTCCCTCAGAGTCTTCAATTCTAACAAGCACCATTCCTCCGCATTATAAATCTGATCAAAATCACACTTTTCATTCATTAAACATTACACATCATCAATAATTATTCCTCCCAAGCAAATACCCCATTGCGCTCTACATTAAATAGCTTGCAGGTCTCCTCCATAGAGCTCAGCTACCTTGTTTCTATCATATCTTAGGATTTCACCATTATAAACTCATCAGAGTAAGCTGAACTTAAAAAATAAATAATAAACATGTCCTGTTTAAACACTTTAAAACAAGTGCTATTGATCAATATCTCATTTTTTATCATATAAATGGTGTAAAAAGCCAGTTTGTATTCACTATTTTTATATTAAATGGTTCACAGGCTTTTCACTACCATAAATGTGTTCCATTATAAGAATACACCTTGGAAATTATCTCATTCACTGCCCATTTCGAAGCACTATCCATGTGCTCCTGTGCAGATGGCAAATTAGAGGAAAATTGTTTAAGTGCAATTTGTAACAACATTTTCAGTTTGCTCTTGAACTCCTTCAGAGTCTTCATTTCTAACAAGCACCATTTCTCCGCATTATAAATGTGATCAAGATCACACTTTTCATTCATTAAACATTACACATCATCAATAATTATTCCTCCCAATCAAATACCCCATTGCGCTCTACATTAAATAGCTTGAAGGTCTTCTCCATAGAACTCAGCTACCTTGTTTCTATCATATCTTAGGATTTCACCATTATAAACTCATCAGAGTAGGCTGAACTTAAAAGATAACTAATAAACATGTCCTGTTTAAACACTTTAAAACAAGTGCTATTCATCAATATCTCATCTTTTATCATATAAATGGTGTAAAATATCCAGTTTGTGCTCATTATTTTTATATTGAATGGTTCACATGCTTTTCACTACTATAGATGTGTTCCATTATAAGAATACACCCTGGAATTATCTCATTCACTGCCCATTTTCAATCATTATATATGTGCTCATGTGCAGATGGCAAATTAGAGGGAAATTGTCTAAGTGCAATTTGTAACAACATTTTCAGTTTGCTCTTGAACTCCTTCAGAGTCTTCATTTCTAACAAGCACCATTCCTCCGCATTATAAATGTGATCAAGATCACACTTTTCATTCATTAAACATTACACATCATCAATAATTATTCCTCCCAATCAAATACCCCATTGCGCTCTACATTAAATAGCTTGCAGGTCTCCTCCATAGAGCTCAGCTACCTTGTTTCTATCATATCTAAGGATTTCACCATTATAAACTCATCAGAGTAAGCTGAACTTAAAAGATAAATAATAAACATGTCCTGTTTAAACACTTTAAAACAAGTGCTATTCATCAATATCTCATCTTTTATCATATAAATGGTGTAAAATATCCAGTTTGTGCTCATTATTTTTATATTGAATGGTTCACATGCTTTTCACTACCATAAATGTGTTCCATTATAAGAATACACCTTGGAAATTATCTCATTCACTGCCCATTTCCAAGCACTATCCATGTGCTCCTGTGCAGATGGCAAATTAGAGGAAAATTGTCTAAGTGCAATTTGTAACAACATTTTCAGTTTGCTCTTGAACTCCTTCAGAGTCTTCATTTCTAACAAGCACCATTCCTCCGCATTATAAATCTGATCAAGATCACACTTTTCATTCATTAAACATTACACATCATCAATAATTATTCCTCCCAATCAAATACCCCACTGTGCTCTACATTAAATAGCTTGAAGGTCTTCTCCATAGAACTCAGCTACCTTGTTTCTATCATATCTTAGGATTTCACCATTATAAACTCATCAGAGTAAGCTGAACTTAAAAGATAACTAATAAACATGTCCTGTTTAAACACTTTAAAACAAGTGCTATTCATCAATATCTCATCTTTTATCATATAAATGGTGTAAAATATCCAGTTTGTGCTCATTATTTTTATATTGAATGGTTCACATGCTTTTCACCACCATAGATGTGTTCCATTATAAGAATACACCCTGGAATTATCTCATTCACTGCAAATTTTCATCATTATCTATGTGCTCATGTGCAGATGGCAAATTAGAGGAAAATTGTCTAAGCGCAATTTGTAACAACATTTTCAGTTTGCTCTTGAACTCCTTCAGAGTCTTCATTTCTAACAAGCACCATTCCTCCGCATTATAAATCTGATCAAGATCACACTTTTCATTCATTAAACATTACACATCATCAATAATTATTCCTCCCAATCAAATACCCCATTGCGCTCTACATTAAATAGCTTGAAGGTCTCCTCCATAGAGCTCAGCTACCTTGTTTCTATCATATCTTAGGATTTCACCATTATAAACTCATCAGAGTAAGCTGAACTTAAAAGATAAATAATAAACATGTCCTGTTTAAACACTTTAAAACAAGTGCTATTCATCAATATCTCATCTTTTATCATATAAATGGTGTAAAATATCCAGTTTGTGCTCATTATTTTTATATTGAATGGTTCACATGCTTTTCACTACCATAAATGTGTTCCATTATAAGAATACACCTTGGAAATTATCTCATTCACTGCCCATTTCCAAGCACTATCCATGTGCTCATGTGCCGATGGCAAATAAGAGGAAAATTGTCTAAGTGCAATTTGTAACAACATTTTCAGTTTGCTCTTGAACTCCTTCAGAGTCTTCATTTCTAACAAGCACCATTCCTCCGCATTATAAATTTGATCAAGATCACACTTTTCATTCATTAAACATTACACATCATCAATAATTATTCCTCCCAATCAAATACCCCATTGCGCTCTACATTAAATAGCTTGCAGGTCTCCTCCATAGAGCTCAGCTACCTTGTTTCTATCATATCTTAGGATTTCACCATTATAAACTCATCAGAGTAAGCTGAACTTAAAAGATAAATAATAAACATGTCCTGTTTAAACACTTTAAAACAAGTGCTATTGATCAATATCTCATCTTTTATCATATAAATGGTGTAAAATATCCAGTTTGTGCTCATTATTTTTATATTGAATGGTTCACATGCTTTTGACTACCATAAATGTGTTCCATTGTAAGAATACACCTTGGAAATTATCTCATTCACTGCCCATTTCCAAGCACTATCCATGTGCTCATGTGCCGATGGCAAATTAGAGGAAAATTGTCTAAGTGCAATTTGTAACAACATTTTCAGTTTGCTCTTGAACTCCTTCAGAGTCTTCATTTCTAACAAGCACCATTCCTCCGCATTATAAATTTGATCAAGATCACACTTTTCATTCATTAATCATTACACATCACCAATAATTATTCCTCCCAATCAAATACCCCCTTGCGCTCTACATTAAATAGCTTGAAGGTCTTCTCCATAGAACTCAGCTACCTTGTTTCTATCATATCTTAGGATTTCACCATTATAAACTCATCAGAGTAAGCTGAACTCTAAAGATAAATAATAAACATGTCCTGTTTAAACACTTTAAAACAAGTGCTATTGATCAATATCTCATCTTTTATCATATAAATGGTGTAAAATATCCAGTTTGTGCTCATTATTTTTATATTGAATGGTTCACATGCTTTTCACTACCATAAATGTGTTCCATTATAAGAATATACCTTGGAAATTATCTCATTCACTGCCCATTTCCAAGCACTATCCATGTGCTCATGTGCAGATGGCAAATTACAGGAAAACTGTCTAAGTGCAATTTGTAACAACATTTTCAGTTTGCTCTTGAACTCCTTCAGAGTCTTCATTTCTAACAAGCACCATTCCTCCGCATTATAAATCTGATCAAGATCACACTTTTCATTCATTAAACATTACACATCATCAATAATTATTCCTCCCAATCAAATACCCCATTGCGCTCTACATTAAATAGCTTGCAGGTCTCCTCCATAGAGCTCAGCTACCTTGTTTCTATCATATCTTAGGATTTCACCATTATAAACTCATCAGAGTAAGCTGAACTTAAAAAATAAATAATAAACATGTCCTGTTTAAACACTTTAAAACAAGTGCTATTGATCAATATCTCATTTTTTATCATATAAATGGTGTAAAAAGCCAGTTTGTATTCACTATTTTTATATTAAATGGTTCACAGGCTTTTCACTACCATAAATGTGTTCCATTATAAGAATACACCTTGGAAATTATCTCATTCACTGCCCTTTTCGAAGCACTATCCATGTGCTCCTGTGCAGATGGCAAATTAGAGGAAAATTGTCTAAGTCCAATTTGTAACAACATTTTCAGTTTGCTCTTGAACTCCTTCAGAGTCTTCAATTCTAACAAGCACCATTCCTCCGCATTATAAATGTGATCAAGATCACACTTTTCATTCATTAAACATTACACATCATCAATAATTATTCCTCCCAATCAAATACCCCATTGCGCTCTACATGAAATAGCTTGAAGGTCTTCTCCATAGAACTCAGCTACCTTGTTTCTATCATATCTTAGGATTTCACCATTATAAACTCATCAGAGTAGGCTGAACTTAAAAGATAACTAATAAACATGTCCTGTTTAAACACTTTAAAACAAGTGCTATTCATCAATATCTCATCTTTTATCATATAAATGGTGTAAAATATCCAGTTTGTGCTCATTATTTTTATATTGAATGGTTCACATGCTTTTCACTACTATAGATGTGTTCCATTATAAGAATACACCCTGGAATTATCTCATTCACTGCCCATTTTCAATCATTATATATGTGCTCATGTGCAGATGGCAAATTAGAGGGAAATTGTCTAAGTGCAATTTGTAACAACATTTTCAGTTTGCTCTTGAACTCCTTCAGAGTCTTCATTTCTAACAAGCACCATTCCTCCGCATTATAAATGTGATCAAGATCACACTTTTCATTCATTAAACATTACACATCATCAATAATTATTCCTCCCAATCAAATACCCCATTGCGCTCTACATTAAATAGCTTGCAGGTCTCCTCCATAGAGCTCAGCTACCTTGTTTCTATCATATCTTAGGATTTCACCATTATAAACTCATCAGAGTAAGCTGAACTTAAAAGATAAATAATAAACATGTCCTGTTTAAACACTTTAAAACAAGTGCTATTCATCAATATCTCATCTTTTATCATATAAATGGTGTAAAATATCCAGTTTGTGCTCATTATTTTTATATTGAATGGTTCACATGCTTTTCACTACCATAAATGTGTTCCATTATAAGAATACACCTTGGAAATTATCTCATTCACTGCCCATTTCCAAGCACTATCCATGTGCTCCTGTGCAGATGGCAAATTAGAGGAAAATTGTCTAAGTGCAATTTGTAACAACATTTTCAGTTTGCTCTTGAACTCCTTCAGAGTCTTCATTTCTAACAAGCACCATTCCTCCGCATTATAAATCTGATCAAGATCACACTTTTCATTCATTAAACATTACACATCATCAATAATTATTCCTCCCAATCAAATACCCCACTGTGCTCTACATTAAATAGCTTGAAGGTCTCCTCCATAGAGCTCAGCTACCTTGTTTCTATCATATCTTAGGATTTCACCATTATAAACTCATCAGAGTAAGCTGAACTTAAAAGATAAATAATAAACATGTCCTGTTTAAACACTTTAAAACAAGTGCTATTCATCAATATCTCATCTTTTATCATATAAATGGTGTAAAATATCCAGTTTGTGCTCATTATTTTTATATTGAATGGTTCACATGCTTTTCACTACCATAAATGTGTTCCATTATAAGAATACACCTTGGAAATTATCTCATTCACTGCCCATTTCCAAGCACTATCCATGTGCTCATGTGCCGATGGCAAATTAGAGGAAAATTGTCTTAGTGCAATTTGTAACAACATTTTCAGTTTGCTCTTGAACTCCTTCAGAGTCTTCATTTCTAACAAGCACCATTCCTCCGCATTATAAATTTGATCAAGATCACACTTTTCATTCATTAAACATTACACATCATCAATAATTATTCCTCCCAATCAAATACCCCATTGCGCTCTACATTAAATAGCTTGCAGGTCTCCTCCATAGAGCTCAGCTACCTTGTTTCTATCATATCTTAGGATTTCACCATTATAAACTCATCAGAGTAAGCTGAACTTAAAAGATAAATAATAAACATGTCCTGTTTAAACACTTTAAAACAAGTGCTATTCATCAATATCTCATCTTTTATCATATAAATGGTGTAAAATATCCAGTTTGTGCTCATTATTTTTATATTGAATGGTTCACATGCTTTTGACTACCATAAATGTGTTCCATTGTAAGAATACACCTTGGAAATTATCTCATTCACTGCCCATTTCCAAGCACTATCCATGTGCTCATGTGCCGATGGCAAATTAGAGGAAAATTGTCTAAGTGCAATTTGTAACAACATTTTCAGTTTGCTCTTGAACTCCTTCAGAGTCTTCATTTCTAACAAGCACCATTCCTCCGCATTATAAATTTGATCAAGATCACACTTTTCATTCATTAATCATTACACATCACCAATTATTATTCCTCCCAATCAAATACCCCCTTGCGCTCTACATTAAATAGCTTGAAGGTCTTCTCCATAGAACTCAGCTACCTTGTTTCTATCATATCTTAGGATTTCACCATTATAAACTCATCAGAGTAAGCTGAACTCTAAAGATAAATAATAAACATGTCCTATTTAAACACTTTAAAACAAGTGCTATTGATCAATATCTCATCTTTTATCATATAAATGGTGTAAAATATCCAGTTTGTGCTCATTATTTTTATATTAAATGGTTCACATGCTTTTCACTACCATAAATGTGTTCCATTATAAGAATATACCTTGGAAATTATCTCATTCACTGCCCATTTCCAAGCACTATCCATGTGCTCATGTGCAGATGGCAAATTACAGGAAAACTGTCTAAGTGCAATTTGTAACAACATTTTCAGTTTGCTCTTGAACTCCTTCAGAGTCTTCATTTCTAACAAGCACCATTCCTCCGCATTATAAATGTGATCAAGATCACACTTTTCATTCATTAAACATTACACATCATCAATAATTATTCCTCCCAATCAAATACCCCATTGCGCTCTACATTAAATAGCTTGCAGGTCTCCTCCATAGAGCTCAGCTACCTTGTTTCTATCATATCTTAGGATTTCACCATTATAAACTCATCAGAGTAAGCTGAACTTAAAAGATAAATAATAAACATGTCCTGTTTAAACACTTTAAAACAAGTGCTATTCATCAATATCTCATCTTTTATCATATAAATGGTGTAAAATATCCAGTTTGTGCTCATTATTTTTATATTGAATGGTTCACATGCTTTTCACTACCATAGATGTGTTCCATTATAAAAATACACCTTGGAAATTATCTCATTCACTGCCCATTTTCAAGCACTATCCATGTGCTCATGTGCAGATGGCAAATTAGAGGAAAATTGTCTAAGTGCAATTTGTAACAACATTTTCAGTTTGCTCTTGAACTCCTTCAGAGTCTTCATTTCTAACAAGCACCATTCCTCCGCATTATAAATGTGATCAAGATCACACTTTTCATTCATTAAACATTACACATCATCAATAATTATTCCTCCCAATCAAATACCCCATTGCGCTCTACATTAAAATAGCTTGCAGGTCTCCTCCATAGAGCTCAGCTACCTTGTTTCTATCATATCTTAGGATTTCACCATTATAAACTCATCAGAGTAAGCTGAACTTAAAAGATAAGTAATAAACATGTCCTGTTTAAACACTTTAAAACAAGTGCTATTGATCAATATCTCATCTTTTATCATATAAATGGTGTAAAAAACCCAGTTTGTGCTCATTATTTTTATATTAAATGGTTCACATGCTTTTCACTACCATGGATGTGTTCCATTATAAGAATACACCTTGGAAATTATCTCATTTACTGCCCATTTCGAAGCACTATCCATGTGCTCCTGTGCAGATGGCAAATTAGAGGGAAAATTGTCTAAAAGCAATTTGTAACAACATTTTCAGTTTGCTCTTGAACTCCTTCAGAGTCTTCAATTCTAACAAACACCATTCCTCCGCATTATAAATGTGATCAAGATCACACTTTTCATTCATTAATCATTACACATCATCAATAATTATTCCTCCAAATCAAATACCACATTGCGCTCTACATCAAAAAGCTTGCAGGTCTCCTCCATAGAGCTCAGCTACCTTGTTTCTATCATATCTTAGGATTTCACCATTATAAACTCATCAGAGTAAGCTGAACTTAAAAGATAAATAATAAACATGTCCTGTTCAAGTGCTATTGATCAATATCTCATGTTTTATCATAAAAATGGTGTAAAATATCCAGATTTTGCTCATTATTTTTATATTGAATGGTTCACATGCTTTTGACTACCATAAATGTGTTCCATTATAAGAATACACCTTGGAAATTATCTCATTCACTGCCCATTTCCAAGCACTATCCATGTGCTCATGTGCAGATGGCAAATTACAGGAAAATTGTCTAAGTGCAATTTGTAACAACATTTTCAGTTTGCTCTTGAACTCCTTCAGAGTCTTCATTTCTAACAAGCACCATTCCTCCGCATTATAAATGTGATCAAGATCACACTTTTCATTCATTAATCATTACACATCACAAATAATTATTCCTCCCAATCAAATTCCCCATTGCGCTCTACATTAAATAGCTTGCAGGTCTCCTCCATAGAGCTCAGCTACCTTGTTTCTATCATATCTTAGGATTTCACCATTATAAACTCATCAGAGTAAGCTGAACTTAAAAGATAAGTAATAAACATGTCCTGTTTAAACACTTTAAAACAAGTGCTATTGATCAATATCTCATCTTTTATCATATAAATGGTGTAAAAAACCCAGTTTGTGCTCATTATTTTTATATTAAATGGTTCACATGCTTTTCACTACCATGGATGTGTTCCATTATAAGAATACACCTTGGAAATTATCTCATTTACTGCCCATTTCGAAGCACTATCCATGTGCTCCTGTGCAGATGGCAAATTAGAGGGAAAATTGTCTAAGTGCAATTTGTAACAACATTTTCAGTTTGCTCTTGAACTCCTTCAGAGTCTTCAATTCTAACAAACACCATTCCTCCGCATTATAAATGTGATCAAGATCACACTTTTCATTCATTAATCATTACACATCATCAATAATTATTCCTCCAAATCAAATACCACATTGCGCTCTACATCAAAAAGCTTGCAGGTCTCCTCCATAGAGCTCAGCTACCTTGTTTCTATCATATCTTAGGATTTCACCATTATAAACTCATCAGAGTAAGCTGAACTTAAAAGATAAATAATAAACATGTCCTGTTCAAGTGCTATTGATCAATATCTCATGTTTTATCATAAAAATGGTGTAAAATATCCAGATTTTGCTCATTATTTTTATATTGAATGGTTCACATGCTTTTCACTACCATAAATGTGTTCCATTATAAGAATACACCTTGGAAATTATCTCATTCACTGCCCATTTCCAAGCACTATCCATGTGCTCATGTGCAGATGGCAAATTACAGGAAAATTGTCTAAGTGCAATTTGTAACAACATTTTCAGTTTGCTCTTGAACTCCTTCAGAGTCTTCATTTCTAACAAGCACCATTCCTCCGCATTATAAATGTGATCAAGATCACACTTTTCATTCATTAATCATTACACATCACAAATAATTATTCCTCCCAATCAAATTCCCCATTGCGCTCTACATTACATAGCTTGAAGGGCTTCTCCATAGAGCTCAGCTACCTTGTTTCTATCATACCTTAGGATTTCACCATTATAAACTCATCAGAGTAAGCTGAACTTAAAAGATAAGTAATAAACATGTCCTGTTTAAACACTTTAAAACAAGTGCTATTGATCAATATCTCATCTTTTATCATATAAATGGTGTAAAAAACCCAGTTTGTGCTCATTTTTTTTATATTAAATGGTTCACATGCTTTTCACTATCATGGATGTGTTCCATTATAAGAATACACCTTGGAAATTGTCTCATTCACTGCCCATTTCAAAGCACTATCCATGTGCTCCTGTGCAGATGGCAAATTAGAGGAAAATTGTCTAAGTGCAATTTGTAACAACATTTTCAGTTTGCTCTTGAACTCCTTCAGAGTCTTCATTTCTAACAAGCACCATTCCTCCGCATTATAAATCTGATCAAAATCACACTTTTCATTCATTAAACATTACACATCATCAATAATTATTCCTCCCAATCAAATACCCCATTGCGCTCTACATTAAATAGCTTGCAGGTCTCCTCCATAGAGCTCAGCTACCTTGTTTCTATCATATCTTAGGATTTCACCATTATAAACTCATCAGAGTAAGCTGAACTTAAAAGATAAATAATAAACATGTCCTGTTTAAACACTTTAAAACAAGTGCTATTGATCAATATCTCATTTTTTATCATATAAATGGTGTAAAAAGCCAGTTTGTATTCACTATTTTTATATTAAATGGTTCACATGCTTTTCACTACCATAAATGTGTTCCATTATAAGAATACACCTTGGAAATTATCTCATTCACTGCCCATTTCCAAGCACTATCCATGTGCTCCTGTGCAGATGGCAAATTAGAGGAAAATTGTCTAAGTGCAATTTGTAACAACATTTTCAGTTTGCTCTTGAACTCCTTCAGAGTCTTCATTTCTAACAAGCACCATTCCTCCTCATTATAAATGTGATCAAGATCACACTTTTCATTCATTAAACATTACACATCATCAATAATTATTCCTCCCAATCAAATACCCCATTGCGCTCTACATTAAATAGCTTGAAGGTCTTCTCCATAGAACTCAGCTACCTTGTTTCTATCATATCTTAGGATTTCACCATTATAAACTCATCAGAGTAAGCTGAACTTAAAAGATAAATAATAAACATCTCCTGTTTAAACACTTTAAAACAAGTGCTATTCATCAATATCTCATCTTTTATCATATAAATGGTGTAAAAAATCCAGTTTGTGCTCACTATTTTTATATTAAATGGTTCACATGCTTTTCACTACCATGGATGTGTTCCATTATAAGAATACACCCTGAAAATTGTCTCATTCACTGCCCATTTCCAAGCACTATCGATGTGCTCCTGTGCATATGGCAAATTAGAGGGAAAATTGTCTAAGTGCAATTTGTAACAACATTTTCAGTTTGCTCTTGAACTCCTTCAGAGTCTTCATTTCTAACAAGCACCATTCCTCCGCATTATAAATGTGATCAAGATCACACTTTTCATTTATTAATCATTACACATCATCAATAATTATTCCTCCCAATCAAATACCCCATTGCGTTCTACATTAAATAGCTTGCATAGTATTCAATTATGTATTTGAATATTATTATAAATTCATGTTTTAATGATATGAGATTCCTAGGTGAACAATAAAGATGTCTCTAATTTTTACTCTTAATGATAAATGATATAATGACCGTTCTATAATGGTTTGTTCTCATTTTTTTTAACAGGCAGGAGTCCTATAATATACGACTCAACATTCAATTATGATATTTTTTAATATCTTGGATTAAAATTTTGTTATGCCTCTCCCCCCCCCCCTTTTTTTTTTGTTTAAAACTCCAAGCAGTTGCTGAGGCTCTGAGTCAGTGGAAATACCTTGTTGAAAGATTAATGTGATGTGTGGATATGGGGTACCATACGGTTTAATTTTGTTTTGCAGATTAAAAAAACCCAGAATCGTGAGAGAGATATTGTTTGAGTACATCATAATGTAAATCATAAGGAAAAATTAGATGTACTGTAAAATATATATGAACTATCATTGCAAACCTTTCCCCCAATTTACCCCCTCTTCTTTCTGGAACCCTATGGAATTTGTGTTGTTTTCAATGTTCTGCCCTATGTTGCAGTGCTTGTCGCATACGAAAAATTTGCAAAGTTGGATTTCACTTGTGAAAACTGTTTACAATCTAAATTTCTGAATTGTCGTTTCTGATATTGTTTGATTTTATTTTTACATTTGGAAGCTGAGTATTTTAACTTGTGGGTTTGTTTTTAAAGTAGAAATTCTATCATTTTTCTGTCTTCTAGTCCTAATTTCAGATATTCATTGGATTTGGATATAACCCTCTCATCTGAAGTAAGTTTCCTTTTTTACTTAATTTAATGTGTATATGATTCCTTATCATTTTTACCACACAACTCTTTCATATGTATAAAATATACAAACACCATTCAATTGAAGGATTCTTACTTACAGAATTTACATTTAATTTACCACAGATATATTGGACTGCTCTCTCTCTCTCTCTCTCTCTCTCTCTCTCTCTCTCTCTCTCTGAAATCCCCATCTATTCTCTCTCTCTCTCTCTCTCTCTCTCTCTCTCTCTCTCTCTCTCTCTCTCTCTCTCTCTTTTGAATATTTTACAGTTCTTACATGGTTCTCTATTTAAGGATGGCTGGAGAAAACCCGAGACGTTTTAATTTGAGAAGAAAGAAGACATCCGAGGTAATAGTCATAAATTGTGGTGATTTACCCAATACCACCAAACAAGCTTTTGCCAAATATAGTCATTAACGCCTATGCTAAAATCAATAACTGAATATTTCAATAGACTTCAAAAATATACAAATCCAAACAAAAACTAAAATCATGTATTACTTTTTTTTTTACTGAAAGGTTATTCAATGCAATGAAATAACTTCAAAGCCCAAATTCATCCCATCTCTCCCCAATTAGCACAGGGCCTCTCTCTCTCTCTCTCTCTCTCTCTCTCTCTCTCTCTCTCTCTCTCTTTCTCTCTCTCTATCTCTCTCTCTCTCTCCACTCGAGTTTTATTTAATCATGATGTGGTGTTTAGAGGGACACTTACTTCAAATTAACCAAATCAATTAATATTTGGCAGTTTTTAATTTTCTTATGATCTAGAAAATGAAAAAAGATAATGTATTTGCACAAAGTAAAAACAAGTTATTTGGAAATAATTGTGCCATGCAGTAGCAATGTATAGAGATGTTTCTATTACTGATAATTCATATAACCTTTCGTTTACAATTAGGCAGGAACTAGATTTTGGAATTAGAGAGCCTTTCTCACATTATTATCATTTGAAGAGTCCAACCATGTTGTGTACATACGGGAAATCTCAGTTAATACCTCACAAGTCTGTTGTGTACGTCTCCAATTTCATGTCACGCACACGTAGATTATAGTGGTTGGTCTTATCAAACAATTAATTCTTTTTATACAGAATATTGTGTTATAATACATAGATTGGGGAGATGGGGGGAGGGGGGGGGGGGTTACTCCATAGGAGCCTTCCGCTTCGCTAAAAATAATGGGGGAAATTCCCTCCCCCAAATCTGTTGATTATGCGTATGCGCGAAGTTTGTGTCAGCTCAGTGTGGACGTTTCTGATCTACAGACACTGATAATTGGAATCAAAATGCACATTAACTTCTCTAGTTACGCCACGTTCCCTTAATACACTTTTAATCGTGCAAAAGTAGATAACATTAAAGCTGAACACAGCTCGTAAATAGGCAATGTCCGCCATATTTCTCATTCATCACCGCTTTCCCTACAACTCTTATGTATGGAGGTCTTAGTCTGGTACCACACTTGTTGACCTTTCACAGCTACTACGTGGGAGAATCTCCCCTTTACCAACTTGACTTTTCTTACGCAAAAGTTGTTATTATTATAAATAAAAAAATAAATAAAATACCTTATATTTATTTTACAATTTGAATGCATTTGCAATCAATTTAAATGTGATTACTTCTATATGACTATCAGTTTGCAATTACAACTTGTATTGCTGTGATCAAAAACCATTATTTTGTTTGCATGTTACAATACAAGGCTCAAATGGTGTCACTTCTTTTATTATAGGTATTATTGTTCAATATTGCAAACATTATGCAAAAAAATATCTGTGAACCATCAATGATGACATCAAGGATAAACTCAGAAAATTTATTTTGCTTAGACTATGAATTTGTAGTGAAACTCATTGAAATATAATACCAGTTTAATAATATCTATTACCTAGGATAGATTTTTTAGTACACAAAACTATTTCTCCAATATTATTTTGGACTGGTCTCTGTTTTAACCTCTGTAATATCCCTTATAATAATCATGATACTGGTTTAAAAAATTCTGTCAAATTTAATGGTTTTGCACTTTTTCCACGTGCTACACAGCTCTTATCGGTAGCATGTACAAACGGGTCTTCCCAATCACTTTGATTTTTACTGACAGTGCCGGCCAGCCAGGATTAATCACGCCTCACTGCACGTGGGTTGGCTACTTCACCTGGCAAGTGGCACCACTGGCCGAGTATTTTTTTTTTAGTTGCTTCAGAGTAAAACCTGGGTGTTTATTATATCTTTGTATAAGGCCTACTGGCACTGTACCAGTTATCGGCTATAATTTAACATTTTCTTTTCGTGTTTTCTTATTTCTTGATATATTGGAATAAAACTTTATGGCTAATACTTTAAATTGTGAACTCCTTATTTATCCATCGGTTAGATTATATCATTATTTAGAACCCAAAACATATTGTTTCTGTGCCTTTTACCACGCCCCGAATTTGCCGAGGTTTTATGATTTACATTTACTGTACCAGTTATCAGCTTCGTGATAATAACAGAGTCAAATCCGTGTACATGTTGATTTTATATTCTGCAAAGTGTTGATTGAATTATGTCCCTTGCGGGGTCAGCCTATTAGGTCTTAGGGGTTATTATAGCGAGCGCAGCGCCGGCGAGCGAAGCGAGCTCTAAGAACCAGTGTGCGCGGGAAAAAGAACGAGCTAAACCTACAGTTCATCAAGCAAAATTTTTTGTCTTCGTCCCATAATGCTCTCTAATGTTTTCACCCGTGGTGCTATGCCAAAAATGGCCGACTTTTAACTCGTAATTTACAGTGACTTAAAGTTTGAAGACACGTTTTAAGTACCGCATATGCTATGGCGAGACTCAAAAGATTTGTTACATGCTTCCATACCTCCGTATTGAGCAGAGAAACGTAAACAAAGACGAACAAAGTCATGGATGACGTCACAGTGCACTCGCGCTTTATTTCCCGCGATAAATTTAGAGGTGGATCAAACATCTGTAATGCTTTTACTAGCTATTCCAGAATAGACTGCGATACCTGCCTCATTGACGGATGATATGTTTTTATTTATTTTTTAATATAGAGATTTTATATATATATATATATATTAGCAAGAGTCATACTTTACTGTCATAACGATCCATTTTTAAGCTAATTGTGCATGCATGAGTAGGGAGGAAATAAACAATAGGACATTTTGAAATAAATAAAAAGGAATAAAATGAAAAAATAAAGTTAAAAAAATTATGTAGATATGGGATATAGTCAGACCATTAAATTTAAAAGTGGGAAATTACACACCTACAAACAGATACCGGACTCTCTCTCTCTCTCTCTCTCTCTCTCTCTCGCTGGGAAGGGGGTTGCGCTGTATGTATCATAACCATTAAAATTAGTACATTTGACATACTTATTGTAGAGCAATACTCTCTCAAAAATTCTTTGACGTTCGTTGATACCTAAATAAAACTATACGTTGCCAATGATGCAATGTATGTGTAATTTTTGCTGCGCTCGCCATAACGGTAGCACCGTAAAACATATAACATAAATAAAACTCAACAAATTATTCTTTTATCATCATACGGTAATATACACAATCATACGCTAATCAATGCATAATTATACAATCAGGCGTTCAACTGCGCAATGAATCTCTCAGAATTTAGTGAGTTCCTTTTGTTTATAAATGTTATAGCGAGCTCCATAGACAACGTGTACGAACGGAGGAAATTCGAGTTGAAATCTGCACATTGTTCAAAGAAAATTTTGTGGACCCGCGTGAAAACATTCTACTATCCCAATTGGATACTATCTACTGGTGATCCTTTTCGGTCTTCACCAATAACGTGCGAGTACCCATTATTGCCGAGTATCCATTATTGCCGATTGTTATTAAAACAGCAAGATTTCCGCTATCTATTCGTAGTTTTCAGCTACAAGCCAAAATAAATAAATAACAGAATTTTTAAGACACTTAGTCTATAAGCTATAAGAGTTGGGAATGAAGAAAATCTTTTTCAAACAGTTTGAACCCATGCACCTTACACTGGCGTCGGAAGCAAAATGAAAGTGGGGGGGGGGGGGGGGGGGGGCTAGACTAATCCTCAGAAATATTGAGAAAAAAGTAATTCCCAAAATCTTGGAAATCCTAATCCGGGGGGGGGGGGGGGGGGCTAGTATGCTTCTGGGGGGGGGGGCTGAACCCTCTACCATACTATGTTTCTAATGGTAAGGTATAACTTTGTAAGCCCCCCCCCCCCCCCCCCCCCCCCCCCCCCCCCCCCCCCCCCCCCCCCCCCCCCCCCCCCCCCCCCCCCCCCCCCCCCCCCCCCGGTTCCGACGCCGGTAAGCCTATCAAAACGTATCTCAGCTGTAGTGTATCCGTGCGATGACACATGCCACTGAATCTTTGACTTGTAATCCACTTTGATGACAGGGCATTTTTTGTTTAGGTCCAAATTCGAAGAATATTTACCTCCGTGTTATGATATTTGACAAAAAATAAGCAAGATACAATTCCTATTACACAATATTTAAAAGGTAGTACAAAACAGATAAGCAAAATTTTTCCTATCATTCAATTTTTCTGAAATTTTTATATTTTTTTCTTTAGAATAAAATCTTACAATACGTAAAATTTGAAAAAAATCCGACCTCACAATTTTTGCCCACATTGCCCCAAACCTACCATTTGAACTTCCGCTCGGTCGTCCGCTTGCTTGTAAGACGCCATTTTGTTTTCAACCTGAGGCGGATCAAAGATTTATCCACACGCACCTGCGCTGTAAATCAGAGGCGTTGCTATTAACTTGCACACACATTATTTCTTTAACTGGACTCACTAAAACTTATTTTTAAAAAGCTTTTAATAAATAAACAATGCATTCTTTTTAATTTTTAATCATTTATCCCAAGACATGCGAAGCACATGTTCCCCCGTTTGTGTGCATGTGGCCGCAGGAACATTGAAAAGAATATTGCTTATAATCTGATTAAATTGCGTTTCTGATATAATTTTTTTTAATGTTATATTCTTACATTTTATCTTATATTGATAGATTCTTTTAAATTTGTGACCTTTTTACCGATTAATTACTGGAAAATAACGAAAAGATATGAGCGGCAATAATGGGTACTCGAACTTCCTGTAAATCAAGGTAATGGACAGGGTTTAATTTTAGCCAGCAGTAAGTCGATATTAATAAAATATATTCCTCAAATTAACTAAATGAACAGTGCAGAGATTTGCCTAGAAATTTTTACATTTTATGTGGGCGTACAAGATGCCTCGCCGTGTTATTCGTTTTTCTGTCTTTTTTTAACGTTTTTGATATTTTATATGCCAGGTTTTCCTGGCAAGTATAATTTCAAAATCGTTAAATTTTGGACTAAGACATGTAGTGTCAACCGTTTTCTATGGCAATATATTTTAACATAACTTTTTTTAATTGCTAAAAACCTATCTTTCTACAATACATCTAAATTTTCCAGGGGATAAACATTAATGACTTCATATCAAATTTCATTTTTTTTAAAAATATTTTCAAATGTATATAAGTTAATATTTTATTTTAGTAATGTTAACGGTAAGGGAATTGTTTAAATAAATAATTAGCTATAAAAATGCCGAAATCGCAGGGTCCGTAAAAGCTGAAGACACGAATTGTGTAGACACCTCTTGGAAAGAAGATTAGGCGCGTGAAAGCGAACAGTACAGTGAGTACTGTCAGCAGACCTTAGTGAGTTAAACGCTAAATATGGGATAAATCCGATCGCTACCGTATATATGAGACAGGAAAACTTGATTATTAGGCCTACTATAAAAACATGGACATTTCTGGATGATATCTGAATCATGCCTAAAGGTAATTATACATACGTATTGTTTATCGTTCGACCGAGCCGTTGACATTGATGATTGAAGCAATTCTCATGAAACAATATATCCTGGGCCAACACTGTGGCCACAGGGCTTTTGTGATCGACAGTTGTGTATGTCCGAAGTATTCGACAAATTTGGACACGCAGTGCCTGTGATCTGCAAATATGTTCGTTCCTTGAGCTTTGGTCATTTGTGCATGGACCTCTGTATAGACCAATCCACACTTTACAAAAGTTATGTCCCTTGGCCGCCATATTTGGGGGGAAAACCCACAGTAGCCTTTGTAGTTAAGAGGTCTGTAACTTTGTCATTTGACCATAAAATTCGTTCCTTTTCCGTTGTGTATTTTGATTGCCCCAGAATGGGGCAACATACACATCAAATGAATAGATTAAATTTAAAGAGATTTTATCACATGACATCCAAATATTTGGTACAGTGAGGTTGCCTTTAACGAATCACTAAGTAAATTCGCGTTGATAGTACTGTACGTAACCAAGCCCGAGTTAAATTCATAATACAACATTGTTTTATTGTTCCATGCTTGACTCATAACATCATATATTTCTTTCCCATCACCCAATGATTAAACAAAAATTATCGCTGTACTTTGATGAACAATGTTTTCTCCCTTAGCAGATCATTTTCTCCATTACCGAATCATGTGATATACAGCTGATTATTTTTTGTTAGGGACAGTGTCAAATTTTTTTTTTTATTAAGTTTTAATATGCAGTTATAACTCATGTCGCGAGGGGATGCTCCGCTTAGCAGTGCCCATACATGTTGATAGCAATTCAGAGGCCTGTGATTTGTGCAAGTTTAAGTTTTCTTAAAAAAAAATAGGACATCCATTACTTTTCAGTAGAGAAATACTCGAGTTATTATTTTTTTAGGGTATCAATAGTGTCAGCTTGCTCTCAGGAATTACAGAGTAATTTCCCCTTATTTAACATGATTGAGTCATTAGAGTTCATGTCCGTTAAGTGTCGACTGGCTCCTTAAAAACTCCCCTGATAATTAAAACTAGGTGTAGTATATATTTTTTTTTTTTTGCTTATATTTACATTTTCTGCTGTCTTTGTGTGTAAGGCCTAAAAACAAAAATTGTGTGTTTAAGGTAACATTGATGAAAACATTAGGTTAGGTAGGTAGGGATTTTTTTTTATTTTATCATATATTTTTTGTATGAATCCTAAGAATGTTTGTTTCTTTCATATTTAAAAACGTATTTTTTATTGGAAATAAGATAATATTCACAATCGGATAAAATCAGACATCTTACAGAAAATTTTTGAAGCATGGGGGGAAGTTTGTCAGAGTAAGTGCGCGGTGCAGCATTAAAGCGCCTAAGCGGGCGAAATCACTGTGCGTAATAATATAACCATTTGATGAAACGTACTACATGATTAATCTCAGCGAGATTCGTCGAGACTGAAAAATTTTTGACGGACGTCTCTTCTGAATCACAGACCAGTGCCACACAAAGTGATTCGGGAAAATTTGCCCCAACTTAGGCCGGTTGTTACGATAGAAATACGCTGAATTAAATCATCTGCTCGCTTCAACTTTTTACTTTGAACATCCCTTTAACTCCCTATCAACATAAAATGTTAGCTTCCTACTGTTAAAAGAGTTATATCCCACAAAATATGAACTTGTTTATTTTTCAATTCATTTCCACACTCATTCACATCTCCAATGCTGAAGAGTTCCAGTCAAGGTCACAAATAGCCTGTTTCAGAATATGTCGTGCTCAAAGATTTCAACCTAGCATTTAATGCGCATCTTTTAACCCCAAGGAACCCCAAGGAAACCCCAAGGAACCCCAAGGAAACCCCAAGGAACCCCAAGGAACCCAAATTATAGAATTTAATAACTATTAATACCCTAGGGGGTCTCATTAGAGTGCAAGGGTCACCCCTCAGTACCCCAAGGATACCCCATGGATACCCCAAGGAACCCCAAAGATGCCGAAATAATACAGATTTATAACTCTTGATGCACCATAGAACCCAAAGGAACCTCAAGGATACCCTAAAAATAAAAAATTTAAACTCTTGGTACCCCTGGGGACTCATTAGTATCCAAGACCCACCTCTAAGAACCCCAGGGAATCCCATGGATATCCAAGGAACTCCAAGGATACCCTAATAATACAGATTTATAACTTCTGATACACCATAGAACCCAAAGGATACCATAATACCGTATATCAGGTTTTTTCTGCGTGTATTTAATTTCCGCTTTGTTCGCGACGATTTCCGAATCGCGGAAAATAAATCAGCGTAAATTTGATACAAAGTTTCGTTTTTGTAATAGAGTTCTCTCTTTCCTGATAAAGTGTACAGGTAAATAAAAGTACGGTGAACTGTGTTCAATTAGTTTACTTAGAGGTACAAATTGCGGGATCGGAGGACAAGATTTGTAAGCCTCGTTGTTTATTTAATAATCCACTGACAAGCTTATTAATTAAAACGGTCGCTTTCCTTGCGTAAACCGATGTCTAATTATACCTAAGCCACTGGTACATGTAACGATACATGATCTATTTATTTATGACTGTTTGCGTCTCCGAAAATAATTATCGGTAATTATTTCACATTAAGGAAAACGTGTAATGGATTCATTGTCCAAATTTTTCATTACAAAGAGCGACAATTTAGATACTTTCCCCCTCTTTCCTTACATGTTTAAACAATCATAAATTATATTTACAATGTGACTTTGAAATAGTGAAAATTGGATTCGCGTAAATTTAATATACCGTTTTAGGCTATGATTCGCGGAAAAAACATGACGCGGAAAAAACCTGATATACAGTAATACAAAATTAAAACTCTTGATACCCCTGGGGACTCATTGACTTTCCAGACACACCTGTAAGAACCACAGGGATATCCCAAGGAACTCCAAGAATACCCCAATAATACAGAATCATAATTCTTGATACACCATAGAACCCCAAAGATATCTCAAGGAACCCCAAAATTACCCCAAGGATACCCTAATAATACAAATTTAAAATTCTTGATACCCCTTGGGACTCATTGTTATCCCTTACACATCCTACAGATACTTCAAGGAACTCCAAGGATACCAGTACACCAGTAATTTAAATTTTATAATTTTTGACATCCCAAGGAACCCTAAGGATACCCTAATAACACAATTTTATATCTCTTGATACACCTTGGGGTCTTTTTTGAATATCCCAAACACCACAAGGTATCCCACGGAACCCCATGGATACCCCATGGAACTTAAAGGATACCCTTTAATACAGATTCATAAAAGTTGATACCCCATAGAACCCAATGGAACCCCAAGGGGACTCATTGGTATCCCAGACTTACCTCTAAAAAGCCTAAGGAACCCCACGGAAATCCCAAGAAACTCTAAAAGATACCCTAATAAAACAGACTTAAAAATCTTAATACACCATAGAAAAGGATACCCTAATAATACAAATTTCAAACACTTGATAGGTCATCACTAGGTATCCAAAGGAACCCTATGGAACTCCAATGATACATCCATACATTTATGACCTTTGATACACCAGGGCACTTAGTGTATACCATTAATACTCTGTGTAATTTGGTTCAATTGGAGACCATAATACATCATATGCTTTATATGCATTGTTTTTCAATGCCTATTTGTGACAACTTTATTTCCCAAATAACCTAAGATAAACTCATCTATGGTGACTTATTTTTGCGATCAACCTTAATCTACAACTGTGTTGTTCTAACACCTATAGGGCAAGAACTGATTCTTAGCAAGAAATATTTGTGAGGATGAGATTCCCGGGACCTCTTGAAAAATTCTTTCCCGCAAGTAAAAGTTAATTGCTTTCCAGTATTTGATAAACACACATGAAAAAAATGACATTCTCATAAAAATGTCAACCCGAAGAACCTTAAATATACTCTAATGTACTCGAACAACACTCCAATTGTATGGTATTTACATGTACCTAGTATTACCTAAATTGATAAACTAAAACAAGATGCATTGATTATTTGAATGACTCCTTTTAGGAAAAAGGAACAACTAGCTCTCGGTCTTTATACACAAGTTATTTACTGATGATATCTGTTTAAGCTTAAATAATAAGCTTAAAATGGTTGATATAAATCAATGTGTTTTTTTTTAATCCTTATTTTTAGTTTAGTATGTAAAGTTCTACTATGTAAGGGGGGGGGGGTATATTTTTTTCGCACAGTAAACAGCACTCCTTGCACACGTACGCTTTTCACCGCTGCAACCCGAGTTCGATCCCCCTGATCGACAGTGGTTGTATGTGATAGGGTATAGCATTCGCCCGCTTGGACACGTGGATTCTCTCCGGGTACTCCGGCTTCTTCCCACACCAATGATCCCCTCGTGTTAACATCCGTGCCAACGAGAGATATTAATATAAGTTGTAAAACTTGCTTATTAATCGTTGTAAAATAAAAAAAAGTTCAGTTTTTTAAACAGCATTTCTTGAAACATATTTTCCAAGTTTTTGCATCCTCTTTTCCTTTGATTTTTATGCACATCATAAGTTTAATTTACCTCAAATACAACCAGGCTGGTATATACTTTTTATTATTCTTTCTCCTTGTAATTTTATTCAAATTTTTTATTGTCTTATAAAAAAAACACCTTTTTTTAAGGATTTTAAGTAAGAGAGAGGAAGAGGGGGGGGGGGGGGAGAGAGAGAGAGTATTAATAAAATTGTTTGATATCGTCAATTATCAATCAATGGCCTACATGTCTATGACTAAACAAGTTAATGAGAGTAATATAATAGTTCAGATTTTATCTTTGTGAAAAAGGGCTAAAACTATTCATTGTGTTTTAATTTGAGTTTTGATAAACAATTTGCTGTAGGGATTCTCCAGATGTACATTTTTATTAAACATAATTAATCAATACAAATTCAGCAACAATTAATAAGGATTGTCTTGGGTCCAAACTGTGTACTGCTTTTGCTTTGAATTCCCCTTGTAATCCAGACAAAAAGTCCATTGGAGCTATCCAAACTTCATGAGGGTTGTCTACCCCCAATAAACAAGGAAATGTAGGTATCAGGGTTGTCTACCCCTAATAAACAAGGAGATGTAGGTATAGGTAAATATATTGCAACAGTGATGGTGAAGCCATTGTGTCTACATGTAAAGGGTGATGTTGGCCCTTTAATCCCTGTCCAAGAGCTACTACGAATAAGGAGATTAATAATAATTTAGTTTAAAATGACCATCCAGCCCTCTTAAGGTACTTCACTACACCTAAGCTTATACTTTTTAAGACACTAGTCACAAGATGGCGATATAATGTTTTTTGAATTTTGTTTCAATCCATTCAGATGTATATCGTCATAGCTTTGTGGTTAAAGTATCAGGCTTGTGAACAGCAGATCATGAGTTCGAATCTGCCTCTGGCTTTTGTTCATGTTTACCAAAAGAAATTTTTTTAAATATTGTTTTTATCCAAAATCGCACATTTTTTCACCTATTTGACAATACTTCTTATCCTTCATGCTCTCTATCCTGATCAAGTAATTTTCTGCTGATTTGAGAAACTATTTGAAGGTGTAGTGAAGTACTTTAAGTCAGATAAACTTAGTATACATGCTGCAAATGAACTCAAAGTAGAATATCCCTCAAAACTTGCATTGCTCCATCATATCTTCCTTTCATCGCCTAATTCTTTTCATCTCCCTATGTCAAGTGCTTCTGGCATACTCCGAGTAGTGGAGGGATCGAAACCCTTGACTTAAGAAGATGAATTCATCTATTCTCTATATTGCTTCAAAACAGTTTGAATTATAAGATGGTTTATACCTGATGTGTATACACAACTTGCGCAAGCATTGTTAATAGTGTTGTCAAGATGAACAATTTTTAATCGTTGATCAGTTAAAAAGGTTGTCAATTTACATAATCGATTTTGATATTAAGATCAATTCTATTTAAGAATCAAAATTCGGTGGCCACGCATAGTCACTGATTATCTTCGTACTTTAAACATGTTAAAATTTGATAGATTTTAATAAGTAATAAAGCCTAACAACATTTATTTGTTGCTATGTGGTCCTGTTGTCATGGTAACAGAGCATAAAGATGTAAAAATGACATTTTAATGCTTATTAGAGATATTATTGTAAGTAATGTACATAACCTGGGGCTTTTAGGAATGAATAAATTATTGAACAAAATTGTCATTTTTCAAGTAAAACATTTATGGGGAAACACATCTTTTAAAAGTGTTTCCATGGTAACTAAAGAGAAATTTCAAAATATGATTTTATCTTTTAATTTGAATAATAATTGTAAATCTGTTTTTTGGTACACACTATCATGGTTTTTCAATTCAGATTTCAAAAATAAAAATTGAAAACTGTTGCTATGGTAACAAGCTGAAAAATAAAGTATTTTTAAAAATAAGGTTACCCAGAGATGTTTTTATGATATTCCATTGAGTCATTCGGTATTAATTAGAAATACGTTTTACAGTAAAACCATTGGGGTGGTTATTAGATTGTATCATTTGGGTACCTTGGGGTTCCTAACTTCCTACAGGTATCCTTGGGGTACCAATAGTTGACCCGTAGACTTCAATAAGTATCCTTGGGTATCAATAGTTATCAATTTTTATCATTGTGGTATCCTTGGGGTTCCTTGAGGTGACCCTTGATATCAATGAGACTCCTGGGGTATCACTTGTTACTAATTTCTATTATTGGGGTTCTTATGAGTATCCTTCGGGTTCCTAGGGGTATCCTTGGGATACTTGGAGGTGACCCTTGGATTCCAGTGAGATCCCTTCGGTATTAATAGTTATTAATTTCTATCATTGGGGGTACCTTGGGGTGAGCCTTGGATTTGAATGAGACCCCTGGATTTTCAGTGGTTAATAATTTCTATCATTGGGGTTCGTAGGGGTATCCTAGGGTTTCCTTGGGGTGTCCTTGGAGTACTAAGAGGTGACCCGTGAACTCCAATGAGACCCCTTGGGTATTAATAGTTATTAATTTCAATCATTGGGGTTCCTTGGGGTTTCCTTGGGGTTTCCTTGGGGTTCCTTGGGGTTAAAAGACGCACCCCATTTAATGAATATAACATTATAAAATTAAAAGGTTTAGTTATAAATACCGGATATTTCCTTTTTATTTATTATAAATTCCATATTTTATTTTTTTGGCAAATAACTTGACATCTAAATGCATTTATAAAGTTTCTGTTTGCCCTATTATAGTTTTCTATGTAAAACTACGAATACGACATATTCTGAAACAGGCTATTTATGACCTGGACTGTGATTACCGTAATGTCGCGTGTATAACACGCACTTTTTTTCAGCCAAAATTTGATCAAAAGTGGGGGGTGCGTGTTATACATAGGACTAAAATTTTACCCCATTTTTTCAAGCCGTGATTCTTAATACCCCGGGAGACGTGACTGCCGATATAGCGTGTTATGCAAGTTGTATGAGTGTATATTTTCTGCTGATATAGCGCGTTATGCAAGTTGTACGAGTGTATACTGAATACTAAATTTACTGCATCAGAAATACCTTATTCTTAGTTTTATTTCCATGTATTGAAATATTTATCCACTCTCAACACTATTTCTTGCATCAAACAAGTTTAAATATCGCCAGTGTATTCGCCATTACGTAAGCAATCACCTGTTGACTCGGCGCGTGGTCAATGTTTGTTTAACAATTTCCGGTGTCAGAAGCATGCACCTGTCTTGTGTCGGACTTCACAGGGTGTTTTCAAGTGCATGAAGATTAGCGATTATTCTGATTTTATTAAACTTGATTACTACGTGTCCAGTTATGCAGTTAAACGTTATTGCTTTACAAAGACACTGCTAAAAATACATCGATCATTTGTACGACTTGATAATGACGATATAGGACATACATACGTTTCTTCAGAATGTTTATTTAACAACAATCAATCAGTTTGACTATAATTAATCAATTAAATCATTTCTTTTGATGTTGTTTTGGTTTATATCTGCAGACATTATAACTTTTAAGCTCGGTTGCCGTTCTTCCCTACGTATGATCTTCAACTTTTCCACTGTTTTACGAAGTGTCTAATGATATTTGATACCGCCCATGTAGATCATGCCGTCCTTTTTAAGTAAAATTGTAAGAACTTTGACTGTAATATCGCTTGGGCAATGTTCCGATCACGAATTTACAGTAATTGCGCATGGGTTACAAAATTATCATTAAACATCGATAGTTATTTGGAAAAATGGCGGCCGTCGATTTTCATCATTGTGCTATGTTCCGATCACAAAATTAAAGAAATTGCGCATGGATTATAAAATTATCATGAAACATCGATTGTTTAGGGGAAATTGCGGCCGTTGATTTCGCCATTTTTTGGGTGCGTGTTATACATAGGACCTGCTGTTTTTTCGCTATTTTTTGGTCAACTTTGGGGGTGCGTATTATACACGAGTGCGTATTATACACGATACATTACGGTACCTATGTTTTGTATGATTACAATCGGGTTCGTTATTGGGTTGGTCTGTTGATTCAGGGTACAGAAGACGGTAAGAAATGATATACTTTCAGAATGCTTGTTGTTGTTCAGATTATTGTTCAGATCAACATTGTCACATATTTATTTCCAATACATGTATCAGATTAAGGTATGTGTATCTCACTCCTAACATATATATTAATTGATTTCATTGTGCAGATGATCCTTTTTTTTTAATGAATATGATTTTATATATTTTATCATAACATGCAACAGAAAGACTATTATTTTATAATACACAACATTCATCTGAAATCAAATCCATCTGAATTCGAGAAATGAACAAGTTTTCGGGGGAACTATAAATTTTTTTGTGTGGAAGGTTTTTTTTTTTTTTTAGACGAAAATGACAGAAACAGCAGTTTTAGGCCTAACAAAAAAATATTCTTGTTTACGGTTACCCGACCGACCCTATATTTAATCGCCGACCCTAATTGTTTTTATCCATCGTTAGAAATCCGGAAGTCACACGTGGGTTCATTTAACTTTTATATTCATCTTAATCTGTCAAGCGTTTGAAATCGAAATCGAAAGTGAAAAAAAAACATGGCGTCAATATCTATGTCCACATGTTCTCTGCAGTTTGAAGAATGCGCACATATAAAGCAAATGCAGTTGATATTGGCATTGCCGAATAATATGACATCTTAATCTGTCAAGCGTTTGAAATCGAAATCGAAAGTGAAAAAAAAACATGGCGTCAATATCTACGTCCACATGTTCTCTGCAGTTTGAAGAATGCGCACATATAAAGCAAATGCAGTTGATATTGGCATTGCGGAATAATATGACATTTATCCAGGTGTTCGATCGATAACATGGGGGAAATGAAAAGGTTCCCGTTTTTGAAATACGAGGCAAACAACATGGAGGCAAGATAGTTTTGACCACAGGAGTCGGCGATTTTACCAATTTCTTGAAAATAAATGAGAAACAGGCAAAATCCTACCAGTGAGCTTCGTGAGCGTGGCGAGCGAAGCGACAGGATGGCAATGAGTTTTCTAGATTTTCTTTATTTCGCTATCCAACCAATATTAAACACCAGACATCCGTGGTGTTATCTTATCAATTTCTTGCATTTATTTCCCTAAAATTATCCTCCAAAATCATTTTAAATTTATTTTTGCACATCTCGATCATGGCCATGTTTGATGCTTGTGGTGTGCAATATCATGTTTTTAAAAAAATAATGGGTGTCTGTTTTGTATATAAACTTAGCATATCGAGCCATTTTCAAGGAACATTCTGCATAAAAATATATAGTATGTTGCACTATTGATACTATTACTAGGTCAGGCGCAAATCGAAAATTAACCCTCAGGGGAGATCTCTACTAAGCATGTTAATTGTTGCAACAGCAGACATAAACTATTTTTAGCTCACCTGAGCTGAAAGCTCAAGTGAGCTATTCTGATCACTTTTTGTCCGTCGTCCATCTGTCCGTCTGTCCGTCTGTCTGTCCGTCTGTAAACTTTTTACATTTTGAACTTCTTCTCTAAAACCGCTTATCTAATTTCAACCAAATTTGGCACAAAGCATCCTTATGGGAGGGCGAATATAAATTGCAGAAATAAAAGTCTGATCTGTATTCAAAGCGGAGAAAACCTTGAAACTGTAGAAAAAGGGGGGTGCATTTTTAAAAATCTTCTTCTCAAGAACTACTGATTCCAATTCAACGTAGTTTAGCATAAATTATCCTTATGGGAAGGAAAATATAAATTGCAAAAATTAAGGTCTAATTCTGTTTCAAATCTGAGTTATTACGAAAATAATAATAAAGGAAAGGCGTGTTTCAATCAGTTTAATAGCCTCGGATTCGGCATCCGGTAAAATGGGTAGACAAGACTTGGCCTGGGCAAAACAAAAGATAAGCAGTTATTAATCTGCCAATCTCATTAAAATTTCAGGATATTTGATGGACCAGTATATTTGTATTTGCTGTAAATATTGCTGCAAAATAATGCTTATTTGGAATTGACGATTGCCGATTTGCCCCGGCTTTTATTTTGCCACGGCCCGGTTTTGCTTACCCATTTTACCAAGACTCGTATTCCATACTTCTAAAACGAGGTTCTTTGTTTAAAGCAGCCATGACATTATACAAAAAAGGGTCGATCTGACTATGATGAATTTGCTTGTTTTGCAACAGTTCGCGTATGAAGGGAAATTTTTGAAACATGAAAAATATATTGGTGCCGATTTTGTGAAGTAAATTGAGGCTAAATATTTCAATGCGTTGACAGTTTTCACACATGACGTTGATGTTAGCTTGTTCTGATTTTCGTTTCGTTTTCATTATTTATGCTTTGTAACCTGGAAACTGTCGTCTGTATTTCGTGATTTTTACGTATCAAATCAAACAGAGACTTCGGTAAATCAAACAGTTACGTTAACTGTTTACCTGCGCAAATTAAGCAAAATCTGATGTAGGAGTACTGAAATACAATTCATTCTATCGGTAATTCGGCATTATTTTTTGCGTAATGGTAGATTAATGCAATAGGTTTTTGTTGAGATGCTCGGCATTTTCTCTAGTTTATTCAGTTTAAATAGAGTTTGATATCGCTTACGGAAATATGTAGGTATATACATGTATATATATGATTCATTTCGAAAAAATAAATTGTGTTCTTTATTTGTTATACATGTAGTGCATGTTTCTTGTGTTTAATTATTAACAATTTCTATTTACTAACCATTTTTGAGTGTTTGCTTCGAATTATAAGCAAGATACAGAGATTTGCTAACAATTCTATGTTTGTACACAGATCTTAAAAGCTAAAGATTAAATCAAAGTACTGATAGTACTGAAAAGCGCTAACCCAGCTTCTGTATGTATATAACAGATATATGTATATAGCATTTCAGCTTCTGTATACGCACTATATTTCCTCATCACTGCATGACAGTCCCTGCAATGATGTATGTAAGCCCCGTACATTAATTTCACAATAACCCGTAAATTAGATTCACAATAGCCCGTGCAGTTATGTGCATAAACCCCTGAAACTGGTTCCCTAACCAGTTTAAATGATGATACTTTTGCTTAGAGGGGGCGGTTATTCGATGCACCGGAAGTTGAAGTCTAACGACAATAAAGGGCTGAGCTATGCTTAGCGCTTTAAAAAGTAAAAAAATTGTCAATATTTATTACGAAAATTTTCAAAATCTGTTCTTCCAGAAACCAACTTATTGAATTGTAAACTTAACCTTTTTAGCTCACCTGAGAATGCGGCCACAATGGGGGGTCGAAGTTTAACAAATGAATATATAGAGTAAATCTTTAGAAATCCTCTTCTCAGAAACTAATCGGCCAGGAAAGCTGAAACTTGTGTGGAAGCATCCTCAGGTAGTGTAGATTCAAAGATGTGAAAATCATGACCCCTGGGGATAGGGTGGGGCCACAATGGAGGGTCGAAGTTTAACATATGAATATAAAAAGTAAATCTTTAAAAATCTTCTTCTCAGAAACTAATTGGCCAGGAAAGCTGACACTTGTGTGGATGCATCCTTATGTAGTGAAGATTCAAATTTGTGAAAATCATGACCCCCGGGGGGGGGTAGGTTTGGGCCACAATGGGAGATCGACGTTTTACATAGGAATATACACAGTTAATCTTTAAAAATCTTCTTCTCAGAAACTAATCAGCCAGGAAAGCTGACACTTGTGTGGATGCATCCTCAGGTAGTGTAAATTCAAAGTTGTAAAAATCATGACCCCCGGGGGTAGGGTTGGGCCACAATGGGGGATCGAAGTTTAACATAGGAATATATACAGTAAATCTTTAAAAATCTTCTTCTCAGTAACTAATTCGAAGGCAAAGCTGGAACTTGTGTGGAAGCATCCTCAGGTAGTGAAGATTCAAAGTTGTGAAATCATGACCCCTGGGGGTAGGTTGGGGCCACAATGGGGGATTGAAGTTAAACATATGATTATATATACAGTAAATCTTTAAAAATCTTCTTCTCAGAAACTAATTAGCCAGGAAAGCTAAAACTTGTGTGGAAGCATCCTCAGTTAGTGTAGATTCAAATTTGTGAAAAGCATGACCCCTGGGGGTAGGTTTGGGCCACAATGGGAGGTCGATGTTTTACATAGGAATAAACAGTCATCTTTAAAAATCCTCTTCTCAAATACTAATCAGCCAGGAACGCTGGAACTTGTGTGAAAGCATCCTCAGGTAGTGTAGATTCAAAGTTGTTAAAATAATGATCCCCAGGGGTAGGGTGGGGCCACAATGGGGGGGGGGGTGAAAGTTTAACAAAGGAATTTATAGGGTAAATCTTTAAAAATCTTCTCAGAAACTAATCAGCCAGATGATTCTTTATAATTGTTAAGACTTTGGCCCCAGGACAATTCTTTGGCCTCACGAGAAGGTTGAGAGTTTACTGTACGTTTATATCCCATATATAAACTATTGTTAGGGATCTTTTTGAGAACTGCAATACTCAACACATGATATGACTATAAAATCATCCTGTTAGAAAAGGGACTAATGATTATAAACATAAGAATATCCAGGGGAAAATGGATTTTATTTATACAGGATTTACATGAATTATTGTATATTGTCCAGATAGTTTGTATTATGACTCCATTGAGCTGATTTTATCATACCTATTGTTCCTCAGGTGAGCGATGTGGCCCATGGGCCTCTTGTTTTGTATTGTGTTATTTATTTCTAGAACACATTTTATCCACCAATTAATGAAGATAAAGTTTAAAATCAATAAACCTCTATATTTTATATTTGATTACAAGTACCTAGATTCTATGAAATAGACTACAAACACGAGGCACGATTTTTACTGCCAAACTGAAAGGGTCAAATATAACCACGTGGTCTAAAATTTAAATGACAATAAAATTCGCAGGGGTGCATATGGCAAACAAAAGTAAGCATAACACAATGGCAAAACAGTTTTGTATTATCAGTTTACGAGGGTTGTTTGGAAATTATTGAGACATTTTCTCTTATTCTTTTAGGAAAAGAGATAAACCCTTGAAATTTCACCAAAATGTAAATCAGAATAGAGTTTATCAATGTAAAAAGTTTCTTTTCCATGGCATGAATAGATCATTATTGGTAAGTGGATCAACGTACCTGTGTCCAGTGACCCAGCGCAACCGCAAACTTTTCGCAACTTCATTTTAACGCTTCTCATTGCTCCTGTGTTTAAACACCTTACAAACGACCGGAAATAAGAATTATTTTTTATTTCTCATCTTTTGTTTTGATTTCAAAATGTCATCATTTACATTTTCTCTCATTCTTGGATTTTTATTTTGAGTTCTGTTTACCCTAAAATCAAATTACAGTGAATGTCTCCTGCTTGTTTTTATTTTAGAACTGTTGACAACAGTTAGTGGTAAACAGTACTTGATATTTAGTCTATTTGTCTTAATTCTAGTTAAACAATCAGTGAAAAAAATATGATGAACTGAAGCTCTGTATCCCTGGTTATCGTATAGTTTTGGTTTAAGGAATTGCGTGGCCTTAAAGGTCTTTTTCTGAGATTTCCACCAGTTTGATGTATATTCGCTGTGCCGTCTTGAGGTCAAAATTCAATGTAATGTCGTTGTCTTATTTCTATAGCTTGGTAAATATATTTGTACCATATCCGTATTTCAGCTCAAAAATCAGTGAAACGTAATCAAAAGTTAGTTGCAAAATATAGCAAAATGAACATATTTAATTTGATTTCTTTTATCATTAACTGTAATTCTACAGACACTTTGAAATGGGATGTTTAAGTTTTTTAATCTCGGAGATTATGCCTGCGCCAGGTACCCCGACCACTGACTTGTTTATCTACAGTCGTAAACAAAATATTTAAATAGTAAAATATTTACTTTCAATATTACTTTGTTTATTTATTTGTTTTGGATTCTTCAATGTTTGTTTTGGATTCTTCAATGTTTATGCCAATTTTCGTCAAAATTTGTCACTTAGAAAGGGATAAGGGATATATTTGAGTTGTCTCAATAATTTTATGTAAGTGACGTTTCTGAAGTTGTGTAAAAAAAAAATAATAAAATAAAAAAAAAATCCTACCTACCGACCCTATTTTTTTTCAGCATGTAACAGTAAACAAACATATTTTTTTGTTTGGCCTTATGAATTTTCAGTATACCTTTCTTTTTATTATACTTTATTAATTATTCACATTTTTAACATCTGGTAGGTTTGTAATATATTCTAAAGGTTCTTTTTGACATGTACATAATTCAATCTTGAAAGAGTGATAGTTGTTTAGCATAAAATATTAATGCAAATATATAGAAAATGTTAGAATTTTTTAAAGGCAAATTTTTCGAGAATTTTACCTTTGAAACCATATATATATATCTAAAATTTGACATCACTGACCCCCATGTTTTATTATGTCAAAATGATACTGAAAACATATCTAGGCAAACTGGATTTATCTAATAATTAAATTCTTGATATTTAAAAAGGTTTTTATTTCAAATCAAATTGTAACTGTTACAGAAATTGAAGCAAGAGTCCAAGTAGCTCAGTCGTTAGAGTTGTGAAGGCTACCTGGGTTCAAGCCCCAAGAGCCGAAAATTTTTAAAATAATTTTTTGTGTAGATTTTCTTATTTACTCAAAAATCAGATGGAAGACCCATTTGTTGCTTGCAATGAGATTGTCTCTAGTTATTATTTTTTTTCTTGTAACGTTTTGTCAGAAACGCTTCAGCCGATTTTGATAATTTTCCCAATTTTATAACTAAGCAAATTTACTCTTGATCTCATGATCTCTGATCTCTTTAAGTTCTGGATTTTTCGAAGTAAAACCTGGGTCTTGTTATACTTATAAAAAATATTTCATTGTAATTATCATAATTAAGCTCCTTGTGGACCTCACCTGGATGGTCGATCAAAGTTCGATACATCCTGTCACCTGTATAGAGAGAAATCTTTAAAAATCTTATTCTCAGAAGCCGATTGGCCAAAAACACTATAACTTGTTTGGAAGCATCCTCATGTAGTGTAGATTTAAGTCTGTTGAAATCATGATTCAGGGGGTAGGGTGGGGCCACAATGGGGTGGGTTGAATTTTTACAGAAAATGATTGGCCAGAAAAGCTATTACTCGTGTAGGAGCATCCTCATGTAGGGTGGATTCCTTTTTTATAGGTGCCAGCTGCAGAGGCAAGGAAAGAAGCGGACCACTACATCAAGCTGAAGTTAGATAAAGATGGCTGTGAAGTAAAGCATATAAATGATGTTATTGGTAAGTGTTAGCAATTACATTTTACATAAAGAATCTTATTTTTTAGCTCACCTGAGCTGAAAGCTCAAGTGAGCTTTTCTGATCACATTTTGTCCATCATCCGTCTGTCTATCTGTCTGTCCGTATGTTTGTCTGCCCGTCTGTAAACTTTTCACATTTTGAACTTCTTCTCTAAAACCACAAGGCCAATTTCAACCAAATTTGGCACAAAGCATCCCTATGGAAAGATGAATAAAAATTGCAAAAATGAAAGGCCAGTTTTTATTCAAAGCAGAGAAAAAATTTTAAACTGCAAGAAAAGGGGGTGCATTTTTGAAAATCTTCTTCTCAAGAACTACTGAGTCAAATTCAACATAATTTAGCATAAAATCATTCTTATAGATAGGAAAATTTAAATTGAAAAAATTAAGGGCTAATTTAATCCCATATTTGAGTTATTACGAAAATAATAAAGAGGCTGTTAAATCATTTCATAACATTGAGTTCAGTATTCTATGTCCAAAACAAGGTTCTTTGTTTTAAGCAGCCATGTTGGACGTATGATATCTGACAAAAATGAATTTGTTTGTTATGGAACAGTCACGTGCTAAAAGAATCTTTGAAACATGCAAGATACATGCTCAAGTGAGCTTTTCTGATCACATTTTGTGCAGTGTCTGTCTGTCTGTCAGTAAACATTTTACATTTTTGACTTCTTCTCCAAAACCACTGGGCCGATTTCAACCAAATGTGGTACAAAGCATCCTTAGTTAAAGGGAATTAAAATTTGTTAATAATATGTTTTAGGGTGTGACTGTTGGGGCGAGCGCAGCATGTCATCATAATGAATTATGAAAATAATCAATAAAAATAAAAGTAGCAACATAATGTAAATGAATTTGAATGCAAAATAAAATAAAACTTACTTATTTTTTTTCAGTAAATTTTCATTAGATTTTGACATAATGAACCTCAAACTTACATATTTAAAAAAAAATTTTTTTTTTTTTTTTTAATTTAAGTAAAAAAAATTTGCTAATCATAGTCATATAAGGAAAATGGAGCCCCCCCCCCCCCCCCCCCCCCCCCCCCCCGCGGAAGCGTGTAATAAATGGAAGTGAAAATAAAGATACCATTGAGCAGCTAAAGAACTAAAGGCATACTACGCACTCCCCATTCCTCACCCCGGATTAGAATTTTTCTGATTTTGAGAATTATATTTTTTTCTTTTTGCTTGTGAAGATTTTTTGAATGAGGCTGCCACGCCCCTTTTAAAGAAATTACCGTAAATATAGTGAATAAAATTAATATGAGTATTCATCCAAATGAGAGCAAGTTACAAAGTTCTGTTCCCTATCTTTGAAGAAATGTCCCCATTCGATAGCTCTGCAAGATTTTGAGAAGATTTTGGTATTTACATATTTCAGCAGATTTACAATAAATAGTTACAGTAAGAACAAGGGACGTTATTGGCCGAAATTTGCCGCGTTTCAAATATGTACAGCACAAGACAATTTTAAAAGCCTTGAATTTATTAAATACCAAACATTTAAACGCGGCGTCATGCATCTTTACGAGAGAAACTGCCGATTTTTGTTAAAGCTGCAGAATCCGGTTTTTTTAAAATATTAAATATGTATGCAATAAACGATGGCTTTGTATATTGAATGTATGATTATTAGCATAGCAGTAGTTTTTCCGGTCAATAAGGCCATATTTCCATGGGGAAATGAGTTTCAATATTTGTGTATAAACAAAGTTTAACGTTACATATAAATACCGCGTTATTTCGCCGGTCCCTTTGCATCCTGGTCGAGGCGAGCTTTACTGTAATAAAGAAAATAAGATTTGAAAAAATCATTTTGCAAATTATAAATACACTTGAAATGTGTGCATTTTTTAAAGAGGTATAGCGCCTTTTTCCATTATTTCGCCTACACCTGTGTTTGGACGGAAAGTACCTGTTACTAAAAATAGCTTCAGGTACCTATAGCTGTCGCAATATGATTTTCGAAACCTGGATACACTGTACTGATTTTATAATGGTGTCTGTAACAACTGATTTGTCATAAATTCGGGAAACTCTGTGTATAACAGTAGTTTATATTCTGAACCGAAAGCAGAGCAAAATGCAATGAATCTAAGTGTTAATAGAGTACATGTATAGTGTTAATGAAGAGACCTGTTTATATTGGGTATGCTCATACTCAGACTGAATTAAACAAGATAATTTTTAAAAAAATCCAGAAGAATAGATACATGTAACTTAACCTCTCTATTCTGTTCATGTTTCAATTTAAGTGAGAAAAAAATTTACTTCTTAGTGGATTCGATCCAGCGACAACAAAATCAACTAGATGCTGTCATTAGACAGTAATACCCGCACCAAGTGTTTGCCCCTAAATAACACTGTTTTGTACCAGTTTAATTAAAAATGAAGGCCACATGCAAACTCCGGTAATTCATTTAAAAATTATAATTTTCATAACTGATGGATGAGATCCCTTCCCATATGATAAGACACATGAGCAGCATTTTATGTGCAATTTGGGGTTGAACTGTTTGCAGTGAATTTTCAGTTAATCAGTGAATAAAATATCAACAAAATTGAAGATTAAATTATGCCCCCTCCCCGTGTCGGTTGCCGGTTTCAGATTTGCTTCTGTGTGCATACATATGTACATCATCGTGTGCACAGATTTAGAGAAGGGGTGGGAGTGAGGTGTCCAGACCCCCCCCCCCCCCCCCCCCCATGAAAATTCATTTATATCAATTGTAAAATTACCAAAAATACACCTTGGACCCCAAAGCGCTTACAGACATGTAAACGCTCTAACCCACTGCGCTTCAATGTGAGGTAACATTATTTGGGGGGTAAATATTTAATTAATATTTATGATATACTTTATTGTTTATCTCAATAGGAAGTATACATCACAATATGCAGGTGTACTGCACTACCTTAAAGCTGTTATTTACCTAATAAAATGGTGCAAGTGGATTTGAAGAATAGGTCATAACAATACATGCATGTTACAAATAACTGATCTTTGTCTGAAGTTATGTACACTGGTCTGCAGGTATCATTAGTGGGTACTAGTTTTACCCAGCTCTTCGATTAGATAGGTTCGCGTGTACATGTATGTCTGTGTTTTCCATATGCAGAAAAGGATTAGTTAAGATCAGCTAAAGGAATTCATTATTGTGTTTTAATTGGATTATCATTATGATGCTGATCAATATAGGTAAGCATAATACATGTAGTAGCAGTAGCACAATATAATGAGATGCCAGCATACATACATTGTAAGTTCTACTTTCACTTTCTAAATGTGATCTCCCTTTGACAGCATACTGTATCATCATCTTTTAATATTTAAATAAGCTTATCATCGTTACCTATCCTATTGCATTTGTAAAGTTTCTGTCATTTTAGTTGCAAGAGTTATTTTTTTCATTTGTCAGACTTGCACTATTTGCACTATTGAGTTGACCCCATCTTGACCATGTATTAACAATTTCTTATTAAATTTGTGTATTACATGTAAGTAAGTGTACTAGACACATAATTATCATTTTTATATGAGTTATAATGGGAAGGAAGGAGTATTTCTTTCTTAATGTATTATAATGCATCAAAAACAATGTAGGTCCTGACCTTATGGGAGTAGCTGTTCTGACCCCACGAAACAGGAAAATACAAAATATCTTGTCATTATGATGCATCAAATGGTGTTAAGTACATTAATGACCCCAAAGTGTTGTCTTTAACTCGCTTTGCCCGAGTAAGTGCATAGAAGAGTTGATTAAAACAAATGCCAATAAAGTATTTTATCTTATCCATATGTTACAGTAGTGTTTGATCCATGTGGGTAATTCCTATAGCCTAATGATGTCACTGCTTTATTTAGGAGACTTTACAATTGCCCCAAATAGGTGAATACACATGCATATAACATTTTGTTTATAAATCTTAAAAATTGAATTAAGCAATAATTTCAAAATGTTAATGTGCATCAGGAGAGAAAAAGCAATCAAGAAATGATTTAAAATTTGCTACTGCAAACATATAAGAATGTATTAAGAAGACTGAATCTTAAGAACCAGGTTAGATTGGGGAGGGGGTTGAATGTGAAGTATAAACATTTGTACAGGGGCTGACAAATCCGATTGCCCGACGCCCGGGGCTAGTGCTTTTTGCGATCGGGCAAGTGAAAAATCAGTAGGAACTTGCCCGAGGGCAAGTGAATTTTTTAAACACAACAAACGACTACACTGAAAATAGATTTACGTACGAGTTAACAATTTATCATCTAACTTTACATTCAGCAAACCTCGGTCGATTCCGTAACCTACATATGAGATACGAATTAGCCGAGGTGTGCCGAGTGCTAACTTTAGTCACAAAAACGCTTTTTCAAGTCTCTGTTAAAAGTAAAGGTAAAGCGCGGAAAAAACGTGTACATATGACATACGGCGCGATTAAAGCTCGACGATGGACAAGTTTGTAACAATAACGAAGAGAAAAAGTACAGATGATCAGACAGCTGATAAAAACAACAACGAAACTACATTAGCGAAACATGGTAAATACGAAAAGACCAAACGGAAAAGATGCTACGTGAAAACGTGGGAGGAAACCTGGCCTTGGGTACGACATGACGATATAAATGACACAATGTACTGCACAATTTGCAGGGAATTTCCTGCGGTTGGCAACGTAAAAAACAATTCTTTCTACGAAGGATGCAAACTCTTTCGTGTGGAATCTCTTAAGGCCCATCAATCTAGCGATGTTCATGTGATATGCACCAGTTTCTATCGCCAGAAAAACGGAACTCCCGTGACAAAGGATGGAAATCAAACACATGTAAGTGACAATGTCAATGTTAGAGCAACACCTATTATGACAGCATTGCTGAAGTTAGATGAAAACCAAATGAAAAGGCTTGATGCTCTTTTCAATATAGCATATAAAATTGCAAAACATGGTAAACCACACAGTGATTTTGAAATCGATTGTAAATTGATTCAGAAACTTGGTGTTGATCTTGGGAACAATTATTTGAATGCAAATAGATGTAAAGATTTTATAAAATCTATCGCTGATGCTATGACTGAAGCTGTTGCTGATGATTTGAAAGGAGCAAATTTTGTTTCTGTTCTCTCTGATGGTAGCACTGACTGTAGTAACCTTGAACAAGAGAATGTCCTCGTACGATATGTGTCTCCTAAGACTCGGAATCCTGTAACAATATTTTGTGGCATTGTAAATTTGGAACATGGTCATGCAGATGGCGTTTTAGATGGCATTTTCAGAGCCTTGAGTTTAGTTGGCTTAACGAAGGAGAATTTGAAAGCTAATGAACCAGGTCCAACATTAATTTGCGCGAACTTTGACGGTGCAAATGTCATGCAAGGTAAGAAAAATGGAGTTGTGGGAAAACTGGTAAAGGAATACAATCATGTTTTGGGAATGTGGTGTATTGCACACAAACTTCAACTGGCAGTGATGGATTCAGTCAAGGATGTTCAAAGTCTTCAGAAATTGGAAAGCACTTTAAAAGGAATCTATAAGTATTATCATGGATCACCAAAGAGACGCAGAGAAATAAAAGCCATAGCAGACATTCTTGATGCTGATCTTGCACATATTCCAGATGTTAAGGATGTAAGTTTTAAAATGAAATACATTTTGTTAGTTTCAAATGTGTACTGATTGTAAAGTTTTTCATATTATTTTTATAAATGACATTGATTGATGTGCTGTCTCTATAGGTGAGATGGGTTGCAAGTCAAGGGAAAGCCCTAAGAGCCATCCAAACAAATTTGCTTGTTGTCACAACACATTTAGATGAAGCTGCAAGCAGGACAGACTTGTATGCAGGCACAGCAAAGAAATACCTCAAAGATTTGACATCTGCCCCAGTTTTGAAAATCATGTTTCTACTCATTGATGTCTTAGATGTCATTACAGATCTGTCCAAGGTAAAGTGGAAACTAACAGTAAACTAATTTAACTTATTAATTTTAATTGATGTAAGTGACTTAAATTGATTGCTTTGAAAATTTTAGACTCATTTTTATCTTCTGAAATCTCTGCTTAATTTTACATTTTTCTGAGCAGTTCTTCCAAACAGAAGATATGCTTGTGTTGGAAGTGCTTCCCAAAGTCGAGGCAATCATCTTGAGGTTGACCTCATTGAAATTTCATCCTGGAAACAACATGAGGGAGTTTATGTCCAAGTATAATCCAGAGGAGAAAATGTTTGGAGATCTTAAACTACATGGTCCCTGCAATCCTGTTGACTACATGGACAGTGAAACAAGAAAGATATTGGATGCTGTGATAAAGTCTTTGGATGAAAGGTATTGGCACTGAAATATGCACATAATATTTTTTCTTGTTCTACAGTCTGAGAGAGATCAACTGGCTCTGACTACTAATTCATTGTCAATATCATTTATAGGTTAAAAGTGAATTGCTGTAACTGAGTAAATGACTATTATGTATAAGGTTACATATAATTTCTTATAATTTATGAATTTGACACAGAACTATATTTGATTTAAATTTCATTTCAGATTTGGCATGTTTAGAGAAAGTCCACTGAAGGATTTTAACACCGTGTTTAACTTCAAAATCTGGCCATCAGACAGAACCTCTCTAGCTCTTTATGGAAGAGATGGTCTTGAAAACATTTTGAAATTCTTTGAACCTATATTTGATGAAACTAAGGATTCAATTTTAAATGAATATCTTGATTTGAAAGTATGTATTGCACATTATAAAACTATGTCTATCTATGATGCATATTTGCTAGTGTCTGAAACAGCTTCCCCAAAGTTTACACATTTGCAGAAAGTCATAGATTTAATGTTGAGTGTTAGTTGTAGTTCAGCAAAATGTGAGAGAGTTTTTTCAAGCATGAAATTAATGAAAACAAGACTAAGATCAAACTTAAGTCAGGAAAATTTGCAAGCTCAGATAAATGTTATGGTTGAAGGCCCACCCCTCCATGAATTTAAGGCCTCCAAGGCAATAGAACACTGGTTAGGGTCATCAAGGGGCAGACATGTGAATGGACATCAGGCCCCTGAGAGAAAATCCAGACAAAATGAAAATGATTTGTATAACTATGATGAATTTGAAGTGTATGAAAAATGAAATAAACAAGTACACAACACTTTATATGAAAATTGTTTTTATTTTATCAAAATAAAGATTTAGGTGGGGCAAGTAGATATTAAGGTAGGGCAAGTGAATTTTGCCTAGTCACTTGCCCGAGGGCAAGTGCTTTAAAAATGTATTTGTCAGCCCCTGCATTTGTAATTTGAATCATTTATTGTTATTAATTTTAACTTGTCAATGAATACTAGTTATTGATCCCAAGGTAGAAATATGACCTCTGATCATATCTCAATAGATCATTTGTCAATCATGCAAGGTGTAATGTAATTTTTTTTAAGAATAACATTTTTTACCAGTTTATAAAAGTTTTTAGACACCCAAATTATATTTTGATTTAATAGATCATTCGACAATTAAGGGGGGGGGGGAGGGCCGGTTTATATTTGAGCTTGTTTGGGGGTGGGGTTCCAAGTCATATATTTGGCAATTTTTTAATGTAATTTAAAATAAGACTAAGCCATACTACAGTCATGAACATGAATAGTATAGAACAAAACACAAACTACGGTAATACATGTAAATATACATAGGAAGTATTACAAAACATAGATGATTGATCTATATCTGGGTTCTTAAATTGAATCATGATGGTATGTAAGGTCATGATCCCAAGTGCTCTTCCTGAAATTATCAAATATCATAAAAACCATTGAGATCCCCACCTTAATCCAAAGATATTATTCCTCCTTAGGTCATGGCACATCAGATCATTATGGCATGTAAGTCATGACCCTAACGGGTGTCAGAAGGGTGTGGGGTCTAACATTGAACCTTGTAGGAAGAATCGTAGACTCTATTTTAAATGGTAACTTGAAAACAGACAGAGATAATAATATAGGCTTTTCATAATCATACATTGACTGTTACTGGCAATATATAGGGTTTATTAGATCTGACCCCTGGGGTCATCCCCACCCCCCAGGAATTTGAAAATACCATATATCTCAGAAACTGTTATAATCATGACCCCTAAACCATATATATTCATGTTTCTGATGTCAAGGGGCATTAAATGTTATGTAGGTCATGGGCCCTGTGGGTGGTCCTGACCCCCTCAAACAGCAAGTCCCTTAATATCTTCAAAACAGTTGAGATCCTTGCCCTTAAACCATATATATTCTTGTTCCTTGTGTCCTGCAAGGGGCATCAAACGGTATGTAGGTCATGGGCCCCGGGGTTGGTCATGACCCCCCTCAAACAGGAAGTACAGGAATATCTCGAAAACGGTTGAGATCCCCACCCCATAACCATATATATTCTTGATCCTTAAAGGGCATCAAAAGATATGTAGGTAATGGGCCCGCAGGGTTAAATTTAATTTTTCAAAACCGTAATGCACATCTACATTGATCTATGGAACAGTTCCTATCATATCCCAAGATATGATGTGTCTATCCATTAAATCATAAAAGGAGTTCTAGGATCTATGTTTTTTTGAAGTGATAAACGTCAATTTTCTGCTACTTTTTGACTCCCTGGATGAAATTTGAATTTTTAAAACCTTACTGCACATCTATAGAACAGTCCCTATCATATCCCAAGATATGATGTGTCCATCCATTAAATCATAAGAGGAGTTCTGGGATATATGTTTTTTTTTTTTAGTGATAAACGTCAATTTTCTGCTATTATTTGACTCCCTGGATGAAATTTAGATTTTTAAAATCTTATTGCACATCTATAGGACAGCCCAAATTATATCCCAAGAGATGACATAGCTACCCCAAAAGTTGTAAGAGGAGTTCTGGGAACCATACTTTTTTTTGCAAAAAAACGTCATTTTTTGTTGCCCACTGATCCCCTTAATGAAAAAAAAAATTCTGGAACCTGATCACACTTCAATATGACACCCCCAATCATATTCTAGAAGATCATTTGGCTACTGCAAAAAGAAAATGACGTTTTTGAAACCAGTTTTTTTGTAAAAAAACGTCATTTTTTAGCAATTAATTGACCCCCAGGACAAAATTGAAAATTCCGAAACCTTATTGCGCATCTATAGGATACCTTAAAACATATTCCAAGAGATGATTTGTCTACTGTTGAAAATGTAGGAGGATTTCGAGGAGGAAGGTTTTTTGTGAAAAAACGTCATTTTTTACCAATTATTTGACCCCCAGGACTACCAGAGAATTTTTGAAACCTTTTTACAAAACAACATGACACCCCAAATCAAACTCTAAGAGTTCAGATTGCTGGTTTATAAGATGTAAGAGCAGTTTGAGAAAGTAAAATGTGACAGATGGACGGAAGGACAGACGGAACAGAGTAACAACAATATACCCGAACTTTCTTTAGAAAGTGCGGGTATAAAAAGACATCCACATTACCGCTAGCCCACGTATCTAATATTTTTAGGAGATGCATTTTCAATATATATGGCTATATACATGATTGTATTAGAAAATACACTAATTTATATATTTGTCCAATTTTCAGTACAAAGACCGCGTTAACCAAAACTAATTTAATGTAAACGTGTACTACAATACATGTAGAACATAATTCTAATCGGATGTCTTTGGTTTAGAGTGGTTCAAATAGTCAAATATCCAATTTTGTATCGTATAGTAACTACTTTCCTATATATTTCTAACAAAACCGGACTATTTTAAAGATGTCGTTTAAGATATTTAAGACTCTTAAAGCATGGTGATTGTGTAATTTGCGTCTCTTTGAATATATTCAGACTAAATATTGTATAATATTGAAAATGTCTGATGTTTGCAAAAGGCAATATTTGAGGCCAAATCGTATAATATTAAGTGCACTATACCTCTTTCTAATATTTCTAAAGTTTGTTTTATTTACAAGCGGTGAAAAAAATGCAGGTTGAATTGTTGTTGTTTGTTTTTCTTTTTGATAAACAAATCTTGTCGCAAGTTAAAAATGCTTTAATAAATACAATTATATTAAACTTCAAAACTTCAAGGAAATAATCAATGCTTCAAGTTACATATTCAATATAAATAATCAACAAAAATTGTGTAATCAATTTGGCATTTCTTTTCATTACATGTCTGAAACATTATGTTTGAAAATGCTAACGGAATGTACAAATCCATTTTTATAACACACAAATAATCATAAATAAAATGTTTTAATTAATTTAAGTAAAAAAAACGTTTAAAACAAATACATGTATCTGCTTAACCATATTTAAGTGAAATTTCAACCGATTGAGCAAACAAAGATAATAAATAAGAAAATACAAAAAAACCCCAAAAAAACAACATTGATATTCGATTCAATACATCACACTGAATAATTGATAAAACAAGGTGAAAATTATAAAACAAGTTTTTACTTGAAGAGAGAGAGAGAGAGAGAGAGAGAGAGAGAGAGAGAGAGAGAGACTCTCTCTTAGAGTTAATACATATTTATGTGAAACATATGTAATCACTAATTAATAATCAAAGGGACAGTACAAACATAACTTCGTAAGTAGAGTAATGTTTTTGATGAACTGCGACATCACTCTTCCGTTCCGCTTTCTTCACTGTCTGTTTCATCAATCACACGGGCGGCGTCTTCCAAATGCAAGGCCCAGTCCTGCACGCCATGGACGGGAGTGTCTTGATGTCTCGCATACGAGAGGTACCATACCACGCTGGTAATATGGGCACAGCAACCTACCACGCGAGATCCTGCCTTGCATTTACAATACCACGCCTGCACCACCCCTTCTCCGTATTTAATCCAACAGTAGTATTTCTTAGCAGAAACGTGGCGACTCTGAATGCGTGCACTGACGACATTTTCAACATCTTCATTTACATGAATCTTGTAGTTTCCATCTTCATTGATATGTTCATTAGTATAGCACCTGGCCATTTTTACCTGATAAGTTCCGAGGGTTATATCACAAATTTCTTCTTCAGACAGTTGAGGGAACTCTGGAGCCACATCGGAGGCGTCAAGTTTTGTCCATGTAAATGTTCGCCGATCAATTCCCTCGGTTTCAATCCAATTCCGAAGTTCGTTCGGTTGGCGAGATGAATACACCATCTTCGCTGCAATGGCAATATCCTCTTCTGTGTCTTCAGAGCTAAGGGGCGGGGTGTACTTGTTACATATTGCGGATATGATCCTAACATAGTCGCCAACATTGGGTATCTGTGTATTTGGGACAACGCCACCTTTTCAACCTGCCATTCGCTGATTCTACCACCCAGCGCACCTGCAAGTATTTGACCATACTAAGTATTCAGTACAAAAACATTTGATATTATTAGTCATATTTCATAAAAACTATTACTTCAGAAATATTTAGCCATCTCATACCTTAGTTACTAATCTGGAGCTGTTTGATTCTTCCGTGCTATGCTGTTTACAACCTCTCGCTAGAAAACATGGCATCTCCATCCTGATTCCTAAATCAGCGAGAACATCTGAGCTGTCTCGGAAACCACAATCCACGATAAAGGTGTCTCCTCCTAGCCAATTTGTCATTTCCTTGACATTCTTCTGTATGATATGGTTGAGGATATGAGCATCATTGTTCTGTGAGTCCGCGAGATATGGCCCGAGAACGGAAACAATATACCCGGTGGTCGTTGCAACCATCATCAGCTTAATCAGGGGTCTGTGTTTATGAAGGCTGTATGATCTTCTAGAAAAGCTAAAGTTGCTTGATTTTTGAATGTAAATGTAAGTTCCGTCTAAAACAAGTAATGCTTGAGGAGATTCAGCTTGTTTGAGAATAATTCTTTTGCCATAGGTCGGGTGTGGTTAGTAATAACTTCGTCCCGAGAAATGTGCCCAAATCCTAGGTTACGCGGCACGAAGTCTGTCATTAATGCTTTCCTTGCAGAGGAAACAGCTCTGCGTACCTTAAATGAAAAAAAACACAGTGTTAAAACCAGAATGAATGAAGGAGGTCTGCTATATGCTATTTTAGAAACAGTTTTATATTGTGTGCAACAATATTTCATATACATGTAGTTCAAACAGAAAATATGAATGTACCTGCCACTTTTTCATGTTAAACAGCGTTGCTAGCATCTTGTTGTCTAGAGCACACTTCAACTTCACAAGCAGTATGGCAATACATGACCGTATACTTCTAGATTTGGAATGTTTGATATCATCGATATTTGTCATCAGATCGTCAAACTGTGACCGTGTCAGACCAGTTAGATTCTTGTAGTCTTCGTCTCCGAGTGAATTGTTGTCAAAGTTGATCCGCGTGAAATTATTAATTTTAGCAAGATGGCGAACGTTTTCCAGCAGATGACAGACATCATTATTACTGAGTAAGGTTGTGTTTGTAATCGTGGATGTGACACTGCTGTCTAACGTCTCTGTGGTGAAGTGTCTGTCCATAATGTGACTTGGACAACATTTTGACCCACTTCTCAGAAGAACGCCGGTATGAACGATAAATTCGTTACGTGATTGTTCAGGTACTACAACAAGTTTTCGAGGTTTCTTATGGCAGATAGCACAGGGGCATCATGTCTATATCCGGCGGAAGGAACTGGCAGTGAGATACATGCATATGGATCTCGAGGTGCATCGGCATTTTCCTTTCTTATTTCACTACTTTCGAATTCACCACTGACATCAGTTTTTGATTTCATTGATGTGTAATATAACTGTCTGCATTTATTGCACACAACATCAGAATCACACAAATCGGTAACAAATGATTTTGACAAAAATTTTCGCAGGGATTTGTTCGCTAACCAGAAACAAGTCTCCGCTCACTTTTTTTGATGCGCTTGTGACAGGTTACACAAGAGTACGGCTTCAGTTTAGACGATATTTTCACTATTCTCTGAAAATTTAAAACAACGATATTAACGGAATGAAACTGAATTACTTGAGAAATAATTATCAATCTTTATAGATTTCAATTTCAATATCTTGTGTTTCATCTTTTAAACACATAACTGATAAATTAAATGGAAAATAGTAAGCTCGAATGAAACAGTAAATAATTTGACTTTGGTATCGTTTCTGCACTCTTCTCCAAGTGTTGTATTTTTTAAAGACAAAACGTCATAAGATGAAAACTTTTTTTTAAATGTTTAAAGTGTTTGTATTAATCGGTTTGGTTAAATATTATCATAGGTCAGTGGTTTCGGCATGCGAGGATCAAGAGTTTTTTTTTTCTGTGTGTGTGGGGGGGGGGGGGGGGGGTATTATGTTTTCCGGAGCGGGAGATACGGGAAATATTTGCGATGTTTTTACCATGTCAATGTTAAAATTGGAGGGGCCGGATCCCCAACTTTCTGATCGCAAGTTTTAATATTTTAAGCGTGAACAATGGACTAGAAGGAGGTGAGGAAAAAGGGGGAGGGGGTCGAATATGTGTGAAAGTTTGAGTTGTCTGGCGTTAAAAATGTCTTTTAATGTTTTTTATAATTAAGCTGATTTTTGTTTCTTAACCCAGATCTTGCAAAGGGATGGTAATTTATCGGAAACTACGCCAATTAAAATGTTATTTTACAATGAAAGCTAGGTAATATATACGGAAATTACACAATTTTGATTGTAATTTTAAAGAATCAATTCAAGAACAACATGGTCGTAAAAAAATCTAAAACAGACAATGTATTTGTTATAGTGTTTTGAAAATATTGAAATCAAGTAAAAAAATACATGTACTGTTCCGCATCTGGAAACTATTCCATATAATAGAAGAATTAGCTGGCATTTTATTCCGATATGAAACACACACCAAACAAAACATCTAGAACTTTATAATTAGTAACATAGGCGTCGGAGCCGGGAAGAGGGTTTGCCATCCTCCCCCTCTTTCATTTAGCAAAGTTAGATATAACCATGAATATAACCAAACCCACCCACCCCCTCCCCCTTTTTTTCTTTTTGCTTGTTAAGATTTCGGAAAAGTCTACCCCACCCCCCACTTTCAATTTATGTCCAACGCCACTTGGTAATATAAGGTCTTTATATAAATGTTCTTCCCCCTATATACTGGTATCATATTTGATTACAGTTAATATGCGTCACATTTTACATAATTATGCTGACATATTTTTTGCCACATCGGTATCTTATATCAGCAAAAGACATGCTTTTTAACCCTAAAACCGAATATTATACAAGTCTCAACTGTGTTAAGAAATTAATACAAATGAAGGTGCACTGTTTTAAATATTTCTACAGTTAGCAAGGAAGCCTTCTTAAATACCGGCCATAAAACGAGGGGGGGGGGGAGGTTAAACACAGTGACTGTAAAAGTAATCATAGATGTATCTCGAGTATTTAATCATGTCACTTTTACATAACTCTCTTGATATTGACTAAACTTTATAGTCATAGCTTGTTGAAAATCTGTGTGTTTACATTGTAGGTATGTATGATAACGAAATTACAGCTGGTATGAAAGGCACTATTATTAATTCTTTAAAAAAAGCCAAGAATACGCTTTATCATTCATGAATGCAGTTATGAGTTATCAAGAATCTGTGGAATAACTTTATGTGCTAACAAAATAACTTACCAAATATTACATTCTGCTTCTTACTCAGCGTCGATAGCGTTGTTGACATCGATACCGATTAATAAAAGCGTAAATGACGTCAGTAAAATATCATTTTCCGTATACAGTTTTTATAAAATTTCATATTGTTCACATGTAACAACCAACACAATTTTAATTGTGTGAATAAATGATGAACTGAGGAATCTGCATGCAAAATATAAAAGTGGTTGTCGCATGTTAAAGTGTCTAATTTTAACAAAAACAAGTTATATAACGGCATATAGTAAGGCATTTGAACGAGCAGTGCATGTTTAGCGCACTTTAGTGACGTCATAATGAAAAATGACGTCATTTTAGTGCCTGTAGGATTTAGCTAGAATAATACTTAGTATAATACAAGACACCAATGACCCAGACAAAGGGGTTGAAAATATTGTAAATTTTGCGGCCAAATACTGCCAATAACGTCCCTTGTTCTTTCCCCATGACGCCAAAGTTCACATCAGCCAAAGTGTCGTCTGTCTCTTTAAATACTACCCTGAAAAAAAAAAATGCAACTAGTCCGAATTTTCTATTCACACGTGTACGCCTTGCAGGTAGAGCTTGCTTGGCATGCTCAATATGAAGAGCCATGCACCCCCTCTTAAGGGGAGATAGTTAATAATCATTGAAAATTTGTTGGATATTTTTCAAAAATCTTTTTCTCAAAAACCATTTGGCCAGAAGCTGAAACTGTTTGTGAAGCATCCTTTGGTAGCTCAGGTAGTGTAGATTCAAGTTTGTTTAAATCATGATCCCTGAGGGTAGGTTGTGGCCACAGTGGGGGTGGGGGGGGGGGGGGTCAAAATTTTACATAGTAATACCGGTACATGTATATGAAGTAAATCTTTAAAAATCTTCTTCTCTGAAATTTATCAGCAAGGAAAACTGAAACTTGTGTGAAAGCATCCACAGGTAGTGAAAATTCAAGTTTGTTCAAATCATGATCCCCAGTGGTAGGGTGAGGCTACAATGGGGTGTCAAATTTCTACAAAGGATTTTATAGAATAAATCTTTAAAAATCTTTTTCTCTGAAACCGATCGGGCAGAACAACTGTAACTTGTGTGGAAGCATCCTCAAGAAGTGTAGATTTATGTTGATTAAAATCATGTTCCCTGGGGGTAGGTTGGGGCCACATGGGGGGGGGGGTCAAATTTTTATGTTGATATATAAGGAGAAATCTTTAAAAATAAGAGAGGTTAAGCATGTTAGCATTTACGATTACATGTAATTAGGGGAATCACCTAATTTTATGTATATTACGTCACATTTTCCGTATACCACATAAGGCCAAAACAAAAATTTGTGTGTTTCCTATTTCATCAAATTTTAAAATGGGTAGGTAGGTCGGCTTTTTTTTTTTTTTTTTTTTTTTTTTTTTTATAAATGAGCTTTTAAGTTTTCCCCTTTCCTAGCATATGATTTTTCTATACAATAAGAAAATGTATTTTACAGGTGGAGCAATCGTGGATAGAGACAACTGTTAAAGAATTAAAGCTTTCTTAAATCTGAGGTTTATTAAGAATGTATACGAAAATTTTATTTTCATGTAAATAGAAAATATAAATATGACAGCCACTATAAATTAACAGAGTATAATACCCATTACCACAAATATATCATAAATTGGTTATTAGTTCTATTTTCCTGGTCAACTGACATAACAGTAAACATTAATATCGTAATTGTAAGTGTCGAATTCAGAAACAGAGGAAATTCTGGTTGATCAGACGAGAGCCTTAGAAATAAATCTTTTCAATAATTCCAAAAAAAATGAATACATAATTAATGGTTTAAGACTAATTTTAAAAATTTAATTTGCAATTGAACTGCAGCATTTTAAAATCATATTTATAATATGTGAATGATCGTTGGGCCTATTCAAAGACTTACGATGTCTGCAGTCTCCACACCCAGAAAAAAAAAAAACAAAAAAACTTTGCCTCTGCTTTTTTCTTGTACATCTTTATATTAATTTTTAACACATCACAGCCCTATGAAACTATTTATTGCATTGATAATTAAGCTAAAATAACCAAGGATAACTTTCATCCATACTGTCAATCTGCACTTAGAAATCTTTAAAACGCTTTGATAAGTGTTGTTTTCTATTGAATAGTTACAAGCGTTTTTTGAACCCTGATTTGTAAGACTCTATTGTTTAAACCAATTACAGTTGGTAATCTGGATTTGGAATAAAAAGTGTTAGGGTCGGTGCATAAAAAATAGGGTCGGTCGGGAAACCGGAAACACACATATTTTTTTTGGGCCTAATTCTACAAGTTGTGCAAAACGTGTAGAAACAAAAGTACCCGTAGATGAAAACTTGTAGCATTTTTTGATAAGAATATAGACTAAATGTTTATAAGATATAATTGTGTAATGTAAACCAGACAACAAATTAAGGACAACTATGCTTTTGGTTTCATCAAAGTCAAAGAATTATTTCATAAACAATGAGAGTAAACTGAGCATGTTCAAAATGTACACGTACACTTAGAGTTATACAACCAAATTTTGGTACGTGTAAACAGACTTGTAGCTTCACATGTACCTGTAGACGTACACGTTTATATGCTTAAGGCCAAAAAAAAAAAATATGTGTGTTTCTGGTAACCCGACCGACCCTAATTTTACGCGCCGACCCTAGCACTTTTTATTGCAAATCCCGATTATGTACCGTAATTTGTTCTAAAACTACAGTCTTCAAAACACGCAGTTAAAAAGTAGTTTCGTTCAACCAGACGCTCGGCTATCTCCGTAAATCTCTGCTCGTCGGAGATTTACGGAGACAGCCAAGCGTCTGGTTGAACGAGACTAAGTTAAAAAGATGCTTGTAACAAATGGGTAAAAAAAGTCTTTTCAAGCGTTTGAAAGATTTCACATGTGCAGATACTCGACAACATGGCGGGTATCGCAACCCCAATCCATCACATGTTGTCATGGGGTTTAAGTTAAAAAAAATGTCTGCATTCACCCGAAATTAATGCAATAAATAGCTTTTCTGGGCACTGGACTGTGGGGAATTTATACGGAGAAATTCATAATTTTGAAGCAAGCAAAGCGAAAGGATCGACGTTCGAGGCATTAAATGAGTTCTATTGAGATGACGAGTCATTTCCCATTTATTGTAAAATGTTTTGTAACACACAGGGCACCCATGTTGGGGCTCACTATCATGTTTCTTCATATGTCTCTTGGGGGAAGAGAAGAGCCTAATTAAGAGTTAGTTTCCACATACAGCTTACCTAAAAAAACCAGTTAAATATAATGTAAAGGTAAAATAAAATGTCAAGTTAAAAAAAAAAAGTAATTGCCTACCTACCTACCCTAATTTTGGGGGACATGTTACCGGAAACACAAATATTTTTTTTTGGCCTAACCTCTCTGTTATCTCCTAAAACACATTGTCTAGAAAAGCTCTAACTTTTAAAGTCAGTTCAGATAGTGTAGATTAAAATTTTTCAAAGTCTTATTCTTCAGGAGTAGAGTTGGGCCACATGGGGGGGGGGTTCAGATTTTACAAAGGTAAACACTTAAATTATTCGCAAAAACTCAAATGTTATTATAAATGGTTTTACTTATATGTAAGCATTTTGACATATTGTTGATTCCTCAAAATTGTTTAGACTCTGGCCCCTGGACAATTCTTGGACCTCACAAGTGGTTCAAAGTTTGATGTAGGTTTATAATCCATATATAAACAGTTGTTTAAGTCTGATCATCATCTTGAGAACCGCAATGCTCAATATGTGAAATGACTTAAAATTCATCCTTTTACAAAGGGGCTCAATGATAAACATAGGAATATGCAGGGGAAATTTTTTTGATACATGATCTATTATACGACATTGTTTTGATATTTTGTATATGACTCCATACAGCTGATTTTATTATGCCTACTGTTGCTCAGGTGAGCGATTTTGCCCATGGGCCTCTTGTTTTTATAATTCCAAATAGTTTACATCTGTATGAAAAATAAAAACATGATTTTAAAACTGCGAGATGTGCTTCTGGCAATTAAATTTGTGCGGAATATATATTAATTCCTCCATTTAATTAGGAATTTATTTACAGTAGCTTTCATTATGATAAATTTTCATATGATATGGCAATTGTGGTCTCATAAAGTTGATTCCTCTTCTCTGTGATATTTGGTTACCTGCAGTCATGTTTATCTTGATTTGTAGGGAAAGGAGTTTTTGCCAAGAAGGATTATAAAAAAGGGGAGTTCATTTTGGAATATGATGGTGAACTTATTAGCAGAAGAGAGGGAGAAAACCGAGAAAAAAACTACTCTTCTGCCTTGGGAAGTTATATCTTTTTCTTCAAATCACCCCAAGGAGGAAAAAAATTGTGGTAAGTATTTTGTAGTTATTCTGTCTTCTTTAAATTTTGCTCTAGGTTGGTCCCTTAATTGAATCAAAATGGAATCGGCAAGGTAAAGATCATTTTTTAATCTAATTAAAATGAAAAGTATTAAGATTAACGGAACTGTGAATCGTCCCAGCCTTAATTAATAACGATCATTTAATGCTTTTTCTATACAAAATTTTTTTTTTTAGTTTTTGATTTAAAAAAATATTTGTTTCATAGTTAAAATGCTTCCTACCAATCTTGATTTGGTATATTTATCTCACTAAATACAAGTGCCACCTGCAATGCAGTGCTAGGTGGTAATAAGAATTTAATCATTTGTACATTAAAAAAGAATATCCCTACTTTTACCTCGTAATTTTTTTAAAGATGTTACATGAACCACACAAATTTTTTTATTTGGCCTTACTAACTTGGTTAGACATTCATGATTGAGGGGTTGGGTTTTATGTTTACAAAAGTTTTTTGTTTTATTTATAATGATTCCTATTGGGCTGATGTGTACATCTTTTTTTTAGCATCGATGGAACATTTTCAAAAAGAATGGGACGTTTTGTCAATGATGCTCCACGGCATGATCATCAATGCAATGCCGACATGGAAAAACTTTTCATCGATTACAGGCCTGTGTTAGTTTTGTTTGCCAGAAGATTCATTAAAGCTGGTGAAGAAATTCGATATGACTATGGAGTGAAGAATTTGCCATGGCGATGCAAAAAGGTAAAAAGAGTTTTTCATGGAAGGGAATTAGATATACCAATATTTAGAGAGGCTTGATAGTCAACAAATTACCTAGCTTGATTTTTGAGTCGGCTCGCGAAGCGAGTGAGTCCTTGTTATCATAGCTGTTTCTGCAAACATTTTGCACTACATTATTCATGCACTAAAGAAAATAGTGCATACATTAACAGCTTTTGTTGGCATAATTGCTATTTCGAAAGGGTGAAACAATCTCATCTTTATTTACACATTTATTTTTTTTTATTTTTAAAGTTTTTCTTGTTGTTTGAAAAATAAAACAAATCAAAGTAAATTTTGTTAAATTGCTGCCCATGAATTCAACAACAAGCGGGGCAAACCTTTTGACTGTTCTGTAACTATTTGAGAAGTTCTGAATGGAGATGTGCGTGAAATCTGTTTTAAGAAAAACCATTTTCTTTATTGAGGTCGCGAAGCGTTTAGACCCTTGCTGTCATCGGCACTCTCGGAGTGGATTTTGAGCACAAGTGTGAAATGATAATGTGCGATATAATGCAAATAGTTCTTATTTCTTCGTCATTGAAATAGACTGGTCCTCTGTCTCTTTTTTATGAAATATGCACATATCAGACAGGCATTGCCAGTCTATCATTGAAATATCAGCAGAACGTGGTAAAAAATGTTATCCCTTTCTTATTCTTTGTCTATGAAAACATAACTAAGTATGCTTATACGAGATAAAACATCCAATTTACCCCTCAGATAGTCTTTTTATTGAAAATGTGTAAATGATATTACATGTATGAGTATGAACTGATGAATATCTTGTTTCAAGAACAACCCGTCTAACTCCATGTGATTGCCTTGTGACTTAGAGGTTTAAAATTGTGTGTTTACAGAAGATTTTGCAGTGCAGAAAAGAATAATTTAACATATTAATCATAATTACTTTATATGAACATATTGTAATTAAGGAAGATTCTTGTATAATATTCGACGATTCTTTTCGGCACGTTCGATGTCCATTATAAGAACTAGGTAATGTAATGTAAACAAGCTTATCTTTTATAAAGATTGGTGAGCTAGCGCTGTAGCCATCATATAACATACAAGTAGATTTCTAAACCATTGGTTTAATTTTCTGAATCGATTAATTATTAATAGGAAGGCACAGTGGTGCACTGGAATTGTGTTGGGGATTGGAAGGGGGGGGTCTCAATTCAGAACGATGAATCTAGAAGTAGCTTCACATCGGTAATGACATAGCAGTGATTGGGAAGGCCAAAAATGTCAATGGGACTATGGCCCCACAGTTATTGATTTTAATGGGCCATTTTCATAATGAAAGGGCCATCTTTTTATTTATTGGGGCCATTTTGTAAAATTGAAATTATCAAGGACCAACCTAGAGCACAACTTCTATAAAATTTAAAAACTTAACCAATTGGTTAAATTTCATTTATTTGATGTGTTTATACATTTCACTGATGCAATTTTTGTAATGGTGTTTGCTTAATGATAAATAAAATCAGTCTCTGTACTTCTGTGTTTTTTGGAGGTTACCGTTAGCCTCGGTTAGGTAGAGAATCTTTCAAACTTAGAAGATAACTGTAGGGAAACAGTTTTTCTTATTATTTAAACATTAATTTTGCGAGTTATTAACTAATTACAAGTTACAACTAATTGTAGTATCGACACTTAAATAAATAAACATCGGTTGTAATTTTCAAAGCACAGTGTTGTTGCATCACCCGCATTTATAGCCCCTACAGTAACAATAAGCATGGTAAGGCAGTCGTGAGTTTTAATAATCACAACAGGGATTAATTGAGGCTGTGAAAACGTCTTTTCAATTAGATAATCATCATTTTACTGCATTTGGGGTTAGTTTACATAATTGAGAACTCAGGATACTGGGCGACTTCAACTTCTCTTTCGGAGGAAATTCTAAAATGATCTACCACTGTCGTTTTTATTGGTTGTTTATTTCTGTTTTACCAAACACGACCAATGAAATTTGATGTTTTAAAACGAATGTATTAAAAGACGATTAGGTTAGTCGTATAGAGTAAATTTCCAGCGGACATCGCTAAAACTTTTATAACCGATGGGAAATTTGAATGCGCACTTCGGCGCTTAGAGTAATTGATTTAATGCGCCATTTTTCTCTTAAATGCGACTGGCGCGTGGCGCAGGTCCTTCCCAATCACTGACATAGCTCATTAACTGCACTTTAATCATTCTGTATTTACTGTAATTTCAATTTTGAGATGAAAAATAAAGACCAGTAGAACCAATGGTACTGTTTTGTAGCAAGATTCGTATCTAGCTTCATGGGCCTTTCCGGCAAGCTCGGAAAACATATCTGAGGTTGTTTTACGAGCTTAAATGTAGTTAAGAAAACTGGCTATTTATTATAATTTTAGACATAACTTGGCATAGAAGACCTAAACTACTGTTGACAATGATAAAATGAAATTGACATGGTACAGTTTATCTACAGTAGTATTCCCAAAATGCCCTACCGTTAAGTCAAGCATGCGTATTCCAGTAACAAGAATAGATATGGGTTACCCCATATCCAAGATATTCGACGTGAATTTTTACTGTGCTAAGTCGATGTCTAAGTTAAAATCACTGAACTTGTTAAGGAAACTGGCGAATATAATTCTTCATGTTCGTAGCAAATACTGCTACAAGTCTTGCATCACTAGCAAACAGTGCACACATCCTAAAACAGAGTCTACACGAGTGCAATCAGAAATACAGTGCAGGTGTTGCATAACAATTTCGTCATTTAATAAAAGAAAAACACACACACTCATACACTATAAATAATTAAAAGAGATTTTGTGATAACAAACAACAATAATCATGACAGTAATATAATTGTTGTAATATAATACATGTACAAGCAATATTCATAAGTGAAAAAATTGTCAATCGAAGAATGACCTATATTTTCGTGAAAAAAGACTGAGGAGGCAGCTAGCCTAGGAATATAAATACTTCACTTTTACTTTTCTTGGGGGAAGGTGCCTTTTAAAATTAATTTTACGTTAATTTGGTTTTCTTACACTTATTACATATACAACGATATTCTAAACATTTGTTGTAATATTGTATCTGCATGCTGATCATGAATAGAATTATATTTTTTTTTAGCGCAGTTGTGTAAAGAGTATCTGACTATATATCTTGAATAGATAGTAGGCTCGAGAGCACTAGCAATAAACTGGTGTAAATGTCGCGTAAAATTCAGATTCGTAATCAACAAAAAATGAGGAAACGGCGAAATTTTCAATCAACGGTTTAAGCTAAGAAACCGATCAATCATGAGGAAGTGCCATAAGAATTTAATATTAAAAGACTTTCAAATAGACGTAAAATTTTCATTTTGCATTTGTTTATCTGTGAAAATTTAAACCGTCGTAGTATTTATCTAAAAGAGGAATTGAACTGAGATATATCTTGTTATTTCGATTGTTGTTGAATCATATGTACATATTTTCCCTTGAACTTTCCCCCTTTGAATTTCAAATTATGACCAATAAAGATACAGTATAAGAATATTATAACATTGAATCATGATATTTTGAAGTATACAGTCTCATAACTGCAGCGTTGTGTGCATACAGATTGAGTAATGCGCGTTAGCGCGTCATGAAAATTTGTATGCAAGCATCGCTGCAGTTATGAGACTATACTTCAAAATGTCATGATTTAATGCTTATATTTACATTTATTATTTTAACTTCATGCCTTGTTTGAAAATGTGATTTATACCTTAAAATTCCTATCTTATACTAAGGGTAAGTTCATATTAATGGAAGAGCCACAGTAACAGCCGCAAGCGTGAACTTTGATTTTCGCTTGTGACTTTGCAGTTAACGGCGTTCAACGTTTGTGACGTCATAATAAAACTCGTCATTTTAACCTTTGAGTAACTTGTGTGCATTACAGTGTTATAACTGCCGTAGCTTTCAATACACTTTACAAGCAAAAAATATGTGAAATGTTAATATACATTTTTTTTAGCAAACCCCCTTTGCAACTGCTGTATGGAAATTTTAAAAGATAGAAACTTTGAGCTATTAGGACATAATGTGTGGATGTGCATTATAATTTACAGGACATTCTGATTTCATTATCTTCTGGAAGTTTTTAAAAACAAGGTTTTTAAGTTAACTGAATATATTACTGATCATAAATAGTTTTTCAGCGCAACTCTTCTAAATTGGATATCACTTTAGTTACTAGAAATTCATCAAACATTGCTATCAAAGACTAAGGTTTTCAACTATAGTTGGTTTACCTTTGCATGTAAAATGCCATCTTCCCAATATAAGGGTTTCTGATCCGCTCTGCTCTACATAAACCCTTGACCGAATAGGCAGAGTTTGACAGGGTTAGAAACCTCGCACGCTGGTTGATGTCATACAAGTTTGCATGATCCAATAAACGTTGTTTCAATAATGATGTAAATTGTGAATTGATCAATGTTAAACCGTTGTCAAATGAATTTGAGACGGAATAGTAAAGTATTTGACTTACTGATATCGGTTTTTAGCTCACCGAGATGAAGTCAGGGGGAGCTTATGCTATACCCTCGGCGTCAGTGTCGGCGTCGGCGTCCGGACCTGGTTAAAGTTTTTGTTGCAGGTCCTGTATCTAAGCTATTACTTGTCCTATCTTCACCAAACTTGCATGGATGATGCATCTGGACCTACTTATGGACTTGAAAGACTTAGATGCTGAATCTGAGTCCTAAATTTCAGATGCTGGAGGAGGTTAAGGTTGTTGGACCAGGTTAAAGTTTTTGTTGCAGGGGCCCTTTGATAGCAATATCTAACTTACTGCAGGTCCGTACTTCACCAAACTTGCATGGATGGTGTGTCTTATGATACTGATGCACCAGACAGGCTTGGGTGCTGAATCTGAGCCATAGGTTACAGATGCTGGAGGAGGTTAATGTTTTTAGAGCTGGTTAAAGTTTTTGTTGCAGGTGCCCTCTGATGATCATATCTTAGTTACTACTTGACGTAACTTCACCAGACTTCCATGGATGGTGCGTTTTATTATACTGATGCACCTGGCGGGCTTGAATGCTGAGTCTGAGCCATAGGTGTCAGATGTTGGATATGGTTAAGTTTTTTGGAACAGGTCACATGTTTAATGGATAATAGTACTATTTCAATCTTGCATAGTTGATTAAACTGTAAATAAATATGAATGAATCACAGAGGAAGCTTCAGATGCAGAGCTTGATCTCCATTATCAAGGCTGCTAAAAAATATATCTTAGTTAATACAGGTCCTAACTTCACCAAACTTGAATGGATGGTGTGTCTTATGATACAAATGCACCTGACAGGCATGGATGTTGAATCTTAGCCATTTTAGGTTGCGGATGCTGGAGGAGGTTAAGGTTTAATTGCTAGTGCCCTCTGATGATAATATCTTAGTTATTACTGGTCTGAACTTCACCAAACTTGCATGGAGATGCGTCTTATGTATACTGATGCACCTGACAGGCTTGAATGCTGAATCTGAGCCATAGGTTTCGGATGCTGGATGAGGTTTAGTTTTTTTGGAACAGGTCACATGTTTTATAGATGATAGCTTGCATAGTTGATTTCACTATATTATAAATGAAACGCAGAGGTTGCTTCAGATGCAGAGCCTGATCTCCATTATCAAGGATGCTAAAGAAATCTCCCACCTCACTCAAACCTGCTCGATAGATAGATGTGTTTGTTGATAAATGATATAACATGATTCCTATGATATAGTATTGTATGGTATGAAACAATATTGTTTAATATGATACAATATAATATCATATGTAATATTATAAAAAGTGATATGATACGATATGATATTGAATCAATTTTTTTATATTTTATGTTATGATATTGTAACATGATATCGTTATGTATAGTATTGTATATTATGATACAATATAATTGTATAATATTATATTGTATTTTTAATTTATTATTTTATCACATGATACTATTACATAAGATATTGCAAAATATAATAGTGTATCCTATGATACAATATTGTATATTCTATAATATTGTATCAAACGATATTGTATAATATGATATTAGTTTCTGTAATATAGAATTATATCACATGAAATTGTATATTAATATGATACTGTAATATTATATAATATCGTATCATACGATATTGTATAATATGATTTTGGTTTATAATATGATATATTATCACATCACATGAAATTGTATTGTATGATATTGTTAAATATATTATTGTATCATATGATACAATATGTATAATATAATGTTGTATTATATATTTTACTTCATCACATAATATTGTATCATTTGATATGATACAATGTTGTATCAAATTTTATTGTATCATATGATACAATATCATATTATGTTTCAAAAATGATACAGTATCATACAATATCATACTAATACAATATAATATCATATGTTTCAATGTTATGATGTAATATGATATTGTAATATAATACTATATTGTTTTATATATTATGATATTGTATTATGTGATCAAATACAATAACGTATAACACAATACAATGTCATACCTTACGTTACAATATCATATCTCAACATTGTTTATTATGGTATTTTATTGTATTATATGATATATGTTGTAAATATGATAGGATGCAATATTTAATTCTATATTATTGTCTTGATTTACATATATGAACATATGATTATCGTACAATTTTTTAACAGATGATATACGATATTGTGTCAAAACAGAATCCATGAATATCCAAGATCATAAAGTATGATTTTCATTTAATATGATAAAGGTGGTCTCATAAAGGTGAAGTCTCATAGGGTGATGTCTCGTCTCGGTGAGCTTTGTAATCTGTGATTACCTATGTTTAGTACGAGTGAATCCATAATTTCTACGAATTTGATTTTGTTCATGGGAGCAGCCATATTGTTATACTGTTTCTGTTTATAAAGCATTCTCTGATTGGTCAGAACAAGAGGTCACAAAGGTTTAAAAATGAGTAGTCTTATTAGATGGCGCAATTATTAACCCGCATATGTGTTGCCTTTTCAGTCAAGGGTTTATGTAGAGCGAAGCGGATCAGAAACCCTTGACTTGGGAAGATGGTAACATGCAAACAATTTATAGTTCGAATGAATTTGAATTTAAATTTTATCCCATTAAAACATAATACATGTCGAAGTTAATTAAAACTAGCTTATATTGTTACACATAATGCAAATGTTAAAATTAATAAATATTAAGAATACATACATATATAATGTAATGCACTACTCTTTAAAAAAGCAATATTTCTTTGGACTACACGTAAAAATATATCAATTTATCTCCCTATCTACAAAATATGAGATTAAGATATTGAATAAGGAAATTCATTAACTAAGAATCTTTAATCATTTGTCAAAATATTAATGATTATAACATGTATATGCAAAACTAATCATTGTATTGTGTAATTGTATTGTGTATTTGAAAAAAAAAATTGCGAAAATCTGCAGAAGCAGAGTTATGAAGTGTACTATTTCAATTAAATTGATGTTGATTTATTATTTTTTAGGTTTTAGACATGCATATGAATTCCTCTTCAAATGCCAATGATATACATCGGGTAAGTCAATTTATATATGGAGGAAATAGTTTGAGCTAATGGCATCTAGCTTTGCCTTTAGGGAATACTCTAAAAATTCAGCTGTCAAAGTTTTATACATTAAGAAATAGAAATATTATTGCTGGTATCCAAGGTTTTATACCCCTGACTTTAGAAACAAATATTATCATTTTGGGATGCTACAGCTGGCATGGATTTGATATTAAGGAGGTATTGGAAACTTCTATATTAGGCCACATAAAATTAATATTTAGATTCTCATTCTGATTTGCAAAAAATATGGGGAGAGTGGGCGAATTTTATTAATTTTTTTTTTAAAACAACTTTTGCACCGTTCAAATTCTAGAAATAACAACTGCTCTATTATTTTAAATTGTTTATGCTAATATGAGTACACAAATAACTTATAATCTTTAATTCCATTTTATTTTAACTTAACAGGGTGTTAATTCACGAAAACATTTGTATCCTTATGATAACAATCATGACTGGACTCAAACAGTGATCCACATGCTTAGGCAGCCATTAAAATGTTTCGAATTTTTAGTATACCAAGCCCAATTTTTTTTCTTGAAATTTTTTTTTTTCACATATTATTATTTTTTTCAAGTAAAATTAAATGCTTCTTGGGCCCAATTTTCAGAGGGGCGGATTGGAATGAGAATCAAAAAATTAATTTTATGTGGCCTTGTGACCTAATTTTAATTTATTTTTTAAAAATAGACAACTAGCGCCAAGCTTGTTGCAAAGCGACAAGTAGGTATTCTGCCGCAGCTGTGTCATAAACGTTACGTAATACAAAGTTGATATGTATAACCTTTCCTTGATACAATGTAAGATATATAAAGGCCTTTACTACATGTATTGGTATATGTTTGTTTTAAGACGATGTGCTTGTGAAATTTAATTGCCCTCTAACTTATTCTGTACATTTGAATTTTTAGCTCACCTGAGCTGAAAGCTCAAGTAAGCTATTCTGATCACATTTTGTCCGTCGTCAGTCTGTCCGTCCATCTGTCTGTCCGTCTGTAAACTTTTTACATTTTGAACTTCTTTTCTAAAACCGCTTGGCCAATTTCAACCAAATTTGGCACAAAGCATCCTTATTGGAAGGCAAATATAAATTGCAGAAATGAAAGACCGATCTTTATTCAAAGCGGAGAAAACATCGAAAATGTAGAAAAAGGGGGGTGCATTTTTAAAAATCTTCTTCTCACGAACTACTGAGTCAAATACAACGTAATTTAGCTGAAATCATCCTTATGGGAAGGAAAATATAAATTGCTAAAAACTAAGTGCTAATTCTGTTTCAAATTTGAGTAATTTACGAAAATAATAATAAGACAGAGAGAATGGGGGTCAATCAGTTTAACTTCAGGCTTGATATTTCATATATCGAAAACCAGTTTAGAGGTAGAAGCAGCCATCTTAAAGTTGAACGGAGATGAATTTAATTTGGTTGTTGTGCAACAGTTTACGTGCGAAGGGAATATTTGAAACATCAAAAATATATTTGTGCGTTTATGTGAAGTACATGTAAATTGAGGTTACCGGTATATATTTCAATGAGTTGACATTTTCATTTGTGACGGTTGGTTTAGCTTGTTTTGATTTTCGTTTAGCATGTTAAGTTTCTTTTAATTTAACTTGAGAGGAACCATCATCTTTATTTTAGAATTAAAAATTTTTACGTGTAGACCGGTTAATCAGATAGCTGATTGCTTACATGTACCAGCGCAAAATCTGATGCACTGACAACATATTACAGAATACTAGAGAGCTCTCTTCATTATGTTGGTACGTGTAATTTGGTACAATCTCTACGTAATGGTTGATTAATGCAACATGTTTTATTAAGATGCTCAGCAATTTCAATCTAAACAGAGATTATTCTCGCTGCTTAAAATATATAAGTATATATATGATGAAAAATAAATTTTTCTCTTGTTTTAATTGTTAACAAATTTCTATTTACTAACCTGGCCTAGGAGTCAAGTTTCGGGTTATAAAGCAAGATACAGAGCTTTGCGCACAATGCAACTGTATGTTTGTACACAAAGCTGAGGTCATGCTTTAGTTCGTTTATATTTAAATGCAGCTATGCTGAATAGGAAATACCAAGTTTAAAAATCTTAAGTTGAATGTAATAAACTCATGTGAACAAAAACGTGACACAAACCAAGCTATGTATCTTGCTTATAATTCTATGATTGACACTGAAATTTTGGTTGATCAATAGAAATGTCTTGCTTAAAGGATGGTATGCTGTAACTACTTTCTGGTGCCCCTTATTCAACGATTAATTGCATAAAATCTACACAAATTTTTGATACTTTTTCGAACAGAGTAAATGAAAATGACGTCTTTTAAACAGTTTCCATAGTCCTGACACATCATTGTTATGAAATTGCTTATAATTCTACGATTATTGCTGAAATTTTGGTTGATTGATAAAAATGTCTTGCTATATAGGATGATATGCTGTAACTACTTTCTGATGCCCCTTCTTCAACAATGAATTGCATAAAATCTACACAAATTTTTGATAGTTTTTCGAACACAAGTAAATGAAAACAACATCTTTTAAACTGTTTCCATAGTCCTGACACACTATTATTTTAGGATAAAAGCATTATCGGTGTTCTTAAAAAAATATTGCAACAGAAAATCATCTTTGTTTGTGGACATTTGTTGTTGTTTTTCAATAAAGTTGAAAATAATTGGTACAATAGAGCGACATGCCTGCCAATACATTAATTTGAATTATAGCTTTTAACATGTGACATTTTTTAGTTAAGTTTATTGATCAGTCAAGTGAGTTTAGATATGAAACGTCATACGAAATGAATTCATGCCTGGTAAACGACAATAATTTATAATGGAGAATGCCAATTAAAAATTTTTCAATGTTTTTAGTTTGAGGAATTGTGTAACACAGCACAAAGAAAACAGAGTACTAATGTAAATAAATTAAGTTTAATAAAGTTATGCAACAAATAATAAAAATAATAATATTTCATATGATTAATAGTTCTGATATAATATCACAGTCCAATTATAGTTCACTGATAATCAATTGTTCTTGGAATCAAAGAAATGATTAAAAGAATTAAAGTCACTGTCCAAATATCGAGGTAAGCCGGGAGTCTTGGCACGTAGGAACCTTCCTCACTGGTGGTGACTCTTCTTGACCAAGTACGGGTATTAAACGTGGCTGAGGAAACAATGGGCGATGTTTCTTCATATCGTAGTGGACAAATGTATAGATGAAAGTACATTCATTATTACTTTGATGTTTATGCCATGGGGTTCCACGTAATCTATGTCCATAAAAGAGATATCAAGCACTTAATGTTTATTTATGATTACCACGCCATGGTCAAGATATTCATATCAAACCCAAAAGAGATATTGTTTATTTATGAACTTGGTTGATCAGCACGCCATGGTCAAGATGTCTCCCTGGCTATCAAATTAATCCAGCACAAAATGTATGTCTGTTCATGATTATCACGGTATGGTCAAAATTATCCTCAGTTGTTATCTGGTGTTTGTAAAAAATCAAAGTACTGAAAGTACTGAAAAGCGCTAACCTAGCTTGGTTCTAAGAAAATTTACTGTGTGCAAGCGTAGGCGTAGGCGGAAATGAGCCTTATTGAAATTTTGGTTTATGTTTAATGAATATCAATTTAAGTATCGAAGGCCAGATTTCTTTAAATATATGTTACTTTCTGAAGACGATGTGAATTAAAGCTGAACACGACTTGTATATGGATACTTGCCTGAAAAAAGATATGTTAAAAATCACAAATTATACCTTTTGAACAGTAATTTATCACAGTTTTTGACATTTTCTTGCAAAGAATCGATTTTTTTTTTCTATATTTTAGCTTCTGAATACGCACTATATTTTTTCATCACTGCGTAGCATCCCGTGCGATTTACGTATGCCCCGCAAACCGATCGTATCTACTCGGCCATTTTCGTCACCCAGATAACTGGTTCCCTATACCTCTTACCAGTTTAAATGATTATATTTCTGCTCATAGAGGGCAGTTATTCCTTGCACTGGAAATAGAAGTCTAACAACAATAAAGCGCTGAGCTATGCTTAGCGCTTTAAAAAGGAAACTGGTTTTAACCGTGAACACCAACTGAAAATTTAGTTATTTACTAGTCTTTGACCCATGCCTGCACGGGTTGAGATATTGCATATGATATCTGACATTCAGGAAATAGATACATCGACACACCGTATTATTGACATTTACATAAGCAAGCTTTAAGCAGCAATAAAGCCTATAATAATGCTATTAATTTTACTACACTCTGCATAGTTAGAATAGTCTGTGTCTCAGGACAGGCCTTCACCACCATTAAAATGCCTCTCATATTCCCGTAATGTAGCTAAAAATTGCAGAATCGCTCCGAAACAATTTTGGAGAAAATTAATGAAGCTGCATTGAAAATGACAGTCAAATTATTCATAACAATTCATTTTGGGGCGGTGAATACCTTTCATCTAAAAATTTAATTCATGTTAATGAAGAATTAAACACTTTTTCACCAATGTTTTTACTCGTTTCAAATTTACACACCATGTTGACATTCCCAACTCTTGAGATTTTTCATATTAAATGCACTGAGAGTTATCTCCTGTATTTTCTTTGATGAACAGAATAGATTGCAAATTTTCAATGAAAATTTACACATATTTGTATTATCGTTTCTGAGTTTATCCATGCAAATGTGATATTGTGGAAACGTAAACTTAGTAATTTAGTGTGAATGTAATGCGCATGCGCAAGATTGTAAAATCCAAAAAATCCAGATGAGTTCCGGAATTTTTAAAGGAATTTTCATTGATTATTAATTAGCGAAGCTTGATTTAGAAAAAATAAAAAAAAATTGGTAATCTTCAAGTACCGTATATACTCGCCTATAAGTCAGATTTTTGGGAGTAGAAAATTGAGTGAAAAGTGGGGGTCTGACTTATAGGTGAGACATAGTAAAAAAATATTCACAAGAGAGAAGTAAGTTATATTTCTTTTTAAATAATAAACAGATAAATGCATTGAACATGTGTTCATAAAAAGAAAATTCAAGCAGTCTGTTTTTCACACCTAAGGTGATAATAGATATAGGGGTCATGTCACCTAAAACAACACAAGCCAACACCCCAGTTTAAGGGGCTAATAACCAACCTAATCAGTCAGTAAGGAAATAAATCGCTATCATCAAATTTTCAAAAGGACTCTTTTTAAATACTTGGTAGTTTTGAAGCTATTACCAACTTGTAATTAGTGTTATAAAAAATAATGGCATTTAAATCAAAAGTTATTTACATCATAGACCCATGATAGAAATAGTCTAGAAGCAATTATGGGGTGAAAAAAGGACATTTTTTTTTTAGAACTCAAAACATGTATGATAAAATGTGGTATTTTATTGAGAGTATCTGTACATCAATTGCCCCGACTTATAAGGGAGTCAACAGCATAATCTTCAAATTAAAGCTGGAAAAAGACAACCGACTTATAGGCGAGTATATATGGTACCCATGATGTTTTAAATATAGAAAACAAAAGATAGTACTCTTCCGATTTCTTGGTATTAAAGCCAAAAATTTTAGTCTATTATTTTAATATAGTAGTATAGATATTGCATATGATCTTATTTTCGGTAAAAATGGTATTCCATAAAGATAAATATGTCAAATGTTAAGTATATGCAAAAATAAGTGTAGAATTCGGATATTCATTTTTATTTAATCTACCGAGGGGCAACATGGCACAGTATCCTTTGAACGCCCATATAAAGCTAGTGTTGCTCAGGTGAGCGATGTGGCCCATTTGGCCTCTTATGTAATATATTTTGATGCAATAGAACATGGCAAAATGTGGAATTATTGACTTAGAGTTTTGTTTTAAATAGTTCTTATACTCTTGATTTTAGGAGATAAAGAGTTGTTCAGTAGTATTGACACGACTTCCCACAAAGAGGAAACTTCCCTTCAAGAGTAAGTTTCAATAGATTACATGAAAATAAAGTGAAACCAGCTGAAATAATGAAACAAGTTGAAATTAATTGTCAATAATTAGATGTATGAAACAAGAGAACAAAATTTCAGAAAATGACAAAAAGCTATTGGAGAATACTTTGATATATACTCTTATGGCAGAGAAAATATTAATTCTAAGAATTATGTAATTAATTTACCTGTAGTGGAATTTTATCCCAAAATAAGTACAGGTAACTCTTGATGGCTCGAACTTTGATTGCTGGAAGTTCTGGATTGTTCAACATGTCTCTGGACCTGATTTTTTTCCTTATATAACTAAACAAATTTAAACTTGATTTCTCGAACTCTTTATCTATCGAAACCTTCAATCCCTTGAAGTCAAACTGCAGCCCCATTATTTATAATCTATTGTTTTTAGCTGACCTGAGCTGAAGGCTCAAGTGAGATATTCTGATCACATTTTGTCTGTCATCCGTCAATCTGTCTGTCTATCTGTTTTTCCGTCTGTAAACTTTTCACATATTCAACATCTTGTTAAGAACCACTGGGCCAATTTCAACCAAACTTGGCACAAAGCATCCTTAGGCTTAGGGGATTTAAAATTGTGAAAATTAAGGACCATGCCCTTTTGCAAAGCGAGTTAATTAGTAATTATTGAAAATTTTGGAGAAATTTTCATAAATCTTCTCACGAACCATAAGACTGGGAAAGCTGAAGCTTGTGTTAAAGCATCCTCAGGTAGTGTAGATTCAAAGTTGTGATAATCATGACCCTCAGGGGTAGGGTGGGGCGACATTGGGGGGTCAACATTGCTTGGAAAGCAATCAGTCAGGAAAGCTGAAAATTGTGTGGATGCATCCTCGGGTAGTGTAGGCTCAAATTTGTGAATATCATGACCCTTGGGGTAGGAAGGGGCTGCAATAAGGGGTTGCATTTTAACATAGGAATATATAAAGTAAATCTTTAAAATCTTCTCAAAAACCATTTGGGAAGGAAAGTTGAAACTTGTGTGAAAGCATCTGTAGCTGGCGTAAATTCGAGGTTGTGAAAATCATGACCCTTGGGGTAGGGTTGGGCCACAATGGGGGGTCAAGTTTTTACAAAAGAATATATACAGACCCTGAAACGTGCTACTACACCTCTAAAACGAACCGTACCGTTCCGTGCAAGAAACGAACCGTACCGTTCACAAAACGAAACGTTCCGTTCACAAAGCATACCGTACCGTTCACAAAACGAACCGTACCGTTCACAAAGCGAACCGTACCGTGCAAAAAGCGTGCAAGATAATTTATGCAAGCCCCGCCTCTAGACGGACAAAAAAGCGTACCGTACCGTGCAATAAGCGTGCAACTTCCATATACGGCTTATTGACCTAATGTCTTTAGATGAGTACGGACGGAGATTATCGCTGACCAGATAAGTTCAATATTTAGCTAGTTTTTTTTTATACGGGATAAGATAACACATACAAAGATTTAAAGCTGTTATTCTTATTAAAACAGTTACAAAAATATTTCCTTTCTTAGACCGTAATCATTTCTTTGTTTTTCGACAAAACTTGCATCGCTGATTTCTTAAACATTGTAAACTATTAACGTTCACACAATTATATTTATTAAATAATTTTATTAAATGCAAGCATTGAACGGGAAAAAGTACACGCATTCCATAAAATAACTTTCAACTTTATTTCCCGCATAGCTGGTAATGGCGTCGTGATTTCACGTGAACAAAAATCACTCGCGCGAAACACGAGTACAGAAGCTGATCTTTGGTTCTATACACAACAGGTGTTATTGTCTTTCTTTGTTTTTAGCAGTTATTGTACTTTACAACTAACTCTGTATATTTGGACGCTTAAACAGGTGTACACGAGATGCCGGTATTCACACCTTTCCACGGACACCTGTTAGGTAACTCATCACAATCTGTCGTGTGTATAGTCTAAATATATCTTACTTATACTTTGTTAGTTTCTTGGCTTTTCTTAATCTCTAGAGAACACAAACAAATACACGTAAGACTATCGGCGCGTGGATCCGTAGAACAATTCAGCGACTCTGTACATGCGGGATTTTCACATATTAACTTGCGATAAAATATCATTTACCGGGTACATTAATGTATCATCAAATGATTAATTACATCATAAATAGTTGAATGAGATAACAAGTACATGTAAGCACAAACTCAGCTCTTTTTAAATTTATTTTCAATCTAATATCTTTGATGTGAAATAGCGTCGAAATTTTAACCGTCGAGATCAATCTATATGTACATCGTCCACTGTACAAACTTTTAGTCATTGTGTTGAAATCGTTGTGAAAACCATGAGTCTAAAATAAATGAATTAAATTCATACAAATAAAAATCTAATAATTCAAAATTGTTTGCACACAATCACAAACGCCCTCAAATTGAGAGAGAGAGAGAGAGAGAGAGAGAGAGAGAGAGAGAGAGAGAGAGAGAGAGAGAGAGAGAGAGAACTTGTGTGTTGATTATAATATTTAAATTTAAGTTTTATTACTGAACTTTATTATTTCGCTTTAAGTTTCTATAGTTGGTCATTTGAGCGAGATTTTATCTCAGGACTCCAGGTGCTTCGCCTGTAAATCAGTTTAAGTATAACAGTACAGATCACGCCATGCGCCGTGTGCTACTTGGCTCCTCCTATAGGGCTAGAAGAAAATTATCGAATGAAACATTTTTGTTTTATGTTTTCTTAAATCCCTATTGAAAAGAGTGTTCCTATTTTAAATTATTCAACAACAATTTCTTTCCGATTTCATGATTATAATTCAGGTACTGGCGATCAGAGTCGTTTTCCCTCGCTGTCGTATTATTTTGTTACTTGATAAATTTTTATATATTTATCACTTTTAACATTCATTTGTTGATTACCGGGTATTTGTTCGTGTCCTATTTACAACAAGTTTGTGTGTAAAAAGGTAAATAAAATATAAACAGGTTAGTCAGCATTTGTAAAACGTCAGCTAAATCGCATGCATACAGTGAAGAGCGGACACTTGTTCAACAGAATGATAAATATCGCCATAAGATATATAAAAGTTATTGACTTGTTGTGTATATCCAGTTGTGTACATATCGTAAGAATATGTTACATGTACATGTATAGTTTAACGGAAAAACAAAAACTTATTGTCATATTTTGACTATACACGCGATCTTAGTTGAGATAAGAGAAGCGATGACGGGTAACATGTAGGTATCATCTGTGTATACGAACAATTGCAGAAAATCATAGAATCAATATTTAAATGAATAAAATTCGTGTCAAAAAACTATATAACAGTTTAATTCAAGATTTCTTATCTGAAATTCATTGTTTATCTGATCATTAATTTTACATCGTCTATTCACTAAGGCAATCGGCGATCGGCAGTAGTATTACAGTAATACGCAATAAAGAATGATCATACGAATTATGAATAATAACAACTAGCCGAGAATCAAGACAACGATAAAGGAAACTAAAGAAATATCGGAATAAAGTCGGGGCAATTTTTTGTAGAAATTTTTAATGGATTAGAAATATTTAATGACTTCAACTCAAGTACATGTATAGAAATAAAAACTTAAGATGATGTGTAAAATTATCGACAGCACACTAAATGAACAAAAATATATCGGATTAAGTCAAACAGTTCTTTTAATCTGTCTTAATGATTACATTTATCTAAATGAAATACTAATAATAACAGATTGATCAAAATTAAAATTACCCCCGCTTCCCGGTTGTCACTGAGTACACGTTTCGCACAACGTATCAAAAACGGGGGAACGGATGGAAGTCCTGATTTTAAATAGATCGATTGAAATACTTTTGTAATATATCATATAAATAAAGAAAAATTCTTGTCATAATTACCACCATGCTGAAGTAGATCGGGCAAAAACTAAACAAAATTATATCGAGAAAAATCAAAGCGTGCAGGCCACGCCTACCTCATTAATAAAGCGCGCAAACCGTTCACAAAGCGTGCAGCTTTTTTTAGCAAAGCGTACCGTGCAAGAAGTGAACCGTTCCATTCACAAAGCGTACCGTACCGTTCACAAAGCGAACCGTACCGTTCACAAAACGAACCGTACCGTTCACAAAGCGAACCGTACCGTTAAAAAAGCGTAACGAACCGAACCGTGCAACTGGTGTAGTAGCACGTTTCAGGGTCTGTAGAGTAAATTCTTTAAAAATCTTCTTCTCAGAAACCAATTAGCAAGGAAAGCTGAAACTTATGTGGAAGCTTTCTCATGTAGTGTTGATTTAATTTTGTGAAAATCATGACCCCCAGGGGTAGGGTGGGGCCACAATGGGGTGTCATACTTTTACATAGAAATATATTGTGTAAATCTTTTAAAATTTTCTTCTCAAAAACCATTTGGCCAGAAAAGCTGAAACTTGTGTGGAAGCATCTTCAGAGGGTGTATATTCAAGTTTGTACACATCAGTGTCCCCATGGATAAGGTGGGGCCACAATGGGGGGTCAAAGTTTCACATTCTAATATACAAAGTAAATTTTTTAAAATATTTTTCTCAGAAACTAATCAGCCAGGATAGCTGAAACTTGGGTGAAAGCATCCTTAGGTAGTGTAGATACAAATTTGTGAAAATCATGACTCCGGGGAGGGTGGCGTCACAATGAGGGGGGGGGGGGGTCAAACTTTTACATTGGAATATAGTGTAAATCTTTTAAAATCTTTATCTCAGAAACTATTCAGACAGGAAAGCTGAAACTTGTGTAAAAGCATTCTCAGATAGGGTAGATTCAAGTTTGTTCAAATCATGGTCCCTGGGGAGGGGGGTGTGCAAAAATTTACAAAGGAATATAAATAAGAACAATTTAAAATATCTTTTTCTAAAAACCATTTGCCCAGAAAAGCTGTAAATTTACTGAAAGCAACCTCAGATAATGTAGATTTAGATTCTTTCAAATCAAAATCTTGAGGAGTAGAGAGGGGCCACATTAGGATTACAAAGGAGAATATTTTAATTATTCACGAAAAATGAAATGTTATGATGTATGGACTCACCTATATGCAAGCATTTTGACTTATTGCCGATTCTTTCAAATTGTTTAGACTTTGGTCCCTGGACGAGTCTAGGGCCCCACAAGGGGTTCAGAGTTTGATGTAGGTTTTTATCCTTTATATAAACAATTGTTTAGGATCTTTTTGAGAACTTCAATGCTGGTGATATGACTATAAAATAATCCTTTTAGAAAAGGGACTTAATTATAAACATAAGAATATCCAGGATTTAAAAAAATGGACCTTTACTTATACAGGATCTACATGTATTATTGTACATTTTTTGTAGTATATACATGTACAGCCTGTATAAGTAAGAGTTCTTTTTTTTTTATCCTGGATATTCTTATGCCAAGATAGTTTGAATTATGACTCTGTTAAGCTGATTTTATCATACCTATTGTTGCTCAGTTGAGCGATGTGGCCCATGGGCCTCTTGTAATACCAGAACCATGTTTTGTTGATAAAATTATGCCATTTTGTTAATAATTATGATGTGCCCACTGTATGTATATTAGCATCTTTGTCATCATAGCAATGTGGTCAACTCATAATATGATGCATAAAATAAAATGATATTTTGCATATGACTTTACTCAACATTTGTTTCTATTTCGTTTTAAATATCCAGATCTGAATATTTAAGTGAAAAGCAATGTTGTTCAAGCACATGCGTAAGGTTAGCAATAAAATAAATGTCTTAATATCATAACATCCTGTAAGACTAAATTAAAAACCCATTGGTCAATTGGAAAATTTCAAACTCTTGAAAAAAATGTTCCTTGGGTGCCATGGACTTGGAGCCATCGAGAGTCACCTGTATACTATATTTATTATTATGTTATTGTAAATGTTTAACATCTGATTTGTATAAAACTTAAGGATAGATGCAATGTTCCTTATAGTTTTATATAATTTTCCTTGATAAATTATTTCTTCTTTATTAACATTAAAAATAGTTGTTAAAGCCCAAAAACTCAAGGTGCGAGCGCATTACCAGGCTATTTTTGGAGTTAGAATATTTTGAATTTTTCTTTTAATTGCATACAAAATGCAATAAAATGCTTTAAAAAAAAACAAAAACATATCTTTGATTGAAACCATATATCCAAATAGAAAAAAAGTCATGTAACATGAAAATATTAATTTGGCATAATGCAGTGGAAATCTTTGCACTGCGGAGATAGAAAGAATGAGAAAATAATGGAAGACAGGTCGCGTCTGACCTTCAAATTGCTTTCAAAGAATTAACAATAAAAGAAACTTTTTTTCCTTTATTTATTTAAGCCCTGTTCTTAAACTTTACAGATCAAAATGCTAAATTAAAGGTATGCTGTGTATATTCCATTAGACTCTACATTTTTGCTCTTTTGTTTTTTCTTTGAGAATATTATAAGTATTATAAGTTTTGAATTTCTTTATGTTTGAAGCAGAGGCAGTTGAACAGTCCATTGCTTGTAACTTGTTTTCTTGGCATGCATGAAGGTTATATGTGATTTTTTTCAGGAGATATTTTAAATCTTATGCATGTATTGATTAATTTGAAGTCCTATATATAATTAGTCTCCTACAGCTGCATTAGAACTTGCACTGGCATCTTCATTTTTGGGGTAGGATTGCCAAGAACGCATTTGATAGCGCATATCTTGACCATGCACAAAGTCTGTGCCATGGCTCTGCTCTCTGATAAACATACAGTAAAGAAAAAATTGTGGTTACTGTGGCGGCACAGTTTAGTCTCCAGCAGCACCACTAAAGCTTCAACTGCAAGCCCTAATAAGGCACATAATGGCAGTATCAATGCAGTGATAAGTCGAGTGTGTTTGCATGACTACCTCTCAAGAGTCCTTTGGGATGTCCCTCCTCAGAGTTCTGTCAATCTCCAACTTGGGGCGACATGGCCTTAATGAATTATGTAAATTTGTTATCTTTTTCCAAAGAATTTCGATTTTACACATTCCATAGTATACCTTACTAATTTATTGAATTCCAAGTACCGTATTTTTCAGGGCATATGCCGATGTGGGGCATAGGCCGAATTGCTCATTTTCAGACAAAATTCAGGAAAAATCCATAGACTAGCCGAATTGGGGGAGAGGCCGATTTTCAATCGATGATTACTGTGGTGAAAGTATGATCGCTGCATGATGAAGGAATTTAAGTTGTCGTATTAAGTATATACTTTCAGAATATCGATGTAGAAAGTCAAAAGAGTAATTAAAGTTATTAAATTTGCTTAACATATATATTTTAAACATTTAAAAAAAATATAATTGTGTTTTGTGGTTGTTTGGTCTCTTCCGTATTCGTCGGTATATATCGTTAGGTATCGTAATTTTACATAATGTAAATTTAATTGCAACACCAACCTCCGTGGTACTGTCTGATAGAACTAAGTATGAAATTTTACCAAACCTTTTATATTTTATTAAAACCTTACTGCTCAATTTCATTTAATCAAGTAATACTTTGAAAGCTACTTGTAGATCGGGGTATGGCGTCCATTAGCTCAACGCGTGGTTTCATATTCAAATAGAGTTATCCCCCGTAATCGCATGAATGAGAAAACGAAATACCACACATAAAATATTTAATTTGTGTTTTTTTTCATTAATAAATTAAAAAGTGACTTGCCGTTATGCAAAGAAGTTGTAATGTTAAAAACACAATTAATGCGGTGAGGTGTAAGGGTGTACACTACGTGCCCCCAGGCTGTGTAAATAGTCACGGGTTTCACACCTTTGTATATACACACGACACCAGAATACCGTTATTTCATCCAACAGAAAATTAACTGTAAAAACACAAAGCATTGATATATTCTGCACCCAAGACCAGTGATTCCCACGAACGCAGACAAGAAGAAATTTACAAAAGTTCCGTCATATTTCATTCTACGCGGTTCCGTTTTTTTTTTACTACGCATTAATAGTTTCCAGGGTTCATACGTGAACGTGGGGGAAAAAATTCTTTTGATTGGGGTTGTAAAGAAATACCTCGTACAGTACTGTACATTTTATTACTCGCAATGTCATTACAAAAATTATCAACGGGACAACTATCAGAGACGTATATATTAACGGGCTCTGTTATATCTATGTATCTGCAACTATCGAACAATAGTTCAAACGGACGAAAAAAAAACAACAACCCTGATGATAAACTGCTAAAAACAGTGGATTTTAAATTTGACTGTTTAATTTTTTCAACTTTGAGCCTATGATTAGCCGATCCCGGGGGATAAGCCGATGCTCGCGCATTGGAGAAAAAAAATACCGGCCTATGCCCCGAAAAATACGGTATTCTAAATTTTAGAGCGTGTAAATAAATTTAGATTGTAATGAATGTTTATACAATGTAACAGAGAGGAATGCATTTTTTTCTTGGCGGGGGGTATCAATTGTGAGCTCGCTCATAGTACCTCTAGTTAAAACTGTAACTCATGATTGCATCAGATCATTAGTTAGATTCAGTTGTTTCGTTGCTCAATGCAGTACAGTATCTGTGGAAGTGTGTACCTACTTGCAAGATTTAGGATAATATTGGAATTTTTTGCAGTTTAAAAAAAAATCTTCTTCTAATTAAAAGAATTATTTGGCAAGGAAAGCTGAAACTTATGTGGAAGTATCTTTAGGTAGTGTAGATTCAAGTTTGTTCAAGTCTAGACCCCTGGCAAACAACCCTGGTGACCATCATAAATTAAATGACTTTGTATACTGTGGAATCATCATTTTTCAAGAGAGGGGGGGGGCATTTAGTGGATTTTGTTGGTGACCTTAACCCATGAATTTACATCCTAACAAATGTGTTTTCATATATTAATATATCCTTATTGTTTATCCACAACAAAGAGTTGAACACAAAAATTACATCCCAACAAACAAGTAAGATTTAGGTTATCCTCGAAAAAATTGGGGCCCACAAATTGAAATGATTCCACATACAGCATATTAAATGATATGCCTTTTGAACAGAGCTGACATCATATGTTTAGGTGTCTGATTGTTGTATCCGTTTAGATGATTGTTGTATCTATATTTAATTACTTTTCCTTTAGTGGAGTCATCAGTTGAGGTGGATTTGAAAAATGCTGTTACAGTAGTCTCTAAACCAGTGCAAAAATTTACAGGTAACTTTGAACTTTAATAATTAAAAGATGATAACTTGAAATAATTTCTGTAGACGAACTTGCAAGAAAATATCCTGAGAATATTATGTGCCTATATATAGTCGTTGCAAACCTTTTTTGTAACAAACTAGTATTTGATCGTCTTTTGTCTTTTGTTTATCATTAATAATATAGGTTTAGTCATAAAAATTAGTCAGTATGAATCAATTTTAGCCTGCTGATTGCGAAACAAAGTCATCAGGAAAGATCTGTTTTACAGTTCATTTTTATTTAAATTCAGAAAACGGCTTTAAATTACCAGGAAATACCTTAATGAACTTTGATTTTACTGAAAATACAGTAGAATTTTCTAATTGCTAATTAGCAAATTAAATGCAAGCAGAAAGCCAAAATTTTATTGAAATTTATTTCCTTTTTTGCATTTATCAAAATATATAATATTACTTGATTTTTTCTATTACTCTTTTACAGGATATACCTGTCATGTATGTGAAATTCTTTTTCGCCATGAATCATCTTTACAAAGGCATAACTTGTCATGTCATACAGGTAAATGCTATTATTACAATTATCATGATGGTATTAAACTTAACAACAAAACATAGTGATAGACCTAAATGTATTAGGGTCTTTTGTTTCTAAAAGAAGACCCTCTTGTTATTCTATTGTTTCTTCTTAGAGTCTTCTTGATACTTGATAGTAGAAAAAGTTAAGCTGATGACGTCACTTCCAGTTCAAGATTTTGATAATTTTATCCATATATCTTCTCCAAAACTAATTGTGATAGAAAATTGAAACTTTCAGTGGTAGTAGATAAATGTCTGTAGATATCCTATTTATTTGATATTTTGATAGATGCACAAGGTGCAGAAGCTCGCCTGCGCTTAAAAGTTGACACCTAATTTTTTCATAAAATTTCCCACATTTTCTGCACTAACTTTTAATGTGTTGAGTCTTTTTATAATAACTCTTTACAGAGCAATAATTTGTTATTAATGATAGAGGCAAACGTGTTCATTGAAAGGCTGTGTATCCATACAGTACAATACTTAAATCATTATGTTCGTTATTAGGGGTTTCAAGGGGCCAGAGGTCTAAAACTTTTATCAATAATATCTAAAAAAGGAGAAATATTTTTAAAAGCTGGCAGAGGAAAAGTTGCTCAGAATACTGTTCTTAACAAAATGCTACCTAAAAGATTTTTACTGGTGGCCTCGGTAAGGAGTTTAAGGGTACGCCCCTAGATATCTGTAGAACGATCAACAATTCTTCAAGACTTGTTGAACAAAATATGTTTGTATTTTCTAGACCTTTTATTTGATATCAAGAAAAAGGGGCTGACCCTTTCAAGTTAGGGCTAAGAGGTTTTACTGAGTGATAATTTGTTATTAATCATAGAAGCAAGAAAGAGCTTATTAAGCTGAATTTAAAACTGAAATTCGTTATAAAATCAGACTATGCATTACAGAGATACTGGGGTTAAAGCATTACAGAGATACTGGGGTTAAAACATTAATTTTACCGAAAATTTTTTATTATGTGTACTTTGCTAAGAAAATAATTTAAAGTTCAAAGTTAATTTAAATCATACAAGAAATAATTCGATATTTGTTAAGTCGTTCTTGAACAAATTTGGATTTTTGTTTGGTAAGAGGTTATTGAAATTGTGAAGATTTTAGTAAATTGACTAAATTAAAACTTAGAATCATTTGGATTTTGTTAAGTCGTACTAAGAAGCATTTGACTTTTTTTATCTTTTTGTTTCAAATACACTTGTTATTTATTTTAGAAATCTGCTTTTTACAGGAACTTCAATTCCGCCATCTCACTGGTTTGTATCAAATCGTGGGAATATAAAATCGTAAACATGGAAATTTTCCCCCTTATTTCTTGCAGTTTTCAACTCTCAGAGAATAATGGCGAGATTTTAAAATCCGGGAAGGATGCTTCTTGCTATTTTACGCGGATATGAATTTCACACAATTAATTAGGAATTTACAGTGCTTTCGGCATTAACGTTGCTTTGCAAAGAGGTTTGCTCTAGTTAACTTTTATTTTTTTATTGTCAGGTGCCAGATGTTTTTGGTTTCAGTTGTGTTTGGTTTGAGATGTGTAAATTGTGAGATATGTCAAGTACGAGATGTGTCAGGTGTGAGATATGGCAGGTGTATTATGTGTCAGGTGTAAAATATGTCAGGTGTGAGATGTCAACTTCCCTTCTAATGCAGATATATACCTGGTACCTTTTCGAGACCTAATTATCTGCATATGGGGTTTTAAATTACAGTTAAGTGATATATAGCACTTATAAAGTTCCCCATTTCTTTTCTTTTTTCAGTCAATGAGGAAAGGACTGCACAAGTTTGTTCTTCTGATAATTGTTTTGAGGAACCAATAATAGAGACAGTAAGTAGCAACTACCTGAAATTAACAAAGTAAACATAATTTTAAACAACCTAGATGTGAACTGACATTGTTATAGCTGCAGACACAAACTTCAGTCCCCCCCCCCCCCCCTCCCCCTTTCTTAAAAAAAGTGAAGCTTAATTAGATTGATAAAACTATTACAGTGTGATGATGCAGTCAGATTATTATACCTCATTATAATAATTCTATGTAACACCTCATCTGATTGGTTCTAGACAGTCACATGCACGGTCAGTAAAACTTCTTATTTCCATGTCATGTTCTTCCCCTTCGGCAGCCTCGTGCTCTTTTTTGCAGGAGTTAGCACTTGCTAAATGAAAACTCCTGAGAGCAATTTAATGATGTCACAATAGGTGGCAGGGGACAGTTTTTTTGATACAATTCACTGTAGCCAGGGGATGTGTGTCTACGGAACTCTGTAACTAGAATGTTCTCAGTTCCCATTCAGCACAAATACCTTTAATTCACTCTTTCTGAAGAAAATTACTAGTCAAAACCTGTAAAATTCTCTACATACTGGTTTTTATGAGATTTTGACCCTTTCTAGACCTCCCCCAGCTAATTCCCTGCAAAGGGTTGACCTTCCGTACCGCGTGCATGTTGCACCATCACTTGTCAGAAACTTACCGGTGTATAGTTTACAATGTCCCATCCACCTACTTTTCATGTTATTTTGTCTCCTGTCTGTAACTTGCATTTTCACTGTGTAAAGTCACTACAAGAGTCATAGCCGCAGGTTTCGCATTTTACTTCTGATTCTCATGTACCTAACATATGGGGCCTACATATTGGATATCAATTTCAACAAGAGACACCCCTCTAGCTAATAATAATCATTAAAAATCATTTCATGAATTCAAGCAACACTTATAAGCCTTCAAGTACAGCAACTCTCAATTTTACAAAAATATTGACGGTTACTTTATCCGAAACTGTCCCTTGCTACCTTTAACTTACACTAACATTCTCGGAAAAGTCATCATGTCTCAAAATTAAACAGCTTATGTTATTCTGAGAAAAAGTACACCACATATTGCCGATTCCATTGAGGTTTAAGAAATTTAAGTGAACCCACCATTTCCACTTTCCTCTATTTAACACAGATTCATAGGGCTCTCCATAAATAAAGCATCTTTACCTAATCTTTTAGAGGTCAACTGTTGTTCAACCTCCTTAAAAAAGAAACCTTATTCAAAACTACATACATCTACTTGATATTATCATGATAAAAGCATCACATCACTTAGAAATACCATTACATGTATACCCTCTCCCTATCTTTTGATTTTCACAAGAAGCATTAGTTTGAACACTTTAACCTAATTTTATAAAACTTGTGGCAATTTCCTTGAGTCATTTCTCGCATATACTTGAAAACAACCATCACTGATATTTAAAATTGATCTTTTTTGGTAAATGGATGATTTGTAGCATTTTTATTCACAAAAAGACATGCCGCCATACATGTGATTTCTTGTTTTCATGAAAAAGTAAGCCTATTATCATATTTAGTGGATATCTTATATATTCTGGTTTCTAGCCTCCTTTTCACTTTGCTAAATTTGTAAGATCTACAAGTGTGATGTCTGCCTTTTATTAAAATGAAATTCAACCACACCCAGGTACCTGGGGACGGATGAGAATTCCATGAAAAATGTTCAAATTTTACATGTTTTTCTACATTTTTGATGCATATATACAATCAAATGGTAAAAATATATTGTTTTTTATGATCCTTTCAAGAAGAATTATCATAGCAGATGTTATTTCAAGGTCAAATGTACATTTACATATCCTACATGTAATGGTAATGGAGTCAATTGGAAAGAGGGGGTGGCTTTTTCAATTCTGTAAATACATCTAAAATATCATTTTTGGATAGGAAGGAGCAAAAACTTGATTTTTTGACATATTGTATACTTTGATAACTGCATTTGTCTACATGTAAAGTTCATTTGAAATAAAAATATGCTGTTTTAAAAACTTGGGTCATATAAGTCAGGTGGCTTAATGTTATTTCATAAAATCAGACAGCAAAATGGCTGCAAATTCATAAATTTAATGATTCAATTGATCAAAACTGTTTTAAAGTATTTATTCTTATCTCAGTAATCAACTTAAGCTTATTTATTGTCATCAGGATAGGAAATACCTACTCTCTAAGCCAATTTACTCTAGTGGTGGTCATTCTACACATTTAAGAGGGAGTTACTCCCCTTGAATATTTTTGCTAATAAATCATGTAATGACATCTATAGCCAAAAAATCATCCATTTTCAGAAAATACATTAATTACTTATGGTACAAAATCCACTCAAAATTACACTGAAATGAGAAATCTGAAAATACCATGTAGTTTTAAAGGTGGCACGGGACAGTTTTTTTTATACAAAAATATTGACGGTTACTTTATCCGAAACTGTCCCTTGCTACCATGATAGCATATATTGTGGAACTGTTCAAACAAAAGAAAAGAGATTCAAATTGCTGTAATTATTTTTTTTAGTAAAATTATAATTTATTGCATGAACATTTGGGAGATAAGAGGAACGTTACTCATTTTAAATGTCTGTGTAATGCATTTAAATGTCAATGATTCAGGAAAATTCCATGAACTTTGACTTGTAAAGGCTTATATTGTAAAGGAGATTTTACGCGGATATTAATTCCTCGTGTTTAATTAGGAATCTACAGTTACCGGTACTATAGTTCTTATAACTGTTGCTTTTATAACAAAAGCATTCCCTTGAGACATGATATATTGAACATAAACACTTAAAATATCATACACACTAAAACACTAACATACACAGTAGCAATGCTAATCATGCTATATCCCCTTCCCATTGAACAGCACAAGGGGATTATGAATTTTAATATTAGGGCAACTAAAAATGTTGTAAGCATCAGAATTTTTTAACTGTACTGTTTTAATTATAACACATATATAATTTTTGTAGAATGAACTGGATGTAGAGAACCTTTGTGCATTGGCCATAATGGGTCATTTCCATCAATCTTCTGACCAGTACTTTAGACATGCAGCTGCTGGCTCTCAATGTACAAGCAATAGTCTAATGGCTATAGTTGCTTCTCATGTGAAATCAGTTGACAACTGGAACTCTGGATTTATTGATGAAGTTCTTCTTGAAGGTGATAAACTTCACCTTAGTGTTCTCAAGAAGAAAAACTGGCCATTTGGTAGAAAAGAATCAAGGATAGACATTGATGAAATCCCTGAAAAAATAAGTTGTCAAATTGATGGATGTAAAATAGAGGCTAGTGTTGGAGTTTTGCAAGAAGCAACCTTTGCTCTCTCTACAGAAATTGATAGCACTGTTAGAACAGCTCTGGAAAGAATGCCAAATCGAAGTTTCATTCTTAGAATGTTTGGATCATGCACAGCAATCATCAAGAGGGAAAATCAACAATATTGCATATTTGATCCTCATTCTAGAAACCCTTTTGGTTTCATTGATCCCAATGGCTTTGCTGGTCTGTTTTATTTTGACACTCTGTTAGATATGATAAGATATCTTAAGAGTAATGTTGGAGAAAGAGCAGAGCAGATAGACTTATTTCCTGTTTTTGTCAACTTGTTGAATTCAGATGCATTTGAATTTGAACCAAGTCCATCAAAACCTGAACATGGAAATGCCCGTGAGTTACCCATGCAGGAAAATTTTCAGGATTTATTGACAAACACAAGTAAGTGTCTATTTCTTATGAAAGAACTGTCGAGTAAGAAAAGCATGTGTAATTACGTCTCCCAATTAAAGTTTGGAGACTTACATGTATTTTTTTGTACGGATTCTTCTTCATTTTCTTCTTCTTTCTCGTTCTGAACATAATTGTATAGAATCTAGGATATGATAGACCTGCATAGTTGTGCGCCCTGTTTTAAATTTTTTTATTTGGGTCGGTCAACCATATTTTTGGGGGGGTCAAATGGGAGTGGGGTCTAACATTGAATCCTATGGAAAAATTTGAACATCATATTTTAAATAGTTATAACTCAAAAATCATTAAAGATATTGACATGGCATCTTCAGATGCATATATTGAGTGTTATGGGCAATATGTAATGGTACATTAGATAAAGTCCCTGGGGTCATCCCCAACCCCCAGGTTTGGGAAATTATTTAATATGTCAAAAACTGTTGACATCCTCACCCCTAAACCATATATATTTTTGTTCATTGTGTAATGGGACATCATATGGTATATAGGTTATGACCATAGGGGGGTGGTTCTGTCCCTCCTGAAACAGGAAGTGCCATAATATCTCAAAATCCATTTAGAACCCCACCCCAAACTATATACGTTCTTTGTGTTAAGAAGCATCAAATGGTATGTAGGTCATGGGCCCCTGGAATGATCAAGATTTTAAAACAGTATTAAGATTTTAAATCAACAAAGGCCGAAACATGAATGCCATTTAATAAACATAAAGTATCTTATTGATGAAACATCAAGACCAACATTTTTAGCTCACCTGAGCTGAAAGCTCAAGTAAGCTATTCTAATAACATTTTGTCTATCGTCCATCTGTCTGTGTGTAAACTTTTCACATTTTTAACATCGTCTCGAGAACCACTGGGCCAATTTCAACCAAACCTAGCACAAAGCATCCTTAAGCTAAAGGAATTCAAAGTTGTGAATATTAAGGACCACGCCTTTTTACAAGGGAAGATACAGACCCTGAAACTTGCTACTACACCAGTTGCACGGTTCGGTTTGTTACGCTTCTTGCACGGTACGCTTTGCTAAAAATAGCTGCACGCATTGTGAACTGTTTGCGCGCTTTATTTATGAGGTAAGCGTGGCCTGAACGCTTTGGTTTTTCTTGATATATTTGCGTTTAGTTTTTGTCCGATATACTTCAGCAAAGTGGTAATCATGACAAGAATTTTTCTTTATTTATATGATATATTACAAAAGTATTTCAATCGATCTATTTAAAATCAGGACTTCCATCCGTTCCCCCGTTTTTGATACGTTGCGTGAAACGTGTACTCAGTGACAACCGGGAAGCGGGGGTAATTTTAATTTTGATTAGTCTGTGATTATTAGTATTTAATTTTAGATAAATGTAATTATTATGATAGATAATAACAAAAATAATACGAGGGAAAAAGACTCTGATTGCAAGTACATGAGTTATATAATCATGAAGTCGGAAGTAAATTATTGTTGAATAATTTCAAATAGGAACACTTATTAAACATAACTCATGTACTTGCGATCAGAGTCTCTCTCTCTCTCATAGAGTGTATGTAATTTTGTGCAAACCATTTGGAATTATTAGATTTTTATTTGTATGAAATTCAATTACTTTAGACTCATGGTTTTCACAACGATTTCAACACAATGACTAAAAGTTTGTACAGTAGACGATGTATTCACATTGATCTCGATGGTTAAAATTTTGACGTTTTTTCACATCACACATATTAGATCAAAAGAGCTGTGTTTGTGCTTATATGAACTTGCAAAATGTTATTATCTCATTCAACTATTTACAATATAATTAATCAGTTTTTTGGTACATTAATGTACCCGGTAAATGATATTTTTATCGCAAGTTAATATGTGTGAAAATCCCTCATGTATAGAGTCGCTGAATTGTCCTATGGATCCACGCGCCGATAGTCTTACGTGTAGTTGTTTGTGTACATATCTACAATCAGTTCTTTTGTTTTTTTAACTCACCGAGACGAAGTCAGTGGGAGCTTATGCTGTACCGTCGGCGTCGGCGTCCGGACCTGGTTAAAGTTTTTGGTGCAGGTCCTGTATCTAAGCTATTACTTGTCCTATCTTCACCAAACTTGCATGGATGATGCATCTGGACCTACTTAATATGGACTTGAAAGACTTGGATGCTGAATCTGAGTCCTAAATTTCAGATGCTGGAGGAGGTTAAGGTTGTTGGACCAGGTTAAAGTTTTTGTTGCAGGTGCCCTTTGATAGCAATATCTAAGTTACTGCAGGTCCTTACTTCACCAAACTTGCATGGATGGTGTGTCTTATGATACTAATGCACCAGACAGACTTGAGTGCTGAATCTGAGCTATAGGTTTCGGATGCTGGAGGAGGTTAAGGTTTTTGGAGCAGGTTAAAGTTTTTGTTGCATGTGCCCTTTGATGGCAATATCAAAGTTACTGCAGGTCTGTACTTCTCCAAACTTGCATGGATGGTGTGTCTTATGATACTGATGCACCAGACAGACTTGAGTGCTGAATCTGAGCTGTAGGTTTCGGATGCTGGAGGAGGTTAAGGTTTTTGGACCAGGTTAAAGTTTCTGTTGCAAATGCCCTTTGATAGCAATATCTAAGTTACTGCTGGTCCGTACTTCTCCAAACTTGCATTGATGGTGTGTCTTATGATACTGATGCACCAGGCAGGCTTGGATGCTGAATCTGAGCTATAGGTTACAGATGCTGGAGGAGGTTAAGGTTTTTGGAGCAGGTTAAAGTTTTTGTTGCATGTGCCCTTTGATGGCAATATCAAAGTTACTGCAGGTCTGTACTTCTCCAAACTTGCATGGATGGTGTGTCTTATGATACTGATGCACCAGACAGACTTGAGTGCTGAATCTGAGCTGTAGGTTTCGGATGCTGGAGGAGGTTAAGGTTTTTGGACCAGGTTAAAGTTTCTGTTGCAAATGCCCTTTGATAGCAATATCTAAGTTACTGCTGGTCCGTACTTCTCCAAACTTGCATTGATGGTGTGTCTTATGATACTGATGCACCAGGCAGGCTTGGATGCTGAATCTGAGCTATAGGTTACAGATGCTGAAGGAGGTTAATGTTTTTAGAGCTGGTTAAAGTTTTTGTTGCAGGTGCCCTCTGATGATTATATCTTAGTTACTACTTGTCCTAAATTCACCAGAGCGTCTTATGATACTGATGCACCAGGCAGGCTTGAATGCTGAATCTGAGCCATAGGTTTCGGATGCTGGAGGAGGTTAGGGTTTTTAGAGCTGGTTAAAGTTTTTGAAACAGGTGCCCTCTGATGATTATATCTTAGTTATTACTTGTCCTAACTACACCAGACTTCCATGGATGGTGCGTCTTATGATACTGATGCACCTGACAGGCTTGAATGCTGAGTTTGAGCTATAGGTTTCAGACAATAACAATTGTTATGTATAGAACCAAAGATGAAAGACACTGCTGTGTTTCTGATCAGCTTCTGCACATCTGTATCGCACGAGTGATTTTTGTTCATGTGAAATCACGACGCCATTACCAGCTAAGTGGAAAACAAAGTTGAAAGTTATTTTATGGAATGCGTATACTTTTTTTCGTTCAATGCTTGCATTTAATTTACTATGATTTTGTACATGTATTGATTTATAATTTATCATATGTCATGAGTGATTTTTTTGTTTATTTATTGCTACATAAATGGCCGAAGTACAAATCACTCGAGTCACCGGTATTATGTGGTTGTCATTTAACTACAGCACACCCATTATATTTAAAAACATGATCTAAAATGTTTTCTTTTCTCATTTTCAATTGGTTTAAAGTTTAACTGTAAATTAATTAACAAATCAAAAGGTGTTCTATCAAAAGGGTTTTTCCGATTACAGTAAATAAGACATTAAGGCAAGCTCCCGACATTTTAATCGGATTGTCAATTACAACATCATTCTTATTTTTTTTTAATTTGAAAAGGATATAATTATATAAATAGTGCCTGTTTGGGAGGGTAACAGTTGAAATTGCCACCCCGAGGTTGAGAATGGTTTTCGAGGGGTGTCAATTTCAACTGTTATCCTCCCAAACAGGCACTATTTATTTTATTATACTGAATGTCAATTTAAAGAAAACTTAACTGCTTTTCTATAGGAATGATTTGAATTCTACTGCGAACCGTACGTGCATCATTTAGGCGCATGTAACAATTCGTAATGTTACCCTTTGCCAAGTGTGTTGCTAACGCTGAGGGTAATAGAACGGATTATCAACTGGGTCTAAATCAATCAGATTTCAGTATTTAACATGAAAGTATAATAAAGTTATATATATCTATATATATATATTTCAACCCTTGTTTAACCATAATGTATTTATTTCTAAACATATGCTATTTTTTTAACGCCTCAGGTGACGATCGCTATCTCTCTCTTTCTCTCTCTCTTTCTCTCTCTCTCCTGAGAATCACATAAAGCAGTAAAGCAGTAAAGTCAAGTATGTACCCAATGTTTCAAACATTTCATAAAAACAATCAAGATAGTATTACCACAAATTGTGTGAACATCAATAGTCTACAGTGTCTAAGAAATCGGCCATGCAAGTTTTGTCGAAAACCAAAGAAATGATTACGGTCTAAGAAAGGAAATATTTTTTAAACTGTTTTAATAAGAATGACATAAGTCTTAGCATGTGTTATCTTATCCTGTCTAAAAAATCTAGCAAAATATTCAACTTATCTGGTCAGCGATAATCTCCGTCCGTTTTCATTGCAAGACATTAGGTCAATAAGCCGTATATGGAAGTTGCACGCTTATTGCACGGTACGGTATGCTTTTTTGTCCGTCTGGAGGCTGGTCTTGCATAAATTATCTTGCACGCTTTTTGCACGGAGCGGTTCGTTTTGTGAACGGTACAGTTCGCTTTGTGAACGGAACAGTTTGTTTTGTGAACAGTACGGTTCGCTTTGTGAAGGGTAGGTTTCGTTTTGTGAACGGTACGGTTCGCTTTGTGAACGGTACGTTTCGTTTTGTGAACGGTACGGTTCGTTTCTTGCATGGAACGGTACGGTTCGTTTTAGCGGTGTAGTAGCAGGTTTCAGGGTCTGTTATTAGGAATTATTGAAAATTTTCAAGAAATTTTCAAAAACACTTCTTCACAAGAAACATAAGACCAAAAAAAGCTGAAAATTGTGTTGGCCAGTCCTTAGATTGTGTAGATTTAAAGATGTGAAAATCATGACCCATGGGGGTAAGGTGGGGCCTCAAAGGTGGTTCGAATGTTTACATAGGAGTATATACAGTAAATCTTTAAAAAATCTTCCGCTCAAGAACTATTTGGCCAGGAAAGCTGAAACTTATGTGGAAGCATCCTAAGGTAGTGTAGATTCAAAGTGGTAAAAATCATGACCCCCGGGGCACAATAGAGGGTTGAATTTTTTACATATTAAGAATATATAGAGTAAATCTTTAAAGATCTTCTTCTCCAAAACCATTTGGCCAGGAAAGCTGAAACTTATGTGGAAGCATCTTCAGAGGATGTAGATGCCAAGTTGTGAAAATCATGACCCCCATGGGTAGGGTGGGTCCACAATGGGGGGGGGGGGGGAGGGTGATCAACTTTTTACATAGGAATACAGCCTACTCTGGATAAATTGAAATTCAGGGGACCTTGCAAATTATTTCAATACATCCGTATTTCAATATAAGCGAAATTGACTGACGTGAAGCCGCCATTTTTAAAAGTTCAGTCCCGATGTAAGCATAGAAAACCAAACCTGAACAAATTATTTGGTTATCATTTATTTATTACAGTGAACAGATTACATGGAATATTAGTCCTTGAAAGTTTGATTAAAATTATATCCGTAAGTTTTGTAAGTTTCATTTTGTTACTTTCTTAAACCTCATCATAACCTCCGATCGCATTCTTTTACGTTTAAGAGAAAATCACCAGTCTCAAACGCTTCAAATACTGCTGAACGCTGCTTGTATATCATCGTAAGTGTACTCGCGATAATATCAAAATTCTAAGCTATTTCCAATTTAGGCTTTGTCCTTTTATCCATAGCCATAACTAGTTCGTATTTTGTGCCCGAAGATCAGTTTTTTTTTCCTGTGGGGTTTCCATATTACGTCAATACATCTGTATACGTAAGAACAAACAAATCAACAGTGAATAAATTTTACTATTTAAAAGAAGTATAAAAACACACATGATGAGAACCTATCAATTCACACCTTTGTATATCAACCGGTCAGTCTTTTATAATTACTGTCACCAACTGTAACGACAGCCGCCAGGGAGTACTTCAATATATATTACCGTTATAAAAACAACTAATTATCACCTTTGGGGACCGATCAGTGGCTTCAATATAAGCGATATTTCAAAAAAGCCGATTTCATTATATCCGTTAAATCAATGCAAAGAAAATGAGAGGCAAAAACAGGGGATTTATTTCTATTTCATAATAAGCGGAATTTCAAAATAAGCGATTTCAATATAAGTGGAGTAAGCTGTATATAGAGTAAATCTTAAAAAATCTTCTTCTTAGAAACCGTTAGGCCAGATAAGCTGAAACTTATATGGAAGCATTCTCAGGTAGTGTAGAATCAAAGTTGTGAAAATCATGATCCTAAATGAAATAGTAGGGCCACAGAGGGAGGTCAACTTTTTTTACATAGGAGTATATACAGTAAATCTTTAAAAATCTTCCCTTCAAGAACCATTTGGTCATGAAAGTTGAAACTTATTTGGAAGCATCCTTAGGTAGTGTAGATTCAAAGTGGTGAAGATCATGACCCCCTGTGGTAGGGTGGGGCCACAATGGGGGGGGGGACACATTTTTACATAGGAATATATAGAGTATATCTTTAAAAATCTTCCTTCTTAAAACCCATTTGGCCAGGAAAGCTGAAATTTGTGTGGAAGCATTCTCAGGTAGTGAAAATTCAAGTTTATTTGAATCATGATTCCCGGGGGTAGGATGGGGTCACAAGGGGAGGGGGACAAATTTTTACATAGGAATATACCGGTATATAAAAATATTTTTGAATCTTTTTCTAAAAAACATTTGTCTAGAAAAGCTGTAACTTTAGTGAAAGCAACTTCAGATAGTGTAGATAGAAATTTGTTCAAATAAAATTCTTAAGGAGTAAGGTGGGGCCACATTTGGAATCCAGTTGTACAAAGGAAGACATTTTTATTATTCACAAAAGATGAATTGTTATTATATGCTTTTACTTAAATGCAAGCATTTTTACACATCACTGATTTTTAACTGGGTTTTCCGACGGAGAAATCCAGATATTAAAATGGTAAAAATGGTGGGTGTGTTAATGGCGGCTGCCAAAATTAAGGGTACCCTCATTGTATGGGTAACTCCTCTTACAGTTTTCAAGATAGGAAGTCGTTTGTAGATCAATTGTACATATATCAGAGGTGTGCATATTGCAAGGATTTTGATTTCTGATATTTTATGAAAAAAATACCAGCTTTTGAGGTTATTCATTTTTTGACAAAATATTGCATATAGGGTTCTCCCTTTCACTGGATACAGTAGGTAGTGTTTATCAATTCAGGGTTGACATGGATTATGGTTACAGTTTACTGAAAGAAAACCTGGTCTGCTGTCACATTCACAGCTTTTCACTTGTCTAAGATTGGTTGAACTTTGGCCCCATGATGATTTTTCTGCCTCACAAGGGGTTCAGAGTTTGATGTAGGTTTATAACCTGTATTTAAACAATTGTTTATAGGTTTTTTTTGAGAACTGCAATGCTGAATGTGATATGTGACTATAAAATAATCCAGTTAGAAAAGGAACTTGATTATCAACATAAGAAAATCCAGGGGGAAACAGATTTTTTTTTATACAGGATCTACATGTACATGTATTATACCACATTGTCCAGATATTTTTATTATGACTCCATGAAGCTGATTTTATCATGCACATTTTTGCTCAGGTGAGCGATGTGGCCCATGGGCCTCTTGTTTTATCAATTATAATTCCCTTGCTTATTTAGCTGTATTGATAACTAAGTTTGACCATCTATTTTAGAGAAAAACAAAGGGAAATCAAGACCAAAAAGACCATGTCCATTTTGTGGTCAAGTGAAAGGCAGACTAACAGAACATATCAAGTCAAAACACAAAACAGAAGAAAAAGTGAAGCATGCCCTAACGCTTCCCAAAGATCTCAGGGACAGAGCCTTTGACACAATGAAAAAAGAGGGCATTTTTATGGCAAACAACCAGTTGCTTAAGTCTCGTGATGTGGACATGACCAACCTTATCCGAGAAAGAAACCAAGGAAAGAAGAGTTTGAAGGCTTGTTCAACATGCAAAGGGTTTTTCAGTACATCACAGATTTATAAACATATAAGGAAATGTCTTGGAGCTGAAGGATCTACCAATACACCTGTATCATTGTCTACAAGAAGCTTAGTGGATGATTCGGAGTTCACCACAGATTTTAAGGAAGAGGTTTTGGAAAGTTTCAGGGATTCTGACTATGGAGATTTGATACGAAATGATAATTGGATCAAACACTACGGTTACTTTCTTTATGAAAACATGCAGGGAAGCTGTAAAAAGTTTGAAAAAAGGCTGTCATTAAATTCAAAGCTGAGACGATTGGCTCATTTGTTTTTAGAATTTAAAAGTGTTATGGCAGATAGAAAACAGAAAGTTGTAGAAAGTTGCAGTGAGATGTTTAATATAGATTACTATGAGGAATTGAAGCAAGCTATTGGAAACATGACAAGAGACAAAGAAAGCAACAAAATTAAGAATGGTCTAAAGCTAACATTGAAGTACCTGGTGAAAGATGTGTGTGATGCTATGCATGTATACTACCTGAAAAGAAAGGAAAATCAAAAAGCAGCTGATCTTGGAAACTATATGGTAGTCCTCAGCAAATCATGGTCATCCTTCTTCAAGAATGCAGAAGAATCTATAATTACCAAAAGACTTACCGAACTAAGGGCACCCGTCAAGCTTCCCAGTAAATCTGACATTGTGAAACTTCGAGACCACACAAAGAAAACTATCCAGGATCAGACAGGAGATGGGTATTGCTTGCTAGAAAATGCAGACTTCTGTCAGTTAAGAGATGCTCTTGTATCAAGACTAACTCTATTCAATGCAAGAAGAGGGGGAGAACCAAGTAGGATGGTTATTTCTGAATTAGAAGATGCCTTAAGTGACAAATGGGTAGATAAGAGCAGGATAGATTTTGTTAAGGATGACATTGAAAAAAAATTATTATGTGATACTAAAATAGCTTATCTCCATGCTTCCAAAATTGCAAAACTTGTCCCAGTCATAATCCCAACCGACTGCTTAAAAGCACTGAATGTTTTAGTTGATGTTGAAGTTAGGAGAGCAGTAGGAATTAACCCTAACAACAATTTTGTTTTTCCAAATACTAAAAATTCCATGGGCCATGTAGTTGGCTGGGATTGTGTAAATAGAATGTGCCAGGAAGCAGGACTGGAAAAAAGAATGAATGCTACCAGTATGAGGCATTATGTTGCTACAGAATATGCTCTTTTGGATGTTGCAGCACGTGACCGTGACTTATTTTATAAGCACATGGGACATTCTGAGACAATTAATGAAAATATCTATCAATGCCCCCCTGCAGTGAGAGAAATTACACATGTTGGAAGAGTTCTTGGTCAAATGGATGCCATGAATGAAGGTAATTGATTTATTCATTCTCTAAAGGTATTTATTTAGATTATCGGTGTGATGTACACAAGTTTCCTCTACATTAAAAAAGCAAGTTCAAGGTAAAAAAAAAAATGATTTTTTGCAACAGTTGCAGAACATGTACTTGAAGTACTAAACACACTAAATTTTAATGTAGCCAAATTTGCAGGGGCAATACACTAGCTATTGTAAACCAAATTTTATTAGCGATTACTTTATTTCGTGACGTACTGGAGATAAATTGGTATGTGACTAATTTTTGCAACCAAAATATATCCAGACCCGGGTTGTTATTAAAACCATACCACAAGTACTGTTAGCAGCGAGAAGCATTTGCAACGGCGAGGCTCTCGCAGTTCTGAAACTTTCTTTCACGTGAATTAAAGTTGGTTTACAGTAACTGTTTCTTGCAGGAAAGATTTTTAATGTAAAAGCATGTTTGCCCAAAATTATTTGCCATTTCAATTTTGTTTTAAGATGAAGCTGATTTGCCAAATAGAGATATTGACTCTGGTGTCAATGATGAAGAAATTGATGCAATAGAAGGTTTGCTGAGTTTTGTTCTTTTTTTAAAACAAAATTAGGAACAATGAAACAAAAACTATTCTTTAACACAGAATTTTGTGAGAAATGATCTGCTTTTTTGTGAATATTTTTAAAAGAATCTTTTCAGTTATTTTGTGTGTAAAATATAAAAAAAATTAGCTGCCCAAAATATATTAAAGTAATCTTTTGAACAACCAAGTGCATCGTCAAATACAATTTAAATGTTCTTTTTTTTTTTGGGGGGGGGGTATTTTTTTTTTTAGCTCACCAGAGCTTAATGCTAAAGTGAGCTTTTCTGATAAAAATTTGTCAATTGTCTGTCATTGTTGTTGGTATTGTCGTTGTTTTAAACTTTTCTCATTTTAATCTTCTTCTCCAGAACCACTTGGACGATTTAAACCAAACTTGGCACAAAGCATCACTGGGTGAAGGGGATTCACCTTTGTTCAGATGAAGGGCCACACCCTTTTTAAAGGGGAGATCATTTAGAATTATTAATTTTTTTTGGTATTTTTAAAAAATCTTCTGAAAAACTATAATCCAGAAAACTGTATTGAATGAAAGCATCCTCAGTTAATGAAAGTTCAAATTTGTTTAAATCATTGTCCCCGGGGGTAGGGTGGGACAACAATGGGGGGGATATATTTTACATGGGAATATAAAATATTTAAAAATCTTCTTATAAACTATTAGGCCAGAAAAACTTAAATGTGTGTGGAGGCATCCTCAGGTAGTGTAGATTCAAGTTCATTCAAATCATGGTCCCCGGGGTAGGGTTGGGCAACCATAGGGTTTTCAAGTTTTACATAGAAATATATAGCAATAATCGCTACTTCTTATCTTCTGCCTAAAAACTATTTTGCCAGAAAAGCTCAAATTTGAGTTGAAGCATCTTCAGATAGTGCTGATTTTAGTTTGTTTAAGCATGGTCCCAGGGGTAGGTTAAATGTGAATGTATAGGGAAAATCTTTAAAAATCTTCTTCAATATTTGGTCAGAAAAACTTGTGAGGAAGCATCCTAAGATACTGTAGATTCAAATTTGTTCAAATCATGATCTCCAGGATATGATTGGGCCACCTTTGGGGGGGGGGGGGGGGGGTCAAATTTTTACATAGGACGATATAGTAAAAAATCTTTAAAAATCTTCTTGAAAAGTATTCAGTCAAAAAAGCAGTCAAAGCACAGGTTGTGCAGATTATAGTTTTATCAAATCATTTCCTAGAGAAAAGTGGGGCAACAAAGGGGGGGATGTAATAATAGAGAAAAATCTTATTACAAATACTTAAACAACAAAAGGGGCTTGGAATTAACCGTAAAAATATGTGGATAAAAATCAGTAGATTTTTTAAAAAAAAATTGAGCAAGTTGTACTGTACTTAAATGTCAAGATATTTTAATTTTGATACCGTAATGTTGATTTGATTAATTAAGACTATTGTCGCTCAGGTAAGTGATGTGGCCCCTGGGCCTCATTTTTTATTTTTTGCAGAATTTCTTGGTCTGATGGCAGAGGAAGTTTCAACTTTTCAGTTACTTGATCTTAGCAAGAAAGTAGAAGAAAAGGAAGTCACGGTTGATGTAAAAAAATTGACATCAAAGAAGGCACTACTTCTTGACAAAAATCTCCAAAAAAAGGCAAAGCAGTACTTTACTTCAAGTGCTTGGCTTGCAGTCAAAAATACTTTGAAAATGCTAGAAGGTATGTCATTATGATATATCTTCAAACTGAAAAAAAAATGTTATTAAAGTAATGAAGAAGTTTCAATATTTAAACGAAGAATTGCTCTATTTTTTACATTGTCATACAACCATAGCATTTAAGTTATACAATTTAGTGTTACATATTGATGATTTTTTTTCTGATGGTGCATTATGAATGGGATTTCTACTGTTTTTGGTCCAGGTTGCTTGTTTTTGATCAAAAGCAATTGCTTAAAGTAGTCCGAGTATCGCATAGCTGCAATAATGTAGCCCTCTCCAATTTTTTATATTTGATGTTTACTGGAGAGGGCTACAATTCCACAGGATCTCTGTAATGGTGCAAAATTAATTTTTTAATGTGACTGACTTCGGTCTAACAATTTCGATTTTATATTTGACTTCCTTTAGACAAAACCAGATAAAACACATAAGCATGATTACCAGTCGTCTTTTTCAGCAGCCATGACAGTTCTCGCGTGATTGTATGGGATATACGCTTGGAGTTTTGATGGCCTTGATAACGTGAATGACAGTGTAAATAATTGATCTTACCTCGTCATACTTGCCAACCTCCAACATGTGAAAATCTGGTCATGACCAGATTTGGAAAGTAAAAAATCTGGTCATAGCGCGTAACGACATTCACGACATATTTACCATGCATTTCATAGGTATATACAATAGAAATATGTGTTAAAAACTTATGTGTAATGCTTTATTGCAAAGAAGCATTTTAACTAACAGTTGCTGATTTTGAATTTTGCAAAGTGATCTGACACAGAAAATGGTAGGTTGTGTTCAGCTAAAAAAAAAATGCAAAAAGAGTTTCTGCTACATTAACCTTGCTTTTGAACTCTGTAAATGATGGCATGAAAGTTGTAAGTGACTTGGAAGAGTTATGTGTATTAAAAAGCATCCTATACATGACTTAGCGTTTTTGAATGTTTAGTCAGATCATTTTGGGCACAAAATCCAATATTCAAATGTGCGTTATATAGAACATAAAAGCCTCGTTTTGTACTCGATTACTTTGTTTTATTTATGGGAATTCATTTTCCCAGATATGTTGATAGGTACAAAAATATCGTTTTCTTTTTGTTGGTTTTGATTCCGCTGGCCCCGATGAAGACCTTTTCTTATTGGAAGCCATCACACCTTCGCTTAGTCAAAACAACTCACGATAATAATTACACATAATGTGTCTGTTATAGCCATCGGCATTGTTTACGTGTTACGTAAATCCAAGCTCAGCTTGGGTTCATAACTGGAAGTCAAACGCGCAACGTAATTTACGAACCAAATCCGGAAATCGGGAGATTTTCGGGTTGTTCGACAAAAATCGGGTGAAAAGCATGACCCGCCGGGTCATAAAAAATAATCGGGTGAAGGGTTGAAAAATCGGGTGTGACCCGACGAAATCGGGTCAGTTGGCAAGTATGTACCTCGTTCTATCACTAAAACATCGTTTCAGGAAATGGTATATAAAGGAAAATTCATATTTACCGCGATATGTTTAAAATAGGGAAAATCAACGGCCGCCATTCCCCCCCAAACTATCAATGTTTCATGATGGTTTTTATAATCCATACGCAATTTCTTTAATTTTGTGATCGAAAGATAGCACAAAGGATGAAAATTGACGGCTGCTTTTTTCCCAAATAACTATCGATGTTTAATGATGATTTTATAACCCAAGATTAATTACTGTAATTTCATGATCGGAACATGGCCCAAGCGATATTAGAGTCAAAGTTCTTACAATTTTACTTAAAAAGGACGGCATGATTTACATGGGCAGTATCAAATATCATTTGACACTTCGTAAAGAGTTTCTTATACAACATCGGAGAAGTTGAAGATCATCATACATAGAAAAGAACGGCAACTGAGCTTAGTGCTCAAAAGTAATATTGTTTGCAGATATAAACCAAAACAACATCAGAAGAAATGATTTATTTGATTAATTATAGTAAAACCTTTTGATTGTTGTTTAAATATTGTGAAGAAACGTATGTATGTCCTATATCGTCATTATCAAGTCGTACAAATGATTGATGTAATTTTAGCAGAGTGTATATTAAGCAATAATGTTAAACTGCATAACTGGACACAAAGTAATTAAGTTTAATAAAATCAGAATAATAGCTTAATATCTACATGCACTTGGAAACACCCTGTGAAGTCCGACACGAGACAGGTGCATGCTTCTGACACCGGAAATTGTCAAACAAACATTGATCACACGCCGAGTCAACAGGTGGCTGCTTACGTAATGGCGAATACACTGGCGATATTTAAACTTGTTTGATGCAAGAAATAGTGTTAAGAGAGGATAAATATTTCAATACATGGGAAAAAAACCTAAGAATAATGTATTTATGATGCAGTAAATTTAGTATACACTCATACAGCTTGCATAACACGCTATATCGACAGTCACTACTCCCGTGGTATCAAGAATCATGGCTTGAAAAAATGGGGTAAAATTTTTGTACTATGTATAACACACACCCCCCACTTTTGATCAAATTTTGGCTGAAAAAAGTGTGTGTTATACACGCGACATTACGGTATGTAAAGCATGCATTTCAGTCTTAAGGTGGTACAGTAACCTTGCATATCGTGATGTACTCCCTATTGAAATAAACAATAAAGTATGAATATAATATTTTCCCCCAAAATAATGTTACCTTACAGTGAAGCGCAATGGGTTAGAGCATTTAACTGCATGTCTGTAAGTAGAAAATTCAAATCCTGCTGGATTTTTCCAAAATCCTACCAGCCCCTGGACACAAAACAAAGAGTCAATATACTGGGGCCTTATACTGATAGCTTTTAAGTGAAATTTACTATATATTTCGAGATGCGAACAATCCATAGTCTGACCTTTAAAAGAAATTCTTGTTAAAATATTCTATGTAGGTTTTAGCCCCTATGAAGTTTTTTTTAAAATAATTTTATTGATATATTTTCTGACTGGTTATCAGTATTGGTCACCCTTACACCCAAAACATATGGTTTTCATTGTATTGCAGGATTGAAGCGAAAAGCAGAATATGCTTCTGGTCAAGGAGTGAGTACTCAAACACCAGAAGAAATGAGAGTTGAAACACCAGAAGAAGTGAGAGACGAAATACCAGAAGAAGTGAGTGTTGGAACTTTTTTTGCTGTTTAACGGACAAAACAAAAAATTACCCCCTTCCCCCCCCCCCCCCCACACACACACACAAATAAGTTTTGGGGAGTATATAGGAATCATCTTGTCTCTGTCCATCTGGTTGTCTTCAGCCTGTATTCCTCTGTCTGTCCGTCTGTATGTCTGCCAGTTTCTACTTCAGAGTTCAAACTTACCTGTAAGAAATAGTCATGTCTTTGACCTAGGGACATTGGGGAAAGTTCAATGTCACATTCGCTTATATACCCTAAAACCTCTAAAAATAAGACTGATTTAATAAAATGCCAGTTTTGAAAATAAGCTACCTCTTTCTTGCACTGAAAATGGCTCGAAAATAAGCCTGTTTTTAAAAAGAAAAAAAAAAGTCATGACAATTCCAGTTTGAATCAAAGATTTCAGACTACCGTAAAGTCTCATGTGTAGCATACCCTGTGTGGATCTATATCATGCTGAGAAAAATCCTGTTGTAACTGTGCATTATGCGCATCCCCAAAAAGACGAAATATTTTAAAAGCTAGATACTGTGGTTTCATTAATATACGTTGAATACCAATTTTCGTGGATTTCGTTGTTAAGTTTATCCATGAAAATAAATGTTCATTGAAGTGAAATTTCTACTAACATTTTGTATTGATAGGATTCATTAACCATGAATTTACGTATCCTTGAAAATGTGTTTTTCACTTTAACCACGAAAAATATTAATGAAACCACAGTATGCATGATGTGTACATTGTATATTAAATTTGTTTAAAAGTAATAATGTAAGCAACAGCAGTAATTATTTACGGTAACTGATATTTAATCCAATTAATTGAACATTGTAAAATAAACATTGTGAAGAAACGTTACAGCATAACAGGACGTTAAGTAAATGATTTTTAATTAAATCGTAATTATTGCTGATCTTCCTGTAGTCATAGTGTATCTGTTTGTAAATACTCAGAGCAAAAGAAAATTGTTATATGCAAATATACTTTAATCAGTTTAGAGAAGATTTATCTGCAAAGTGAATGTGTGATACTATGTAGCAATTGTTCCATTTGTTCTTCCTTACATTCAATTAATTGAATTTAAATTCTAATGTGTAGTTTTTAGCACCACCTAGGAAAAAAACATTTGAAGAGCATAGTTCAGATTTTCATGAAGAAAGTCTGAATGGTTCCGAATATTTGGAACCTAGTTCTTCACCTCAAGATAGTGAAGATGAAAATACATTTGAAGGTGAAGAAATTACTAAAGAAGAAAGAAACGCACTTAAGGGTATGTATTGAGAAACTACACAAATAAACTCTATTTATTTATTAATCAACATCTTGTGATTGCATTTTAGAAAATATACAATTTTCTGATGGAAAAATAGATTGTTTAAAAACTATAGGAACTATTCTTATTGAAGGTTCAATCAAGAAAGTCAAACGTCTCAGACATGTATGGTCCTCGGAAGAAGATAAAGCGGTTTACTCCTTCTTCCAAATGGAAATAGAGGATTCACCTGGTACTGGAAACGAAGGAACCTTGAGAGGTGAGTTGGATTCTAAAAGCAGTAGAATTGTGCACGACCTTTTTCTTACATATTTTATATGTACCGGTACACATGTAATAAAGGTTTCTGATTAGTAATTAACAATATCAACTAAAGTATAAAAGACTTTTGAAATTGAGTTATATCAATGCATGCAATAAAAAGGTTTACATGCATTTTCAATCAAGTGGATTAAGCTAATTTTTTTTTGAGAAAAAATCTGTGAGTGTAGAGACTTTAAAAATTAACAATAATTTCCTTTGTTCAGTAAAAATAGGCTAAGATGGCAAACTTTAACATATGAGATAAATAAGAACTAGTAGGAAATTGTATATTCTTTAAATGATGTTAACATGCTTATCACAAATCATGCAGTGCAATAAACTGCAAGTCAAGTTTACTGATATGGCCAAGTTAAAAGAAATATTCAGTCATCATTAAAATTGCATATATAGCTTCTTTTTCTTCACAAACTTCAAGATAATATTGACATGTCTGGTAACTAATGAAATCACCAGAAGTGGCTTCTTTCATCTTCAATATTGGTAATCATATGCTTAAAAACTTATTATTCATTCGCCTTATAAAAGCATTTGTGTGTCAGGCTTGTGATCCGTACATTCTGAGTTCGAATCTAGAAGGGGCTTTTGTTGTTACTTACTATTGAATTTTTTAGATATTCATTTTTTATCCCCAAACTTGAAATCTTTTGCTTATTTGACATATGTACAGTTTATTTATGATTAAAACTTTCATAATTAGATAATTTAATGTTAATTTGATTGACTTTTTCCAGGTGTGTTATTCCACCTTAATCACAGCTCACTGCATGTGGCTTGGGTACTTTACCTGTGCGCTTCTTCAGTGACACCACTGACTGTTTATTGTTTTATTTAGTGTTTTAGAGTAAAATCTGAACATTTAAAGCTTTCATTTTTTTTTTAATTTAAGGCGGATGCACTACAAAACACGCTACTGATTTTAGTCAAAACTGGAAGTATTCATAAAAAGTGAACTAGATAAAAACATGACATACTATGATAAAGGTAGACAGTACTTTGATGGATTTTGATATATCCAAGCTACACAGCAGCTTTTTAAGGCCAAAATCACAAAAAAAAACCTCAGTTGTTGTTGAAATTTGCATGTAAAGATTAAGAAGTTAGGAGGGAAAGGGGTATGGGGAAGACCAATGTGGTTGTAGGAGAATTTAGTCTCCAATGGGGGAGATTGGTCGGATGCGGGATTTAGATTTTCAGGCCATTTTGCCGGAGTCTCTCACCCAATTCTGGTGGGTTAAAACCTCGGTCAAGACTTCCGTCTACTGTCAATTCCAGTTGTCACTGGAAGTTAATTTTAAAAAAATTAATTTTTCAACTTTTTAATTTTTTAGCTCACTTGAGCTGAATGCTCAAGTAAGCTATACTGATCACATTTTGTCCGTCGTCCGTCTGTTTATCCGTCTGTAAACTTTACATTTGAAACTTCTTCTCTAAAACTGCTTGGCCAATTTCAACCAAATTTGGCACAAGGCATCTTTATGGGATATGGCAAATTTAAATTGTAGAAATAAAAGACCGATCTTTATTCAAAACGGAGAAAACCTCGAAACTGTAGAAAAAGGGTGCATTTTAAAAATCTTCTTCTCAAGAACTACTGAGTCAAATTGAATGTAATTTAGCATAAATAATCCTTATAGAAAGGAAAATATAAATTGCAAAAATTATGGGCTTATTCTGTTTCAAATCTGAGTTATAGCGAAAATAATAATAAAGCAAAGGCGTGTTTCAAACAGTTTATAGCTTCAGGTTTGGTATCCATGAGTCTTGGTAAAATGGGTAGGCAAAACCGGGCCGGGGTAAAACAAAAAAATGGCAGTTATTAATCTGCCAATCTCATTAAAATTTTTACATGTAGACCGGTAAATCAGACAGCTGATTGTTTACATGTACCTGCGCAAAATCTGATGCACTAATGTTCAACATATTATAAAATACTATTCATTCTCTTGGTACATGTATTTCGGTACGATCTCTACGTAATGGTTGATGAATGCAACATATTTGATTAAGATGCTCAGCAATTTCAATCTAAATGGAGATTATTCTCGCTGCTAGAAATATATAAGTATATACAGGTGACACTCAATGGCTCGAACTTCGATCTCTTGAAGTTCTTGATCTCTCAAAGTGAACTCACAGTCCCAATTTTCTTTCTCTATATAACTAAGCAAATTTACTCTTGATCTCTCGAACTCCGATCTCTTGAAGTTCTTGATAACTCGAAGTAAAACCGAGGACCCATTATACACATTTCATTGTTTTTCACTCTTGATAACTCGAAGTGGTTGCTGTGTACACATGCGCCCAAAAAAACGTGATACTACCCCTTGCTTCCTTTAAAGGGTAGATAGGTTATTTGTAACTGATCTATTAATTTCAACATTGTGAAAGTTACGGTAAACTGCTCTTTATTTAAAATATTCTAACTTTATACTTAAGAAAACATAATAAAACATAATATGCTTAAAAGTTTTTTAACATGAAAAAATACATTTAATAACCACACAACTATAAGTTCTGTATTGTTTAAATTGGTTTAATAAATAATTAATGTAGCAGAAAATACGATTGAAATCATGTCAGACTATCCTTCCATGTTATACATATAGATTTCCGGCTACTTTAATTTTAGAACCAAAATGATGGAACAAAAATTTCCGTTTTTTTTAAAACTTTCAATCTCTCGAACTCTTGAAGTTTAATCATGGTCCCCTGAAGTTCAAGTTATCGAGATTCACCTGTATATGATGAAAAATAAATTGAGTTTTTTCTTTGTTTAGTGCATTTTTCTCTTGTTTTAATTGTTTCCAAATTTCTGTTTACTAACCTGAGAGTCAAGCTTTGAGTTATAAGCAAGATACAGAGCTTTGTGCACTATGCTTAGTGTATGTTTGTACACAAAGCTTAGGTAATGCTTAAGTTCGTTTATATTTAAATGCAGCTATGTTGAATAGGAAATACGAAATTTAAAAATCTTAAGTTGAATGTAATTAACTGATGTGAACAAAAACATGACTCAAACCAAGCTATGTATCTTGGTTATAATTCTATGATTGACGTAAAACTTTGGTTGATCAATAGAAATGTCTTGCTAAAAGGATGATGTGCTGTAACTACTTTCTTGTGCCCCTTCTTCAATGATGAATTGCAAAAAATCTACACAAATTTTTGATAGTTTTTTGAACAAAAGAAAGAAAAAAAACGACGTCTTTTAAACAGTTTCCATAGTCCTAGCCTGACACATTATTATTATGAAGATAAAAGCATAATCTGTGTTCTTAAAAAATTAACGAGCGTTACTCAATTTGTATGCACACACCGCTGCAGTTATGAGACTGCAGTATTCTTCAAAAAAATCATGATTCAATGCTATATGTCAGAAAATGTCAGTAAATTTTGGAGAATATTATTGGATTTTGAATTCAGTGATCTTACTTCGCTTAGCCTAGCTTCTGTCTCTGTTTCTCAAAATTTCAGTGATGATTGTTATTCTTCAGCTGCAGTGCACTTTGCACATCCGAACGTCTGCTGTCACTTCTGGTCGTCACCGGAAGAAAGTAGAAACCATTTATTTTTCAACTTTTCTTGTTTTTAATTATTTTTTTGCCACGTTACGATACAAACGCTTTACTGAATGTAGTATAAAATTATATATTTTTGTTTTAAAATTGATCCAAGTTAAAGTGGTAGACTTTTGTCCAGGCGACCCGGGTTCAATCCCCAAGTGCCGACTCTTTTTTCTTCCTTAATTGTGTTTCGATTCAAAATGTTATCCCTGAAATGATGAATTTTAAAAAGTTTTGTTTGAATTTTATCAAAACTCACAGTAACAGAGCCCTTTTCTAATCTTAAGATATGTCTGTTGAAATCCTTAGAGACGCTTACTGGAATTTGAGAAAGTGTTGAGAAATGAAAGAAACTGTCCTGATAGCTTAATATTTAATGTGTATTCAAACGGAAGACCTCTTCTTGCCCGCAACGAGTGTATTTTTTTTTTCGCTTGTTTTCTTGAAATTTATAGAAGTGATAGACTTTAAAAATACCTCTGGGCATTGTTTCATTTTTTAAGAAATCGCTTCCATTTGTCTTTGTCTGGTCTCGAGTCTAAAAACTTTGTTCCCTCCAGGTCTCAAAAACGGTAAAACTTGAACATCCAAACTTTGTGGGATAATAAACCTATGTATGTAGATGTGATTAAGTTATTTTTCCTGAGTTTTCATACTTTCCAGTATTCACCATAAGTATGTAAACATTAATATTTTTTTAAAGTTTTAAATGAAATGAGTTTATTAGTAGGTAAACTTACATATGTTATGTGTATATTAAATGTAAAATAAACAAAAAAAATCTACTTCCAGTGAAGATATCTCAGTCATGTTATCTGTACAGCAGTTTAATATCCATTTCTAAAACCAAAAATGGTTTGCTAGAGAAACAGAAACCTTCATTGATTTTTCTATGTTTTCTGTAATTGTTTTGTGTACTATGAAAGAAATTCAAAATAGATTCCTCATTCTGTCAAGTCTTGTTCTTTATGAAATCTCTAATATGAATAAAAACAACTCCAGTCACTACCTTCAGTACTTTGATTTTCATTTGGGGTTGACCAACCACATTTTTCATCCCCAATTCCCCACCCCTAAACCATATATATTCTTGGTCCTTGTGTTTAGGCAAATGAAATGGTATGTATGTCATGAGCCCCAGGGGTAGTCTTGACCCCCCCCCCCCCCCCTGAAACAGGAAGTGCCCATAATCTTAAGAACAGTTGAGATCCCTACCCTTTTCCCCTGTATATTCTTGTTCCTTGTGTCAAGGTGCATCAAGCTGTATGTAGGTCATGAGTCTTGGGGTGGTCTTGGTCCCCTTGAAACAGAAAATGATATATAGGATATGACCCCTGGGGCACATTTAAACGTTCTAGAACTGGAAATAATCAAGTACTATAGCTTTTTTATGGCGTCGAGCAAAGCTCGAAAGCGTCCACGTCCACCGGAAGTGTAATGAGCTGAACAAGGCATGCTATCAATAAATCAGTGAAAATGAGTGCAACGTTTTCTTTTGTATTTGAGGAATAAAAGAAGACTTGCTTCCATTTAGAACAGAACTGTACGTCAATATAAGAAGTTGGCAGATAAAAAAAATAGTTGATGTCTTTGACAATGTTCATACTTTTAATTGTAAACAATATGTCTTGGTTTCAGCGGATGAATACTTCACACACTTGCGATGGTTAGGCCTACGTACTCAATTTGTTTATAAAATATACCTGCCTGCAAAACAGATTATTTTGAATCCATATCGAATGTTGACTATGTACAAATGCTTGATCTTTTAGTAACAAAAAACTTCCTGCACAGAACTATATCTACAACAAAAAGTATCTTTAAACCAACTAGCCTACTTTCACTTTTAACTGTAAACGATATGAATGGGTGCCTTCTTATATCTAACCCTGATCTTTTCGGTCCGGTCATTTGGACCCATGTGATTTTTAAATCAATTGATAATAAGAGACAGAGTTTTTATCAGCAATGTACAATATATAGAATTAAATACAATCATACTTTTACTACTTATTAATTGTATTTGAATAGAGAAAAAAAAATATCTGCAATGTTTTAACTCCAAGGATATTTCTATTAAAACTTTTAAGTTACATTCAAAACTTTTTAGGAATAAGGTGAGTCAATTTGTAATGAATTGAAATTTGATTAATTTTGTGATAAAATAATTTTTATTTATCTGAAAGTAGTCGACAGATGTATTTTGTCTAATATATTTGTTTTTAAAAAGGAAGTATAATTGATACCAATTTTTAAAGCTGCTTGGTCCGATTTTATTTCAAATTTTATGCACGCTTTTAAACGATGGTTATGCTTAGTTTACGTGTAATAATAGACATTGCAGTACTTTTCCAGCCAATCAAGCCAAATTTCAATGAAGAAAAATTACGTACAAACTTTGCTAACAAAACAAACGAGATAAAAGGGTACGGCGTTATTTCGCCTCATGTTAAATTTCACCCCTGATGACGAGCCGGGTATGGTTGTATTACGACTTTGACATCGCTTGAAATAAAGGTTGAAATGATCAGACAAATTACAAATATGTGTACGTTTTGTTCGCCAATATCTCTGAAGTTTGCTTTATTTACAATCAATGCATAGCATGCAGGTTGGATAACCCCAATCATTCGGGGGACGAAACCAAACGGTTTCCTTTTCTAAACATTCCCGTGATGCATTTTGATTTGTTTTTTCGTTTGCCCAAAGAGAAATTATTTTTAATTACTTTGAATATTTCTAACTTTGAAAGGAGACTGATTCTGCTGGTATAAATAGGAGAAAGTCCATAACTTTCTAAGATAAATGGTTTGTATGGAAAAAAATATGATAGTTTATCAACAAAAAAATCGGACCAGGCAGCTTTAAATGAATGGTCAAAAACCAAATTAAAATGGTTTTTGATAATAAAAGAAATCGCAGTTCATTTTGATATTTTCATTATTTTAGTTGACTGCATAAAATCTATATTAAATTTTATTTGTGTTAATTGACCGCCCGACTCAATTTAAAAAAAAAATTAAATCTCCAGCAAAACAATAAGAAAAGTTGGTCTCATGTTATTGTACATACATTTCTTAAGAGTTACAGAACCATAATTTGTTTAAGGATTTTTTTAATCAAGTGTATATGTGATCAATGATGGAATACCATAAATTATTTTGACTTTTTAAAAAAGTTTTTCAGGTTTGTACTCTTCAAATTAACTTCAACTCGACACCATTGTGGCCCTTCAGGCCTTTGATTTATATATTGAGTTTGACACATTTAGGCCATATCCCAAGGGTACCCCCAATGATGGCCCCACTTTGTTCAGGAGCCTTCATAATCGCCCCAATTATAATTACATCTTGTTTATTATTGCAGTGGGAAAGAAAATACAAGATTTTCTTAGAAAATATCCAGAGGTTCTGAAAGATTATCAAAAGAGGGAAAGAGTTCATAAAATCAGAACTAAGATCATTAATCTGAGAAGGCAAAAGAGGGAAGAAATGAAACAAAAATGGCAGCGTCTCTTATCTGATGATGAGGAAAAAGAAGAAGGAAGAAAGAGAAGGAAAAAGACATGGAAAAATTAAGACACGGAAAAAGAGGGAAGAAATAAAACAAATTACACTATCGATGAATTTTAGCTTAAGAATTTGAATGTTCTTGATAACTTTATATGGAGCTTTTCTCCTCACAAAAATCAATGTGGTCTTAATATGGTTGAAACCACATAACCTCCCTACCCCTAATTATCTTGAATTTAAGTCTAATAAATGTGTAAAGCCCCAGTCCAGTCCAAGAAACACATTTTATTCTAGACACATGTAAATTATAATCAAATTTTTAAAATCTTTTATACGAGGGTTGTCCCAAAATAGCGTAGACATGTGGCGTTATTCAGTTAATCGAAGACAAAGGAAGATGAAATTTGTGCCTCAAAGGGTTCAAAACATTTGCATTCAAATAATGTTTAAAAATGTAATATTGTTTGAGATTAAATTAGTGAAATGAAAACATGTTAGATCAGAAATTCGACATGCGGCGCAATGTCAAAAACAAAAAGTTAAAATCAAGATAATGAAATGAAAATTTCGAGAAAAAGTACTTTTCGAATGAATAAATTCAAATAAAACATACATTGATATTTGATAACAATTCTATTAATTACTTAGTTTTGGCAATAAAAAAACTTTTAAATATTTTATAGCGTGCTTTGTGACAAGTTGAAAAGTTAGCTCGTAATAAAATGACGATGTCAGCGTTTAAGGCGGCACAGCAGTAACTGATACAATTTTGTAAAGATCATGAAATAAATCCTAAGCGGCTTTGGAAGTAAATGAAATTAACAAAATCGATTAGAAATGCGTTTTGTGAATAAGTAGTTAAAAACATTGAAAATATTTGAACAAGTATGATGACAATAAGTGGAAAAAAGAAAAACCCGAACGATATCAATGGACGTCAAAATGCTGAACGACACATTTCGGTAAGACGGACGTTAGACAACAAGTAATACAGGACAAGTTTGGAGCCGACAGATCGTTTGTGCTTAGAAAATATTTTTAAAAAATGTTGAATGTGCACTCGGGGTACATGTTCAAAAATAATATTTTTTTCTGAGACATTTTCGGAAATAAAACTAAATGTTATTGTAAACGATGTGGAGGGTTTAGCAACAAGTCAACGTAAATTGGAAATTTTTGACGTCGCACATTGCGCCGCCTGACAAAACTTCATTTTCTCGAGAGATAAATAAAGTACAGATTTGAATTTTTCAGTATTGTTTGCCAAAGAGTCATTGAAGAAAACATAGAAGTCTAATGAAATTACAGTGAACAGATTTTAAATTGTGTGTCCTGTCTCCATTATTTTGGAACATCCCTCGTATGTACCGGTACTCTGGACACTTGGTTTCAGCATATGCAAAAAAAAAAGGTTTTCAAGCACAACAGTCTTTTTGCCATCAACCTTGGCTCTATAAGATATTCTTTATTTTGTTTAACCAACCACTACCAAATGTATTTTTGTATTCTTTCTTACTTAGATCAAAAGGTCTACACATTTTGATTGTAATATTTTGAACTTTGGTGATTTTTATTTTTTTTTTTAATCCATATTTTTATTGAATATCTATTTTTCATCTTTGATTATTTATTTTCAGCTCTTCTGAGCCAAAGCATTCTTGGCCCAAGGACTTTCCTTCATACTTATATAAAAGGTGTGGCCCTAAAACAAATGGAGATAATGAGGAAAGTATAAAGAAAAGTAGTGGTTGCTGAAATATATTGCTTTCAGAAAAAAAGGGAGAAGCATGAGAAATCAGGGAAACTTCTATTTCTTGACAATAGCACAATGCTGATGATGATATACAAACTTAAGATTAAGTCTTTAATAATTAAGATTGGATTAGAAACAAGTCAATAAAAACTAAAACAACTTAAATTTTTTTTTTAGATTACCCAATTAGTTGAATTTAATTAATTTGATACATTAGTTAATACATTTTATATATGGAATGTTTTGCAATTGTGTTAGCATAATGACAAATAAACTATGAAGTATTTTGGAGGTATTAGTCGAACCAGAGACATATTTATTTATGTCTCTGGTCAAACCCTTTGACCCACATTACAACCGTTATGCAGAGGATCTTTTATTTTTTAAAATAACTGTAAACAAGTGTTTATGGTTATTTCAGCATTAATTTGGTAGTGTTATGAACTAAATACAAGTAACCAACTAATTATAATATAAACACTAAAAGAAATGACTTATATCGGCTGTAAATTTCAATACATGGTATGTGGTTGTATCACCCGTATTTATAACCCCCCCTAAAGATAATGCAGCCACAAGTTGTTAATCACAACAGGGGTTAACTGAGGCTGTAAAAAAGCCTTTTGAAATTGATAAATATCATTTAATTGCCTTTGGGTTCAATTTACACGATTGTGAAGTTACCGGTCCAAAAGCGAGTATTTTGCCATTGTCGTCCCCTAGGTTGGTCCTAATTTATTAGCTCACCTGAGCCAAAGGCTCAAGTGAGCTTTTCTGATCACAATTTGTCCGTTGTCTGTCGTCGTTGTTGTCGTCGTCGTTGTAAACTTTTCACATTTTCATCTTCTTCTCAAGAACCACTGGGCAGATTTCAACCAAATTTGGCACAAAGTACCACTAAGTGAAGGGGATTCAAGTTTGTTCAAATGAAGGGCCAAGCCCTCTTTAAAGGGGAGATAATTGAGAATTATTGAAAATTTGATGGTATTTTTCAAAAATCTTCTTCTCAAAAACTATTTGGCCTGAAAAGCTTAAACTTGTATGGAGGCATCCTCAGGTAGTGTAGATTCAAGTTTGTTCAAATCATGGTCCCCGGGAGTTGGAAGGGGCCACAAGAGGGGGATCAAGTTTTACATAGGAATATATAGACAAAATCTTTAAAAATCTTCTTCTCAAAAACTAGTAGGCCAGGAAAGCTCAAATTAAAATGGAAGCATCCAGTTAGTGTAGATTCAAGTTTGTTCAAATCATGGTCCCTGTGGGTAGGGTGGGGCCACAAGAGGGGGATCAAGTTTTACATAGGAATATATAGTGAAAATCTTTTTCTCGAAAACTATTAGGCCAGGAAAGCTCAAATTTGATTGGAAGCATTCTCAGATAGTGTAGATTCAAGTTTGTTCAAATCATGGTCCCCGGGGGTAGGGTGGGGCCACAATTTGGGATCAAGTTTTACATAAGAATATATAGAGAAAATCTTTAAAAATCTTCTTCTCAAAAACTAGTAGGCCAGGAAAGCTCAATTTGGCGTGTAACCATCCTCAGATAATGTAGATTCAAGTTTATTCAAATCATGGTCCCTGTGGGTAGGGTGGGGCCCACAATGGGGGATGAATTTTTATATATAGAGAAAATCTTTAAAAATATTCTGCTCAAAACTATTAGGCCAGGAAGCCCAAATTTGAGTGGAAGCATCCCCAGTATAGATTTAAGTTTGTTTAAATAATAGTCCAGGGGTAGGGTGAGGCCACAATGGGGGATGAATTTTTACATAGGAATATTTAGAGAAAATCTTTAAAAATCTTTTTTTAAAAGACTACTTGGCCAGAAAAGCTTAAACTTGTGTAGAAGTATCCTCAGGTAGTGTAAATTCAAGTTTGCAAAATCACAGTCCCTAGTGGTAGGGCGGGGCCGTGATTGGCGGTTTGAATTTTTACATAGGATTATATAGAGAAAATCTTTAAAAATATTCTGGGAAAGTTTTAGGTTCGAAACTCAGTACTTAGTGTGAAAGCACAGGTTATGCAGATTTAAGTTTGATGAAACCATGATTCCCTAGGGGCCACGAAATGGGGGGGGGGGGGGGGGGGGGGTACATAGGAATAGAGACAAATCTTCTTACAGGTACAACAACAAAAGGGGCTTGGTATTTACCCAAAAAAAAGAGGTGGATAAAAATTGGCAGATTTTCAATTTTTTTTTAGCAAGATCTACTGTACCTAGTTGTCAAGATATTTTGATACTGTAATGCTAATTTGATCAGAATTAAGACAATTGTTGCTCAGGTGAGCGATGTGGCCCCTGGGCCTCTTGTTTTATTGTGAGGTACACAAGGTACAAACTGCTCTTGATTTATCTTCTTTTCCATCTACTGATAGGAATTAAAATGTTCCCACACTTTATGTAACACTTAATTTTTGCCAATTTTCAAAATTTTCCAATTTTTCCCTGCTTTCTGTCATCGGCTCCGATATTAGATTTAGTTTCAGCAATGCGCATGGTGCCCAAAAAAGTTTAGGGTCGGGAGTTTAAAATAGGGACGGTCGGGTGACCGGAACCACAGGTATTTTTTTTATTTGATGGCCTAAGCAGTTTTAAGTCTTTTGAACTTTGCTATTATATTTGCCTTGTTGCATCTTTAAAAATAATCATCTTTTTTTAAGCATCAAATTTATGTATAATACCATATATATATACATCTTCAACTGTCTCTACAGAATGATTTGAAGTGTTTTTTTCTTGTCAATGCATTAACTGACAATTGCTGGAGTATTTTTACATTGGGCAAGTCCAAGAAGACTGTGAGTATGCAAACAACTGAAGAATTTGAAGTTAAAGATTTTTCAGTTAAAGGATTAAAAGACTGTGAGTATCTTATTGTTATTATATATTAACAATCAAGTCATTACTAATGCTTTTTGATATAGAATATGTACCTTTTTTACGGGTGTGAATTGGACTATTTATTTAGATACTGGTACTAAACACGAGGTCTCAAAATATTTTTATTTCCTTATTTGCCAAGATGTACAAAAAACTTGAAAAAGCATTTTAATTAAAACTAGAAGTAAGAACTAATAATAGCTATTTTTATCAGAAAGTTTGAATTTTATATTTTTGTTTGAAGCCATAGTGTTTGAACTGCACAGAAACGATAAGAAAAAATGCAATGCATTATTTTTTTTGCTATTAATTGTATATCCACATTCAAATAATGTAATATTTTGATATCTTCAAAAATACCAGATATATCTGTCACAAATTTCACCCATATAGTCTCATACCTTGTGTTTCCATGTGCTATGATAAGTATCAAGTCCCATTTAATGCACATGATCACTCTGAAATGAGCTACAATGAGTCCAGTGGCGCTGGACGATACCCCTGCCATTGAGCAGATAATACAGTTGATGTAATTTTGATCTGACACCTATTTTAAATTTAATTTTAAACAGAGCATCTTTGTTCACTTGATGAATACATGTGCACATATATATGTCATAATCTTAAATTGGAGGTTTAGTGTCAATTGTCAATAGATGCCAAGCATCGTATGAAGATTTAACAATCCAGAAAATTTATTAGTTTATATATTTATTTATTTTTTTTTTTTTAAATAAAATACTAGAGGAAAAATACTTATAAATTTAAAATTCATGCAAGTTGAAACTGATAGTTACTTGTTTACTTAAATATAATTGTTTTTTATCATACTGTGGTTTTATCCATTTTCAAGAGCATCAAAAATTTTGTGGATTTCGCAAAACCCATAGTTTTATGGATATGTAAATTCATGAACAATGGCATTGCCTTAACAAATTGGTAACATATTTCTAAATTCAATGAACATTTAACTTAATGGATCTGCTCAATCTGTATTTATAATAATATTTGAAAAAGTGTATAATAAATAATTATGCCCCCAATTAGGTGTCAGATGCATTATTACTGCTGCTGGGGGACTCATGGCCAAGAGTCAGATTTTGTACTAGTATTTCAAGTAATGCTTGGACCCAAGTAAAATTCTCTCTCAATTAATTGGAGAGTAGGAAATAATGATTGTTACTTGCATGTAACAACCTTGGTATGATTTAGTGTAAATAGAAGTATAGTTTAAGTGAAGATTACGGAAGCCTGCTGGTGCCACCTAGGAAAAATGTTTTTTTCTGGCGGCTGCCAGATAGTTATGTGGCGGCCACCATTTATTATCAGGCAGCTGCCACATTATTTATCTGATATTTATAAATTATTTTGCAAAACGTGAGTGTTAGTGTATTTATATTTGGTTGGAAAGATAGATGTTGACACAGCCGCTGCTCTGTGTGTTCATATGGTGTTTACCTACAAATTAAGAAATGGGTAAACACCATGAAATAAACAAATTGTTTTCATTATATGCTGACGGATATTTGTTACTGTCATATTTATAAATGAACAAGAATATTGTGATATAGTTTTAAGTCGTCATGAATTTTTTAAATAATCGTGGAAGTGGCAGCAGTAATGTTTGATTTATGCCCTGAATAGGATTATCAATAAAGAACAAAATTCATTTTTAGGAATGAAGAAATTACAAGTATATGTAAAATTTAGAAAAAAGGTTCAGTGATAAACGTACATAATTACTAAACAATGTACTTAGTAATCAAAAAGAATACTATTGCAAAACACTAACTAGTCTCCTATTTTTGTACTAACTCATAGTTCACTTGCAAGGTTCTCGTATTGCACTCGCCCCTAATTGCCAGTTTTCGTATTGTATTTGCATCAAATCGACCTACATTCCCATTCACTCAGAAGACACTCGGGGAAGACTTGAGAAACAATGGCATGAACTCATAGAATACTCAGGGTATATCGAAGGATATTCGTAGCATCCTAAGTAGTTCGAAGTTTTGCGAGTTTCCTACGAATGTAAAAGATTTATTGTGACTATGTGCACGTGTGAAGTGCGAGTGTCGTGCGAAAGGCTACAAATACTTAAAAATCTTGCTGTGGGCACGATTGTTTTGAACATGCTTAAAACAATTGCCGCGTTTGGCGATTTGTTGAGATGATCGAAGGAATACAAAGGAAGAGTGTCTACAAATATCTTTATGATAAACCCCGTAAAAGTGCGATTATTGAATGCGTACACTATTGTACATATGTAGCTCAAAATCGTGACAGGTGCTTAACCGAGTACAAACTTGTGGAAAAGACAAAAATACTCATTATGCATTAATTATTTATCTCCTAATTTCTTGATAATTGTAATTACCGATATATCAAAATCCTACCGTAACAGATTATCTTTTACATTTACAATCCAAGTATCATTTTACCACCAGACCAATGGATTATTAGTCTGTTTCATAGGTACGACTCCGTTAGTACAGGTCTCACTAGGACTGTCCAAGAGGTATACTGTGAAAAGTCAGTGTGAGTCAGTTTGAGAGCAAGACTTTTTATAAACCTTTACCAGAAAAAACATAGACAAAGAAGAGATGTAGATTCATTGATTCAATCAACATATGTTTAAATGGAGATATGCCCCTGTGTGGAAGACATCCATTTTTATTTTATTTTTTATTTTTTTAATTAAATCAAGTTGAGGATGTGTAAAAACAATTACTTCCAAGATTATTGTATGACACAATATGAATAATTATTGTGAAGGGAAATTTCCTGACATGCTCCCGAAAATGTCAACATACAAACATTCATAACTGTCACAATTTAGTATATACTCGGTATGTTGAATTAAAGTGTTAGTTTTTATTTATTTTTGTGAGTAACGGCACTCCCTAGAGTGCTATTTTAGGTGACAAGCAGATCGAGTAGGTGTGGTTGATGATTTTATGGCTAAATTATCTGTGGGTGCAAAACAATTACAGACGACCCATAGTCGACGCAGGAAAAGTGACGCACATGGATGCGCAGGCACATGGTGCACTGGTGATATAGTCCATGCAGTTAATTACATCCGTGGTAAAAGGTTCATACTAAAGGGCTGTGTGTGTGTACAGTGGGGCAACAATTGGGGGTCGAATTTTTACATAGGAGTATATTCAGTAAATCTTTAAAAATCTTCTTCTAAAGAATCTTTTGGCAAGAAAAGCTGAAACTTTTATTGAAGCATCGTCAGGTAGTGCATGTAGATTCAAAGTTGTGAAAATCATGACCCGTTGCTAAGTGTGTTGCTAACGCTGAGGGTAATAGAACAGATTATCAACTGTGTCTTCACCAATCAGATTTCAGTATTTAACATGGAAGTATAATAATAAAAGGAATATACCATGTATAGAGTAAATCTTTAAAATCTTCTTATCAAGAACTATTTGGCAAGGAAAGCTGAAACTTATGTGAAAGCATCCTCTGGTAGTGTAGATTGAAAGTTATGAAAATCATGACCTTCAGGGGTAGGGTGGGGCCACAAAAGGTGGTATATAAAATGCAACTTAAACAGCTTTTTTTCTTCATTTTTGTTTATTACTGAGCATAAATAATGGACCAACTAAGGGCGACTTCATTCGCTTTCTGTAACTTCGCCAGAATTTCCCCATCCTGTGCATTAATTTCAACCGATGTTATTTGCTTTTATAGTGATGATTTTTAAAACTTTTAAAATGGTAATTTAAAATTAGTTTATATTTTGTACACCAATTTGGATAGTTTTTTTTAATAAAAATGAAGTCTTTTAAAAAGTTGCCATAGTTCTGACACATTATTATTATGAGGATATAAAAGCATTATTGTTGTTCTTAAAAAAATATTGCAGCGGAAGATCTCAGCATCTTTGTTTGTAGCCATTTGTTCTTTTTTAATGAAGATGAAAATAATGGATGGGCCTTAGCACTTATGCCTGTCAATACATTGATTAGAATTATCATGTGACAACATTGTTCAGTTTTATAGTTTATTCATCAGTCGAGTGAGTAAGGTTTATATGAAACGGATTACAAAATGAATTTACGCCTGGTAAACGACAACCATCTAAATGGAGAATTTTTGAATGTTTTTGATTCGAAAATTGAGTGCATTGAGGTACAATGTCCTTCTTTCACAGATAGGAATTTAAAAAATACAAAACCAAAATACATGTAGGCCTATGCCTAATTAGATCCCCCATCCTGGCAAACTAAAAAAATAACCGTCGGAACCCCCTGTAAAAAAATGTCTGGATCGACGCATGCTTTTTGCTTCCTTTGTATGTAAATTTAAGAAAAATCTTTGCTGCGCAAAAAAGTGGGGGGGGGGGGGGGGGTAGGGGGCAGGCCCCCCCTGCCCCACCCCCACCCCCACCCCCGAATGCTACGTGCCTGACTCATGTTATTCTTTTTAAAAATATTGAAAAGTTACTTTAAAAAAATTGTTTCTAGCATGTTGACAGTACTCATCTCATAAAGTTAATAGCGAGCACAGCCGGCGAGCGAACCGAGTTCTAAGAACCAGTGTGCGCGGGAAAAAGAACGAGCTAACCCTACAGTTCATCAAACAAAATTTTTTGTCTACGTCCCATAATGCTCTCTAATTTTTTCACCCGTGGTGCTATGCCAAAAATGGCCGACTTTTAACTCGTAATTTACGGTGTCTTAAAGTTTGAAGAAACGTTTTGAGTACCGCATATGCTTTGGCGAGACTCAAAAGATTTGTTAGCCTATATGCTTCCATACCTTCGTATTGAGTTGAGATACGTAAACAAAAACGAACAAAGTCATGGATGACGTCACAGTGCTCTCGCGCTATGTTTCCCTCGATAAATTTAGAGGTGGATCAAACATCTGTAATGCGTGTAGATATCTTCATTGAACAATTATTCCTTTCTACTCAGAAAAATTCACAGGAACGAAAACAGATTCCGTACGGTGATTTATAATGGGGAATGTTTACATCTTTTCTCCATTCGGAATACACTTAGAATACATCGCGCAATTTTTTAACGTTATCATTCGGGCTTATTAATGGCTGTTGCAATGCAAATTCTCTGTAGACTTTCAAATTCGGGATGAGAATTGGAACCTAAAGTGGTAGAGGGGGCGTTTCAAAACAGATAATCTGGACATTTTTTATACTAGTGGATGAACTTAGTTTGAGCACAAAGGTATTTACTATTATTGAAATATCAAGCAAAAAGTGGTGGAAGAAAAAACTCGGCACAGAGTATAAATAAAAAGGAATAAAATGGAAAAAGTAGCAGTTAAAAAATTTATGTATATATTGCATATAGTCAAACCATTAAATTTAAAAGTGGGAAATTACACACCTACAAACAGGGACCGGGCACTCTCTCTCTCTCTCTCTGGGAATGGGGGGGGGGGGGGTTGCGTTGTATGTATCATAACCATTAAAATTAGTACCTTTGGCATACTTATTGTAGAGCAATACTCTCTCTCAAAAATTCTTTGACGTTCGAAGACTAGGTTTACAAGGTAAACTAGGTGCAAGGTAGGCCCTATGTGTAATTGTTGCTGCGCTCGCCAGAACGGTAGCACCGTGAAACATATAAAAAGTATATCTGATTTTCCGTTTTTCTTTATATTTTTTTATATTGTCTGTTCGTTCGCTCTAAAACGCGTTCGCCCTTGACGCCGTTCGCTCTAGTTTTCGTGACACCCTTTGGGAGGGGGGGGGGTCTTTTTTGAGTGACGTCACATCCTATTTTTGGAGCACAAAATCGAAAGTAAAAATTATGGCCACAGTTTCGCATTTTTATTATATGTACCTGATACAGTAAACACATGCTAAAGTGTCATATATGTGGATGAAATGGCCGTAAAAAGCTCCTTTAATCACACGAAATGAATGCAATTAATACTCTTACAATTGATATCCCTGAATTAACAGAGTCTCCCCTTTTTCCACCTCTCATGCGAAACTGCCCCTGCCACTTATGGTGAAACATGGCGGACTCTGGAAGAAATAACAAGAGCACAGATAGAGAGATGACACCCGAGGATTGTAGCCCAGATACATCCTCTTGCGTATCTCCTCAGAAAAAAAGAAACCATTCGGACACTGAAACAGACATAACTTCAGAGACAGATAGTCCAGATTCCGATAGACAATGTAAACGGGTTCATTACGACCAATCGGAAAGTTCTTTGTCGCGGACAGATTCAGAAAGTCCAGTGTTTCTTAAAAATATCCCAAAGTACACGTCTAAATGGACCGAAGAAGTTCTACCGTGTTTAAGAATTCAAGTTGCCCAAGATTTCCCTGATATGCACAATGTATTTCTTCAAGGTTGTCTACATTTTATAGCTGACCCAACGAAATGTGCGGAAATCATGGATCTATTTGTATCAAAGAACGACAATGAACAAATGGTGATTGAGTGTTTTAGGCATGTAATGCAGAATGTTTTCACTTTGCATTGTGATGATATCTCAAATGTCAAATTGGATGAGCTTGGAAAAATGGAAAACATGTTGACAAGTCGTGAATGGATTGATAATTTTGCAGAAAGATCTCAAAACAAGAAATTTTGCAGAAGGTACGTTTGCACAGGGACGTATATACAAACGGGATAGGCAAGTCACAGATACACAAGTCAAGATCTGTAATGAAACAAGATTATTGAACAAGAAATGATTTGCTTTTGCATTCACATAAGTCTTATTCAATATTTTATTCTCAATCTTTCTTTTTCTTAGATTGATTTACATATATTTTTATCCCTTAGAACAGTCATGGTATTGGTCTGACTAGTTTTAAAGTATAATGCATTAATAATTAAAAAAGTTTAACACTACACACCCCTGCGAATGTTATTGTCATTTAGATTTTAGACCACGTGGTTTTATTTGACCCTTTCAGTTTCACAGTAAAAATCGTGCCTCGATCGTGTTTATAGTCTATTTTAAAAAATTTAGGTACTTGTTGTCAAAGATAAATTCTAGACGTATATTGATTTTAAACTTTAAGTTCATTAATGGGTGGATAAAATGTGTTCTAGAAATAAATGTGACAATACAAAAAATAGTTTTTTCTGCTGTTGCAACAATTAAAAAGCGTAGTAGAGATCCCCCCTTGGAATTAATTTTCGATCCATGCCTGACCTAGTAATAACATCAATAGTGAAAGAGACTATACTAATTTATGCAGATTGTTCCTTGAACAGGTCGAGACCACTATATTTTGTGACGTCGGCATAAATTTGCATACTGTTTACTTTTATCGACAAACCAATCAGGTGAATGAGTTGCAAGGCATTGTGGACTACTACAAGTTTCAATGTACACAAAGCGTATTGAAAATATATACCATTTTGAATTGTCCTTTGGAAACTCATTTTGAATGATTTTTCAGAATTTATAAAAGAAATATGGACAATTATGTCTGAACTCCAATTTCTATGCTCACATTTAAAAACTAGATGCTGTCATTAGACAGTAATACCCGCACCAAGTGTTTGCCCCTAAATAATACTGTTTTGTACCAGTTTAATTAAAAATGAAGGCCACATGCAAAGTCCGATAATACATTTAAAAATTATAATTTTCATAACTGAAGGATGAGATCCCTTCCCATATTATAATACACATGAGCAGCACTTTATGTGCAATTTGGGGTTGAACTGTTTGCAGTGAATTTTCAGTTAATCAATAATCTTAACATTTCATGTCATAGAAAGTATAACGGTCTATATAATTATTACATACAAAATTAAAAATTAAATTATGCCCCCTTCCCGTGGCGGTTGCAGGTTTTAGATTTGCTTCTGTGTGCATACATATGTACATCATCGTGTGCACAGATTTAGAGAAGGGGTGGGAGTGAGGGGTCTAAACCCCCCCCCCCCCCCCTTGAAAATTCATTTATATCAATTGTAAAATTACCAAAAATACACCTTAGACCCCAATGCTCTTACAGACATGTAAACGCTCTAACCCACTGTGCTTCAATGTTAGGTAACATTATATGGGGGGTAAATATTTACGGTAATTAATATTTAATATACTTTATTGTTTATCTCAATAGGAAATATACATCACAATATGCAGGTGTCCTGCACCACCTTAAAGCTGTTATTTACCTAATAAATGGTGCAAGTGGATTTGAAGAATAGGTCATAAAAATACATGCATGTTACAAATAAAAATAACTGATCTTTGTCTGAAGTTACGTACACAACACAGGTCTGCAGGTATCATTAGCGGGTACTAGTTTTACCCAGCTCTTCGATTAGATGGGTTCGCGTGTATACATACAATGATACATGTCTGTGTTTTCCGTATGCTGAAAAGGTTTAGTTAAGATCAGCTAAAGGAATTCATTATTGTGTTTTAATTGGATTATCATTATGATGCTGACCAATATAGGTAAGCATAATACATGTAGTAGCAGTAGCACAATATAATGAGATGCCAGCATACATAAGTTCTACTTTCACTTTTTAAATATGATCTCCCTTTGACAGCATACTGTATCATCATCTTTTAATATTTATAAATAAGCTTATCATCGTTACCTATCCTATCGCATTTGTAAAGTTTCTGTCATTTTAATTGCAAAAGTTATTTTTTTCATTTGTCAGACTTATTTGAGTTGACCCCGTCTTGACCCTGTATAAACAATTTCTTATTAAATTTGTGTATTACATGTAAGTAAGTGTACTAGACACATAATTATCATTTTTATATGAGTTATAATGGGAAGGAAGGAGTATTTCTTTCTTAATGTATTATAATGCATCAAATACAATGTAGGTCATGACCTTATGGGAGTAGCTGTTCTGACCCCACGAAACAGGAAAATACAAAATATCTTCTAATGTCATTATGATGCATCTGATCAAATGGTGTAAAGTACATTAATGACCCCCAGGTGTTGTCTTTAACTCGCTTTGCCCGAGTAAGTGCATAGGAGAGTTGATTAAAATCAACTCCCAATAAAGTATTTTATCTTATTCATATGTTACAGTAGTGTTTGATCCATGTGGGTAATTCCTAGCCTAATGATGTCACTGCTTTGTTTAGGAGACTTTACAATTGCCCGAAATAGGCGAATACACATGCATATAACATTTTGTTTATAAATCTTAAAAATTGAATTAAGCAATTTTAAAATGTTAATGTGCATCAGGAGAGAAAAAGCAATCAAGAAATGATTTAAAATATGCTACTGCACACATGTAAGAATGTATTAAGAAGACTGAATCTTAAGAACCAGGTTAGATTGTGGGGGGGGGGGGGGGTGAATGTGGAGTATAAACATTTATAATTTGAATCATTTATTGTTATTAATTGTAACTTGTCAATGAATACTAGTTATTGATCCCAAGGTACATGTAGAAATATCACCTCTGATCGTATCTCAATAGATCATTTATCAATTATGCAAGGTGTCATGTAATTTTTTTTAAGAATAACATTTTTACCAGTTTATAAAAGTTTTTAGACACCCAAATTATATTTTGATTTAATAGATCATTCGACAATTGGGGGGGGGGGGGGGTGTTATATTTGAGTTTGTTTGGGGGTGGGGGTTCCAAGTCATATATTTGACAATTTTTCACTGTAATTTAAAATAAGACTAAACCATACTACAGTCATGAACATGAATAGTATAGAACAAAACACAAACTAATACATGTATATATACATAGGAAGTATTACAAAACATAGATGATTGGGGGGTTATATTTGAGTTTGTTTGGGGGTGGGGGTTCCATTTAGTCATATATTTGACAATTTTTCACTGTAATTTAAAATAAGACTAAACCATACTACAGTCATGAACATGAATAGTATAGAACAAAACACAAACTAATACATGTTCATGTATATATACATAGGAAGTATTACAAAACATAGATGATTGATCTATATCTGGGTTCTTAAGTTGAATCATATATCATGTACATATTATATGATTGTTTCTTTGTTCAAGGCATTTCAGATGGTATGTAGGTCATGATCCCAAGTGCTCTTCCTGAAATTATCAAATATCATAAAAACCATTGAGATCCCCACCTTAATCCAAAGATATTATTCCTCCTTAGGTCATGGCGCATCAGATCATTATGGCATGTAAGTCATGACCCTAACGGGTGTCAAAAGGGTGTGGGGTCTAACATTGAACCTTGTAGAAAGAATCGTAGACTCCATTTTAAATGGTAACTTGAAAACGGACAAAGATAATAATATAGGGTTTTCATAATCATATATTGACTGTTACTGGCAATATATAGGGTTTATTAGATCTGACCCCTGGGGTCATCCCCACCCCCCAGGAATTTGAAATTACCATATATCTCAGAAATTGTTATAATCATGACCCGTAAACCATATTTATTCATGTTTCTGATGTCAAGGGGCATCAAATGTTATGTAGGTCATGGGCCCTGTGGGTGGCCCTGACCCTCTCAAACAGCAAGTCCCTTAATATCTTCAAAACAGTTGAGATCCCCACCCTTTAACCATATATGTTCTTGTTCCTTGTGTCAAAGGGCATCAAACAGTATGTAGGTCATGGGCCCTGGGGTGGTCATGACCCCCCTGGAACAGGAAGTACAGGAATATCTCGAAAACGGTTGAGATCCCCACCCCTTAACCATATATATTATTGATCCTTAAAGGGCATCAAAAGATATGTAGGTAATGGGCCTCAGGGTTGAATCTAATTTTTCAAAACCGTAATGCACATCTACATTGATCTATGGAACAGTTCCTATCATATCCCAAGATATGATGTGTCTATCCATTAATAAAATCATAAAAGGAGTTCTAGGATCTATGTTTTTTTGAAGTGATAAACGTCAATTTTCTGCTACTTTTTGACTCCCTGGATGAAATTTAAATTTTTAAAACCTTACTGCACATCTATAGAACAGTCCCTATCATATCCCAAGATATGATGTGTCTATCCATTAAATCATAAGAGGAGTTCTGGGATCTATGGGTTTTTTTTGAGTGATAAACATCAATTTTCTGCTACTATTTGACTCCCTGGATGAAATTTAGATTTTTAAAATTTTATTGCACATCTATAGGACAGCCCCAATTATATCCCAAGAGATGACGTAGCTACCCCAAAAGTTGTAAGAGGAGTTCTGGGAACCATACTTTTTTTGCCAAAAAACGTCATTTTTTGTTGCCCACTGATCCCCTTAATAAAAAAAAAATTCTGGAACCTGATCACACTTCAATATGACACCCCCAATCATATTCTAGAAGATCATTTGGCTACTGCAAAAAGAAAATGACGTTTTTGAAACCATTTTTTTGGTTAAAAAACGTCATTTTTTAGCAATTAATTGACCCCCAGGACAAAATTGAAAACTCCGAAACCTTATTGTGCATCTATAGGATACCTTAAAACATATTCCAAGAGATGAATTGTCTACTGTTGAAAATGGAGGAGGAGTTCGAGGAAGAAGGTTTTTTGGTTAAAAAACGTCATTTTTTAGCAATTAATTGACCCCCAGGACTACCAGAAAATTTTTGAAACCTTTTTACAAAACAACATGACACCCCAAATCAAACTCTAAGAGTTCAGATTGCTGGTTTATAAGATGTAAGAGCAGTTTGAGAAAGTAAAACATGACAGATGGATGGACGGACGGACGGAACAGAGTAACAACAATATACCCGAACTTTCTTTAGAAAGTGCGGGTATAAATATTGCATATGAGGACTTATATCAACCTATTTGAATACCCCATTGTCAATGTTCAAAAGAGAGGTACGTCCTATTGAAATAAAAGCATGCAGTGGGTCCTGTTTTTTTCACGTGATACCCCATATTTGGGACAACATTAGTAGAATGCGCGTTGATATTTTCTTCAGGGACATTCATCAGAATGCTTAACGGACAAACTACTTTATGCTGCATATAGCTTGTGCTTCTGCGTTTGTATATTTGTGCATTTCTACTACCGTAGCTATTCACGTATGTTAAAAATGTACAGTTACCTGTATTTATTTCTAGTGCAGAATGATAAAGTCACCAATACACAAATGTGATGTTTTTTTTTCTTATTTATCATTTTTAAAGCAACAATTAATCAACTAAAACAACAGTATTTTTTAATGTGAGCATGGAACAAAGTTAATGGTACGTAATCTTTCATTTTTTACCTTCTAAAGTAAAAATCAAGATGTACAAACATTCCGGCAAGCAATTAATTATTGTGTATAAAACAGACAAATACTAGTGCGTTTGTTGAATCGTAAACACGTTATAGACCGTCATGCATTGCAACTCATTCACTGGATTGGAGAATCTGTTTGCCGAAAATACTGTCACGTGTTAAATAATGCTATCCATATAAGGTAGTGTACCCGACCTGTTGAAAATACTATTTTATGCAGAATGTTCCTTGAAAATGGCTCGACATACTAAGCTTTTATGCAAAAAATTCACTCATTATTTTTTTTAAAAACATGGCTATGATTTTATTTAGCAACCCAATGTTTATATTTTCAACCACTCTACACGTGGTTGAACACGAACGATTACTCTGCTCTGAATATCATCGTTTAATTTAAATAACCGCTAGATGGTGAAAAAAGACATACTTCTTAAAAGATTTTGATGTTTTAACATAAATCAAAGTAGGATATGATATGAAAATTGACCAGTACTTACGTATTTTGAGAATATTATCCGAACACTTATACTTCCGCTCGAAATTTCACAGGAACTGAACACATCTCTGTGAAGTCTTGTGAACTTTCATTCGAGCACCTCTGGATTTATTACATACTTAGCAACGATAAAGAAAACATTCCGAAAACATTAGCAGGGGTGTACAGGTCGGCCATGAGTTTCAGGTGTGCAATCAGGTGTAACGAAATTGAAAGTTGTTGTATATACCAGGTACCTGTGTTACAGAGCCTATTTACAAGCATTGTTCAGCTTTAAAATTGTTGCTCTGTTTGCCTAGTTTTGGGAGCATTGATAGCCATTTCTAAGTTCTACAGGTCCTAACTTCACCAAACTTGCATGAATTGTGGTTCTTGTATCAATTATTGTAAACATTGGCATTTCTTAATAGAAATAGATAGTTGAAAACATTAGGTACATTTAAATGGGCACATATCCCACTTGGACACAAAGAATTTAGCTAGATTGGTTATTATTATAGTCCAGTTAATATTTCGTGACAAGATGATAATATAAAGCAGGGGTTCTTTATATTTCAATGGACTACTCTATAATGTGTTTCTATTTAGTATGTGGCCCATGGGCCTCTTGTTTAACAGAAATGTGAATGCCTTAAGGTTATCCGTAGGGGTGCAATGATACACTTGCCCCACGATACAATATGTATCACGATACAGACCTTATGATATGATACGTATCATGATACTTTTGATGTGCTTTTGATGTGCTTTTAAAAAATAACAAATAAACAATTAAGCATGCATATTTTGGTATTTTCCACATATTTTTCCTGATCAGCTGTATAAATATCAGAATGTCAACATGATCTGCATAAGGTAAAAATCTAATGTTGACATCAACATTGTTATTTCAACATTGACAACAATTAAATTATTTATGCTATATTTATAGATGTAATTAATTTTCTAAAAACGAAATATTAAATGACTAGGGTGAACATTATTTTAATTACATTTTTGTACATCTAGGAATGTGGCAATAACTTCTTACGAAACTGACAAATGTATGGATAATGCCGTTTTATATGTTGTTTATATTACAAAACCGAAAATGTTACCATATCAAGATTTATGGGATGCACTGTAGCAAGGGGCAAAATTGAATAATGCTTGAATAATGCTTCTTACGAAACAGACAAATGGATGGATAATGCCGTTTTATATGATGTGCAATACGCATGTTGTTTGTTAGTAGGAAAACGTCTGCAAAATAGTGCTTGCATGTAGAAACACTCGATATGGGAACTTTGTTAACCAATTTGTTTATATTACAAAACCGAAAATGTTACCATATCAAGATTTATGGGATGCACTGTAGCAAGGGGCAAAATTGAATAATGCGAAGCACGTTTTTCAACACCGCAACCATTTTGAAAATATAATTTTCAAACCGAATCGGATGAATAAAAATTTTCCGGATCGAAATACCGAACCGCGGTATAGCCTACAGTATCGTGACATTGAACCGTAGCATATTTTTACCGTGATATACCGTCTCACGGTTTATCGTTGCACCCTTAGTTATCCGAGATTTAAACGACTCTAAACCCCAAATTTTATATTATGACATGTGCAGGGGAGACTAGCTCTGATAGTAAATTAAAGTGTTATAAGAATAATAGAAGCAAGTTTGGATATTGCACTTAAACCACTTTTGTACATTGTATCATGCATAGCTCTGACCCTTTTACCTCAGAAGTTAAATTGCAGATACCTAATTAATATAAAAATGAACATGTATTATAACATAATTATGAAATATATTAGTGAAGATTCGCTCAAGATTACATGTATAGTACATGTATTAGGCATTCGTCAAATTTTGCTATTAGCGCACACATTACGCATCAAGCTACTTTGTTAAAGATCTACAACATGTACAAAAAACTTATCTTTGACACAGAGGAATTAAATCAATTTAATTTTCAGAATTGAACATATTTTTACAGAGTTTTTAAGGATCTTGCAAAGAAACTTCAGCAGTTTGTGTGGCAGCTGATGCACATGGTGAGGAAATCACAGAATCAAGGGAAAGAAATAAGTGAAGGAATGTACCAAGAATTGTTTGTGCTCTTTGCCAAAACATTCAATCTTAATATCTTGTAAGTATTTGATAAAAACTGTTCTAACTTATAAATGCATTATATTATTCAAGAGATGAAATATGTATGATATATACTAATATTAAATGAGAGAATTTGGCGCATACATATTTTAACGCAAACGCAAGTGCCAATACATTGGTGCAATTAAATTTTAGTGCACGCATCTTTTATTTCTAAAAGATTTAATAAAATATTTTCTTGTTTGATTTACGGTTACCCTCAAATTTAATTATGTGTCCACAAGCACGTAAACACAATGATTTTGATTCCTAACTCTTGTTTGAGTTATCGGACTTTCAATTTAAGGTAGCTCCATACTCGTAAAATTCTCTGAGGAAAGTTGAAAAACCGAACTGATTTCGACTTAATAGACTTAAATGTCATCGATGGTTAGAAAAAATATACATGTCATCACACTTTTTGAGATGCCAGATAAACATAAACTAAAGCATATTTTAGCATTAGAAAAATTTATTTTTTTCTGTTAAAAGTAAAATCTTGTAGGCAGAAATTTGTTTTTCTTGTTTAATTTTAATGTCAACTATATCAGAAAACTAAAATTACAAAAATATTTTAAAATTAATCGTTGGAATAAGAAAAACTATAGCATTTAGACATACAACTGAAAGAAAAGTCAGAAAAAGAGTTATTTCCCCTTTGCAAAGATAAAATATATAAAAATTTGGAAATTTAATATAAAATTAAGTGCGAAAATATCTTGAACCTACCAATAATTCTAATTACATCCATGTGATTATATTCACATAAAATAAATAAAACTATCTTGCACAATTTTTAAAGAATTCAAAGTTTTACAAAAAAGTGTGACGTCACAGAACACTGGATCTACTTTAAAGCAGTGACTGAGATAATTAACACTAGAAGACTTCCAAAACTAAAGTGAGGGAAAGGGAATGCTACCTGTAAGTAAATTTCAATCACAATGAGTGATTTTTTTTTCACATTAGATTTGCATTAAGGTCAGACGACATGTTCCTCGAGCATCTTTTTAGTATCTCCTCGAAATAAAGAGTTCCAATAAAAATTATTACTTTTATTATTATTTTAAAAATGATTAAAATTTAACTTGTAAAGGGAGACGTGCTTATATGGCCAATTGGTTAGAGTAGTGGCCGCCCACTGTCAAGAGCGTAGGTTCTAGAGGTCGTGAGTTCAAAGCCCGGCCCTGGCTGAGGTAGAGTTTCAATATAGTGAATTTCGCTGTGCTATATTTTTATATCAGCAATTTAAGTGCATTTTTAAGTAAGATTATATAGGAAATTGGATCCTCTAGTATTTTGCAGAAATGCCTGGTAAGGTATCCTAATTTTTTGCAAGAAAGCTTGTAAAAGTAGTTGTAAACTATTAACGAATTCCTGGAAAAAGTTATATAAAATTGAGGAACGTGTCAATAACACAAACAGAAGTATCATCTTATCATTTTTAAATCCGCTAATCAGAGAGCCAGAAATTAATCATGGATATTCAGCATAGACGATTGACACGCTTGATGACATTTTTACCTTGAGGCACATGAAATTGAAATGACACGTGGAGAAGCCCAATTTTGAAGGTGCTAATGATAGATAATAATAAGCAATAAAATTGTATATAATTCCCGTTGAAGCAGAGCTTACTCCATTACCCTTACTGTGTACCTATGTAAGTGTGTTGTGTAAACAAACAGAATTGACCATCTTAATTACGTAAGTGCACACTTTTTAGGATAAGGAGGACTGGGTTATGGTTTTGTAACTCAAGATATTTAATATATGTACATTGTTGGCGCACTACATATTCAAGCGCTTAAGAGCAGTTGCGCCAAAGGCAATAAAATTTGTAGTGTGCCATATTTTCTCATTTTTAACAGTATATGATACTGTAACAATATTATATCATATGATACATTGTTATACCCCGGTAAAATAGTTACTATATAACTCTATATGAAGAAAAGTCTAGCATTTTGACTGTTGGACTGGAACTGTTAGATTGGAACTGTTAAAATCGACTGTTAAAAAGACTGTTGACCGGTGACGTCACATTCAGCGAAAACGTGTTAATGATCAGAAGGGGTATAACAAAACAGTTGTTGACTGTGTCTCGAGCAACAGTTAATCTGTCGGACCTTGAAGAAGGGAGGGCATATTGCTTTGCTGCTGTCTGTCTGTTGGTGGGTCAGTATGTTGTTTCACCAACAGTTTCTGTCTCCGCTCATTTTCTTTGCAGAGGATTAATATATTGAAATGAAATTTGGTATACATGTTTGTCATGATAATATCTAAGTCAAACTCGATGTTGAGTACAATCGAACAATTTTTGACAGAGATATGCCCCTTAGACAGAAAAAAATTCCAATTATTTACAGTTTCCATTCATTTTCTTCCCAGAGGTTGTACTTGCTGAAATGAAATTTGGTGTCAGATTTATCATAATAGTATCAAGGTCAAGTTTGATTTTGGGTACAATCAAACAATTTTTGACAGAGTTATGTGCCTTGGACCTAAAAAAAATTCCAATTATTTGCAGTTTCTGTGTTTTTTTCTTTGCAGAGGTAGTACCTACTGATATGAAATTTGGTAAACAAATTTATCTACATCAAGTTTAATAATTTTGGTAAAATCAAAGAATTTTTTAGAAAGTTATGCGCCTTGGACTTAGAAAAATTCCAATTATTTGCAGTTTTTGTTCATTTTTTTTGCAGAAGTTTTCCAAGGGAGGTGCATAAGTGTTTTACAAACATCTCTTGTTTGGGGATTTCACAGTGATATATTGAACCTTAGTTCATGATATTGAAGCAATATCAAAATATTACAGTAAAACTTGTTGAATCCGGATGTTGTGCATTAAGACTTGTTGTCCATTCCGGTGAATTTATTCAGTGCCTTGACATCTTATCATTTTTAGAGCTGAAACGAATACCCAAAATCAATATTCGAATATTCGTGACTGCTATTCTATTCGTATTCGAATATTCGTAGACGTCATTTGCAATGTATTATGCATGTTTGTTACCTTGTATGACCGTATTAATTTATGTGTAGGTTACGTAAACACCTCAGTTCGATGTTGGTACATGTAGTCATTTAATAAACTTTCTCCGTTGTATTTGGTGTGCATTCTTTTATGCAAATGATATCTCAATCAACTACAATCGAAAAATAACTTTAATATACTGCAGTTGTAAGGACCCAACTCCTGTCGATACGTACACAAAGCTTTCCGCCATGTTTGATTATAGTATTTTAAAAAACCAATAACGACATCAATTCCGGAAACGTTCCGTTTATTTCAAATTGAAGAAAATAATATCGACGTATCTAAATAGATTAAGAAACCGTCGATATACATCATAATACATTACTTTGAACTTACCTAGTGATTCATGTAGATATATGCTGCAAACTAGCAATTAAAATAATAATACAGAATTTCTGTATTCTGTTATAAATCATTTAACAATGTCAGGTAAATGAAAAAAAATACGTAAACTTGCACAGAGAAAGGATCTAACTTTTGTTTTAACAAATGATCTTTAATCATCTTCATCATTATCTGGCTCAAGTAATGGAAGGGGTGGCAAACTTTCTTTCTTACTCAGACTTGGTGGCTCACTGGCTCGCTCTTGTTTGACTTCAAGTGCGCTCGTGGAAGCAGAATTTTTGTCGTCAGGAAGAACTGATTCCTCTGCGCTGTCGACTTCGGTTTTAGTCGAGCTTAATACAGATCTTAAGAATACCAATTGATTAACTGTGTCAGGGTCCAGACTTGCTCGCTTTTTCGTAACAATATTCCCAGTATCCGAGAAGACGCGCTCTGAGGGAACGGACGTGCCGGGTATACAAAGAAAAAACTTTGCAACGGGCGGCAGTTTTTTGTAGCTATCTGCCTTATTTTTCCACCAGTCTAAAGGATCGGCATTTCCCTTTACCGCTGTCTCTCTGACGAACATTTCATACTCTTGTACAAGAGATTTTTCCGCATCTACTTCTTCGCCCGTTAAATCGACTAGATCGCATAACAGAAAACTCATTGCATTGACCTCAGCCTTGTTACTCTCTGCATTGTCAGTATTTTCCGATTTTACCGCAACCGGCGATTCCACTGGTACTTGTTCTGTTTGGGTGTCAAATTTTTATGGCGTCGAGCGAAGCTTGAAAGCCATCTAGGGATCGTACGTCCGGAAGTTACATTTTTAGGAGCCAAACAACTCAAATGAGTGCAAAGTTTTCGTATGTGTTTCAAGAAAAATAGATGACATACTTCAATTTCGAGCAGAACTGTACGTCAACAAAACAAGTTTGCAGATTCGAAATGGTTGCCGTCTTTAAAAATGTTCACATTTTATTGAAAACAATATGTCTCGGTTTCAGCGGATGAATACACTAGCACCGAGACACATGCGATAGCTGGGCTTACATACTCAATTTGGTTATGAAATGTACTAGCCTGCAAAATAGATGATTTTGTATCCATATCGAAAATTGACAATGCACAAATGTTTGATCTTGTAGAAACAAAACTTCCTAATCGAGCGATAAGTACATCTACATAAACCAACTAGTGAACTACTTTCACTTTGTAAACAACGTGAATGGGTGCTTTCTTTTATCTACCCCCGATCTTTTCGGCCCGTGTCATTTGGATCCTTGTGAATTTTAGATGAAATTGATAATAAGAGACAGAGTGGTTATCAGCAGTATACAATATAGAATTAAACACAATAATAATTTAAATATTTATTTCCATATAAATAGAGAAAAAAAATCTAAAAAATTTTTAACTCCTAAGATATTACTATAAACTTAAATTTTCAATTGAAATTCAAAACTTTTTAAGAATTAGGTGAGCAAATTTGTAATGAATTGTAATTTTATTAGTTATGTGATAAATAACATTTTCTATTTTTTTTGAAAAAATTTTTTTTTTGATAATTTATGGAAAACAAAATACCAGCTTTTGAACTTGGTCATTTTTTGGCAAAATATTGCATATAGGGTACCATCATTGTATGGATAAGTCCTCCTACAGTTTTCAAAATAGGAAGTTGTTCTTTTGCAGATCAATTAAACATATATCAGAGGTATGCATATTGCTAGGATTTTGATTTTCGATAATTTATGAAAATAATACCAGCTTTTGAACTTGGTCATTTTTTGGCAAAATATTGCATATAGGGTACCCTCATTGTACGGATAAGTCCTCCGACAGTTTTCAAAATAGGAAGTTGTTCTTTTGCAGATCAGTTATACATATATCAGAGGTATGCATATTGCTAGGATTTTGATTTTCGATAATTTATGAAAAAAATACCAGCTTTTGAACTTTGTCATTTTTTGGCAAAATATTGCATATAGGGTACCCTCATTGCACGGATAACTCCTCCTACAGTTTTCAAAACAGGAAGTTGTTCTTTTGCAGATCAATTACACATATATCAGAGGTATGCATATTGTTAGGATTTTGATTTTCGATAATTTATGAAAAAAATACCAGCTTTTGAACTTAGTCATTTTTGGCAAAATATTGCATATAGGGTACCCTCATTGTACGGATAACTCCTCCTACAGTTCTCAAGATAGGAAATTTTTCTTTTGCAGATCAGTTATACATATATCAGAGGTGTGCTTATTGCTAGGAGTTTGGTTACTGATAATTTATGAAAAAAAATTGCTTGTATTTTGGTTACTGATAATTTATGAAAAAAAAATTAAGTCATTTTTTGGCAAAATATTGCATATGATATAGCGTACCCTCATTGTACGGATAACTCCTCTTACAGTTTTCAAGATAAGAAGTTGTTCTTTTGCAGATCAATTATACATATATCAGAGGTGTGCATATTGCTAGGATTTTGATTACTGATAATTTGTGAAAAAAATACCAGCTTTTGAAGTTAGTCAATTTTTAGCAAAATATTGCATATAGGGTTACCTCATTGTACAGATAACTATTCCTACAGTTTTATAGATAAAAAGTTTTTCTTTTGCAGATTAATTGTACATGTATCAGAGGTGTGAATACTTTTAGGATTTTTATTTCTGATTATTTATGAAAAAAATACCAGCTTTTGAACTTGGTCTTTTTTTAGCAAAATATTGCATATAAGGTACTTTATTTCACTGAATATGGGTTGACATGGATTATGGATACAGTTCACATATAAAAAGAAAACCCAGTTAGCTGTCTCATTGACAGCTTTTCACTTGTTTAAAAAATTATTTAGGTTTTTACTCTTCAAATTAACTTTAACTCGACGCCATTGTGGCCCTTCAGGCCTTTGATTCTATGTTTGATTTGACGAGATTCCTCTGCTCATCTGTCATGAATTTCAGGGACTTGTAATGTGGGTCAAGTGCGCACGTAAGAACGGCATGGTGTGTCGCTAAATCATGATCGCTCTTGGGAAACCGAGACGACAGATCTTTGGTAACTGCTTCCTTAAACTTAACGAGAACAGTGCTGTCTTCTCCCTGCACATTCAAATGATTTTTAAGAAGACCAATAACAATAGGGTAAACCATGCTGAGAGTTGGGAAACTGGTTCCACTTATTGTAGTTGTAGCAACCTGAAGTGGTTTTAAGACTGGCACTAAGTCCTCAATGACTTTCCAGACCTGATCAGGTAATTCTAGGATTCTCGCATCGGAAGGACTTGTAATGGTGTTGTTGTGCAGGACCGCAAAAATAGCAAGGCGCTGCTCTATGAGCCTTTCGAACATTATATATGTAGCATTCCACCTGGTTGGGACATCTTGAAGTAGTGTGTGTTGTGGTAAATCTAACTGCCTCTGGCGAGATTTGAGCTCATTAGAGGCCAGGGAACTTCTTTTAAAATGGCCGACAAGTTTTCTGGCCGCTGCTGCTGCACTAGAAATTTCCTTGATTTTAAGTCCAGCTTTCACACTTAGCTGCAGAGTATGCGCAAAGCAACGAATATGTGGCCAGTCGAGGTGTGTTGTCATAGTTACCATATTGGCGGCATTATCAGTTGTGATGCCTGACACTGGTGTATTGGAGATCCCAAAGTCCTCTACAATACATTTGATTTCATTCGCAAGGTTTTCCCCGGTGTGATGATTTTTTACCTCTATCGTAGCCAAGACATAGTAACGAAGTTGCCACATGCTATCAATAAAATGAGCTGTCAGGGTTAGGTACCCCTCTGTTGCACAAGATGTCCACGTGTCAGTGGTGAAAGCTAATGATGATTGTGACTGTAATTCAGTCGCTACTGTTTGCTTTAATGAGCCGTAGTAATAATTAGTGTAATTTTTCATGGTGGTGTGTGAAGGCACTACGTATGTTGGGTCAAGTGAGTGGACAACATTTCTAAACCCTACTCCGTTTACAATGCTAAGGGGGCGTAGATCTCTAGCACATATCTCGACCAGATACTTAGTAGTTAATTACCAACTTTCTCGCGACTTCGGTTTTTTCTTGCTAAATTGCAGCGTTGATTGAGATCTTAATGGCCTCTTTTTACCGCGGTCATTATCACTAAAAGAAAATATGGAATCAAATTAATTGAGCATACATACAATACCTACAAACGATTTATTTTAACAATTTTATTAAAAAAATTTAATAGCTAAAAACGCCAAAATGTTTTACTAGCTAAAATCGCCAGGTTGAAACAACGAATGGCATTTTTTGTCGACAACTCTTGTTAATAAACTCAAGTAAAAATAGAATTATCACTGCGTTATTCACACTAGCTCAAACATATTTTTCAGTATATCATGCTATAACTCATTCATCGTATAAATTGTTCTAATAAATATGAATCGAAAAATCCAGATTTTTTCTACCCGAGCGATTTAAACTCTGCTTTTACTTCCAATGTAAACAAGTATGGCAGTTCGGAGAAATGATAAATTTTACAAACCATGAGGCCGACGGGTGCTTGCCTTTAAGGTGATTAATAAGGTTTGATGTCGTGCCTTTATAAATAAGGCTAGGTGTGCAGACAGGACATAATTTACAAATGGCTTTGTCGTTGGTTTCGTTCAACGTGAAATGCTCCCACACCCAGCTTCTCTTTTCCATCGTGACGAAATAACACGATGCTGCATCGTTTACAGCAATGCATACGGGTATTAAACATGTGACCGAATATTCGAATACTAAATATCTTTTCGAATATTAGAAATTTACTATTCATTCGCGAATATTCGACCATTCGTTTCAGCTCTAATCATTTTATGTTCAAATAATGTTGTTGCTATCTGGATCTTGTCTATTTGGCTGCAATGAAAAGAACCGACCGCTTATAATAAATGTTAGTTATCTCTTGTAATCCTGCCACTCATCAATCAGCCTTATGCGTAATATAATTACTGCTTAATTATCAATGAATTTTCCTGTCATTGCTATTGTTTTAAACAACTGTGAATAAATCAAAACTAGCAATTCATTTCAGTTTATACCATTAAGTCTTGTTATTAATAAGACCAAAATTAGATTAAAAGTGGTGGTTTTGTATTATACTTCACACCATATACCATAGGCCATGATTCTGAATACCGCGGGACTGCCGATAATGTTTGTATTGTGCGTTGTACGGTTACAATTACAGAGTTATATTTTATTCTGTCAAAATGCTCCATTCTTTATCAAATTCTTATGTATTTGAAAATTAATCCTTTGTTCCCAGCACCAGTTCTCGCTATTACATAATCAGTCACCTGTTGACTTGTCGCGTGGTCAATGTTTGTTTAACGATTTCCAGTGGATCATGCACTTATCCAGTGTCAGACCTCTCAGGTTAATCAGGTGTTTGAAAGTTTATCAATTATGATGATTTGATTAAAAAAGTTTTTCCATTGTAGTATCCCATTATGCAATTATTATTTTCCAAATAGAATATGAAAATTGGTACCACAATCACAATCAAGGAGGGTTAAATACTTAGTCTAATATATTTCAGAAGAATTGAAAATTTTGCATGAAAAGATGATCAAGACCTACTGCATTAAATACTAGAATTTATTGTCAACAATGTCCTCTAAACCGGATGTTGCTTAATCCAGGCGATTTTATTCAGAACCATTCTTTGCTAGATTAGACAAATTTTACTGAATATGGCATGGCACTCGGTGTTTCCCCTCTTCTTATAGCAAATTCGATGCTTAGTACAACTAACTGAAACAAAGATTTTCTTTCATTAAGAAGAATATAACGATATTCCACAGGTGTCGTACTGTATTCATTTTTTTTTTAGATTTTCTTACCAAATTGCACAACTTTGGATACAGATTAAAAATTCAAATACACTTTAGAAAAAAATCCTCTTGACATCTTTAAAAACAACTTTTTATTGTTGGCATCCTCTAATTGTGTAGATTCAACATGTTCAAACTATGATACATGCGATAATGAAGGCCCACAATGGGTGCTGATTTTTAAACTGATACATCTTTAAAAATATATGAATTTTTTTTAAAAATATTTTTAGATCTATTACTGTGCAAAACCCGTAGGAAATAATATACCAGTGTTATATATGATTTATATATCACAATATATTTTCATCCCCACCCCTCTGTAAAATATTAAATTTTACATCAGAAAATTATGGTACTTAACTTAAAGCTGAACACTGCTTGTAAATAGGCACCGTCACACAGATACCTGGTATATAAACCCTTCGATTTCGTTACACCCGATTGCACACCTGAACCTCATGGCCGACATGTAGTATTCCTTTCGTGGTCTTTAGATTTTATGCATTTTTTTCTTATCTTATGTTCATTTTCTGTTCGTGAATAATACATTTACCAATTTATTTGATGTTAGTATTCTCCTGGCTTCAAAAAGTGCGTAAAATTTGATAATTTCATCGCGACCGGGTAACACGGCGAGGCAAAATGTACGTCCACACAGGTGAGACCTCTACAGCGAAGTACTTTGAACTGTTTAGAGGTCTATCCCTTATACAAGGGTTGTAGGTACAGCAGTGATTAAAGAGAAATATGGCGGACAGTGCCTATTTACGAGCGGTGTTCAGCTTTAAATTCAACTATTCATAATTATAATATATTTTTTTAGTCTAAGAAGTTCGCCACGGTTGTTCAGGTGAGCAATGTGACCCATGGGCCTCTTGTTATTGTTTTCTTCTTTTGTTTTTTAGCTCACATGAGTTGAAACCATTTTGTCCGTCGTTCCTCTGTAAACTATTTACATTTTGAACTTCTTCTCTAAAACCGCTTGGCCAATTTAAACCAGATTTGGCACAAAGCATCCTTATGGTAAGGCGAATATAAATTGCAGAGATGAAAGACCGATCTTTACTCAAAACGGAGAAAACCTCGAAACTGTAGAAAAAGGGGGGTGCATTTTTAAAAAATCTTTTTCTTCTAAAGAACTACTGAGTCAAATTTAATGCAATTTAAGATTTTAAATCATCTTTATGGAAAGGAAAATATAAATTGCAAAAAGTATGAGAAATGGGTCAATCTGACAAAAATGAATTTGGTTGTTGTGGAACAGTTTGCGTGCGAAAGGAATATTTGAAATATGCAAGATACAGTACCGTCAACGCGGATCCCGTATTTTCCGCGCACTCCCGCGGTCCAAATTGCAACGAGGTTTAAATACCTGTCTCAGGTAAAAACCGCGTGCCCCCGTGGTTCAATCACCCATAATGACAACACCCCCAAGGTTTGAACGATCGATTACAGGTGTTAAAAAGTATCGAAAAGGAAAAGAAAAGTTATCTCCCTCGATTAAAAAAAATATAACATGCATTAAACATTAATGTAAGTTAACAAATGCATAAAGATAGTCATGATCCTTTTATAGAAAATCACATATTTTAAAGGTAAATATTTTTTTTTTAAATATTCGCTGTTTATTTGGTAATACTGGGGTAATATTTGAATTCTAATTATTTAAAGCTGTCATCTGTACAATCCAAGGTGAAATGAGCCATGCCTGCAGGTGGTTGAAAAATCATGCTTTACTAACTTATTGATATATCGATATACGATTAAATTAAATTTTAAAATCTAACAAAAAAAAATGTAAAATTATTAAGACTTATTTACTTAAAATAAATATTTTACTTTATAAATATTCAGGTATGTATATTTTTATTTTCAATATCATTGTATCTTTATATCCTATCAAACCGTCAAAAATTCATTCAAATTTTAAAAGTGGCTTAATCGCTCATGTTACGGAAAATTACGTCCTTATAATTGCTGTAATAAGCGTCATTGTTTTGATAAAAAAATTATAATTTGTTCGGAAAATTTATTTCAACCAGCTCTGTAGACCGACTAGTTGTAGCCTTATAAAAACACATGCTCACACTTAAATGTTCAAAGGAAAATCAGTTCTCCTAATTAAAACACAAAGGAAAAAGGTACTCATAATTAAAATTGTATGATTCTTCACATCGCACGGGTTTTATTCAGTTTTAAACTAAGTGTTGCCCTGAAAAGATATATACACGTCATATATTCTGTGATTTTCATAAAACAATGGCTAATCGTTCTGGTGTGCGTGAAGATAGAAATTCCTTTACAAGAAATGGAATGAGGTTGTTACAATCACAAAACAACATGGGAATTTGTACATGTTATTAAATGCATACATCTCGAGTTACTTGAAAAAAATTCAAATGCCAACTATTTTTGTACATATTTCCTTTAGTGTGTATATTAATTATAAGTCGCGATCATTTCCTGTGTATAGTGATTAACAAACCTAAGGTAGAAAACGACATGCTCTAGGGGTTTTCACACCTATTCAAGACAAAAGAAAATCTCCAAATTGCGTACGGCTTCGTCTAACCGTACAACTATCTTACAGAGGAGGCTTCTTGATTGAGTGTCGCCGATCTTGATTTTATCTACGATCTTTATGTGAGAGAGAGAGAGAGGGGGGTTATGCTCTTTAACCCCCCCCCCCCTCGACGCCACTGCATTCATTTGAAATATGCTAATATAAGAATTTCCTAAGTTTAGTATTCATAAAAGAATAGGGACCGTATACATTGTGATTGAATCCATCATGCAGTTTCAGTCTGACAGTGCTGTCTGAGTCCACGTGCTTCACCTGTCAATCAAATCAGCCCGCAAGCTGCACCACGTGCTCCTTCCTTGATAAAGGAAAACAGTTTCGTTCTATTAGTTTTCAGGTAAAGGAAAAAAAGAAGTTTGTCTAACAATAAAGTATTTAACACTGTTTATGATGTTTAATTTAATGCTTGAAATTGTGTTTGTGAAGTTTAGTTCGTATACAACGTTATTTTAAAAGAAAATTAATTCTCTCTCTCTTTCTTTTCGGGGGAAGAGACATGTTAAACACCTTTTACAGTTTAAGAAGGCAGTAAAATGAAACAATTATATATTGTTACTGTTAGATAAATTGTTTGATATACGGGTAGAATTCCTGGTTGTCACTTGTTGCAAGGAATATCCACCTGCCTCATACCCGTGAATTCTGTGCGTTCAAGCGAAGAGTGATTTCCTGTCAGTGCGATGGTTTCACACCTTTGTGTAAAACAATTGGGACAAATACAGTTAACTTTGACAGTCATTAAAAGGTTGGAAAGGGGGTTGGGGGTACAAAAAACGTTATAATTCGCTACTGATTCGACTATGTGTAGTAGCTTCATATTCAACACACATAAAATGATATCAATATCTTTTTATATTTCAAGGGTAAAGTAAAATTTTCATATTTTGCCGTTGATCGTATGGTATACGTACACCGCGTACCGTGTGCTTGTCACGGACTAGGTTAATTGTCTTGAGTATTGACAGTCTCTCTCTCTCTCTCTCGTTTAGTCTATATTGAAGGTTTTAGGTTTTTTGCGGAGGGGGTGCATCTTAAACACTTTTAACAGTTAAACAGATACCAGTAAAATGAATAACTATTTATTGTTATTACTGTTAGTAAAATTGTTTGAAAAACAGATGAAATTCCTGATCGTTACACGGGGGCGGTTACGAAAAACGGTATTCGCAGCTGATACTACATGTACATTTATGTTGTAGCTTCATATTGAACTCACATAAAATTATGTCAATATAATTTAGTATTTTACGGTTTGAGTAAAATTTTCATATCATGCCGTTGACCGTAGGTAAACGTTCTCCGTGTAGCATGTGCCTGTCACGGACTAGATTAATTGTCTTGAGCATCAAGAGAGTGCCATAAAAAGAGCTAAAAACTGATAGGGATTAAAACATTTTTGTAGTTGGAAATGTTTAAAATCATTAAAAAATCGAAAAATAATATATTATAGTTCTAGTTCTAGTATAGAATGACTCTCAGTGTTAGGTGGCAGTCTTATTGTCTAATAGCATACAGGTAAAAATCTCCAATCACCTTGTTCAACGGTAGGTCACACAGCCGCGGTTTAAACATGGCTGCAGCGAGGACCTCAATGAATTAACCGCGATGGTGTAACGTGGAAAGGATTAAATAACCGCGGGGGGAGCGCGGTCAAATACGGGATCCGCGTTGACGGTACTGTACATTAATGCCGATTTTGTGAAGTAAATTGAGATTAAATATTCCAATGCGTTGACATTTTCACCTTGGACTGTGGTTTTAGCTTGTTTTGATTTTCGTTTCGTTTTCATGAATTATGGTTTGTAACTTAGGGGAACTATCGCCTGTATTTTGTAACTTTACGTATCAATCAAATATAAACATCGGTAAATAAGACAGCTGAATGTTTACTTGTGGAAAAATAAGATACATTAACAGGTACGGTACATTAACATCTAAAATACAAATTCTAATGGTAATACGGTATGGTCTTTGTGTAATATTTGATTACTGCAGTGTGTTTTAGGTTAGCTGTCAGTATTTTCTCTAGTCTATTCAGTCTAAACGGAGATTAATTTTGTTGCTGGAAATACAAAATATGTGTACATGTAGCAGAGACATAAATAATTGTTAGCTCACCTGAGGTGAAATATACAGCGAAAAATCTTTAAAAAAATATTCTTCTCAAAAAGCAGTTGGCCAGAAAAGCTGTAACTTGTGTGGAAGCATCCTCAGGTAGTGTAGATTCAAGTTTGTCCAAACCATGATCCCCGGGGGTACGGTGGGGCCACAATGGGGGGATCAAATTTTTAGATAGAAATATATAGGAAAAATCATTAAAAATCTTCTTCTTAAAAACCAGTCAGCCAGAAAACTGTAACTTATGTGGAAGCATCTTCAGGTAGTTTAGATTTAAATTTGTTTAAATCATGATCCCCGGGGGTAAGGTAGGGCCACAATGGGGGGTCGAAATTTTTACATAGGAATGCATAGAGTAAAATCTTCAAAAATCTTCTCAACAAAAACCAGCGGGCCAGAAAAGCTGTAACTTGTTTGGAAGTATCCTCAGGTAGTGTAGATTCAAATTTGTTCAAACCATGATCCTGGGGATAGGGTGCGGCCACAGTGGGCGGGTCGAAATTTTGCGGTACATAGGAATACAGCGAATAATCTTTAAAAAAAATTATTCTCAAAAACCAAATGGCCAGAAAATGTAGTACATGTATTACTAATATGCAAACATATTGATATTAGTTGTTTAGACTGTGGCCCTGGATAATTCTTGGGCCACACAAAGGTTTAAAGTTTGATGTAGGTTTATATTTATATGTCGTGAACAGTTGTATAAGATATTTTTGAGAATGGTAATGCTTGATATGTGATATAACTATGAAATCATCCAGTTACAAAAGGGGCTCAATATAAGAAAATGGGTAGAACATTTTGAAACATTTTGAAAATCTTTTAATACCGGATCTGTTTTACTCATTCATTGTCCCAATAATTTGGATATGACTTCATGAAGCTGATATTATGATGTCTAATGTTGCTCAGGGGAGCGATATGGCCCATGGGCCTCTTGTTTTGAGAAGATCCATTCTGTCTGCAGAAAGTTTTTGCATTATATGTTCAATTTCTGATTGTGTGTAATCTCTTTTGTTCAAGATGAGTTTTGAAATCTTTAAAAATACTTTCAATTGTATTAATACAGCTTGGTCACTAGTAATTCTCAGATGTTTAGGCATTCTCCTTTCATTAGGCCCTTGAAAACTGATGAGCCATGAGCACTTTATCTGTACAAGAATTGGAAACTATTAGTAGGTTTAATACATGTTGTCCAATCAGGCGAAATTATTCAGTCCCTTGACATTTTCTTATCATTTTATGTTTATAAAATGTTTTGCAATCTGGATATTGTCTATTCTGTAAACCGGCTGCAAAAAAAAAAACCAACTACTTATAATTAGTGAGAGTTACCTTCCGTAATCCGGCCACTTATCGATTGTCCTTATGTGGGATAACTACTGCTCAATTATCGATCAATTTTCCTTCGTTGCAACTGTGAATATAAGTCCAAACTAGCAACTCATTTCAGTTCATACCGTAAGGTCTGGTTATAATACATAAATATGCATTTTTTCTGCCAGAATTACATCAAAAGTGGGGGTTGTGTATTATACTTCACCTCATTTTTTTCAGGACATGATTCTGGATACCACGGGAGTAAGTCTGCCGATATTGTTTGTAATGCGTGTTGTAATGGTTACACTTACAGAGTCGCATTTTATTTCGTAAAATGCTCCATTCTTTATTAAATTCCTGTTCATTCCCTTTTTAGCTCACCTGAGCTGAAAGCTCAAGTGAGCTTTTCTGATCACCCGTTGTCCGTCGTCCGTCTGTCCATCTGTCCGTCCGTATGTCCGTCCGTCTGTCTGTCCGTCTGTAAACTTTTTACATTTTGATCTTCTTCTCTAAAACCACTTGGCCAAATTTATCCAAATTTGGCACAAATCATCCTCATGAGAAGGAGAATATAAATTGCAAAGATAAAAGACCAGATTGTATTCAAAGCGGAGAAAACCTCGAAACTGTAAAAAAGGCGGGTGCATAAAAATCTTCTTCTCAAGAACTACTGATTTAATCTTAACGTAATTTAGCATAAATCATCCTTAGGGAAAGGAAAATATAAATTGCAAAAATTATAGGTGAATTCTGTTCCAAATTTGAGATTATTGCGAAAATACTAATAAAGAATGGCTCGTTATTCCATATATCGTAGACTGGCAATTCATTGCGATAGACTGGTCTTATGACAGGCATCGCCAGTCTACAGCATCTCGAAAACGAGGTTCTTTGTTTGAAGCTGGCAGTTTGTTGTGCAACAGTTCACGTGCGAATATAATCTATGAAACATGGAAATAACATTGGTGCCGATTATTGTGAAGTAAATTGAGGTTAAATATTTCAACGCGTTGTCATTTTCACTTGTGAGGGTGGTTTAGCTTGTTTTGAATTTTTCGTTTCTTTTTGCTTTTTAACTTGGGAAACAATCGCCTTGTATTTGGAACATAAACTTCGGTAAATAGGCAGTCGATTGTTTACCTGCGAAAATGATCGATAAAAATCTGATGTGTTAACAATGTACTAAAGTGCATTTCCCTCTGTTTTTATTGTTTATTAATTTCTAATTGTGTCAACAAGGATCAAACAAGGGAGCGACTTTGATTGAAATAATCGATTTTTGATCAGTAACTTCGCCGGAATTTCCTCCGAAAGAGAATTTGAAGTAGCAATGTATTCCGAGTTCATAATCGTGTAAATTAAATCCAAAGACAATAAAAAGATGTTTATGAATTTGAAAAGACGTTTTCACAGCCTCAGTTAAACCCTGTTGAGATTAATCACCCGCGACTGTCTTATCTTTAGAGGTTATAAATACGGATGATGCAAACACATATACCGTGCATTGAAAATTACAATCGATAATCATTACATTTCTTGTTGATACTACAATTAGAAGGTAACTTGTAATTATTTGATAACTCTGCCAAATTAATGCAAAACCGTTTGTTTACAGTTATCTTCAAAACTAAAAACTGTTGTAATTGGGTCATAGGGTAGGACTAATTTCTCCAAAATACACAGTGCATAAACTGATTTTGTGTCACCTGGCTAACTCAATTACAAAACATTTTATCTATATAATGTATGAATGCATTAAATAAAATGAAATTTAACAAATTGGATAAGTTTTTAAAGTTGCCTACCATTCTACGACTGACGCTGAAATGTTTGTTGATCATTGGAATTGTCTTGCTTAACATTAGATACTTGTGTACAGAAAAATCAAAAGGATGATGTGCTATAACTACTTTCTGGGGTCCTTTCTCATTTAATGAATTATTTGAAATCTGCAACAATTTTGGTATTTTTCAAACGAGTAAATAAAAACTTCTTTTTAACAGTTCTGGCACATTATAATTATGAGGATATCCGTGCATTATCATTATTTTAAAGAAAATATTGCAGCAGAAAATCATCTTGGTTTGTAGCCGTTTGTTGTTTTTGAGGGAATATGAAATAATTAATGGGCCTTAGTACAGAACTGATACCTGTATGCCTGACAATACATTAAATTATATAGCTTTTTAACACATCATATGACAACATTTTCCAGTCAAATGTTTTCATCGATCAAGTTAGTAAGGATATTAAACGTCACACAAGTTTACATCAGGTAAACAATTATATAAGGGAAGACCAATTAAGTTTTTTACTGTAGCCTTAGCAACTTTTGCCACAGAGTTCAAACACTGCGTACTGCCTTCCAGACTAGCTGGCGATTCTCTGTCCGTCAATCTTTGTTATCTTTCACATATGAGATATCAGCTGTGAAAATGAAATGTATCTCATCTGCATGGTATATTCATAGAGCTTGGCATCTTAAATAAACACACTAAAAATATTCACTTAGATGTGGAAAATGATAATTACACTAATTTAAGTTCAATATTTTTTTTCATAAATACCAATATACCAAACAAGAAATATTGCATGTAAATGGTAACTACCTTTTCCAGTATTTTCATCATATAAAATGAATATGCATTGCATGGCCTCTAAGACAACATATTAATGAAATAAAGTGTTGCCATCCTTTAATTGTGTAGATTCAAAATGTTCAAATTATGATTACACACAATAAGGTAGGTCCACAATGGGTGCTGATTTTTTAACTGATATACGTCTTAGGAAATGTTTGATTTTTTTTATCTTAAATGAGCTAATACTGTTCACATATGTGCAAAAACTGAAGGAAATAATATACCGGTGTTATATATAATTAATATATCGCAATATATTTTCACCCCTACCCCTTTATAAAATATTGAGTTTTAGGTCAGAAAATTATCATGGTACTTAACTTTGCTAAATATTAAATTTTACTGTTCATAATTATTTAAGGACACACGAGACGTTCCTCAATTTTATATAATTTTCCTTGATAAATTATTCCTTATTTATAAACATTTAAACCTGTTAATTCCCAAAAATTCAAGGTTTATTACCAGGCTATTTTTAGAGCTATAATATTTAGAATTTTCCATAAAATAGGATGCAAAATGCATTTGAATGCTTATAAATAAAGTCATAGTATATATTTTCAATTGAACACTTTATATCTAAATAAAAAAAGTATCATATAACAGGAAAATATAATTATGGAATTACTTTGTGGAAATCTTCACATTGTGGAGATAGGAAAAAATAGAAAATAATGGAAGATAGGTCGCGTCTGACCGTAAAGTGTGTTAAGTCAATGTAGTTCGCCATTGTTGCTCAGGTGAGCGATGTGGCCCATGGGCCTCTTGTTTTAAATTCCCGTATTTTAAATCATTGTCCTTGCACCAAAAACAGTTCTAACCATTATGTAATCAACCATCTGTTGACTTGTCGCGTAGTCAATGTTTGTGTAACAATTTCCAGTGATTCATGCACTTGTCATGTCGGACTTCTCAGGTTAATCGAGTGTTTTTGAAATTTATCAATTATGATGATTTGTTTGAAAAGCAGTTATTGTTTTCCAAATAGAAAATGAAAATCTGCACCGTAATCATGATCAAGGGGGACTAACATACTGTAGATTCTTAATCAAATGCGGGAATAATTATCCGCGTAAAATCGCGAGGAGCATTCTTCGTGTATTTTAAAATCTCTCCATTATTTTTTGAGAGTTGAGAACTATGAGAAATAAGGATAAAAGTTCCGTGTTCTTGTTTCATATTCTCGCAATTTGATATAAAACAGCGGGATTGCGGAATTAAGTACTCTCGTAATAAAAGGAATTTACAGTATTTCAGAAGAATTAAACATTGTGCAAGAATAGATGATCAATACCTAACGTTACTGCATTAAAAACTAAAATTAATTTGCAATAATGTTCTCAAAGCTGGATGTGGCCTAATCCGGCCAAATTTTTCAGAACTATCCTCCGCCTGATTAGACAAGTTTTACTGTATATATATATAAATGAATGTCTAATCGCCAGCTATCAGAGAATTTTATTCCTTTGTATATGGTCGTGTCTAATATAAATTGACACTGGTGTTAGATAATTCATGAGTTAATTTCAGATATTTATGACTTAGTCACAGTTCCCTTTTGTCAATAAATTCTTTAATTTCACCCGGGCTTCCATTAAGGTAGTCCCTGTGGCTTTCGTGTCCGGTTCTTTTTTTACACAGCATGATATTTGAACACATCGAATGGTCATTTAAGATGACTTGTATTTGATATCAGTGACTTCAGTACAAATATATTTCCCATATTTGTCAAAAGCAGAGGAAAGCCATAAATATGTTAATTAAAAATATTTGGTGGAAAGTTACTTGCCAAAAGGAGGGGGGGGGGGGGGGGTTACTATTGAACTTGTTTCGATGGTTTTGCCTGCTAGGACCAAAATTTTGATATTTATTACACAGTTTGAATGAGTATATTCTTTTAGTGGCTGTTAGATTATGTCTATTTGGTAGATTTTCAGTTTTTCCAATGTTTGCCACAAAAAAAAAAAACCCTTGAAAAACTAGTCAAACAGTAATGGGGATATAGATGTTCAAGAGACTATCAAACGAAATCTAGCTGGTCAATTAAGATAAACTATGTTTTGTTGCTAACTAAATTTATAACTCTTAATAAATGTTTCATAAAAATGATATGTGTTATCAGAGACATGAATAACAGAGATTGGCAACTCCGCAATTAGCGTGTTTTGTTGTTGAAAAATGCTAAGGGACCAACCTTACTTTGAGAACTACATTTTAGTGAACTGAGATAATGATTTTAAACCAAAAGTATATTGTTTTAATGAAAAGTGTGCAAAGGTTTTAGACATTTGAAACAAAAAAATTGAAAAATTAATTAATATTATAGATTAATATATAGAAAATATATTGGCCAGCTATAAAACATCGGCGAAACCTCGGACGACGGATAGCCAACTGCATCTATATATGATAAACTTATGAAAATATAATATTTTGAATGTTTTGGTAATAGGTTATAGCTGTTTATATTTTGATGTAATTGTTTATTAGAAATATATACTGATTTAAACTGTGAACACTTTACAATAGGGTATAGTCCACTAATGCTTTTTCCATAGGCGGTAATGTTAACGTTATGGTTCATAGCTCCGGCCCTAATTTTCTTTCAGCAACGAGGGACCTCTTGAATGAAAGCTCATCAAATTGTCTCTTTCCTGTTAAAATTTCGTGGTTTGAAGTCAGATTCGTTTTCCGGCAAAATGCGTCTGTATTGAAAAACTCTGAAAATGAAAGTAAAAGTAGGGAATTTCTCGGTTTTGGAAAGGGTGTACATCAAACAATTTCATTTCTTTTCTTCAAATGATAATTCAATTTTGACACTTGTTTTTAAAGTTGCAAATCCTCTTTTCTGACATGTGTCAAGCATTCTGATTTAAAATGTCCCAATAAATGTATATACACTCTGCAAGTACAGGGACTATTTTGCTTAAAGGCACTACTTTGTTGTCCTACCGATTCTAAAAATAGTTAGAGGGATATACCCAATAGGGACCACTGGATTAAGCGAGATTTCGATCAGCTGCCAATCTGTATATGTTTATGCCTCTGGTATTATGAATTTTTCGGAAGGTAGTGTGAAGAATGAATGCAATATATTTCTTATATTTACTGTAGAAAATCAGTAAGACTTTTTATATAACGAATGTCATAAGATTATCTTAAATTATAACCTAATTTAATATATTTTGGTGCATAATTTAATAATTAAGATTCTGCTTTATTGTGTTGAAATCTCGCTCTTGAATTGTTGGACATTGTGAGCTGAAGGTCACTGTAGGAAAGCAAACATGCAAAGATATAAATATGTGGCTTCTGTAGTAAGATTATTTATAAGTTGTTTTAACTGTTCAATTTTTTAAAAAAGTTTGGTTTGACACAAATTTCTAAAACACTGGGATTACCTTTAAAAAAAAACCTGTCATCTCTTTATCTGCCGTGATACATGTTTTTGAGTCGTGAAAGTTTATTAGGGCCCGCTCTACAAATCAACCAATGTTATTCCCAGTCTGTAAATATTGAAAACATATTGACTGGTCAATATTTTTTTGGATGGACTAATATTTTAATTAAAGACTATTCATCTATATAGAGTTATATAGTGATAAAATACTACTAAATATAACAGTAGATTATGTGTTAATTAACAAATTCAGCTATGTTATTTATTTTCATAATGTAAGCAATTTACATAACTATTTTAGATCTGGATCTAATGTTGAAAAATACTCTTTGGATATTGGGGATGATGGTAGATTTGTTGCTGTACCAGATGCTGTGATCTGCCATCCAACTACAGAAGAGGACAACTTATGTGCTGTAGTAGAAGTAAGTATTCTGTGGTAGAAGTAGTCTACCAACTACCAAGATAGTCATATATTTATAACTGTGTATGAAGACACAATCATGTCTGCATGTATACCAAATAGTGTGTCTCCTTCAGTGTTTGGGAGGTAATCTGAAATCATCTTGCTTATCCCGGCTGAAAAACTTCTATGAAATTCTACGGATATTCCATGAAAATTGGAAAAGTGTTCATGAAAATAGCATGGACTCTGTTTTACAAAAGAACTTCTGACAATAACTACCAAATTAATGAATGCTTATTAATCAGAAACTCATAAAAAGTGTCAAAATTCCAATGGGGTATATAATAAGCATCACAGAATATGAATCACAGAGTTAGGTTCAGACCCAGAGCCTGATCTCCATTATCAAGAAAGCTAAAAAAAAAAAAAACTCCTACCTTACTCAAACTTGCTTGATAGATGTGTTTGTTGTTAAATGATATAACAATCATGTTTTTATTAAACAGTATTGTATGATATGATACACTATTGTATTGTATGATGCAATAATATTTCATATAATATTACATTGTAAAAAAATAACATGATACAATGTGATATTGTATCAAACTTTTTGTATATTATGATATTGTATCCTGATTTTGTTATATATGATAATGTATATTATAAAACGATATTGTATTATATGAAATAGTATTTTATCAAATGGTATTGTTAAAAGATATTGTATCATATAATACAATATTATACTATATATTTCATTGTATCATATAATTATACCCCTGCTCCGAAGGAGAGGGGCTATACTGTTTTACCCTTGTGTGTCTGTCTGTCCGTCGTCCGTCTGTCTGTCTGTCTGTCCGTCTGTCTGTCCGTCCGTAACAAAAATTTCTGTCGCATTTATCTCAGCAACTATTTATCGCAGATGCTTGAAATTTTAACACAGTGTTTGTTAAGGCATGCCATATCGTGGGATATATTTTTGTACCAATCGGACGTCAACTTCCTGTTAAATGACGACTTTGCTTATTTTTTAACCAAAATTTTCAACCAATTTTTCGTCAAAGATTTCTCAGCAACTGTTTATCGCAGATGCTTGAAATTTTTACACAGTATTTGAATAGGCATGCTATATCGTGGGATATATTTTTGTACCAATCAAACGTCAACTTCCTGTTAAATGACGACTTCGTTTATTTTTTGCCAAAATTTTCAAACAAATTTCCGTCAAAGAATTCTCAGCAGCTATTTATCGCAGATGCTTGAAATTTTAACACACTATTTGTTTAGGCATGCCATATTGTGGGATATATTTTTGTATCAACCGGACGTCAACTTCCTGTTAAATGACGACTTTGCTTATTTTTTAACCAAAATTTTCAAACAAATTTTCGTCAAAGATTTCTCAGCAACTATTTATTGCAGATGCTTGAAATTTTTACACAATATTTGTATAGGCATGCCATATCGTGGGATATATTTCTGTACCAATCGGGTGTCAACTTCCTGTTAAATGACGACTTCGTTTATTTTTTGCCAAAATTTTCAAACAAATTTTTGTCAAAGATTTCTCAGCAGCTATTTTTCGCAGATGCTTGAAATTTTAACACACTATTTGTTTTGGCATGCCATATCGTGGGATATATTTTTGTATCTATCGGACGTCAACATCCTGTTAAATAATGACTTTGTTTATTTTTTGCCAAAATTTTCAAACAAATTTTCGTCAAAGATTTCTCAGCAGATATTTATCGGAGATGCTTGAAATTTTTACACAGTGTTTGTTAAGGCATGCCATATTGTGGGATATATTTTTGTACCAATTGGACGTCATCTTCCTGTTAAATGAGTACTTTGTTTATTTTAGCCAAAATTTTCAAACAAATTTTCCTCTAAGATTTCTCAGCAGCTGTTTATCGCAGATGCTTGAAATTTTAACACACTATTTGTTTAGGCATGCCATATTGTTGGATATATTTCTGTACCAATCGGATGCCAGCTTTCTGTTAAATGTCGACTTTGCTTATTTTGCATATTCACATCAGAGCGGGGGTTTCACTAGTGAGCATTGGCTCACAGATATCTTGTTCAATATGGTTAATGATATTGCATTATGAATTGCATAATTGTATCACATATATAATTATAACAACTGATTGTTTCATATGATATTGCATCATATGATCTTGTATTATATAACAATATACATTGTTGTATCACATTATATTGTATCATTATTCAATATCATATAATATATCATATATGATACAATATCATACAAAACATTATCATATGATACAGTATCATACTTTATATCATGGTATCATATCTTAGAATATAATATCATATCTTTCAATATTGGGATTATGTCATATGATACTATATATAATTATATTATCATATTGTTTATGTGATGAAATACAAAAATATTTAAAACATACAATATCATATCTTAATACAATTTCATATGTAACCTTATTATATTGTTCACTGTATTTTACAGTATTATATTGTATCACATGATATATCATATAACACAATATTGTATAGTATCATAGGATGCAATATCATATTTTATATTACTATATTGATTCAAGTTGCACAGATTTGTAATCTGTGATTACCTATGTTTGAGAAATGGCATATACAAAATTTAGAAGAAAAAAAAAAAGAATAGGGAAAAAAAACCTGAATGAAAACAATAAGGTCTTCAAACGGAAGACCTTGATAAAGGTAAATGAATGGTTTTATTTAAGTTTTGCTTATCAAAGATCATTTTATGAGACTGAAAATATTTACAACTTTGTCATTCATGTCACTACTTATTGTATATAACACAGCCCTGGAGTATTTAGATTCCTTTCCAGAATATATTTTTGACAAAATAAGGGTGGAAAAAACTGGAAAACGTCGATGGCAATCTTAATATAATAATATAATATAATGTAATGTAATATACAAATATGGACTCAATGTAGGTTAATATGCATTTATAATGACCCAGGATGACAGTATTGACCGAAGATACATGGAGGATATCGACCGAGGGCGCTAGCCCGAAGTTGATATCCTCCATATATACGAGGTCAATATATGTCAACATGGGTCATTATAAATGCATATTGACCATGCATTGAGTCCATATTTATTAAATTATATAATTTTCAAAATTAATTAGTACAATGTATATCTTCCTAATCTTTACAGAAATAGTGATATACTGTTGTTGTAAAGCATAAATAATTTTAATGAAAATGTTTCAGAATTTATTGAATATTACTTCCAAAACTAACAACCGGAGTTTCTTTTCATTGTGCATCAGTCCTCATAATATAATGTACAACATAAATCATAATAATGAACAATAATTGTAAATCTCTCACAACCTGAATAACAAATAAATGAAGAATAGATATCACATATATGTATTATTTTATCTACATTGATCTAGGCAATAAAAAGTGTCAATTTTTTCAACATAAAAACAACTTATAACTATGTCTAACAATAACAGTAATAAAATTAAGGTCAGACGACATGTTCCTCGAGCATCTTTTTTGTATCTCCTCTTTATAAAGAGTTTCAGAAAAATTATTATTATTTAAAATCATTTTTAATTTGATTGACATTTAATTTATATATAGATATATGCCTAGATGGCCAAGTGGTTAGAGCGGTGGCCGCTCCCTGCTAGGAGGGCAGGTTTCATAGGTCGTGAGTTCACACCCCGGTGAAGCTCCAATATAGTGAATTTTCCTGTGCTGTATATTTTTTTATTTTTATATCACCAATTCAAGTGTTTTTTCAAAAAGATTATGTAGGAGATTGCATACTCTAGTATTTTGCAGAAATGTGTGGTAAGGTATTCTAATTTTTTGCAAGAAAGCTTGTCAAAGTAGTAGTAAATCAACTAAGCCTAGCTCGTTTCAAGCAACGATGAAGTCTTCCATTATAGCCGGCCTCAGAGTTGTTTACTATTTCTTTTAAATCTTCCTCACTAAAACTCACAAACCTGCGAGCTTTTGTATTCGACGCCATATTTGACTGAAGCGAAAGTGAAAACGAGACAGCTCGTGCGAGTCAATATATGCTTTCAGCGGTCATTATAAAAAAATAATGATATCTTAGTGACTAATCAGATTACTGGATTTCACAAAAGTATATAATATTATGATATAATAATATTGGAACATAATTTTTTTTTACAGGTTAAGAAATATTGGTCAGATGAAGAAACTTCAAACCAAACTGTACGCAGCCTAAGAAAATGTGAAAGAAAAATTTCTAATCCACTTCATGTTGGATCAGATTTACAAGGTCAGCATGTTGGACAGATTCTTTGTGCTCTACCTTACTCATTGTTTGGAGAGAGGGGAAATTTTGGAATTCTGGTTCAAGGAACAAAAGTGAGTCTAAAATTTAAGGAAAATAATTTCAACAAAAATAATTTTAAGCAATATTGCATAAGCTTAGTGATTTGACTCGACCTCAGCTCTTTGTGTAGCTATATCTTGCTTGGTATTGATGATTAAAAGTATGTCAAATCCTCTCAAAATCCATTTGGCCAGAAAATCTGAAACTTGTGTGAAAACTATAACCAAGTTTGTTCAAATCATGGTGGGTTCATTATTATGTTTAGCTCACCTGGGTTGAACGTTCAAGTGAGCTTTTCAGATCACTTTTTTCTTGGCATTAGTCTGTCCATCTGTTTGTCTGACAGTAACATTTTCATCTTCTTCTCCAGAATCACTGGGTCAATTTAATCCAAACTTGGCACAAAGCATCAGTGGGTAAAGAAGATTTGAATAGTGCTGAAAAAAATACTTTAAACAGGTCTAGGCAACCTCAGTTTTGGAGGATATATTTTATCCTCCAAAATTGGAGGATTAAAATTCAAGACAGGGCGAAACTGTTTGCAATCATAGAAGGACAAAAACAAAACAGGGCGAAAATAATCCTGTATACAGTAATAAGGAATTTAATGAAATTTTATCAGAAATTTTAAAAAACATTTCAAAAACCATTTGACCAGAAAAGCTGAAACTTGTATGGAAACATCCTCAGGTAGTGTAGATTCAAACTGTGAAAATCATGACCCCCGGGGATTGGGTGAGGCCACAATGGGGGTCAAATTTTTACATGTGAATATAAAGAGTAAATCTTTAAAAATCTTCTTCTCAGAAACCAATAAGACAGAAAAGCTGAAACTTATGTGGTAGCATCCTCAGGTAATGAAGATTCAAAATTTTGAAAATCATGACTCCTGGGGATAGGGTACTGGGTTCACAATTTGAAGGGGGGTTCAAATTTTTACATACAAATATATAAAGTAAAAACTGGTAAAAAACTGGTAAAAAATGTTTTTCTTAAAATCAAATCACATTACACCTTGCATAGTTGACAAAGATCTATATTTGAGATATGATCAAAAGTCTTATTTTATCCCGGGGGATTAATGACTAATATTCAAGTTAAAATCAATAACAATTAATGGTTTAAATTAAATGAGAAAATAAACACCACCTTCAAATTTACTTGGTCAGTGTAACCCTGTCAATCATCTATATTTAGGCCCCAGATTGGATGTAAGAAAAAGATTGACATTTGTTTACTTGTCCTGTGTATACCATGTCTAGTGCTTGCAATGATCGTGCAATTAACTTTTGTCTCTTAATGCATACCTTGAAGATAAAACGCCATGTCTTTTAGCACTATGAGGAAAAGAAACTACTGTTTGGCGGAGATTAAAATTCTGCCATTAAAAATTTAAAGATAGGAATAAAAAATTTACTCATACTTGATTTGTGTACCACAACAAACACGCTAATTACCTGCAGTCTGTAAAATTTACGTAATGCTGATCATCCATGAAAACATTCTTTTATTAAATTAATAAAGATGTTTGTGAATAATTGAGAACATAGAATTAAATTAAATCAAATGTTGTGTCCACAATTTATAACGTTAGTTATTATATTTCTTTGAGAAATTTCATCACGAGCCGAAACAGGAAAGGGAACAAGTACAGACAACTCTGGTACATGCGCATCTGGTGCACTTTAGCAGCTGATCTGAGCTCACTCACATACACAAACATATATTGAACTAGATCTCGTTACGAGTAACGAGTAGGTCGTCCGTCCGATTTTGTTTTATGTGATACAATGAAATATCGATACTCTCTGCCAAATCTGAGATCCTGGTGAAACTAGGTTTTTTGTATCGAGACCGGAAACGGACAAAAGGAAGTGATAAATGAACATAAAAGCTAGTTTTTCTTTATACATTTGCCTAGTGTACATCACTGTTTATTATCCTTAGACTAGATGAAATACCAAAGACAATCAGTTAAACTTGTTAAAAACATGAATTGTATGAACTCTTTTCGTGAGTACCGGAAGTGACGGTTGACAAAAGAAACCTAATAAACAATAATTCTTCAGTCAATTGTCTATCATTCATAAATGTTTGTGTCTCAATCACTTACAGTGACTAAAATCTCGCGGGTATCAAATTTGTAAAAAGGATAGGTACCTAAGATATTTGATATAACTGACAGGAAGTAGAATATGTTTGCTTATTTAACATATATAAGATTTTAAGAATATGTTTGCTTATTTAACATATATAAGATCGTGTAATGATATACTGGTATTCATTCCATGTAAAAAAAAAAATAATAAGGAAAAAAATATTTTTAAGTGCTATCGGTGACGACAATTCAATCAAAATAATGTAAACATGGATACATACTCCGGGCTATCATCTCACAAAGTTTGGTTGTTCAAATCATCACTGTTTTTGAGATCTCATGGAGTTATTGGGGTTTTTTTTGTCTCTTCACAGGAAACGGACAAACGGAAATACTCAGCGAAAGTAAAAACTTAGTATTACTTGAACATTAGACACTTGTACTTTATTGTTTATTAATTGAACTAAAATTGTCAAAGAAAAACAGTTAAACTTTCAAACAGCTTGATTTGTTTTAACCCTTCCGGTGAGGACCGGAAGTGACTGTTGGCAAAATGAAAGCTATTACACGCATTTTCTATCGAATGTCTATTATCTATATAAGTTTCGAGAATTGATCACTTTACTTTCTGAGATTTCGCGGGTAAAACATTTATCTAAAAAACGCTTTCTGAGATATTTGAGATATTTCACCGGAAGTGGAATTTTTGTTTTTATTTAACATCGGATACATGAAATATGTAAGGATTATTACTTTTATTTCAATTCTTTATGAAACAAATTAAATGCAAAATAAAAAAAAATTGAAGTGCTTCCGGTGACGACTGGAAGTTCTGACGAACAAAACAAAATAGTTTAAAGACAACTATAGTTCTATAATCCTACAAAGTCTGAATGCTCAAGTCATTATCATTTTTGAGATCTCAATGTCACAAGCTTTTTGTCGCGGGACAGGAAACGGACGACAGGAAATGAACTTCGAAAAAATTAAACATCGGATACTTGAGATATAATTTATTTCTATCACTCCTAAAAATTTCAAGAAAATCTATTGAGTTATCTTTGAGAAATCGTGTGTGCAAAGAAGGGGAACAAAATTCGTACCCAATTTTCGAGCCATAGTGAGCTTTTAAGTACGGCGCCAATGGCGTAAAACAAAAACAATAGGCACAACTTCAGGCTATGGTCTACCTAACCTAAAAATTTCATATTCATATCTCTGATAGTTTTCGAGATGAAGCGTGCACAAAATGGGTCGAAAAAGTTACAAAATCAGCAATAAATCAGAACCGGAAGTGACGACGGCAAAAATATTAAAAACAAAATAAATTCAGATCACTTCCTATCATCTGTGAAAAAATTGTGTAAATCGGTTGGATAGTTTCTGAGAAATCGCGTGCACAAAATTTGTGGAAAAAAAAAAAAATAACTAGATCTCGTTACGAGTAATGAGTAGGTCTTCCGTCCGATTTTGTTTTCATATGATATGATGAAATATCGATATTCTCTGCCAAATCTGCGATCTTGGTGAATCTAGGTTTTTTGTCTCAAGACCGGAAACGGACGAACAAAAGAGGTTTATGAAAATAAAAGCTGGTTTTTTTTTTTTATACATTTGTTTAGTGTACACCACTGTTAATCATGGAAGATGACACACCAAAGATAATCAGTTAAATTTGTGAAAAAAATGAATTGTTTGAACTCTTCTGGTGAGTACCGGAAGTGACGGTTGACAAAAGAAAACCTGTTAAACATATCTTCAATCGATTGTCTATCATTTATAAAACTTTGTGTCTCAGTCACTTACAGTGACTAAAATCTCGCTGGTATCAATTTTTTAAAAAGGCTAGGTACCTAAGATATTTGATATAACTGACCGGAAGTAGAATATGTTTGCTTATTTAACATATATAAGATCGTGTAATAATATACCGGTATTCAGTCCATTGAAAAAAAAATAGAGAAAAAATATTTAAAGTACTTCCGGTGACGACCGGAATTGACGACAATTCAAATAAAAAATGTAAACACGGATACATACTTAGGGCTATCATCCCACAAAGTTTGGTTGTTCTAGTCATCACCATTTTTGAAATCTTGTGGAGTAATTGTTTTTTGGGGGTTTTTGTGTCTCTTGACAGGAAATGGGGAAACGGAAATGCTCAGTGAAAAAAAAAAGTTAGTTCATGTATTTTATGAACATTAGACACTTGTACTTTATTGTTTATCAATTTTACTAAAATTGTCAAAGAAAAACACTGAAACTTTCAAACAGCTTGATTTGTTTGAACCCTTCCGGTGAGAACCGGAAGTGACGGTTGACAAAATGAAAACGATTAAACACATTTTCTATCGAATGTCTATTATCTATATAAGTTTCGTGTAATGATCACTTGACTTTCTGAGATCTCGTGGGTTAAACATTTATCAAAAAAACGCTCACTGAGATATTTGAGATATCTCACCGGAAGTCGAGTTTTTTGTTTTGATTTAACACCGGATACATCACATATGTAAGGATTATTACTTATATTTCAATTTCATATGAAACAAATTTAATGCAAAAGAAAAACTAATTTTTGAAGTGCTTCCGGTGACGACCGGAAGTTATGACGGACAAAACAAAATGGTTGAAAGACATTTACAACTATAAGTCTATAATCCTTCAAAGTGTTAATGCTCAAGTCATTATCATTTTTGAGATCTCAATGTCACAAGCTTTTTGTCGCGGGACAGGAAACGGACGACAGGAAATGAACTTCGAAAAAATTAAACATCGGATACTTGAGATATAATTTATTTCTATCACTCCTAAAAATTTCAAGAAAATCTATTGAGTTATCTTTGAGAAATCGTGTGTGCAAAGAAGGGGAACAAAATTCGTACCCAATTTTCGAGCCATAGTGAGCTTTTAAGTACGGCGCCAATGGCGTAAAACAAAAACAATAGGCACAACTTCAGGCTATGGTCTACCTAACCTAAAAATTTCATATTCATATCTCTGATAGTTTTCGAGATGAAGCGTGCACAAAATGGGTCGAAAAAGTTACAAAATCAGCAATAAATCAGAACCGGAAGTGACGACGGCAAAAATATTAAAAACAAAATAAATTCAGATCACTTCCTATCATCTGTGAAAAAATTGTGTAAATCGGTTGGATAGTTTCTGAGAAATCGCGTGCACAAAATTTGTGGAAAAAAAAAAAAATAACTAGATCTCGTTACGAGTAATGAGTAGGTCTTCCGTCCGATTTTGTTTTCATATGATATGATGAAATATCGATATTCTCTGCCAAATCTGCGATCTTGGTGAATCTAGGTTTTTTGTCTCAAGACCGGAAACGGACGAACAAAAGAGGTTTATGAAAATAAAAGCTGGTTTTTTTTTTTATACATTTGTTTAGTGTACACCACTGTTAATCATGGAAGATGACACACCAAAGATAATCAGTTAAATTTGTGAAAAAAATGAATTGTTTGAACTCTTCTGGTGAGTACCGGAAGTGACGGTTGACAAAAGAAAACCTGTTAAACATATCTTCAATCGATTGTCTATCATTTATAAAACTTTGTGTCTCAGTCACTTACAGTGACTAAAATCTCGCTGGTATCAATTTTTTAAAAAGGCTAGGTACCTAAGATATTTGATATAACTGACCGGAAGTAGAATATGTTTGCTTATTTAACATATATAAGATCGTGTAATAATATACCGGTATTCAGTCCATTGAAAAAAAAATAGAGAAAAAATATTTAAAGTACTTCCGGTGACGACCGGAATTGACGACAATTCAAATAAAAAATGTAAACACGGATACATACTTAGGGCTATCATCCCACAAAGTTTGGTTGTTCTAGTCATCACCATTTTTGAAATCTTGTGGAGTAATTGTTTTTTGGGGGTTTTTGTGTCTCTTGACAGGAAATGGGGAAACGGAAATGCTCAGTGAAAAAAAAAAGTTAGTTCATGTATTTTATGAACATTAGACACTTGTACTTTATTGTTTATCAATTTTACTAAAATTGTCAAAGAAAAACACTGAAACTTTCAAACAGCTTGATTTGTTTGAACCCTTCCGGTGAGAACCGGAAGTGACGGTTGACAAAATGAAAACGATTAAACACATTTTCTATCGAATGTCTATTATCTATATAAGTTTCGTGTAATGATCACTTGACTTTCTGAGATCTCGTGGGTTAAACATTTATCAAAAAAACGCTCACTGAGATATTTGAGATATCTCACCGGAAGTCGAGTTTTTTGTTTTGATTTAACACCGGATACATCACATATGTAAGGATTATTACTTATATTTCAATTTCATATGAAACAAATTTAATGCAAAAGAAAAACTAATTTTTGAAGTGCTTCCGGTGACGACCGGAAGTTATGACGGACAAAACAAAATGGTTGAAAGACATTTACAACTATAAGTCTATAATCCTTCAAAGTGTTAATGCTCAAGTCATTATCATTTTTGAGATCTCAATGTCACAAGCTTTTTGTCGCGGGACAGGAAACGGACGACAGGAAATGAACTTCGAAAAAATTAAACATCGGATACTTGAGATATAATTTATTTCTATCACTCCTAAAAATTTCAAGAAAATCTATTGAGTTATCTTTGAGAAATCGTGTGTGCAAAGAAGGGGAACAAAATTCGTACCCAATTTTCGAGCCATAGTGAGCTTTTAAGTACGGCGCCAATGGCGTAAAACAAAAACAATAGGCACAACTTCAGGCTATGGTCTACCTAACCTAAAAATTTCATATTCATATCTCTGATAGTTTTCGAGATGAAGCGTGCACAAAATGGGTCGAAAAAGTTACAAAATCAGCAATAAATCAGAACCGGAAGTGACGACGGCAAAAATATTAAAAACAAAATAAATTCAGATCACTTCCTATCATCTGTGAAAAAATTGTGTAAATCGGTTGGATAGTTTCTGAGAAATCGCGTGCACAAAATTTGTGGAAAAAAAAAAAAATAACTAGATCTCGTTACGAGTAATGAGTAGGTCTTCCGTCCGATTTTGTTTTCATATGATATGATGAAATATCGATATTCTCTGCCAAATCTGCGATCTTGGTGAATCTAGGTTTTTTGTCTCAAGACCGGAAACGGACGAACAAAAGAGGTTTATGAAAATAAAAGCTGGTTTTTTTTTTTATACATTTGTTTAGTGTACACCACTGTTAATCATGGAAGATGACACACCAAAGATAATCAGTTAAATTTGTGAAAAAAATGAATTGTTTGAACTCTTCTGGTGAGTACCGGAAGTGACGGTTGACAAAAGAAAACCTGTTAAACATATCTTCAATCGATTGTCTATCATTTATAAAACTTTGTGTCTCAGTCACTTACAGTGACTAAAATCTCGCTGGTATCAATTTTTTAAAAAGGCTAGGTACCTAAGATATTTGATATAACTGACCGGAAGTAGAATATGTTTGCTTATTTAACATATATAAGATCGTGTAATAATATACCGGTATTCAGTCCATTGAAAAAAAAATAGAGAAAAAATATTTAAAGTACTTCCGGTGACGACCGGAATTGACGACAATTCAAATAAAAAATGTAAACACGGATACATACTTAGGGCTATCATCCCACAAAGTTTGGTTGTTCTAGTCATCACCATTTTTGAAATCTTGTGGAGTAATTGTTTTTTGGGGGTTTTTGTGTCTCTTGACAGGAAATGGGGAAACGGAAATGCTCAGTGAAAAAAAAAAGTTAGTTCATGTATTTTATGAACATTAGACACTTGTACTTTATTGTTTATCAATTTTACTAAAATTGTCAAAGAAAAACACTGAAACTTTCAAACAGCTTGATTTGTTTGAACCCTTCCGGTGAGAACCGGAAGTGACGGTTGACAAAATGAAAACGATTAAACACATTTTCTATCGAATGTCTATTATCTATATAAGTTTCGTGTAATGATCACTTGACTTTCTGAGATCTCGTGGGTTAAACATTTATCAAAAAAACGCTCACTGAGATATTTGAGATATCTCACCGGAAGTCGAGTTTTTTGTTTTGATTTAACACCGGATACATCACATATGTAAGGATTATTACTTATATTTCAATTTCATATGAAACAAATTTAATGCAAAAGAAAAACTAATTTTTGAAGTGCTTCCGGTGACGACCGGAAGTTATGACGGACAAAACAAAATGGTTGAAAGACATTTACAACTATAAGTCTATAATCCTTCAAAGTGTTAATGCTCAAGTCCTTATCAGTTTTGAGATCTGAATATCACAAGCTTTTTGTCGTGGGACATGAAACGGACGACAGGAAATGAACTTTGAAAAAATGAAAAATGAATCCTCTATATTATATATTTTTTTTCTATCACTCCTAAAAATCTCAAGAAAATCTATCGAGCCATCTCTGAGAAATCGTGTGTACAAAGAATGGAAACAAAATTCGTACCCAACTTTTGAGCCATAGTGAGCTCTTAAGAACGGCGCCAATGGCGTAAAACAAAAACAAAAGGCACAACTTCAGGCTATGGTCTACCAATCCTGAAAATTTCATATTCATATCTGATAGTTTTTGAGATGAAGCGTGCACAAAATGGGTCGAAAAAGTTACAAAATCAGCAATAATTCGGTACCGGAAGTGACGACGGCAAAAATATTAAAATCAAAATAAATTCAGATTACTTCCTATCATCTGTGAAAAAAATGTGTAAATCGGTTGGATAGTTTCCGAGAAATCGCGTGCACAAAATTTGTGGGGAAAAAAAAAATAAGTAGAAGAAACTGTACGAAAACTATAAGGTCTTCCGTAGGAAACGGAAGACCTTAATAATAAGAAACTGTACGAAAACTATAAGGTCTTCCGTTGGAAACGTAAGACCTTAATAAATGCATCAGTAACGGAGTAGGGTACAATGATCACATATTGCATAAAACATTGCAATAAAATCTCAGTAGATCCCCTCAGAAACTTGTTCTAACAAACAAAATATATAAATACAATATTTTTCTTGATTATCGGAAAACTTCTGTTGAGAGCATTTTAAAACCCCGTGTATATAGACATGTGTACACTAGAGAGCTGGTTTCCCTCTTTCAAAATAGGCTCCACCCTCACCTGAACTTACATGAGGTAAACCTTGGCCTTGAAATATTAAATTTTAGATATTCACAAAAGCTGAAATGTTATGATATATAATTTTTACAATCATTTTATGCAATCATTTTGACATATTGCTGATTCTTTAAAATTGTTAAGACTGGACGATTCTTGGGCCTCACAAGGGGTTAAGAGTTTATAGGTTAATGTAGGTTTATATCCTGTATATAAACAATTGTTTAGGGTCTTTTGAGAACTGCAATGCTGAATGTGATATGACTCTAAAATCATTCTGTTAGAAAATGGACTAATGATAATAAACATAAGAATATGCAGGGGGAAAATGGATTTTTAAGGCATCGAGCTAATGCTTGCCACCCTTCTAGCAATCTTCTGGAGTGGCAATCGTCCATAATTCATGCTCTGCACTGCCTTTTAAATGCCCATAAAATATAAGTTCCTCAAAGTATATTAAACGTTATATTACAAGATTTTTATTCCATTTATTCAACTAAACTGTGTACAAAAAAAACCAACTTTGCCTCCTTGCTTATTGAAAACTCATTGCATAAGTATAAATTTGCTTAATCAAGAAATGGCAGATGAATACAATAAGGTGTAAAAAAAAAAATCACTAAATAGTATTCTAGTTTATCGCTTACATAGGGAACGTGAGCTGGGTTTAGACCGTTGTGAGACAGGTTAGTTTTACCCTACTGATGACTGCAGTCGTTGCAACGGTAATCCTGCTCAGTACGAGAGAAACCGCAGGTTCAGACATTTGGTTTATGTGCTTGGCTGATAAGCCAATGGTGCGAAGCTAACATCTGAGGGATTATGACTGAACGCCTCTAAGTCAGAATCTCGCCCAGATCTTAACAACAATAATTGAAGACCACGGTCGATAGAAATAAAATTTGTTATGTAAATTTATTTGTTATCGTGTATTGCTTTGTGAAGGTGATTTAAGTTTGTTCAAATGAAGGGCCACGCCTTTTTAGGTCACCTGAGTCACTCAGGTGACTGGGTCTCCAAAATAAATGTAAGCGATAAAGTGATTTTGTTTCAATAAATAAACATGATAATGCTGTTGGTTTGGTTGAGCATTTTAGATAGTACTTGTTCACCCCTGCGAATGTTATTGTCATTTAAATTTAGACCACATTGTTTTATTTGACCCTTTCAGTTTCGCAGTAAAAATCATGCCTCGTGTTTATAGTCTATTTCCTAGAATCTAGGCACTTGTAGTCAAATATTAAATCTAGACGTTTATTGATTTTAAACTTTATCTCCATTATTTGGTGGATAAATTAAGTTCTAGAAATAAATGTGACAATAGAAAATATTTAAGTTTTTCCTGCTCCTGCAACAATTAACTGGCTTAGTAGCGATCCCCCTAAAGATTAATTTTAAATCCACGCCTGACCTAGTAATAGCATTCAAAGACTGTTTAAAGCAGAAAGAAAATAATTTATTTTTAGCTCACCGAGACGAAGTCAAGGGGAGCTTATGCTATACCCTCGGCGTTGGCGTCCAGACCTGGTTGAAGTTTTTGTTGCAGGTCCTGTATCTAAGCTATTACTTGTCCTATCTTCACCAAACTTGCATGGATGATGCATCTGGACCTACTTATGGACTTGAAAGACTTGGATGCTGAATCTGGGTCCTAAATTTCAGATGCTGGAGGAGGTTAAGGTTTTTGGAGCAGTTTAAAGTTTTTGTTGCAGGTGCCCTTTGATAGCAATATCTAAGTTACTGCTGGTCCGTACTACACCAAACTTGCATGGATGGTGTGTCATATGATACTGATGCACCAGACAGGCTTGAGTGCTGAATCTGAGCTAGAGGTTTCGGATGCTGGAGGAGGTTAAGGTTTTTAGAGCTGGTTAAAGTTTTTTGAGCAGGTGCCCTCTGATGATTATATCTTCAGTACTACTGGTCTTAACTTCACCAAACTTGTATGGATGGTATGTCTTATGATACTGATGCACCTGACAGGCTTGAATGCTGAATCTGAGCCATAGGTTTCGGATGCTGGATGAAGTTTAGTTTTTTGGAACAGGTCACATGTTTTATTGATGATAGTTTGCATAGTTGATTTAGCTATATTATAAATGAAACACAGAGGTTGCTTCAGATGCACAGCCTGATCTCCATTATCAAGGATGCTAAAGGAATCTCACTCAAACCTGATTGATAGATAGGTGTGGTTTTTGTTAAATGATATAACATGATTCCTATGATATAGTATTGTATGATATGAAACTCTACTGTATAATATGATACAATATAATATTAATAGAATCATTAATTATTACGAGTGTGGGAATTTCACTATCCCTTACGAGTATATAATGAATGATTATTTTTCTCGCATTATATTAGCTTAAAAATGATGTTTGACAACTTTCTGTTATGACGTTCAAAAGATTACTTTCGGTTTATCCCTCTGCGTGCTTCAAATAGTGCAAGTTAAATGAAAGCATACGACATTTTTTTCAATTAAAATATGAAAAATAGTTATTAATTAAGCAACACAATTACTTAATGGATAATCTCAATGCACTATTTTGCATTTCCCTACAGCAGACAACGTTTGTTTAGTAATACGTTTTAAAACGGCGTAGTAATACACAGTGTAAGACAGAAAAATCTCACACTGCTGTCTCACACCGGTCAAACCGATCTCACACCGGTGATAATGCGAGAAAATATGTTATATTGTAAAAAGTTATATGATACGATATGATATTGTATCAATTTTTTTGATATTTTATGATATGATATTGTATCATGAATGTATAGTATTGTATATAATGATTCAATGTTGTATTATATTATATTGTATAATTAATTTAATATTTTATTACATGATACTGTTACATATGATATTGCAAAATATAATATTGTATCCTATGATACAATATTGTATATTCTGTAATATTGAATAATAAGATATTGTATGATATGATATTGGTTTCTGTAATATAGAATTATTATAATATCACATGAAATTGTATTATATGATATTGTGATATAATATGATATCGTATCGTGCGATAATGTATAAAATGATATTGGTTTATATGATATATTTATTATAATATCACCTGAAAATTTATTATATGACATTGTTATATATATATAATTGTATCATATGATACAATATTTAGTTGTAATAATATTATATAATGTTTTACTTTATCACATGACATTATATCATTTGATATGATACAATGTTGTATCCAATTATATTGTATTATATGATACAATTTTATATTATGTATCAAATATGATACAGAAGCATACAATACAATATCACACTTAGTCTATATTATACAATACACTATCATACTATATTATACAATACAATATCATACAGTTCAATGTTATGATGTTTTATGTAATATGATATTGTATCATATGATACTATATTGTATTATATATTATGATATTGTATTATGTGATCAAATACAATAAAGGTTAACACAATACCAAGTCATATCATTACAATATGTTACAATATCATTTTCTCATTGTTATTACGATATTTTATTCTATTATATATATTTTAAGTATGATAGAATGCAATATTTGATTTTATATTATTGTATTGATTAACATATGAACATATGATTATCATACAATTTTTTTAAATGATATATGATATTGTGTCAAAACAGAATCCATTAATATGCAAGATCATAAAGTATGATTTTCATATTAAATGATGAAGGTGGTCTCATAAAGGTGATGTCTCATAAGGGTGATGCATCGTCTCAGTGAGCTTTGTAATCTGTGATTACCTATGTTTGAACTTTGAAATTTCTACGATTTTTGTAACCATGATGAGTTATTGTATTATAAACGCATCAGTACCTACTTTACAAGGAAATATACTGATTTTTATTTCTAAAGCAGCACAGAACATTATTAATTTACTTTTTATTCTGATTTTATTTGATATACGACTATAAGTACAGAAATTCACATTATTGATATCATTCTATACAAAATGAAATGTCAGCTCGATGCCTTTGTGGCCGTTCCAGCCTTTGATTATTTATACAGAATCTACATGTATTACACTATATTGTCCAGATAGTTTGTATAATGATTCCATTAAGCTGATTTTATCATACCTTTTGTTCCTCAGGTGAGCGATATGGCCCATAGGCCTCTTGTTTTCTCATCTAATTGGCCATCAAAAGTTATGGTACCAAATGACCCTTTGCTTTATAACTCCCGGAACTTATAGAGTTATTGCATATGTGTATGAAAAAATTGTTTATGCCACTCCTCTAAAACAAAAGAGATGGGACATGGAACTTTAACTAATGTATGTAGCTCACATAGAGGATCTTCCAGTTTATTCATACCAAAAAGCCCCTTCGCCTTCTAGCAGTTAATGCCCCTGAAAGATACTTACGTTCTTGAAAAACAACTTTTTAACGATATGTCGCATAGACATTGGACCAATTAGGATTAAAGCATGTACCTTGGCCAATCAAAATGACTTAAAGATCAAAGGTCAAGGTTATTTGACAGTCTTTGTATTAATGAATTTAATATCTCGTATGTTAAAGGTGATATATAGAAAAAAATTTCTGGATGAAGTCCTTTCTCAAGACATTTTAAAATATTGCAATTCAGCCCCCCCCCCCCCCCAACCACCTAGATAAAGTTGTAGAGTTTATTGCCACTTTTATACAAAATGCTTGTTATGGCTCCTCTTTATAATAACTGTTAGAGATAGAGACTTGAAGCCTTTCTCAAAAGGATCTTTCAATCTATTCATCCCAAAACGATTCAATGTCACCTTTAAGCAGTTATTTTTTCTGAAAGTCAAACTAGCAACTTTAAACCTTACATTATAGGGCCGTCAGACCACTTCAAATTGAAAGGTTGACCTTGACCAGTCAAAATGACTTAAAGATGAAAGGTCAAGCTCAAACAAAAAATTGGCATACTTCATCTATTGACACTTTTTTATGAAGTACCGCAGGGAAACATTTTATTAATTCTATGGAAACAAAAATATTTCAAACTTTAAAAGATGAGGTGGAAAGACCTTTAATTGTTAAAAAAATTTTGTGAAAAAAATTAGTTTACAAGTCTTAAACTTAATATCATTTGTATTTATTTCTCCAGGTTACAATTTCATCATTCAAAGCAGACAATTCATACTACAAAAACCTACAAAATGGATTTCTAATGAAAAAAGGAGCAACAATAACATTCAGCAAAGAATGCAACATACTTCGAAAGGAAGGGAGAATTGAGTGTATTCAAACATTTCTTCATTTAAAGAAACTATTGGAGTTTTTAAGTAAAAAATCTTTTCCATGATTTATTTTCTAAGCTTTATATGTTTCACTTGAGTATTATTGACGTGGTGTTTGTTAACTTTTACTTTTCAAGCGAAGCATTTCTTGAATTACCTTGATTATAGAATCAAGTGAGCCATAACTCTGTTGTTGTCATTGTATATATTATTCTTTATCAGAAATGATATTGGTGTGCAGTTTTTACAGAAATGGCTCAGCCTGTAACTATTTTCTTTAAATTATCTACTGTATAACTATTAAAGTGGTCACATGATGTTTATTAATGTTTAGCTCACCTGAGCCTAAGGCAAATATGGCCAGAAAAGATTGAACTTCTGTGGGGTATCCTGAGGTATTGTGGATTCAAGATAGTTCAAATCATGTGAGGATGGGGCTAAAAATGGGGGATTAACTTTTACAAAAAAATTATATAGAAAAAATCTATAAAATCTTCTCAAAAATTTTTAGGGCAGAAAAGCTGGAACTTGTGTGGAAGCATCCTTAATTAATGTAGATTCAAGTCTGTTCAAATTATTGTCCCTGGGATAGGGTGAGGCCACAATTGGGGATGAATTTTTACATAGGATTATATAGAGAAAATCTTTTTTAAGAATTCTTCTTATAAACTATTGGGCCAGTCAGATTATTATTCAAATAAAATCTTCATGAACATTCATAAATATTCAAACACCTATATTAATGTGGCATCTTTAATTTTATAAAAGAAAGATGTGATATATTATAAATTAATTATGTACTAAATTCTAAGAAACATGTAAATTCATTGACAAACAGTCTCAGACATCATGATCAAATGGTCATTACTAGATCCTAAATTCGATGCTTCATTTCTTAATTATAAAATTTATCTCCAAAAAATGACATAATTTATCAATGAATATTCAGTCTTAGCAGATGATACATTATGCTTGTTTTGTGATAAATAAAATCTTGTAAACTAGTGGTTTTATTAACCAAACTAAAAAAGTGAAATATTTTAAAATTGGCATAATAGTTTCTTGGGGAAAAAGTTATAAAGACTCAAAGGACTAAGTGCGGTTTTATGCATTTTTTGCCCCCAAAATCAAAGTTTATGAAAGAGCTTTTAAAATAAGGTGAAAGATAGTTAAAATCATGTTGGAAATAAATGTGTAAAAGGTTATCACCACAGTGACGTCATAATGTAGAAATGAGGTCATGAAGATTGCATTATTTTGATAAATTGATGATTTGTGGCAAAATATGGGTGTTTTCCGATGGTTTTTCGACTAGGAAACATCGAGCGCAGGCTTGCTCAAGTACCATTTTTTAGTATAATGTGTATAAACTATCTGAAGAAAACATATGTTAAAATCGCACTTGAGCAGACCTGCGCTCTATACTTCCGAATGCAAAATATAGAGCAAAAATGAGAATATTTTCATTTGTGTGCATATTTGCGGGATTTGGGTCATTTAGGTGACGTCATAGATAAACAGCGAATGAGCAATGATGACTAAAATCAACATCAAAGTTAAAGGAATCCTCTATACAATGATTTGTGAAGATTTTATTTTTATACGATACAATTTAAAAATTAGTTGAAATCAGGGGCAGATATTTGACCATACCGCACATAGTCCTTTGTGTGGAAGCATCCTAATGTAGTGCTGATTGAATTTTGTTCCATTCATGATATCTGGTGTTTGGTGGGGCCACAAGGGGAGGGGGGGGGGGACTCAAATTGTTACATGTGAAGATATAGAGAAATCTTTAAAAATCTTTTGGAAAAGATTTTTAAAGAACATGCTGAAATTGTTGTGAAAGCAGAGTTTGTGCAGATTAAAGCTTGATCAAACTATGAATCCCAGGTCTTTTCGATGGCTGTTAGTGAAACCCCAGTGGTTTTGATAGTAGTTGTTTACATACAAAGATCTACTTTTTATAGGAGGAATAATGATGAAAATATATTTATTACAACCAATGTAATATGTAATTAAATGAATTTTCTAAAGGTAAAGTTCACCTCTTTTTTGTTTCCTTATACTGAATCAGAGGACACCTTCCTCAATATGCATGCTTGAAATGTAAATATCAGTAGTGCTTACTGCATGTACATATAGTAAATGTAATCCTGCTGTTGATATGTATTTTACATTGTTGTGGAAGGGTCATGTGAAAATGATTAAAGCTGTCAATGTGACATATCTTTTCGTCTGAACAAATCCTAATAATTCTGAATAAATAAGTTATTTGTACAAACAAATAGCAAATTGTCCCATCAAATCCTTACTTGTCAGAACAAACAACGTATTCGTCAAACCAAAATGATTATATGTCTGATGCATTTTTTAAGCAATGCACACATTTTATATGATTTTTAAAATGTGTTTTTCATATATCTTTACAAATGTGTATTTATAAAATTGTATTTTGAATTTGCAGTTAATACATATTTGGTATAATCAGGTTAAATTTTACCAACTAAAAATATTTGTACCATAAACAATGTTTAAGAACTTGTTGTTTCTCAGATCATATTATTTATTATCTTATATTTACTGAGCTTTCCAAACCAGTTTTAAATATACACTGCTCAAACGGACTGGGGGGTATATTGTTTTACCATTGTGTGCCTGTCTGTCCATTGGTAGTAAATATTCATCGCATATGCTTGAAATGTAAACACTTTCTTTGTGAAAGCATGCCATGTGGTGGGATTTAATTTTGCACCAACTGGATGTCAATTTCCTGTTAAAGGTCAACTTACCTTATTTTGTATATCCACATCAGAGCAGGGGTATCACTAGGTAGCATTGGCTCACTGACATTTTGTTATTACTGTTATTAATGCAATTGTATGCTTTTTTAAGGGAAATGAACTCCATATTATAGCTGGTCCAGCTTATGCCATTTTATGTTTAGGAAGACAAGTTTAGGAACTCATGTTTGTGACCTGAAAGCTATACTAATTTTTCATGCAATTAAGTTGCTAAAATGAGTGAAATTTTACAAAATTTGGTCTTGGTTGAAATCGGAGACATCTCTACATTTTTCTGAGTATATTTAAAATGGATAATTTACTGCTCAGAAAGAAGGATAAATCTAATGACATCTTTGATTGAAATTCCTACTATTTTAAATCTTTATGTATAAATTGTTTCAAGCTTGGATTTTTTAAAGTCTTTAAATGTCTGCACAATTCAGATCATGCTTGGAATACACAACAGCGTTTCTTCCTTGATTTGCTCTCTGAATCACATACTTTGTCATTCTTTGGGTATTTTTCAGCATCTAAATCTTGTAATGTATATTCTATGAGATTTTATTCAAATGATGATTCTACTCAGATTATGGATCATACTACACAGAGATCAATGTTTGATAACAAAAAAAATATTTTTAATTTTTAGAAGGAAAAGCTACATATCATTGAATCATTGCTCATTGTTATATATTGTATATATCATTAAATTTGTTGATATTTGTATAAAAAATTAATTCATGAATGTAATAAATGTAAATCTAATAAAATTATCAGAAACATATGACTTTTTTAGCTCACCTGTTCAAGCACTTCTAGGGGATTTCAAGGGGATTCAAAGTTGTGAAAATTAAGGATCATGCCCTTTGTCAAGGGGAGATAATCAGGGGTAATCATGACCCACGGGGGTAGGGTGGGGCCACAATGGGGGGAGGTCAAATTTTCACATAGGAATATATATTGAACAAATCTTTTAAAATCTTCTTTTCAGAAACTAATAAGCAAGGAAAGCTGGTTAAGAGTTTGATAAAGGTTTATATCCCATATATATTGACAATTGTTTAGGATCTTTTTGAGAACTACAATACTCAACATGTGATATGAATATAAAATCACCCTGTTAGAAAGGACTGATGATTATAAGCATAACAATATCCAGGGGGAAAATAAATTTTATTTTTACAGGATCTACATGTTTTATTGTACATTGTCCAGATAGTTTGTACTAAGCTGATTTTATCATGCCTATTGTTCCTCAGGTGAGCGATGTGGCCCATGGGCCTATTGTTTAGGTCACTCTGGTGACCTTTACAATTGATCTCTGTCCATTGTCATGTTGTACATAGTGCGTTAAAGCTGACATGAATTCATAAAAGCATTTGGTCGCCATATTAGTTTCGATCGCTCCTCTTCTGCCACTGGGGAATATATACCGGTTGAGAAAGTTACGGTCGGTTGCTTTCCGATCGAGGCATTCACGTTGCACGGACTTCTAAATGCATGAACTACACATTGAAGTAAAATGTAGTAATAAAGAATAAAGAAAACAACAATCAATGAAATACAAATATATTTATTCTTTGAAAGGATGTCCAAGGTATCCGTATTATTTTTGCACAGACAGTGCTGCCTTACTTCGCATGCACATCGAACACGTGTGTCGTTCATAAAGAGTGCATAACGTCTGCATCTTCTTGAAAACCCCGGCGACACTACATCCAACACAGTAAATAAATCCAAGAAAGTAACAACGTTTCCATCCGTTCCTACAAAAACTCCTCGTTTATAAAATCCATGCGATAATTGACATTGCTCGATCTGCAACAGTGTGTGGTTTGCGCATGTTCGATGTTATAACATACACAGGGAAACGGTCTACAATTATCGAGGAATTTTTGAAGTATCTGCGCCTGGATTTTCAGTCTGTCTTGTTTCGTCGTTTATTGATTATATCTAGCCAGTGAAGTGGTTGTCATATTATTTTTGTTCAAAACGCGTTTTTACAAGTCTTTTCGTCCAAGGTAACGTGTTCGGGTGTATGCAATTCCTGAATGCGTTGAAGCAAGACGAGGGCTCTCGGCCTTATATAGGGGGTGTGTAGCGATGAGCAGAACAATAGAAATCGACAACTAATATGGCCGTAGTCGGAGATAGAGGGAAATAATGCGTATTAATGAATTCATGTCAGCTTTAACAATTTTACATTTTAAATTTCTCATGAAAAGAACAAGGCCAATTATTATCAGTTTTGGTGTGAATCGTCAGGAATCTAAATTGAAATTCATGGCTCTACCACCCTCGGGGCGTCAACAGCTGGGCCTCATTGATGGAAAAAGAAAATGTTTTTCAAAAAGTTAAAATTTCAAAATCTTCATTTTTACTCCCATACACATCTGTAAAAAAAAAAAACTAATTGCATGGAAGTCCTCTACCGAAAGTGTGAAATTCAATGCTCCTGGGTTAGAGGTTAATACCCCAGGGTACAGCTAATGGCCATAGAGTAAAGTATTAGTATGTCGGTAGCTTTCACTTTGACGCTGTTCGGTTTTTAATGGTAGCGTTGGCGATTTGGCTGCTCTCAGCAAAGCCTGGCTAAAAATCACGACAAATTTTAATAATTGTTGCAATCAAACAGTTTATAATGTTTACATTAGATTCGTGACACTTTTTAACGCAAATAGCGACACATGATACTGTATGTTCATTAATGATTAAAACATAACTTGTCCTTAATTAAAATAATTATGATAGTTTTAACAGTGATACAATGTATTGCAGAAGTAGAGTTGTTGCAATAGGTACATTTAGAAATATATCTTACATTGTTTAAGATGTATTATATATCATTAACTGATATATACAAGAACGCGAATCAAGCATCGAAAGAACAACAACAATGAGAGGCCATGAAATCAAATTCTATGACATTTATAGGTGAATGTTGAAATCATCATAATATCATAAAAATGAAGAAACTTTATTCGTTGGGTTTTTTTAAGGGGTGTGCCAAAAAAAGCATAGCAATCGCAAAAAAAAGTTTGGTATGCATCAGCACCGAAGGTCTGATTCCAACTGACTATATTTTACAATTCAGATTTATATATAATGAACAACGGAATAACACAATGAAAGATTAACAAAATAAGTACTGATGTGAGGAAATCAATTATCAAACAGCTATTGATCGAGTAAAGCATACCATTTTAGCAGCATGTTCATAAAAGGATTAATAATATGCATGACATAATCGCATGCAAAATAAAAATATAGGTAGTTAATATTTCATCTTTAATACAGTTAGAAGAATTATTAAAAATGTCGGCAGCCTATTACTATTATTATTGGGCATTTTAAAGTATGAAAATTTACCGTCTTAGCTGCGTCTATGCTAATTCTTGAATGTTTTCTCTTTAGACGCCGCTAGGACGGACAAGTTTCACGATGGCGAACAGACAACAAACAACATACAGTCGTTCAGGGAACAAACAAATATTAAATGCAAAAAACATGACACTACAAATAAACCTATTTCAATATTAATTCAGTATTAAAAATTATAGAAAATGAATCGGCGACCTAATACAATTATTATCATGCATTTTAAAAGATAAACAATTATCGTCTTAACGGCGTCTAAAGTATGTAAGATACCCGTATAGGCTCCAGATCTTTGGTTTAACGTTTTTTCGAATAAACACAGTTAACTCTATTTTTTGTAATAGTTTCCAAAGGGACAATTTTGGAACTGATGTGTTATGTCCGGACACTGATTACACTGTAACAAGCTTTTTAGTTTAACAGAATAGCCAAGTAGTAACTTACACGATCACGGCGCCCATTCCGATATTACAAGATTCATTTTTTACTGATACTCAGAGCAAATCTATTCTTATTGGAGTTTTGTATTTTGGTAATCACCTTTATTAGTTTTGTCCTTTGAATGAATATACTTCACACGATAATGTCATAAGTTTTGCATAAACACCAACGACGTGGGATACTTGTTTCCAGGAATCAGATCATGTATGTGTGACATAATCGCATGCGAAGACAATTTTTGGGCAGTTAATGTTCTATTTTGAATACAGTATTAAGAATCATAAAAATGTCGACAGCCTAGTATAGTTATTATTGGCCATTTTAAAGTATGAAAATTTACCGTCTTAGCGGCCTCTAAAGTATGAAAACTAGCAGTATTAGCGCCGGTTTTTGGCTGAGCGTTTATTGTTAAGAAACCAGTTGATAATTTTAATTAACTATTTTTATGTAAGGGTTTCCAAGTGATCAAGTTTTGAATTGATATGTAATATACGGACACTAGTAGATCTGTAACAAGCTCTTTGAATGAAGAAATGAGTTATGTGAATCTGTACATGTACTCAACGCCTGTTACGCAATATCCAATTTCAAGGTTACTCATATACTTGAATCAAATGAAGTCCCATGGGAATTTTACATTTTTTTCACACATTTATCAAACTCTGACGATTCGGAAATTATTTTTATTTCCAGGAATCGGATGATATATATACGTTATATAATTGCATGGATATTAACATTTTAGGCAGAAATCATTTCATCTGTAGTACAGTTAAAAGAATTATTAAAAATGTCAACAGCCTATTACTATTATTATTGGGCATTTTAAAGTATGAAAATTTACCGTCTTAGCGGCGTCTATAGTATGAAAAGTCCCAGTATTAGCGCCGATGGTCGGTCCAACGTTTATTGTTAAAAGCCAGTTGATGATTCAAATAGATTAACTTTTTTAATGTAAGAGTTTCCAAATGATCAAGTTTCGAATTGATAGGTAATGTCCGCACACTAATATTACCGTAAACATCTCTATTATTAAACAAACATATTATGCGAATACGTACATATACAAGGCGGATATTCCGACATCGGATATTTCCTGGCTACTCCGCTACACATTCTGGAATCTTTTCTCTTTAGACGCGGTTAGGACGGACAGGTTTCACGATTGCGAGCAGACAACAAACAACATGACAATCGGCGAAATAAACATGGATGTTGCATGTAGATTTCAACAAATTGACACTTATTCTTGATGAAAATTGTGTAAGCAATTTGGTGTGTCATGGCATCGTGACGTGTTTGTTGTGACTAAAAATCTAGTATTTGCCTTGTACATGTTTGAACATTCAGAATTCCATAAACATGGTCAGTAGAGGGTTAGGATGTATACAGTCGTTCAGGGAACAAACAAATATTTAATGCAAAAACATGACACTACAAATGAACCTATTTCAATATTTATTCAGTATAAAGAATTATAGAAAAAGAATCGGCGACCTAATACAATTATTATAATGCATTTTAAAAGATGAACAATTATCGTCTTAACGGCGTCTAAAGTATGTAAGATACCCGTATAGGCTCCAGATCTTTGGTTTAACGTTTATTCGAATAAACACAGTTAACTCTATTTTTTGTAATAGTTTCCAAAGGGTCAATTTTGGAACTGATGTGTTATGTCCGGACACTGATTACACTGTAACAAGCTCTTTAGTTTAACAGAATAGCCAAGTAGTAACGTACACGATCACGGCGCCCATTCCGATATTACAAGATTCATTTTTCCTGATACTCAAAGCAAATCCATTTTTTATGGAGTTTTGTATTTTGGTAATCACCTTTATCAGTTTTGTCCTTTGAATGAATATACTCCACACGATAATGTCATAAGTTTTGCATAAACACCAACGACTTGGGATACTTGTTTCCAGGAATCAGATCATGTATGTGTGACATAATCGCATGCGAAGACAATATTTGGGCAGTAAATGTTCTATTTTGAATACAGTATTAAGAATCATAAAAATGTCGACAGCCTAGTATAGTTATTATTGGCCATTTTAAAGTATGAATATTTACCGTCTTAGCGGCCTCTAAAGTATGAAAACTAGCAGTATTAGCGCCGGTTTTTGGCTGAGCGTTTATTGTTAAGAAACCAGTTGATAATTTTAATTAACTATTTTTATGTAAGGGTTTCCAAGTGATCAAGTTTTGAATTGATATGTAATATACGGACACTAGTAGATCTGTAACAAGCTCTTTGAATGAAGAAATGAGTTATGTGAATCTGTACATGTACTCAACGCCTGTTACGCAATCGCCAATTTCAAGGTTACTCATATACTTGAATCAAATGAAGTCCCATGGGAATTTTACATATTTTTCACAAATATATCAAACTCTGACTCTGACGATTCGGAAATTATTTTTATTTCCAGGAATCGGATGATATATGCGTTACATAATTGCATGGATATTAACATTTTAGGCAGATTACATTTCATCTGTAGTACAGTTAAAAGAATTATTAAAAATGTCAACAGCCTATTACTATTATTATTGGGCATTTTAAAGTATGAAAATGTACCGTCTTAGCGGCGTCTATAGTATGAAAAGTCCCAGGATTAGCGCCGATGTTCGGTCCAACGTTTATTGTTAAAAGCCAGTTGATGATTCAAATAGATTAACTTTTTTAATGTAAGAGTTTCCAAATGATCAAGTTTCGAATTAATAGGTAATGTCCGCATACTAGTATTACCGTAAACATCTCTATTATTAAACAGACATATTATGTAAATACGTACATATACAAGGTGGCTATTCCGATATCGGATATTTCCAGGCTACTCCGGTGCTAATTCTCGAATGTTTTCTTTTTAGACGCGGTTAGGACGGACAAGTTTCATGATGGCGAACATACAACAAACAACATGACAATCGGCGAAATAAACATGGATGTTGCATGAAGATTTCAGCAAACTGACACTTATTCTTGATGAAAATTGTGTAAGCAATTTGGTGTGTCATGGCATCGTGACGTGTTTGTTGTGACTAAAAATCTAGTATTTGCCTTGTACATGTTTGAACATTCAGAATTCAATAAACATGGTCAATAGAGGGTTAGGATTCATTTTTACTGATACTCAAAGCAAATCTATTCTTATTGGAGTTTTGTATTTTGGTAATCACCTTTATCAGTTTTGTCCTTTGAATGAATATACTTCACACGATAATGTCATAAGTTTTGCATAAACACCAACGACGTGGGATACTTGTTTCCAGGAATCAGATCATGTATGTGTGACATAATCGCATGCGAAGACAATATTCGGGCAGTTTATGTTCTATTTTGAATACAGTATTAAGAATCATAAAAATGTCGACAGCCTAGTATAATTATTATTGACCATTTCAAAGTATGAAAATTTACCGTCTTAGCGGCCTCTAAAGTATGAAAACTCCCAGTATTAGCGCCGGTTTTTGACTGAGCGTTTATTGTTAAGAAACCAATTGATAATTTTAATTAACTATTTTTATGTAAGGGTTTCCAACTGATCAAGTTTTGAATTGATATGTAATATACGGACAGTAGTAGATCTGTAACAAGCTCTTTGAATGAACAAATAAGTTATGTGAATCTGTACATGTACTCAACGCCTGTTACGCAATATCCAATTTCAAGGTTACTCATATACTTGAATCAAATGAAGTCCCATGGGAATTTTACATTTTTTTCACACATTTATCAAACTCTGACTCTGACGATTCGGAAATTATTTTTATTTCCAGGAATCGGATGATATATACGTTATATAGTTGCATGGATATTAACATTTTAGGCAGATTACATTTCATCTGTAGTACAGTTAAAAGAATTATTAAAAATGTCAACAGCCTATTACTATTATTATTGGGCATTTTAAAGTATGAAAATGTACCGTCTTAGCGGCGTCTATAGTATGAAAAGTCCCAGGATTAGCGCCGATGTTCGGTCCAACGTTTATTGTTAAAAGCCAGTTGATGATTCAAATAGATTAACTTTTTTAATGTAAGAGTTTCCAAATGATCAAGTTTCGAATTAATAGGTAATGTCCGCGTACTAGTATTACCGTAAACATCTCTATTATTAAACAGACATAATATGTAAATACGTACATATACAAGGTGGCTATTCCGATATCGGATATTTCCAGGCTACTCCGGTGCTAATTCTGGAATGTTTTCTTTTTAGACGCGGTTAGGACGGACAAGTTTCATGATGGCGAACATACAACAAACAACATGACAATCGGCGAAATAAACATGGATGTTGCATGAAGATTTCAGCAAACTGACACTTATTCTTGATGAAAATTGTGTAAGCAATTTGGTGTGTCATGGCATCGTGACGTGTTTGTTGTGACTAAAAATCTAGTATTTGCCTTGTACATGTTTGAACATTCAGAATTCAATAAAGATGGTCAATAGAGGGTTGGGATTCATTTTTACTGATACTCAAAGCAAATCTATTCTTATTGGAGTTTTGTATTTTGGTAATCACCTTTATCAGTTTTGTCCTTTGAATGAATATACTTCACACGATAATGTCATAAGTTTTGCATAAACACCAACGACGTGGGATACTTGTTTCCAGGAATCAGATCATGTATGTGTGACATAATCGCATGCGAAGGCAATATTTGGGCAGTTTATGTTCTATTTTGAATACAGTATTAAGAATCATAAAAATGTGGACAGCCTAGTATAATTATTATTGACCATTTCAAAGTATGAAAATGTACCGTCTTAGCGGCCTCTAAAGTATGAAAACTCCCAGTATTAGCGCCGGTTTTTGGCTGAGCGTTTATTGTTAAGAAACCAGTTGATAATTTTAATTAACTATTTTTATGTAAGGGTTTCCAACTGATCAAGTTTTGAATTGATATGTAATATACGGACAGTAGTAGATCTGTAACAAGCTCTTTGAATGAACAAATAAGTTATGTGAATCTGTACATGTACTCAACGCCTGTTACGCAATATCCAATTTCAAGGTTACTCATATACTTGAATCAAATGAAGTCCCATGGGAATTTTACATTTTTTTCACACATTTATCAAACTCTGACTCTGACGATTCGGAAATTATTTTTATTTCCAGGAATCGGATGATATATACGTTATATAATTGCATGGATATTAACATTTTAGGCAGAAATCATTTCATCTGTAGTACAGTTAAAAGAATTATTAAAAATGTCAACAGCCTATTACTATTATTATTGGGCATTTTAAAGAATGAAAATTTACCGTCTTAGCGGCGTCTATAGTATGAAAAGTCCCAGTATTAGCGCCGATGGTCGGTCCAACGTTTATTGTTAAAAGCCAGTTGATGATTCAAATAGATTAACTTTTTTAATGTAAGAGTTTCCAAATGATCAAGTTTCGAATTGATAGGTAATGTCCGCACACTAATATTACCGTAAACATCTCTATTATTAAACAAACATATTATGCGAATACGTACATATACAAGGCGGATATTTCGACATCGGATATTTCCTGGCTACTCCGCTACACATTCTGGAATGTTTTCTCTTTAGACGCGGTTAGGACGGACAGGTTTCACGATTGCGAACAAGACAACAAACAACATGACAATCGGCGAAATAGACATGGATGTTGCATGTAGATTTCAACAAATTGACACTTATTCTTTATGAAAATTGTGTAAGCAATTTGGTGTGTCATGGCATCGTGACGTGTTTGTTGTGACTAAAAATCTAGTATTTGCCTTGTACATGTTTGAACATTCAGAATTCCATAAACATGGTCAGTAGAGGGTTAGGATGTATACAGTCGTTCAGGGAACAAACAAATATTTAATGCAAAAAACATGACACTACAAATGAACCTATTTCAATATTTATTCAGTATAAAGAATTATAGAAAAAGAATCGGCGACCTAATACAATTATTATAATGCATTTTAAAAGATGAACAATTATCGTCTTAACGTCGTCTAAAGTATGTAAGATACCCGTATAGGCTCCAGATCTTTGGTTTAACGTTTAATCGAATAAACACAGTTAACTCTATTTTTTGTAATAGTTTCCAAAGGGTCAATTTTGGAACTGATGTGTTATGTCCGGACACTGATTACACTGTAACAAGCTCTTTAGTTTAACAGAATAGCCAAGTAGTAACGTACACGATCACGGCGCCCATTCCGATATTACAAGATTCATTTTTCCTGATACTCAAAGCAAATCCATTTTTTATGGAGTTTTGTATTTTGGTAATCACCTTTATCAGTTTTGTCCTTTGAATGAATATACTCCACACGATAATGTCATAAGTTTTGCATAAACACCAACGACTTGGGATACTTGTTTCCAGGAATCAGATCATGTATGTGTGACATAATCGTATGCGAAGACAATATTTGGGCAGTTAATGTTCTATTTTGAATACAGTATTAAGAATCATAAAAATGTCGACAGCCTAGTATAGTTATTATTGGCCATTTTAAAGTATGAAAATTTACCGTCTTAGCGGCCTCTAAAGTATGAAAACTAGCAGTATTAGCGCCGGTTTTTGGCTGAGCGTTTATTGTTAAGAAACCAGTTGATAATTTTAATTAACTATTTTTATGTAAGGGTTTCCAAGTGATCAAGTTTTGAATTGATATGTAATATACGGACACTAGTAGATCTGTAACAAGCTCTTTGAATGAAGAAATGAGTTATGTGAATCTGTACATGTACTCAACGCCTGTTACGCAATATCCAATTTCAAGGTTACTCATATACTTGAATCAAATGAAGTCCCATGGGAATTTTACATATTTTTCACAAATATATCAAACTCTGACTCTGACGATTCGGAAATTATTTTTATTTCCAGGAATCGGATGATATATGCGTTACATAATTGCATGGATATTAACATTTTAGGCAGATTACATTTCATCTGTAGTACAGTTAAAAGAATTATTAAAAATGTCAACAGCCTATTACTATTATTATTGGGCATTTTAAAGTATGAAAATTTACCGTCTTAGCGGCGTCTATAGTATGAAAAGTCCCAGGATTAGCGCCGATGTTCGGTCCAACGTTTATTGTTAAAAGCCAGTTGATGATTCAAATAGATTAACTTTTTTAATGTAAGAGTTTCCAAATGATCAAGTTTCGAATTAATAGGTAATGTCCGCATACTAGTACATGTATTACCGTAAACATCTCTATTATTAAACAGACATATTATGTAAATACGTACATATACAAGGTGGCTATTCCGATATCGGATATTTCCAGGCTACTCCGGTGCTAATTCTGGAATGTTTTCTTTTTAGACGCGGTTAGGACGGACAAGTTTCATGATGGCGAACATACAACAAACAACATGACAATCGGCGAAATAAACATGGATGTTGCATGAAGATTTCAGCAAACTGACACTTATTCTTGATGAAAATTGTGTAAGCAATTTGGTGTGTCATGGCATCGTGACGTGTTTGTTGTGACTAAAAATCTAGTATTTGCCTTGTACATGTTTGAACATTCAGAATTCAATAAACATGGTCAATAGAGGGTTAGGATTCATTTTTACTGATACTCAAAGCAAATCTATTCTTATTGGAGTTTTGTATTTTGGTAATCACCTTTATCAGTTTTGTCCTTTGAATGAATATACTTCACACGATAATGTCATAAGTTTTGCATAAACACCAACGATGTGGGATACTTGTTTCCAGGAATCAGATCATGTATGTGTGACATAATCGCATGCTAAGACAATATTTGGGCAGTTTATGTTCTATTTTGAATACAGTATTAAGAATCATAAAAATGTGGACAGCCTAGTATAATTATTATTGACCATTTCAAAGTATGAAAATTTACCGTTTTAGCGGCCTCTAAAGTATGAAAACTCCCAGTATTAGCGCCGGTTTTTGACTGAGCGTTTATTGTTAAGAAACCAGTTGATAATTTTAATTAACTATTTTTATGTAAGGGTTTCCAAGTGATCAAGTTTTGAATTGATATGTAATATACGGACAGTAGTAGATCTGTAACAAGCTCTTTGAATGAACAAATAAGTTATGTGAATCTGTACATGTACTCAACGCCTGTTACGCAATATCCAATTTCAAGGTTACTCATATACTTGAATCAAATGAAGTCCCATGGGAATTTTACATTTTTTTCACACATTTATCAAACTCTGACTCTGACGATTCGGAAATTATTTTTATTTCCAGGAATCGGATGATATATACGTTTTATAATTGCATGGATATTAACATTTTAGGCAGAAATCATTTCATCTGTAGTACAGTTAAAAGAATTATTAAAAATGTCAACAGCCTATTACTATTATTATTGGGCATTTTAAAGAATGAAAATTTACCGTCTTAGCGGCGTCTATAGTATGAAAAGTCCCAGTATTAGCGCCGATGGTCGGTCCAACGTTTATTGTTAAAAGCCAGTTGATGATTCAAATAGATTAACTTTTTTAATGTAAGAGTTTCCAAATGATCAAGTTTCGAATTGATAGGTAATGTCCGCACACTAATATTACCGTAAACATCTCTATCATTAAACAAACATATTATGCGAATACGTACATATACAAGGCGGATATTCCGACATCGGATATTTCCTGGCTACTCCGCTACACATTCTGGAATGTTTTCTCTTTAGACGCGGTTAGGACGGACAGGTTTCACGATTGCGAACAAGACAACAAACAACATGACAATCGGCGAAATAAACATGGATGTTGCATGAAGATTTCAGCAAACTGACACTTATTCTTGATGAAAATTGTGTAAGCAATTTGGTGTGTCATGGCATCGTGACGTGTTTGTTGTGACTAAAAATCTAGTATTTGCCTTGTACATGTTTGAACATTCAGAATTCCATAAACATGGTCAGTAGAGGGTTAGGATGTATACAGTCGTTCAGGGAACAAACAAATATTTAATGCAAAAAACATGACACTACAAATGAACCTATTTCAATATTTATTCAGTATAAAGAATTATAGAAAAAGAATCGGCGACCTAATACAATTATTATAATGCATTTTAAAAGATGAACAATTATCGTCTTAACGGCGTCTAAAGTATGTAAGATACCCGTATAGGCTCCAGATCTTTGGTTTAACGTTTATTCGAATAAACACAGTTAACTCTATTTTTTGTAATAGTTTCCAAAGGGTCAATTTTGGAACTGATGTGTTATGTCCGGACACTGATTACACTGTAACAAGCTCTTTAGTTTAACAGAATAGCCAAGTAGTAACGTACACGATCACGGCGCCCATTCCGATATTACAAGATTCATTTTTCCTGATACTCAAAGCAAATCCATTTTTTATGGAGTTTTGCATTTTGGTAATCACCTTTATCAGTTTTGTCCTTTGAATGAATATACTCCACACGATAATGTCATAAGTTTTGCATAAACACCAACGACTTGGGATACTTGTTTCCAGGAATCAGATCATGTATGTGTGACATAATCGCATGCGAAGACAATATTTGGGCAGTTAATATTCTATTTTGAATACAGTATTAAGAATCATAAAAATGTCGACAGCCTAGTATAGTTATTATTGGCCATTTTAAAGTATGAAAATTTACCGTCTTAGTGGCCTCTAAAGTATGAAAACTAGCAGTATTAGCGCCGGTTTTTGGCTGAGCGTTTATTGTTAAGAAACCAGTTGATAATTTTAATTAACTATTTTTATGTAAGGGTTTCCAAGTGATCAAGTTTTGAATTGATATGTAATATACGGACACTAGTAGATCTGTAACAAGCTCTTTGAATGAAGAAATGAGTTATGTGAATCTGTACATGTACTCAACGCCTGTTACGCAATCGCCAATTTCAAGGTTACTCATATACTTGAATCAAATGAAGTCCCATGGGAATTTTACATATTTTTCACAAATATATCAAACTCTGACTCTGACGATTCGGAAATTATTTTTATTTCCAGGAATCGGATGATATATGCGTTACATAATTGCATGGATATTAACATTTTAGGCAGATTACATTTCATCTGTAGTACAGTTAAAAGAATTATTAAAAATGTCAACAGCCTATTACTATTATTATTGGGCATTTTAAAGTATGAAAATGTACCGTCTTAGCGGCGTCTATAGTATGAAAAGTCCCAGGATTAGCGCCGATGTTCGGTCCAACGTTTATTGTTAAAAGCCAGTTGATGATTCAAATAGATTAACTTTTTTAATGTAAGAGTTTCCAAATGATCAAGTTTCGAATTAATAGGTAATGTCCGCATACTAGTATTACCGAAAACATCTCTATTATTAAACAGACATATTATGTAAATACGTACATATACAAGGTGGCTATTCCGATATCGGATATTTCCAGGCTACTCCGGTGCTAATTCTGGAATGTTTTCTTTTTAGACGCGGTTAGGACGGACAAGTTTCATGATGGCGAACATACAACAAACAACATGACAATCGGCGAAATAAACATGGATGTTGCATGAAGATTTCAGCAAACTGACACTTATTCTTGATGAAAATTGTGTAAGCAATTTGGTGTGTCATGGCATCGTGACGTGTTTGTTGTGACTAAAAATCTAGTATTTGCCTTGTACATGTTTGAACATTCAGAATTCAATAAAGATGGTCAATAGAGGGTTAGGATTCATTTTTACTGATACTCAAAGCAAATCTATTCTTATTGGAGTTTTGTATTTTGGTAATCACCTTTATCAGTTTTGTCCTTTGAATGAATATACTTCACACGATAATGTCATAAGTTTTGCATAAACACCAACGACGTGGGATACTTGTTTCCAGGAATCAGATCATGTATGTGTGACATAATCGTATGCGAAGACAATATTTGGGCAGTTAATGTTCTATTTTGAATACAGTATTAAGAATCATAAAAATGTCGACAGCCTAGTATAGTTATTATTGGCCATTTTAAAGTATGAAAATTTACCGTCTTAGCGGCCTCTAAAGTATGAAAACTAGCAGTATTAGCGCCGGTTTTTGGCTGAGCGTTTATTGTTAAGAAACCAGTTGATAATTTTAATTAACTATTTTTATGTAAGGGTTTCCAAGTGATCAAGTTTTGAATTGATATGTAATATACGGACACTAGTAGATCTGTAACAAGCTCTTTGAATGAAGAAATGAGTTATGTGAATCTGTACATGTACTCAACGCCTGTTACGCAATCGCCAATTTCAAGGTTACTCATATACTTGAATCAAATGAAGTCCCATGGGAATTTTACATATTTTTCACAAATATATCAAACTCTGACTCTGACGATTCGGAAATTATTTTTATTTCCAGGAATCGGATGATATATGCGTTACATAATTGCATGGATATTAACATTTTAGGCAGATTACATTTCATCTGTAGTACAGTTAAAAGAATTATTAAAAATGTCAACAGCCTATTACTATTATTATTGGGCATTTTAAAGTATGAAAATTTACCGTCTTAGCGGCGTCTATAGTATGAAAAGTCCCAGGATTAGCGCCGATGTTCGGTCCAACGTTTATTGTTAAAAGCCAGTTGATGATTCAAATAGATTAACTTTTTTAATGTAAGAGTTTCCAAATGATCAAGTTTCGAATTAATAGGTAATGTCCGCATACTAGTACATGTATTACCGTAAACATCTCTATTATTAAACAGACATATTATGTAAATACGTACATATACAAGGTGGCTATTCCGATATCGGATATTTCCAGGCTACTCCGGTGCTAATTCTGGAATGTTTTCTTTTTAGACGCGGTTAGGACGGACAAGTTTCATGATGGCGAACATACAACAAACAACATGACAATCGGCGAAATAAACATGGATGTTGCATGAAGATTTCAGCAAACTGACACTTATTCTTGATGAAAATTGTGTAAGCAATTTGGTGTGTCATGGCATCGTGACGTGTTTGTTGTGACTAAAAATCTAGTATTTGCCTTGTACATGTTTGAACATTCAGAATTCAATAAAGATGGTCAATAGAGGGTTAGGATTCATTTTTACTGATACTCAAAGCAAATCTATTCTTATTGGAGTTTTGTATTTTGGTAATCACCTTTATCAGTTTTGTCCTTTGAATGAATATACTTCACACGATAATGTCATAAGTTTTGCATAAACACCAACGATGTGGGATACTTGTTTCCAGGAATCAGATCATGTATGTGTGACATAATCGCATGCTAAGACAATATTTGGGCAGTTTATGTTCTATTTTGAATACAGTATTAAGAATCATAAAAATGTCGACAGCCTAGTATAATTATTATTGACCATTTCAAAGTATGAAAATTTACCGTTTTAGCGGCCTCTAAAGTATGAAAACTCCCAGTATTAGCGCCGGTTTTTGACTGAGCGTTTATTGTTAAGAAACCAGTTGATAATTTTAATTAACTATTTTTATGTAAGGGTTTCCAAGTGATCAAGTTTTGAATTGATATGTAATATACGGACAGTAGTAGATCTGTAACAAGCTCTTTGAATGAACAAATAAGTTATGTGAATCTGTACATGTACTCAACGCCTGTTACGCAATATCCAATTTCAAGGTTACTCATATACTTGAATCAAATGAAGTCCCATGGGAATTTTACATTTTTTTCACACATTTATCAAACTCTGACTCTGACGATTCGGAAATTATTTTTATTTCCAGGAATCGGATGATATATACGTTTTATAATTGCATGGATATTAACATTTTAGGCAGAAATCATTTCATCTGTAGTACAGTTAAAAGAATTATTAAAAATGTCAACAGCCTATTACTATTATTATTGGGCATTTTAAAGTATGAAAATTTACCGTCTTAGCGGCGTCTATAGTATGAAAAGTCCCAGTATTAGCGCCGATGGTCGGTCCAACGTTTATTGTTAAAAGCCAGTTGATGATTCAAATAGATTAACTTTTTTAATGTAAGAGTTTCCAAATGATCAAGTTTCGAATTGATAGGTAATGTCCGCACACTAATATTACCGTAAACATCTCTATTATTAAACAAACATATTATGCGAATACGTACATATACAAGGCGGATATTCCGACATCGGATATTTCCTGGCTACTCCGCTACACATTCTGGAATGTTTTCTCTTTAGACGCGGTTAGGACGGACAGGTTTCACGATTGCGAACAAGACAACAAACAACATGACAATCGGCGAAATAAACATGGATGTTGCATGAAGATTTCAGCAAACTGACACTTATTCTTGATGAAAATTGTGTAAGCAATTTGGTGTGTCATGGCATCGTGACGTGTTTGTTGTGACTAAAAATCTAGTATTTGCCTTGTACATGTTTGAACATTCAGAATTCCATAAACATGGTCAGTAGAGGGTTAGGATGTATACAGTCGTTCAGGGAACAAACAAATATTTAATGCAAAAAACATGACACTACAAATGAACCTATTTCAATATTTATTCAGTATAAAGAATTATAGAAAAAGAATCGGCGACCTAATACAATTATTATAATGCATTTTAAAAGATGAACAATTATCGTCTTAACGGCGTCTAAAGTATGTAAGATACCCGTATAGGCTCCAGATCTTTGGTTTAACGTTTATTCGAATAAACACAGTTAACTCTATTTTTTGTAATAGTTTCCAAAGGGTCAATTTTGGAACTGATGTGTTATGTCCGGACACTGATTACACTGTAACAAGCTCTTTAGTTTAACAGAATAGCCAAGTAGTAACGTACACGATCACGGCGCCCATTCCGATATTACAAGATTCATTTTTCCTGATACTCAAAGCAAATCCATTTTTTATGGAGTTTTGTATTTTGGTAATCACCTTTATCAGTTTTGTCCTTTGAATGAATATACTCCACACGATAATGTCATAAGTTTTGCATAAACACCAACGACTTGGGATACTTGTTTCCAGGAATCAGATCATGTATGTGTGACATAATCGCATGCGAAGACAATATTTGGGCAGTTAATATTCTATTTTGAATACAGTATTAAGAATCATAAAAATGTCGACAGCCTAGTATAGTTATTATTGGCCATTTTAAAGTATGAAAATTTACCGTCTTAGTGGCCTCTAAAGTATGAAAACTAGCAGTATTAGCGCCGGTTTTTGGCTGAGCGTTTATTGTTAAGAAACCAGTTGATAATTTTAATTAACTATTTTTATGTAAGGGTTTCCAAGTGATCAAGTTTTGAATTGATATGTAATATACGGACACTAGTAGATCTGTAACAAGCTCTTTGAATGAAGAAATGAGTTATGTGAATCTGTACATGTACTCAACGCCTGTTACGCAATCGCCAATTTCAAGGTTACTCATATACTTGAATCAAATGAAGTCCCATGGGAATTTTACATATTTTTCACAAATATATCAAACTCTGACTCTGACGATTCGGAAATTATTTTTATTTCCAGGAATCGGATGATATATGCGTTACATAATTGCATGGATATTAACATTTTAGGCAGATTACATTTCATCTGTAGTACAGTTAAAAGAATTATTAAAAATGTCAACAGCCTATTACTATTATTATTGGGCATTTTAAAGTATGAAAATGTACCGTCTTAGCGGCGTCTATAGTATGAAAAGTCCCAGGATTAGCGCCGATGTTCGGTCCAACGTTTATTGTTAAAAGCCAGTTGATGATTCAAATAGATTAACTTTTTTAATGTAAGAGTTTCCAAATGATCAAGTTTCGAATTAATAGGTAATGTCCGCATACTAGTATTACCGAAAACATCTCTATTATTAAACAGACATATTATGTAAATACGTACATATACAAGGTGGCTATTCCGATATCGGATATTTCCAGGCTACTCCGGTGCTAATTCTGGAATGTTTTCTTTTTAGACGCGGTTAGGACGGACAAGTTTCATGATGGCGAACATACAACAAACAACATGACAATCGGCGAAATAAACATGGATGTTGCATGAAGATTTCAGCAAACTGACACTTATTCTTGATGAAAATTGTGTAAGCAATTTGGTGTGTCATGGCATCGTGACGTGTTTGTTGTGACTAAAAATCTAGTATTTGCCTTGTACATGTTTGAACATTCAGAATTCAATAAAGATGGTCAATAGAGGGTTAGGATTCATTTTTACTGATACTCAAAGCAAATCTATTCTTATTGGAGTTTTGTATTTTGGTAATCACCTTTATCAGTTTTGTCCTTTGAATGAATATACTTCACACGATAATGTCATAAGTTTTGCATAAACACCAACGACGTGGGATACTTGTTTCCAGGAATCAGATCATGTATGTGTGACATAATCGTATGCGAAGACAATATTTGGGCAGTTAATATTCTATTTTGAATACAGTATTAAGAATCATAAAAATGTCGACAGCCTAGTATAGTTATTATTGGCCATTTTAAAGTATGAAAATTTACCGTCTTAGCGGCCTCTAAAGTATGAAAACTAGCAGTATTAGCGCCGGTTTTTGGCTGAGCGTTTATTGTTAAGAAACCAGTTGATAATTTTAATTAACTATTTTTATGTAAGGGTTTCCAAGTGATCAAGTTTTGAATTGATATGTAATATACGGACACTAGTAGATCTGTAACAAGCTCTTTGAATGAAGAAATGAGTTATGTGAATCTGTACATGTACTCAACGCCTGTTACGCAATCGCCAATTTCAAAGTTACTCATATACTTGAATCAAATGAAGTCCCATGGGAATTTTACATATTTTTCACAAATATATCAAACTCTGACTCTGACGATTCGGAATTTATTTTTATTTCCAGGAATCGGATGATATATGCGTTACATAATCGCATGGATATTAACATTTTAGGCAGATTACATTTCATCTGTAGTACAGTTAAAAGAATTATTAAAAATGTCAACAGCCTATTACTATTGTTATTGGGCATTTTAAAGTATGACAATTTACCGTCTTAGCGGCGTCTATAGTATGAAAAGTCCCAGTATTAGCGCCGATGTTCGGTCCAACGTTTATTGTTAAAAGCCAGTTGATGATTCAAATAGATTAACTTTTTTAATGTAAGAGTTTCCAAATGATCAAGTTTCGAATTGACAGGTAATGTCCGCATACTAATATTACCGTAAACATCTCTATTATTAAAAAAACATATTATGCGAATACGTACATATACAAGGTGGCTATTCCGACATCGGATATTTCCAGGCTTCTCCGCTGTTAATTCTGGAATGTTTTCTCTTTAGACGCGGTTAGGACGGACAAGTTTCATGATGGCGAACAGACAACAAACAACATGACAATCGGCGATATAAACATGGATGTTGCATGTAGATTTCAGCAAATTGACACTTATTCTTGATGAAAATTGTGTAAGCAATTTGGTGTGTCATGGCATCGTGACGTGTTTGTTGTGACTAAAAATCTAGCATTTGCCTTGTACATGTTTGAACATTCAGAATTCCATAAACATGGTCAATAAAGGGTTGGGATTCATTTTTAATGATACTCAAAGCAAATCTATTCTTATTGGAGTTTTGTATTTTGGTAATCACCTTTATCAGTTTTGTCCTTTGAGTGAATTTACTTCACACGATGTCATAAGTTTTGCATAAACACCAACGACGTGGGATACTTGTTTCAAGGAATCAGATCATGTATGTGTGACATAATCGCATGCGAAGACAATATTTGGGCAGTTTATGTTCTATTTTGATTACAGTATTAAGAATTATAAAAATGTCGACAACCTAGTATAATTATTATTGGCCATTTTAAAGTATGAAAATTTACCGTCTTAGCGGCCTCTAAAGTATGAAAACTCCCAGTATTAGCGCCGGTTTTTGGCTGAGCGTTTATTGTTAAGAAACCAGTTGATAATTTTAATTTACGATTTTAATGTAAGGGTTTCCAAGTGATCAAGTTTTGAGTTGATATGTAATATACAGACACTAGTAGATTTGTAACAAGCTCTTTGAATGAAGAAATGAGTTATGTGAATCTGTACATGTACTCAACGCCTGTTACGCAATCGCCAATTTCAAGGTTACTCATATACTTGAATCAAATGAAGTCCCATGGGAATTTTACATTTTTTTCACACATTTATCAAACTCTGACTCTGACGATTCGGAATTTATTTTTATTTCCAGGAATCGGATGATATATGCGTTACATAATCGCATGGATATTAACATTTTAGGCAGATTACATTTCATCTGTAGTACAGCTAAAAGAAATATTAAAAATGTCAACAGCCTATTACTATTATTTTTTACTGATATGTAGTACAGTTAAAAGAATTATTAAAAATGTCAACAGCCTATTACTATTATTATTGGGCATTTTAAAGTATGAAAATTTACCGTCTTAGCGGCGTCTATAGTATGAAAAGTCCCAGTATTAGCGCCGATGGTCGGTCCAACGTTTATTGTTAAAAGCCAGTTGATGATTCAAATAGATTAACTTTTTTAATGTAAGAGTTTCCAAATGATCAAGTTTCGAATTGATAGGTAATGTCCGCATACTAATATTACCATAAACATCTCTATTATTAAACAAACATATTATGCGAATACGTACATATACAAGGCGGCTATTCCGACATCGGATATTTCCAGGCTACTCCGGTGCTAATTCTGGAATGTTTTCTTTTTAGACGCCGCTAGGACGGACAAGTTTCATGATGGCGAACAGACAACAAACAACATGACAATCGGCGAAATAAACATGGATATTGCATGTAGATTTCAGCAAATTGACACTTATTCTTGAAGAAAATTGTGTAAGCAATTTGGTGTGTCATGGCATCGTGACGTGTTTGTTGTGACTAAAAATCTAGTATTTGCCTTGTACATGTTTGAACATTCAGAATTCCATAAACATGGTCAATAGAAGGTTAGGATGTATACAGTCGTTCAGGGAACAAACACATATTTAATGCAAAAAACATGACACTACAAATGAACCTACTTCAATATTTATTCAGTATAAAGAATTATAGAAAAAGAATCGGCGACCTAATACAATTATTATAATGCATTTTAAAAGATGAACAAATATCGTCTTAACGGCGTCTAAAGTATGTAAGATACCCGTATAGGCTCCAGATCTTTGGTTTAACGTTTATTCGAATAAACACAGTTAACTCTATTTTTTGTAATAGTTTCCAAAGGGTCAATTTTGGAACTGATGTGTTATGTCCGGACACTGATTACTCTGTAATAAGCTCTTTAGTTTAACAGAATAGCCAAGTAGTAACGTACACGATCACGGCGCCCATTCCGATATTACAAGATTCATTTTTCCTGATACTCAAAGCAAATCTATTTTTTATAAAGTTTTGTATTTTGGTAATCACCTTTATCAGTTTTGTCCTTTGAATGAATATACTCCACACGATAATGTCATAAGTTTTGCATAAACACCAACGACTTGGGATACTTGTTTCCAGGAATCAGATCATGTATGTGTGACATAATCGCATGCGAAGACAATATTTGGGCAGTTAATGTTCTATTTTGAATACAGTATTAAGAATTATAAAAATGTCGACAAACTAGTATAATTATTATTGGCCATTTTAAAGTATGAAAATTTACCGTCTTAGCGGCGTCTAAAGTATGAAAACTCCCAGTATTAGCGCCGGTGTTTGGCTGAGCGTTTATTGTTAAGAAACCAGTTGATAATTTTAATTTACGATTTTAATGTAAGGGTTTCCAAGTGATCAAGTTTTGAGTTGATATGTAATATACGGACACTAGTAGATCTGTAACAAGCTCTTTGAATGAAGAAATGAATTATGTGAATCTGTACATGTACTCAACGCCTGTTACGCAATCGCCAATTTCAAGGTTACTCATATACTTGAATCAAATGAAGTCCCATGGGAATTTTACATTTTTTTACACATTTATCAAACTCTGACTCTGACGATTCGGAATTTATTTTTATTTCCAGGAATCGGATGATACATGCGTTACATAATCGCATGGATATTAACATTTAAGCCAGATTACATTTCATCTGTAGTACAGTTGAAAGAATTATTAAAAACGTCAACAGCCTATTACTATTATTATTTACTGATATGTAGTACAGTTAAAAGAATTATTAAAAATGTCAACAGCCTATTACTATTATTATTGGGCATTTTAAAGTATGAAAATTTACCGTCTTAGCGGCGTCTATAGTATGAAAAGTCCCAGTATTAGCGCCGATGTTCGGTCCAACGTTTATTGTTAAAAGCCAGTTGATGATTCAAAAAGATTAGCTTTTTTAATGTAAGAGTTTCCAAATGATCAAGTTTCGAATTGACAGGTAATGTCCGCATACTAATATTACCGTAAACATCTCTATTATTAAACAAACATATTATGCGAATACGTACATATACAAGGTGGCTATTCCGACATCGGATATTTCCAGGCTACTCCGGTGCTAATTCTGGAATGTTTTCTTTTTAGACGCCGCTAGGACGGACAAGTTTCATGATGGCGAACAGACAACAAACAACATGACAATCGGCGAAATAAACTTGGATGTTGCATGTAGATTTCAGCAAATTGACACTTATTCTTAAAGAACATTGTGTAAGCAATTTGGTGTGTCATGGCATCGTGACGTGTTTGTTGTGACTAAAAATCTAGTATTTGCCTTGTACATGTTTGAACATTCAGAATTCCATAAACATGGTCAATAGAGGGTTGGGATTCATTTTTACTGATACTCAAAGCAAATCTATTCTTATTGGAGTTTTGTATTTTGGTAATCACCTTTATCAGTTTTGTCCTTTGAGTGAATATACTCCACAAGATAATGTCATAAGTTTTGCATAAACACCAACGACGTGGGATACTTGTTTCCAGGAATCAGATCATGTATGTGTGACATAATCGCATGCGAAGACAATATTTGGGCAGTTAATGTTCTATTTTGAATACAGTATTAAGAATCATAAAGATGTCGATAGCCTAGTATAATTACTATTGGCAATTTTAAAGTATGAAAATTTACCGTCTTAGCTGCTTCTAAAGTATGAAAACTCCCAGTATTAGCGCCAGTTTTTGGCTGAGCGTTTATTGTTAAGAAACCAGTTGATAATTTTGATTAACGATTTTAATGTAAGGGTTTCCAAGTGATCAAGTTTTGAATTGATATGTAATATACGGACACTAGTAGATCTGTAACAAGCTCTTTGAATGAACAAATCTGTACATGTACTCAACGCCTGTTACGCAATCGCCAATTTCAGGGTTACTCATATACTTGAATCAAATAAAGTCCCATGGGAATTTTACATTTTTTTCACACATTTATCAAACACATCCCTTATTGAAAGACTTATATCAATACAATAGATATCCTAAGTTCTGCCTACACTCTGACTCTGACGACTCGGAGTTTATTTTTATATTCAGGAATCGGATCATATAATCGTTACATAATCGCATGGATATTAACATTTTAGGCAGATTACATTTCATCTGTAGTACAGTTAAAAGAATCATAAAAATGTCGACAGCCTAGTATAATTATTATTGACCATTTTAAAGTATGAAAATTTACCGTCTTAGTGGCCTCTAAAGTATGAAAACTAGCAGTATTAGCGCCGGTTTTTGGCTGAGCGTTTATTGTTAAGAAACCAGTTGATAATTTTAATTAACGATTTTAATGTAAGGGTTTCCAAGTGATCAAGTTTTGAATTGATATGTAATATACGGACACTAGTAGATCTGTAACAAGCTCTTTGAATGAACAAATGAGTTATGTGAATCTGTACATGTACTCAACGCCTGTTACGCAATCGCCAATTTCAAGGTTACTCATATACTTGAATCAAATGAAGTCCCATGGGAATTTTACATTTTTTTCACACATTTATCAAACTCTGACTCTGACGATTCGGAATTTATTTTTATATCCAGGAATCGGATGATATATGCGTTACATAATCGCATGGATATTAACATTTTAGGCAGATTACATTTCATCTGTAGTACAGTTAAAAGAATTATTAAAAATGTCAGCAGCCTATTACTATTATTATTGGGCATTTTAAAGTATGAAAATTTACCGTCTTAGCGGCGTCTATAGTATGAAAAGTCCCAGTATTAGCGCCGATGTTCGGTCCAACGTTTATTGTTAAAAGCCAGTTGATGATTCAAATAGATTAACTTTTTTAATGTAAGAGTTTCCAAATGATCAAGTTTCGAATTGACAGCTAATGTACGCATACTAATATTACCGTAAACATCTCTATTATTAAACAAACATATTATGCGAAAACGTACATATACAAGGCGGCTATTCCGACATCGGATATTTCCTGGCTACTCCGCTAGAAATTCTTGAATGTTTTCTCTTTAGACGCGGTTAGGACGGACACGTTTCATGATGGCGAACAGACAACAAACAACATGACAATCGGCGAAATAAACATGGATGTTGCATGTAGATTTCAGCAAATTGACACTTACTCTTGATGAAAATTGTGTAAGCAATTTGGTGTGTCATGGCATCGTGACGTGTTTGTTGTGACTAAAAATCTAGTATTTGCCTTGTACATGTTTGAACATTCAGAATTCCATAAACATGGTCAATAGAGGGTTAGGATGTATACAGTCGTTCAGGGAACAAACAAATATTTAATGCAAAAAACATGACACTACAAATGAACCTATTTCAATATTTATTCAGTATAAAGAATTATAGAAAAAGAATCGGCGACCTAATACAATTATTATAATGCATTTTAAAAGATGATCAAATATCGTCTTAACGGCGTCTAAAGTATGTAAGATACCCGTATAGGCTTCAGATCTTTGGTTTAACGTTTATTCGAATAGACACAGTTTACTCTATTTTTTGTAATAGTTTCCAAAGGGTCAATTTTGGAACTGATGTGTTATGTTCGGACACTGATTACACTGTAACAAGCTCTTTAGATTAACAGAATAGCCAAGTAGTAACGTACACGATCACAGCGCCCATTCCGATATTACAAGATTCATTTTTCCTGATACTCAAAGCAAATCTATTTTTTATGGAGTTTTGTATTTTGGTAATCACCTTTATCAGTTTTGTCCTTTGAATGAATATACTCCACACGATAATGTCATAAGTTTTGCATAAACACCAACGACTTGGGATACTTGTTTCCAGGAATCAGATCATGTATGTGTGACATAATCGCATGCGAAGACAATATTTGGGCAGTTAATGTTCTATTTCGAATACAGTATTAAGAATCATAAAATTGTCGACAACCTAGGATAATTATTATTGGCCATTTTAAAGTATGAAAATTTACCGTCTTAGCGGCCTCTAAAGTATGAAAACTCCCAGTATTAGCGCCGGTTTGTGGCTGAGCGTTTATTGTTAAGAAACCAGTTGATAATTTTAATTAACTATTTTAATGTAAGGGTTTCCAAGTGATCAAGTTTTGAGTTGATATGTAATATACGGACACTAGTAGATCTGTAACAAGCTCTTTGAATGAACAAATGAGTTATGTGAATCTGTACATGTACTCAACGCCTGTTACGCAATCGCCAATTTCAAGGTTACTCATATACTTGAATCAAATGAAGTCCCATGGGAATTTTACATTTTTTTCACACATTTATCGAACTCTGACTCTGACGATTCGGAATTTATTTTTATTTCCAGGAATCGGATGATATATGCGTTACATAATCGCATGGATATTAACATTTTAGGCAGATTACATTTCATCTGTAGTACAGTTAAAAGAATTATTAAAAATGTCAACAGCCTATTACTATTATTATTTACTGATATGCAGTACAGTTAAAAAAATTATTAAAAATGCCAACAGCCTATTACTATTATTATTGGGCATTTTAAAGTATGAAAATTTACCGTCTTAGCGGCGTCTATAGTATGAAAAGTCCCAGTATTAGCGCCGATGTTCGGTCCAACGTTTATTGTTAAAAGCCAGTTGATGATTCAAAAAGATTAACTTTTTTAATGTAAGAGTTTCCAAATGATCAAGTTTCGAATTGATAGGTAATGTCCGCATACTAATATTACCGTAAACATCTCTATTATTAAACAAACATATTATGCGAATACGTACATATACAAGGCGGCTATTCCGACATCGGATATTTCCAGGCTACTCCGGTGCTAATTCTTGAATGTTTTCTTTTTAGACGCCGCTAGGACGGACACGTTTCATGATGGCGAACAGACAACAAACAACATGACAATCGGCGAAATAAACATGGATGTTGCATGTAGATTTCAGCAAATTGACACTTACTCTTGATGAAAATTGTGTAAGCAATTTGGTGTGTCATGGCATCGTGACGTGTTTGTTGTGACTAAAAATCTAGTATTTGCCTTGTACATGTTTGAACATTCAGAATTCCATAAACATGGTCAATAGAGGGTTAGGATGTATACAGTCGTTCAGGGAACAAACAAATATTTAATGCAAAAAACATGACACTACAAATGAACCTATTTCAATATTTATTCAGTATAAAGAATTAAAGAAAAAGAATCGGCGACCTAATACAATTATTATAATGCATTTTAAAAGATGATCAAATATCGTCTTAACGGCGTCTAAAGTATGTAAGATACCCGTATAGGCTTCAGATCTTTGGTTTAACGTTTATTCGAATAGACACAGTTTACTCTATTTTTTGTAATAGTTTCCAAAGGGTCAATTTTGGAACTGATGTGTTATGTTCGGACACTGATTACACTGTAACAAGCTCTTTAGATTAACAGAATAGCCAAGTAGTAACGTACACGATCACAGCGCCCATTCCGATATTACAAGATTCATTTTTCCTGATACTCAAAGCAAATCTATTTTTTATGGAGTTTTGTATTTTGGTAATCACCTTTATCAGTTTTGTCCTTTGAATGAATATACTCCACACGATAATGTCATAAGTTTTGCATAAACACCAACGACTTGGGATACTTGTTTCCAGGAATCAGATCATGTATGTGTGACATAATCGCATGCGAAGACAATATTTGGGCAGTTAATGTTCTATTTCGAATACAGTATTAAGAATCATAAAATTGTCGACAACCTAGGATAATTATTATTGGCCATTTTAAAGTATGAAAATTTACCGTCTTAGCGGCCTCTAAAGTATGAAAACTCCCAGTATTAGCGCCGGTTTGTGGCTGAGCGTTTATTGTTAAGAAACCAGTTGATAATTTTAATTAACTATTTTAATGTAAGGGTTTCCAAGTGATCAAGTTTTGAGTTGATATGTAATATACGGACACTAGTAGATCTGTAACAAGCTCTTTGAATGAACAAATGAGTTATGTGAATCTGTACATGTACTCAACGCCTGTTACGCAATCGCCAATTTCAAGGTTACTCATATACTTGAATCAAATGAAGTCCCATGGGAATTTTACATTTTTTTCACACATTTATCGAACTCTGACTCTGACGATTCGGAATTTATTTTTATTTCCAGGAATCGGATGATATATGCGTTACATAATCGCATGGATATTAACATTTTAGGCAGATTACATTTCATCTGTAGTACAGTTAAAAGAATTATTAAAAATGTCAACAGCTTTTTACTATTATTATTTACTGATATGTAGTACAGTTAAAAAATTATTAAAAATGTCAACAGCCTATTACAATTGTTATTGGGCATTTTAAAGTATGAAAATTTACCGTCTTAGCGGCGTCTATAGTATGAAAAGTCCCAGTATTAGCGCCGATGTTCGGTCCAACGTTTATTGTTAAAAGCCAGTTGATGATTCAAATAGATTAACTTTTTTAATGTAAGAGTTTCCAAATGATCAAGTTTCGAATTGATAGGTAATGTCCGCATACTAATATTACCGCAAACATCTCTATTATTAAACAAACATATTATGCGAATACGTACATATACAAGGCGGCTATTCCGACATCGGATATTTCCAGGCTACTCCGGTGCTAATTCTTGAATGTTTTCTTTTTAGACGCCGCTAGGACGGACAAGTTTCATGATGGCGAACAGACAACAAACAACATGACAATCGGCGAAATAAACATGGATGTTGCATGTAGATTTCAGCAAATTGACACTTACTCTTGATGAAAATTGTGTAAGCAATTTGGTGTGTCATGGCATCGTGACGTGTTTGTTGTGACTAAAAATCTAGTATTTGCCTTGTACATGTTTGAACATTCAGAATTCCATAAACATGGTCAATAGAGGGTTAGGATGTATACAGTCGTTCAGGGAACAAACAAATATTTAATGCAAAAAACATGACACTACAAATGAACCTATTTCAATATTTATTCAGTATAAAGAATTAAAGAAAAAGAATCGGCGACCTAATACAATTATTATAATGCATTTTAAAAGATGATCAAATATCGTCTTAACGGCGTCTAAAGTATGTAAGATACCCGTATAGGCTTCAGATCTTTGGTTTAACGTTTATTCGAATAGACACAGTTTACTCTATTTTTTGTAATAGTTTCCAAAGGGTCAATTTTGGAACTGATGTGTTATGTTCGGACACTGATTACACTGTTACAAGCTCTTTAGATTAACAGAATAGCCAAGTAGTAACGTACACGATCACAGCGCCCATTCCGATATTACAAGATTCATTTTTCCTGATACTCAAAGCAAATCTATTTTTTATGGAGTTTTGTATTTTGGTAATCACCTTTATCAGTTTTGTCCTTTGAATGAATATACTCCACACGATAATGTCATAAGTTTTGCATAAACACCAACGACTTGGGATACTTGTTTCCAGGAATCAGATCATGTATGTGTGACATAATCGCATGCGAAGACAATATTTGGGCAGTTAATGTTCTATTTCGAATACAGTATTAAGAATCATAAAATTGTCGACAACCTAGGATAATTATTATTGGCCATTTTAAAGTATGAAAATTTACCGTCTTAGCGGCCTCTAAAGTATGAAAACTCCCAGTATTAGCGCCGGTTTTTGGCTGAGCGTTTATTGTTAAGAAACCAGTTGATAATTTTAATTAACTATTTTAATGTAAGGGTTTCCAAGTGATCAAGTTTTGAGTTGATATGTAATATACGGACACTAGTAGATCTGTAACAAGCTCTTTGAATGAACAAATGAGTTATGTGAATCTGTACATGTACTCAACGCCTGTTACGCAATCGCCAATTTCAAGGTTACTCATATACTTGAATCAAATGAAGTCCCATGGGAATTTTACATTTTTTTCACACATTTATCGAACTCTGACTCTGACGATTCGGAATTTATTTTTATTTCCAGGAATCGGATGATATATGCGTTACATAATCGCATGGATATTAACATTTTAGGCAGATTACATTTCATCTGTAGTACAGTTAAAAGAATTATTAAAAATGTCAACAGCCTATTACTATTATTATTTACTGATATGCAGTACAGTTAAAAAAATTATTAAAAATGCCAACAGCCTATTACTATTATTATTGGGCATTTTAAAGTATGAAAATTTACCGTCTTAGCGGCGTCTATAGTATGAAAAGTCCCAGTATTAGCGCCGATGTTCGGTCCAACGTTTATTGTTAAAAGCCAGTTGATGATTCAAAAAGATTAACTTTTTTAATGTAAGAGTTTCCAAATGATCAAGTTTCGAATTGATAGGTAATGTCCGCATACTAATATTACCGCAAACATCTCTATTATTAAACAAACATATTATGCGAATACGTACATATACAAGGTGGCTATTCCGACATCGGATATTTCCAGGCTACTCCGGTGCTAATTCTGGAATGTTTTCTTTTTAGACGCCGCTAGGACGGACAAGTTTCATGATGGCGAACAGACAACAAACAACATGACAATCGGCGAAATAAACTTGGATGTTGCATGTAGATTTCAGCAAATTGACACTTATTCTTAAAGAACATTGTGTAAGCAATTTGGTGTGTCATGGCATCGTGACGTGTTTGTTGTGACTAAAAATCTAGTATTTGCCTTGTACATGTTTGAACATTCAGAATTCCATAAACATGGTCAATAGAGGGTTGGGATTCATTTTTACTGATACTCAAAGCAAATCTATTCTTATTGGAGTTTTGTATTTTGGTAATCACCTTTATCAGTTTTGTCCTTTGAGTGAATATACTCCACAAGATAATGTCATAAGTTTTGCATAAACACCAACGACGTGGGATACTTGTTTCCAGGAATCAGATCATGTATGTGTGACATAATCGCATGCGAAGACAATATTTGGGCAGTTAATGTTCTATTTTGAATACAGTATTAAGAATCATAAAGATGTCGATAGCCTAGTATAATTACTATTGGCAATTTTAAAGTATGAAAATTTACCGTCTTAGCTGCTTCTAAAGTATGAAAACTCCCAGTATTAGCGCCAGTTTTTGGCTGAGCGTTTATTGTTAAGAAACCAGTTGATAATTTTGATTAACGATTTTAATGTAAGGGTTTCCAAGTGATCAAGTTTTGAATTGATATGTAATATACGGACACTAGTAGATCTGTAACAAGCTCTTTGAATGAACAAATCTGTACATGTACTCAACGCCTGTTACGCAATCGCCAATTTCAGGGTTACTCATATACTTGAATCAAATAAAGTCCCATGGGAATTTTACATTTTTTTCACACATTTATCAAACACATCCCTTATTGAAAGACTTATATCAATACAATAGATATCCTAAGTTCTGCCTACACTCTGACTCTGACGACTCGGAGTTTATTTTTATATTCAGGAATCGGATCATATAATCGTTACATAATCGCATGGATATTAACATTTTAGGCAGATTACATTTCATCTGTAGTACAGTTAAAAGAATCATAAAAATGTCGACAGCCTAGTATAATTATTATTGACCATTTTAAAGTATGAAAATTTACCGTCTTAGTGGCCTCTAAAGTATGAAAACTAGCAGTATTAGCGCCGGTTTTTGGCTGAGCGTTTATTGTTAAGAAACCAGTTGATAATTTTAATTAACGATTTTAATGTAAGGGTTTCCAAGTGATCAAGTTTTGAATTGATATGTAATATACGGACACTAGTAGATCTGTAACAAGCTCTTTGAATGAACAAATGAGTTATGTGAATCTGTACATGTACTCAACGCCTGTTACGCAATCGCCAATTTCAAGGTTACTCATATACTTGAATCAAATGAAGTCCCATGGGAATTTTACATTTTTTTCACACATTTATCAAACTCTGACTCTGACGATTCGGAATTTATTTTTATATCCAGGAATCGGATGATATATGCGTTACATAATCGCATGGATATTAACATTTTAGGCAGATTACATTTCATCTGTAGTACAGTTAAAAGAATTATTAAAAATGTCAGCAGCCTATTACTATTATTATTGGGCATTTTAAAGTATGAAAATTTACCGTCTTAGCGGCGTCTATAGTATGAAAAGTCCCAGTATTAGCGCCGATGTTCGGTCCAACGTTTATTGTTAAAAGCCAGTTGATGATTCAAATAGATTAACTTTTTTAATGTAAGAGTTTCCAAATGATCAAGTTTCGAATTGACAGCTAATGTACGCATACTAATATTACCGTAAACATCTCTATTATTAAACAAACATATTATGCGAAAACGTACATATACAAGGCGGCTATTCCGACATCGGATATTTCCTGGCTACTCCGCTAGAAATTCTTGAATGTTTTCTCTTTAGACGCGGTTAGGACGGACACGTTTCATGATGGCGAACAGACAACAAACAACATGACAATCGGCGAAATAAACATGGATGTTGCATGTAGATTTCAGCAAATTGACACTTACTCTTGATGAAAATTGTGTAAGCAATTTGGTGTGTCATGGCATCGTGACGTGTTTGTTGTGACTAAAAATCTAGTATTTGCCTTGTACATGTTTGAACATTCAGAATTCCATAAACATGGTCAATAGAGGGTTAGGATGTATACAGTCGTTCAGGGAACAAACAAATATTTAATGCAAAAAACATGACACTACAAATGAACCTATTTCAATATTTATTCAGTATAAAGAATTATAGAAAAAGAATCGGCGACCTAATACAATTATTATAATGCATTTTAAAAGATGATCAAATATCGTCTTAACGGCGTCTAAAGTATGTAAGATACCCGTATAGGCTTCAGATCTTTGGTTTAACGTTTATTCGAATAGACACAGTTTACTCTATTTTTTGTAATAGTTTCCAAAGGGTCAATTTTGGAACTGATGTGTTATGTTCGGACACTGATTACACTGTAACAAGCTCTTTAGATTAACAGAATAGCCAAGTAGTAACGTACACGATCACAGCGCCCATTCCGATATTACAAGATTCATTTTTCCTGATACTCAAAGCAAATCTATTTTTTATGGAGTTTTGTATTTTGGTAATCACCTTTATCAGTTTTGTCCTTTGAATGAATATACTCCACACGATAATGTCATAAGTTTTGCATAAACACCAACGACTTGGGATACTTGTTTCCAGGAATCAGATCATGTATGTGTGACATAATCGCATGCGAAGACAATATTTGGGCAGTTAATGTTCTATTTCGAATACAGTATTAAGAATCATAAAATTGTCGACAACCTAGGATAATTATTATTGGCCATTTTAAAGTATGAAAATTTACCGTCTTAGCGGCCTCTAAAGTATGAAAACTCCCAGTATTAGCGCCGGTTTGTGGCTGAGCGTTTATTGTTAAGAAACCAGTTGATAATTTTAATTAACTATTTTAATGTAAGGGTTTCCAAGTGATCAAGTTTTGAGTTGATATGTAATATACGGACACTAGTAGATCTGTAACAAGCTCTTTGAATGAACAAATGAGTTATGTGAATCTGTACATGTACTCAACGCCTGTTACGCAATCGCCAATTTCAAGGTTACTCATATACTTGAATCAAATGAAGTCCCATGGGAATTTTACATTTTTTTCACACATTTATCGAACTCTGACTCTGACGATTCGGAATTTATTTTTATTTCCAGGAATCGGATGATATATGCGTTACATAATCGCATGGATATTAACATTTTAGGCAGATTACATTTCATCTGTAGTACAGTTAAAAGAATTATTAAAAATGTCAACAGCCTATTACTATTATTATTTACTGATATGCAGTACAGTTAAAAAAATTATTAAAAATGCCAACAGCCTATTACTATTATTATTGGGCATTTTAAAGTATGAAAATTTACCGTCTTAGCGGCGTCTATAGTATGAAAAGTCCCAGTATTAGCGCCGATGTTCGGTCCAACGTTTATTGTTAAAAGCCAGTTGATGATTCAAAAAGATTAACTTTTTTAATGTAAGAGTTTCCAAATGATCAAGTTTCGAATTGATAGGTAATGTCCGCATACTAATATTACCGTAAACATCTCTATTATTAAACAAACATATTATGCGAATACGTACATATACAAGGCGGCTATTCCGACATCGGATATTTCCAGGCTACTCCGGTGCTAATTCTTGAATGTTTTCTTTTTAGACGCCGCTAGGACGGACACGTTTCATGATGGCGAACAGACAACAAACAACATGACAATCGGCGAAATAAACATGGATGTTGCATGTAGATTTCAGCAAATTGACACTTACTCTTGATGAAAATTGTGTAAGCAATTTGGTGTGTCATGGCATCGTGACGTGTTTGTTGTGACTAAAAATCTAGTATTTGCCTTGTACATGTTTGAACATTCAGAATTCCATAAACATGGTCAATAGAGGGTTAGGATGTATACAGTCGTTCAGGGAACAAACAAATATTTAATGCAAAAAACATGACACTACAAATGAACCTATTTCAATATTTATTCAGTATAAAGAATTAAAGAAAAAGAATCGGCGACCTAATACAATTATTATAATGCATTTTAAAAGATGATCAAATATCGTCTTAACGGCGTCTAAAGTATGTAAGATACCCGTATAGGCTTCAGATCTTTGGTTTAACGTTTATTCGAATAGACACAGTTTACTCTATTTTTTGTAATAGTTTCCAAAGGGTCAATTTTGGAACTGATGTGTTATGTTCGGACACTGATTACACTGTAACAAGCTCTTTAGATTAACAGAATAGCCAAGTAGTAACGTACACGATCACAGCGCCCATTCCGATATTACAAGATTCATTTTTCCTGATACTCAAAGCAAATCTATTTTTTATGGAGTTTTGTATTTTGGTAATCACCTTTATCAGTTTTGTCCTTTGAATGAATATACTCCACACGATAATGTCATAAGTTTTGCATAAACACCAACGACTTGGGATACTTGTTTCCAGGAATCAGATCATGTATGTGTGACATAATCGCATGCGAAGACAATATTTGGGCAGTTAATGTTCTATTTCGAATACAGTATTAAGAATCATAAAATTGTCGACAACCTAGGATAATTATTATTGGCCATTTTAAAGTATGAAAATTTACCGTCTTAGCGGCCTCTAAAGTATGAAAACTCCCAGTATTAGCGCCGGTTTGTGGCTGAGCGTTTATTGTTAAGAAACCAGTTGATAATTTTAATTAACTATTTTAATGTAAGGGTTTCCAAGTGATCAAGTTTTGAGTTGATATGTAATATACGGACACTAGTAGATCTGTAACAAGCTCTTTGAATGAACAAATGAGTTATGTGAATCTGTACATGTACTCAACGCCTGTTACGCAATCGCCAATTTCAAGGTTACTCATATACTTGAATCAAATGAAGTCCCATGGGAATTTTACATTTTTTTCACACATTTATCGAACTCTGACTCTGACGATTCGGAATTTATTTTTATTTCCAGGAATCGGATGATATATGCGTTACATAATCGCATGGATATTAACATTTTAGGCAGATTACATTTCATCTGTAGTACAGTTAAAAGAATTATTAAAAATGTCAACAGCTTTTTACTATTATTATTTACTGATATGTAGTACAGTTAAAAAATTATTAAAAATGTCAACAGCCTATTACAATTGTTATTGGGCATTTTAAAGTATGAAAATTTACCGTCTTAGCGGCGTCTATAGTATGAAAAGTCCCAGTATTAGCGCCGATGTTCGGTCCAACGTTTATTGTTAAAAGCCAGTTGATGATTCAAATAGATTAACTTTTTTAATGTAAGAGTTTCCAAATGATCAAGTTTCGAATTGATAGGTAATGTCCGCATACTAATATTACCGCAAACATCTCTATTATTAAACAAACATATTATGCGAATACGTACATATACAAGGCGGCTATTCCGACATCGGATATTTCCAGGCTACTCCGGTGCTAATTCTTGAATGTTTTCTTTTTAGACGCCGCTAGGACGGACAAGTTTCATGATGGCGAACAGACAACAAACAACATGACAATCGGCGAAATAAACATGGATGTTGCATGTAGATTTCAGCAAATTGACACTTACTCTTGATGAAAATTGTGTAAGCAATTTGGTGTGTCATGGCATCGTGACGTGTTTGTTGTGACTAAAAATCTAGTATTTGCCTTGTACATGTTTGAACATTCAGAATTCCATAAACATGGTCAATAGAGGGTTAGGATGTATACAGTCGTTCAGGGAACAAACAAATATTTAATGCAAAAAACATGACACTACAAATGAACCTATTTCAATATTTATTCAGTATAAAGAATTATAGAAAAAGAATCGGCGACCTAATACAATTATTATAATGCATTTTAAAAGATGATCAAATATCGTCTTAACGGCGTCTAAAGTATGTAAGATACCCGTATAGGCTTCAGATCTTTGGTTTAACGTTTATTCGAATAGACACAGTTTACTCTATTTTTTGTAATAGTTTCCAAAGGGTCAATTTTGGAACTGATGTGTTATGTTCGGACACTGATTACACTGTTACAAGCTCTTTAGATTAACAGAATAGCCAAGTAGTAACGTACACGATCACAGCGCCCATTCCGATATTACAAGATTCATTTTTCCTGATACTCAAAGCAAATCTATTTTTTATGGAGTTTTGTATTTTGGTAATCACCTTTATCAGTTTTGTCCTTTGAATGAATATACTCCACACGATAATGTCATAAGTTTTGCATAAACACCAACGACTTGGGATACTTGTTTCCAGGAATCAGATCATGTATGTGTGACATAATCGCATGCGAAGACAATATTTGGGCAGTTAATGTTCTATTTCGAATACAGTATTAAGAATCATAAAATTGTCGACAACCTAGGATAATTATTATTGGCCATTTTAAAGTATGAAAATTTACCGTCTTAGCGGCCTCTAAAGTATGAAAACTCCCAGTATTAGCGCCGGTTTTTGGCTGAGCGTTTATTGTTAAGAAACCAGTTGATAATTTTAATTAACTATTTTAATGTAAGGGTTTCCAAGTGATCAAGTTTTGAGTTGATATGTAATATACGGACACTAGTAGATCTGTAACAAGCTCTTTGAATGAACAAATGAGTTATGTGAATCTGTACATGTACTCAACGCCTGTTACGCAATCGCCAATTTCAAGGTTACTCATATACTTGAATCAAATGAAGTCCCATGGGAATTTTACATTTTTTTCACACATTTATCGAACTCTGACTCTGACGATTCGGAATTTATTTTTATTTCCAGGAATCGGATGATATATGCGTTACATAATCGCATGGATATTAACATTTTAGGCAGATTACATTTCATCTGTAGTACAGTTAAAAGAATTATTAAAAATGTCAACAGCCTATTACTATTATTATTTACTGATATGCAGTACAGTTAAAAAAATTATTAAAAATGCCAACAGCCTATTACTATTATTATTGGGCATTTTAAAGTATGAAAATTTACCGTCTTAGCGGCGTCTATAGTATGAAAAGTCCCAGTATTAGCGCCGATGTTCGGTCCAACGTTTATTGTTAAAAGCCAGTTGATGATTCAAAAAGATTAACTTTTTTAATGTAAGAGTTTCCAAATGATCAAGTTTCGAATTGATAGGTAATGTCCGCATACTAATATTACCGCAAACATCTCTATTATTAAACAAACATATTATGCGAATACGTACATATACAAGGCGGCTATTCCGACATCGGATATTTCCAGGCTACTCCGGTGCTAATTCTTGAATGTTTTCTTTTTAGACGCCGCTAGGACGGACACGTTTCATGATGGCGAACAGACAACAAACAACATGACAATCGGCGAAATAAACATGGATGTTGCATGTAGATTTCAGCAAATTGACACTTACTCTTGATGAAAATTGTGTAAGCAATTTGGTGTGTCATGGCATCGTGACGTGTTTGTTGTGACTAAAAATCTAGTATTTGCCTTGTACATGTTTGAACATTCAGAATTCCATAAACATGGTCAATAGAGGGTTAGGATGTATACAGTCGTTCAGGGAACAAACAAATATTTAATGCAAAAAACATGACACTACAAATGAACCTATTTCAATATTTATTCAGTATAAAGAATTATAGAAAAAGAATCGGCGACCTAATACAATTATTATAATGCATTTTAAAAGATGATCAAATATCGTCTTAACGGCGTCTAAAGTATGTAAGATACCCGTATAGGCTTCAGATCTTTGGTTTAACGTTTATTCGAATAGACACAGTTTACTCTATTTTTTGTAATAGTTTCCAAAGGGTCAATTTTGGAACTGATGTGTTATGTTCGGACACTGATTACACTGTAACAAGCTCTTTAGATTAACAGAATAGCCAAGTAGTAACGTACACGATCACAGCGCCCATTCCGATATTACAAGATTCATTTTTCCTGATACTCAAAGCAAATCTATTTTTTATGGAGTTTTGTATTTTGGTAATCACCTTTATCAGTTTTGTCCTTTGAATGAATATACTCCACACGATAATGTCATAAGTTTTGCATAAACACCAACGACTTGGGATACTTGTTTCCAGGAATCAGATCATGTATGTGTGACATAATCGCATGCGAAGACAATATTTGGGCAGTTAATGTTCTATTTCGAATACAGTATTAAGAATCATAAAATTGTCGACAACCTAGGATAATTATTATTGGCCATTTTAAAGTATGAAAATTTACCGTCTTAGCGGCCTCTAAAGTATGAAAACTCCCAGTATTAGCGCCGGTTTTTGGCTGAGCGTTTATTGTTAAGAAACCAGTTGATAATTTTAATTAACTATTTTAATGTAAGGGTTTCCAAGTGATCAAGTTTTGAGTTGATATGTAATATACGGACACTAGTAGATCTGTAACAAGCTCTTTGAATGAAGAAATGAGTTATGTGAATCTGTACATGTACTCAACGCCTGTTACGCAATCGCCAATTTCAAGGTTACTCATATACTTGAATCAAATGAAGTCCCATGGGAATTTTACATTTTTTTCACACATTTATCAAACTCTGACTCTGACGATTCGGAATTTATTTTTATTTCCAGGAATCGGATGATATATGCGTTACATAATCGCATGGATATTAACATTTTAGGCAGATTACATTTCATCTGTAGTACAGTTAAAAGAATTATTAAAAATGTCAACAGCCTATAACTATTATTATTTACTGATATGTAGTACAGTTGAAAGAATTATTAAAAATGCCAACAGCCTATTACTATTATTATTGGGCATTTTAAAGTATGAAAATTTACCGTCTTAGCGGCGTCTATAGTATGAAAAGTCCCAGTATTAGCGCCGATGGTCGGTCCAACGTTTATTGTTAAAAGCCAGTTGATGATTCAAATAGATTAACTTTTTTAATGTAAGAGTTTCCAAATGATCAAGTTTCGAATTGATAGGTAATGTCCGCATACTAATATTACCGCAAACATCTCTATTATTAAACAAACATATTATGCGAATACGTACATATACAAGGCGGATATTCTGACATCGGATATTTCCAGGCTACTCCAGTGCTAATTCTTGAATGTTTTCTTTTTAGACGCCGCTAGGACGGACAAGTTTCATGATGGCGAACAGACAACAAACAACATGACAATCGGCGAAATAAACATGGATATTGCATGTAGCTTTCAGCAAATTGACACTTATTCTTGAAGAAAATTGTGTAAGCAATTTGGTGTGTCATGGCATCATGACGTGTTTGTTGTGACTAAAAATCTAGTATTTGCCTTGTACATGTTTGAACATTCAGAATTCCATAAACATGGTCAATAGAGGGTTAGGATGTATACAGTCGTTCAGGGAACAAACAAATATTTGATGCAGAAAACATGACACTACAAATGAACCTATTTTAATATTTATTCAGTATAAAGAATTATAGAAAATGAATCGGCGACCTAATACAATTATTATCATGCATTTTAAAAGATAAACAATTATCGTCTTAACAGCGACTAAAGTATGTAAGATACCCGTGTAGGCTCCAAGGGCTCGTAACATAAAGGGTACTTAAGTTTAAGACAGTGCTTAAGTAGGACTTATGTACATTCTTAGACTTAAGTCTGTAACTAGAAGAGTGCTTAGCTAGGACAATTTACCCAAAATTTAGGCGGCCGGTAGAGGTGATTTAAGTATGTCTTAGGTATTTTTTTCACACATTTAGAAGACTTATTGTTAAATATTTCAATTCAACATATGATTACAGAGTATTAATCACATTATGATATTTACACAGAATAAATATCATAATACACATCAATATAAAATTTTTGATTTGATTGATCTAAATATTAACAGTGGTAGTAATGACCTGTAACATTTTCCATAAACCAGTAGTATGCAAGTAGATTGCTAAATAGGTTGTAAACACGTAATGGTCGGTTTACAAGAGGTAACTGCATATATAAACTCGCGAAACTTGAGAAATTAAAAAAGGATGTTTGAAGACAGAAAAACCCTCAGCGATTTTAAAGACGACGATTGCCTCATTTCAAAATATCGACTTAAGGAAGAAATTATACCCAGAATATATGAATTGCCTTATTGGTGAGGTAAGATGTAGAACAAAAGATAAAAAGAAACCCACTATATAATTACATCAAGTTCTTACGGCCTCGCGATATTACCCAACAGGCATTCTTCAAAAACGACTAAAATAGTGAATATTCGTCAAAACAGAAGCAACAACAATAACCTGAATATATTGCCTGAGATCCATCGCTTTGAGTTATGTTTAACATTTTAGGTACAAACGTATATATACTCATGCCACCTTGAATGTTATGTATGTACATTTAAATCTACCCCCATGATGGCATCAAATATCACAGATGTCGTGCACGTGTATCTATAAAAGTATGATTTTATTACCAATACATTCAAATTCGACAAAAGAATTGAAAAATACTTTTATACTTTTTTAACATAAACATGACTTAGCTGAGACATTGCTAAGTTTGCTTTATGTTACGGTATAAGACATAATTAAGCAGGACTTATGTAGGTCCTAAAATTCCGTCTAAGTCCTACTTATGACCCTACTTAAGTCAAAATCTTAGCATGCTTTATGTTACGAGCCCCAGGGTAATTCAGGTGTAATGTCCGGACACTGATTACACTGAAACAAGCTCTTTAGTTTAACAGAATAGCCATGTAAATACGTACACGATCACGGCGCCCATTCCGATATTATAAGATTCATTTTTACTGATACTCAAAGCAAATCTATTTTTTATGGAGTTTTGTATTTTGGTAATCACCTTTATCAGTTTTGTCCTTTGTATGAATATACTCCACACGATAATGTCATAAGTTTTGCATAAACACTTGTTTCCAGGAATCAGATCATGTATGCGTGACATAATCACATGCGAAGACAATATTTGGGCAGTTTATGTTCTATTTTGAATACAGTATTAAGAATTATAAAAAAGTCGACAGCCAAGTATAATTATTATTGGCCATTTTAAAGTATGAAAATTTACCGTCTTAGCGGCCTCTAAAGTATGAAAACTCCCAGTATTAGCGCCGGTTTTTGGCTGAGCGTTTATTGTTATGAAACGAGTTGATAATTTTAATTAACTATTCTCATTTAAGGGTTTCCAAGTGATCAAGTTTCGAATTGATATGTAATATACGGCACTAGTAGATCTGTAACAAGCTCTTTGAATGAACAAATGAGTTATGTGAATCTGTACATGTACTCAACGCCTGTTACGCAATCGCCAATTTCAAGGTTACTCATATACTTGAATCAAATGAAGTCCCATGGGTATTTTACATTTTTTTCACATATTTATCAAACTCTGACTCTGACGATTCGGAATTTATTTTTATTTCCAGGAATCGGATGATATATGCGTTACATAATCGCATGGATATTAACATTTTTGGCAGATTACATTTCATCTGTAGTACAGTTAAAAGAATTATTAAAAATGTCAACAGCCTATTACTATTATTATTGGGCATTTTAAAGTATGAAAATTGCCGTCTTAGCGGCGTCTATAGTATGAAAAGTCCCAGTATTAGCGCCGATGTTCGGTCCAACGTTTATTGTTAAAAGCCAGTTGATGATTCAAATAGATTAACTTTTTAAATGTAAGAGTTTCCAAATGATCAAGTTACGAATTGATAGGTAATGTCCGCATACTGATATTACCGTAAACATCTTTATTATTAAACAAACATATTATGCAAATACGTACATGTACAAGGCGGCTATTCCGACATCGGATATTTCCTGGCTACTCCGCTGTTAATTCTTGAATGTTTTCTCTTTAGACGCCGTTAGGACGGACAGGTTTCATGATGGCGAACAGACAACAAACAACATGACAATCGGCGATATAAACATGGATGTTGCATGTAGATTTCAGCAAATTGACACTTATTCTTGAAGAAAATTGTGTAAGCAATTTGGTGAGTCATGGCATCGTGACGTGTTTGTTGTGACTAAAAATCTAGTATTTGCCTTGTACATGTTTGAACATTCAGAATTCCATAAACATTGTCAATAGAGGGTTAGGATGTATACAGTCGTTCAGGGAACAAACAAATATTTAATGCAAAAAAAACATGACACTACAAATGAACCTATTTCAATATTAATTCAGTATTAAGAATTATAGAAAATGAATCGGCGACCTAGTACTATTATTATCATGCATTTTAAAAGATGAACAATAATCGTCTTAACGGCGAATAAAGTATGTAAGATACCCGTATAGGCTCCAGATCTTTGGTTTGACATTTATTCGAATAAACACAGTTAACTCTATTTTTTGTAATAGTTTCCAAAGGGTCAATTTTAGAACTGATGTGTTATGTTCGGACACTGATTACACTGTAACAAGCTCTTTAGTTTAACAGAATAGCCATGTAAATACGTACACGATCACGGCGACCATTCCGATAGTATAAGATTCATTTTTTACTTATACTCAAAGCAAATCTATTCTTATTGGAGTTTTGTATTTTGGTTATCACCTTTATCAGTTTTTTCCTTTGAATGAATATACTCCACACGATAAAGTCATAAGTTTTGCATAAACACCACCGACTTGCGATACTTGTTTCCAGGAATCAGATCATGTATGCGTGACATAATCGCATGCGAAGACAATATTTGGGCAGTTAATGTTCTATTTTGAATACAGTATTAAGAATCATAAAAAAGGCGACAGCCTGGTATAATAATTATTGGCCATTTTGAAATATGAAAATTTACCGTCTTAACGGCCTCTAAAGTATGAAAACTCCCAGTATTAGCGCCGGTTTTTGGCTGAGCGTTTATTGTTATGAAACGAGTTGATAATTTTAATTAACTATTTTAATGTAAGGGTTTCCAAGTGATCATGTTTCGAATTGATATGTAATATACGGACACTAGTAGATCTGTAACAAGCTCTTTGAATGAACAAATAAGTTATGTGAATCTGTACATGTACTCAACGCCTGTTACGCAATCGCCAATTTCAAGGTTACTCATATACTTGAATCAAATGAAGTCCCATGGGAATTTTACATTTTATTCACACATTTATCAAACTCTGACTCTGACGATTCGGAATTTATTTTTATTTCCAGGAATCGGATCACATATCCGTTACATAATCGCATGGATATCAACATTTTAGGCAGATTACATTTCATCTGTAGTACAGTTAAAAAAGAATTATTTTAAAATGTCAACAGCCTATTACTATTATTATTGGGCATTTTAAAGTATGAAAATGTACCGTCTTAGCGGCTTCTATAGTTAAAAAAGTCCCAGTATTAGCGCCGATGTTCGGTCCAACGTTTATTGTTAAAAGCCAGTTGATGATTCAAATAGATTAACTTTTTAAATGTAAGAGTTTCCAAATGATCAAGTTTCGAATTGATAGGTAATGTCCGCATACTGATATTACCGTAAACATCTCTATTATTAAACAAACATACTATGCGAATACGTACATATACAAGGCGGCTATTCCGACATCGGATATTTCCAGTGCTAATTCTTGAATGTTTTCTCTTTAGACGCCACTACGACGGAAAAGTTTCACGATGGCGAACAGACAACAAACAACATGACAATCGGCGATATAAACATGGATGTTGCATGTAGATTTCAGCAAATTGACACTTATTCTTGAAGAAAATTGTGTAAGCAATTTGGTGTATCATGGCATCGTGACGTGTTTGTTGTGAATAAAAATCTGGTATTTGCCTTGTACATGTTTGAACATTCAGAATTCCATAAACATGGTCAATAGAGGGTTAGGATGTATACAATCGTTCAGGGAACAAACAAATATTTAATGAAAAAAAACATGACACTACAAATGAACCTATTTCAATATTAATTCAGTATTAAGAATTATAGAAAAAGAATCGGCGACCTAATACAATTATTATAATGCATTTTAAAAGATGAACAATTATCGTCTTAACGGCGTCTAAAGTATGTAATATACCCGTATATGCTCCAGATCTTTGGTTTAACGTTTATTCGATTCTTAAAGGCGTCTAAAGTATGAAAAGTCCCAGTATTAGCGCCAGTGTTTGGTCGAACGTTTATTGAAAAAAAGCCAGTTGATGATTTGAATTAGATTAACTATTTTTATGTAAAAGTTTCCAAAAGACCAAGTTTCGAATTGATAGGTAATGTACGCATACTAATATTACCGTAAACATATCTATTATGAAGCAAGCATTTTATGTATGATGGCGAACAGACAACAAACAACATGACAATCGGCGATATAAATATGGATGTTGCATGTAGATTTCAGCAATTGGCACTTATTCTTGAAGAAAATTGTGTAAGCAAATTGGTGTGTCATGGCATCGTGACGTGTTTGTTGTAACTGAAAATCTAGTATTTGCCTTGTACATGTTTGATCATTCAGAATTTCATAAACATGGTCAATAGAGGGTTAGGATGTCTACATATATTTATGTCTGGGGAAAACAAATATCTAATGCGTGAAACGTACCTGTATTTATATAAATTAATAAAATAACAGTAAATATATCTGATTTATTGTTGCTTTGTTTTTGTTTCGTGTTACTTTACGTCAGATGTGGAAGCACAATTTTTGTGCGCCAAGATACAGTTTTGTAACCTTTTGACCTGCCAACTTCATCAGGAATTGATTAGTATAAATAATTGATTAACGTTCATGGTTTAATACTTTATTTATGATTTACATACTACTTACTTTATTAATAATATTAATATTAATAAACTTTAAAACCAATTTTTAATTTATGGTCATTAATAATACTGTTAGCAGTTCTAAAAGTAAATTAAAAAAATTAAAATCATACTTATATACATACTTAATCTTTTAAGGCAATAAAAAAGCGACAATTTCAAATGCGAATTATGTTACTGATTAAATGCAAGAAATAAGATAAATCTTTGTTTTCTTATTCGGATATTTGTACATATTTTATCTTATTAAATGATGAATCTCTGTCAGTATTTAACATATTAATAGTTTTTATTATTTACTTATTATTTAATATTATTTAAAATGGGTTATGCATATGAATTCAATTTATTTTATTTTTGAGGTTTGTATCATTGTATTATTCTTGCTATCAAAACATGTTTATTGTTATGGTTATAAAAAGATTCATAAAGTTTTACACGTTTATTTCATGTTTCATATTTGTAAAATCATTTAAGGGCTATAAAAACATTGGATTTTTATTATGGGTTGGCTTTCAAACAACTTTTTATTTTTCTAAAATACTGATTTTTATATATCACATATGTTGCCATTATTGTCATTTCAAATATAAGAATTTTGACCGTCATAATAATGTATTGTTATAAGTACCGGTACTTCTATAGTTTTTGCACATTTAACACATATGTATAAATACATATTTATATTTTTTCTGACTTTATTAGGTAATGGAACTGTAGCATTATAGTAAAAATTCACCGTAAATCACTAATACATTAATTTGAATTATTAAAGTACTCTCAGTACTTGAATTATGTCAAAACGAAAGACAACTCTTCTACAATCTACGTAGAACTATTTGTTTTTGTTTTCCTTACATTTTCCACGCCTTTAATATTTTTTTGCGATCCTGTTATACTAAAACTGGTCATGCTCTTAACAGTTTTATTCAAAGTATAAATCCATAAAACATATTTGTGAAATAAAATACTATTAATTTAGCCTTAGCAACACTACCTAAGTGCACTTCAAATCAACACTCCTTCACACGTTCAAAACAAATATTCTTCGATAAGTATTACTAAATAAAGATAGAGAAAATAAATAAAATAACTAATATGCCACGTCTTTCTCTATTTCTAATCGTTTTCTTCCAAAATAAAATACATTAAACATTGTGTTATTTATTTAAAAATAGCAAATTATAGCACATAAGACTAGAACAGTTTTCCCCCTTAATAGCCTGTAAGACTGATCAAATGGAAAAAAATATTGCAGGCGGTTTTTTAAAACTACTTCACCCGCATTGCAGGAGGGTCAAAATATATATGTTCAATATTTTCCGTATCTTCGCTTTATAACCGCTGTTATTCATTAAGAACGCTTTTATATACCGGCTCTACATATCTAAAGTCCAAATTGTGCAAAAAATAATTGTAAAGAGTCTTTTCCAGTTACCCGCCTGCAAGACGGTGTTTTTACATAGTCTGGCGCTAAGGTGGGAACCGTAGTTATATATATATATATATATATATATATATATATATATATATATATATATATATATATATATATATATATATATATATATATATATATATACAGTAAAACACGCTTATAACGAAGTCCCAGGGAAAGGCAATTTAACTTCGTTATAAGCGTAATTCGTTATAACCGTCAAGTTTACAACATGAAATAGAGACTCGGTGAATGAAATTCGCTTCGCTGTAAGCGTCAATTCATTATAAGCGTGTTCGCTATAACCGTGTTTTACTGTATATATATATATATATATATATACCACTCCTACCTCTTAGGTAGTTATTGTCCAGGAAATAGGTATTTTATAATACAATTAAATCAGGAGTACACGAGACTACATATCTTCCGCATGCAAAAAAACTATAAAGTATGTCTCTATAGAGACATACTTTTTTTTAAACATTTATGACTAATTGATACATACCAATTCTTTGTTTTGTTTGATGCACTTTAGATGCTTCTTCATTTTTTTATACTCTTCTTCATCAAATTTATATCCAAATAAAAGTCTGAACTTCTCTTGAATTACATTTTCTTTGCATCTAAAACCATAATAATGAAATTATTTCTATTTTGAAACGAGTAATTGCTTTTGTCGTTTACAAATGTTGTTTTTTCTAATTGCATAAATGTAATAAATTCATTGTTGTATGAGAAACTTGTATTTTCTTTATTGATTATTTCTTCATTAGTATGCGAAGCAATATACTTGTTTAAGTAGTCCAGAACCAAATCCGCAGCTTTTCCCGATCCTTTCATGATGATGACGGGAAGTTGTTTTTCCAATGCTTCTGATATGTGCGAGATTGTCTGAATGTCCCCCTCACATACGATGATCGCAGTAGGAACAGGTATTTCTGTAACCATAGCTCAAAATACCATTACTGACGTAATGTATATTTTCAACTTTAAACTTTTGTGAGTACTGAAGTTGAATTTTTTACTGATTGATTTTTGAAAACGAATACTTTTAAAATCGTTTCTCTATTAATTTCTACGAAAAAAGTGAGAATACCAATTTTCTATTTTACCCTACCTCTAGTAATATGACTATACATTTATGCCATATCATGCATCAATGCAAGCTTAAAGTTTTCACATCTGATTGCTTTTATTAAAAGCGTTTTTGTTTCATTATTCGTTCATTTGTTTTAAATTGAAACCACATTGCGGCCCAATCCTACACCAGAGACCATACTAATACAATACAAACTCAAGCATACCGAATACCATGTCTGGGCCAAAGTAGGAAATGTTTTGTTGAGAAACAAATGTTTCAAATCGCAGAAAAGAAGGATCATCTTTCATGTTTTGAAATGGCATCTCTGCATTCAATAACAAATTTTCTCCCTGCAAAAAAAATAATTGGTAATTGGTCAATGTCTCTTAGATTTTGTGTTACTCTCAGTCTACCACCACCCCCCCCCCTAAAATGCGGTATTATGAAATATAACTTCTCGCAGATTTATATAATTTACATAGCTAATTGCGTAAAGGAACCAACTAAACAGTAACTTTCTCTTAACTAGTTCATTCATTTCAAATTACACTGAAATTACCCTTTTCGAGATGTATGTACGTATTATATATATATATATATATATATATATATATATATATATATATATATATATATATATATATATATATATATTATAGCATTGAATCATGATTTTTTGAAGTATACACTCTCATAACTGCCGCGGTGTGTGCATACAAATTGAGTAACGCGCGTTAGCGCGTTATGAAAATTTGTATGCACACACCGCGGCAGTTATGAGAGTGTATACTTCAAAAAATCATGATTTAATGCTTATATTTACATTTTTTAACTTCTTGCCTTGTCTGCAAATGTGAACTATACCTTAAAATTCCGATCTTATCCTAAGGGTAAGTTAATATTAATGGAAGAGCCACAGTAACAGCCACGAGCGTGCACTTTGATTTTCGCTTGTGACGTTGCAGTTTACAGCGTTCAACGTTTGTGACGTCATAATAAAACTCGTCAATTTGACCTTTGACTACTTGTTGCATTTAGAGGCATTTGAAGATCACAGAATTTAATGGAAAAACACAGTAGAATGTAAATATATATATATATATATATATATATATATATATATATATATATATATATATATATATATATATATATATATATATATAAATATATATATATATATATATTATATATACACTATACACACACACACACACACATATGTAACTATATCAGTATCATGAAAAGTTAACGCACCTCTTTGTTAGTTGTATTAATGAGTTTGATGCGTCGCGATCGATTAGGATTAGACTCAGACTCTTCTTTTCCTTTTATCCAGCATTCCATCGAATCGTAGTCTTCGTAAGCTTCTTTGACGACTTTGGAAACTCCACCATTACAACCACGGAACAGGATCCAGGTTTCTGCACGATGAATGTTAATGTAATTTTAGAATAATAGACTATAATTTGAAGTTGAGCGGTATTATTTTATTTTACGCCAGTGGTGTCATTTATTGGAGGTCGCCTGGGCTCCAAAAATTTGGTCATAAATTTGAATGAAAAATTTCATACGTTTTGATCTGTATCTTTTATCAGTTGATAATTAAGGTGGTATGGGACACTTCTATGTTGTGGCGTATTGTTTTTTTTTTTTTAAAAAAAACCCAATAAAATGATATGTAATTATATAATTAGTTTCTTTCCAAGTATTGTCACCAAGCAGCATAGCGCAGTCGGTTTGTTGGTTTATGTGCTATTTACTATTTTAACCTCTCAAGATATTTTCAAAAGCTATTTTTATAAAATATTTGCAAAATTTAAAAATTCTAAACCTGTAAAAGCTTTTCTTTTATTATATACCTTAATCCAAATTAATTTAGACGGATGTTCCACCTTAACGCATTTTTATTAGAAATCAAGAAAAAGGACTGACCCCTTAAATTAATGGTCAAGAGACTCGTAAAGTTTACTACAACTAAGTTAAAAATTATAAAGATTTTGTAATGCATTATATAAGGAAGGTTGTTGATCGTAACAATTTACGTTTGACAATTTCATTGCCACATTCATTATTTACGCAATGAGGGTTATATTCATTATCTAAAAATGGGAGGTAATTTTGAAATTGTATATATTATTTAAGGAATCATTTAAACCAGGAATCGCACGAAAGAAAAACTTGTTACTCGTAACGAGATCGTATCTAGTTATTAATTTTTTCCCAAATTTTGTGCATTTGATTACTCAAAAAGTTTTGGATTGATTTCAACATTTTTTTTTTACAGATGATGAGAACTGATCTGAAATTAATGTTTTTAAAACTTTTGTTCTTGTCATTTCCAGTCCCGATTTACCACCGATTTTGTAATTCTTACGACCCATTTCGTGCAGATGTGATCTAAAACACTATGAGAAATACTATTTAATTTTCAGGATAGGTACAGACCATAATTTAAAAGATTTTATTATTATGTTGTTTTACGCCAGTGTCACCATTTTTTGAAGCTTGCCAAAGCACAAAAATTTTGGAATCAATTTGTTTATACGTTTTGATCTCAATCTTTTAACCAATTGATATTGATATTTTGTTAAGATAGATATATATATATATATATATATATATATATATATATATATATATATATATATATATATATATATATATATATATATATATAGGTAGAAAATCAGAAGTTCTTACCAACAAAATCAAGATAAACGGACTGGCTCCTTTTATTTGGGTCCAAGAAACTCTTACAGTTTATTACATATAATTTAAAAACGATCAAGATTTTGTAATGCATTATATAAGCAAAGTTGTTGATCGTAACAATGACTATCAGTAAAAATCCTGTCACGCCCTTTAATTACGTAATTAGGGATCATTAGGGATATATCTAAAGAAGGAGATTTATTTTGTAAAGCATTGTAGAAGAGAAAATGTATGCATTGATATTATTAATCAATTCCACTCATCAGAACACCAATGTCCACCCCCATGACGGATTAATAGGGCTGACCCCTAAATATTCAATCATTTGTTTTTCAAAAATCAACAAAATTTAAACAAAAATAATTTTTTAAGTATTCTTTAGACATTTCCTGTGAAACCAAGAAAATAGGACTGGCACCTTTAATAAGGGACCAAGAGACTCGTTTAGTCCCTACGGACTTACTTAAAGTGAACGTTAAGTGCAATGTAAAAATGCCCCGACTTTATTTCGATATCTCTTTCGTTTCCTATCGTCGGCTTGGTTTTCGGGTAGTTGTTATTCTTACTTGCATTATTCTGTTTTGCTAATCATTATGTTAAGAAGCATTATTTATTGCTAAATGTAGCCGATGAAATACCCCTGGTAAATAGACGATGTAAAAATACACGCAATAAATGAAATTCAGGTAAAAATGAATTTAAGTTTAGGAATATTCTTTCTATGATTTGATTTTGTGCACTTGTTAGTAAACACATATCACATCTTACACGTCATCACTTCTCTTACCTAAAATAACATCGTGTTTAATACCAAAATATGTTTGCAAGAATTAATTTTATTTCTATTCTGAGAATTGTTGGGATTTTTCTCTAGCTATAATTTTAGTTTAATTTTAATTACAGTGATAAAAAATATCCGATCATCAACCATTGAAAGTTAAAAGTGTTAAATATAATAATTTTTCTAGTAAACAAGAGGCCAATGGGGCCACATCGCTCACCTAAGCAACAATGGGCGTTCAAAAGATATTGTGCTATATGGTCCCTCGGTAGAATAACAAAAAATAAATAGTGTAAAGTATTCGAATTTTACACTTATTTTTGCATACATGTAATCTTTGACATTGTACCTTCATGAAATACTATTTTTTATCAGAATAAGAACATCCTACGCAAGATATAAAACTAAACATTTGGTAGGGGTACACTGTTGAGTTGTTAACCTCCAATCCAATTCCCTATATTTTTGTTCTCCCCCCCCCCCCCCGCTCCCACTTTGTAAAGCGATCAAAATATATGAGAGCATATAGGTACATTTTTTTCATCAACTACTTACTAGTTATTGTATTTTTTTTTAAATTTAATAGTTATTGTTTTTTATTTAAAAAATCCTACATGTATAGATGTGAAGAAGAAAATTGTACCTCAATGTGCTCAATTCCGCAAATTAAAAACATTCAAAAATGTTATTTGTCTTCTCTATTATAATTAAATGACTGTTATTAACTTCGCGTACAAACCAGAATAATATCCGCTGTGATATGTTCTTAGGAATAGCGATATTTACTTTATCCCCGCAACAGAAATGTGTCAGAACTATGGAAACTGTTTTAAAGATGTCGTTTTTATTTACTCGTGTCTGAAAAACTATCAACATTGATGTAGATTTCACATTATTTAAAGAGGGGGCCCAGAGAGTAGGTATATACAGAATATCATTCTTTTATATTGCTTGTACAAGTATTTAAAACATACTCTAATTCATATAGAATTTCTAATGTGTAACCAAAATTTCAGCGTCAATCGTACAATTATAAGCAAGATACAAAGCTCACAGTTCGCCTAGGTTTGAGTCATATTTTGTTTACATGAGTTTATTACATTCAGCGTAAGATTTTTAACTTGGTATTTCCTATTCAGCATTTAAAATGGAAAAAAAAATGGCCTAAGATTTTCAATTCTTTTATTCACTCAAGACCAGTTCGCTGGTATTTTAGGTTCAAAATCAGTTAATACAAATGTACACAAACACAGTCAAGGATCACATGTACAGTAGGAGTAATAACGACGAAAAAAGGTTAAGTTTACAATACAATACGTTGTTAAAGTTGGTTTCTGGAAGAACAGACTTTGACAATTTTCTTAAAAAATATTGACAATTTTTTAACTTTTTTAATCTTTAGTTTTAACATGTGTGAACAAACATAGAATTGTGAGCAAATCTCTGTATCTTACTTATAATTCGAAGCTTAACACTCAAATACGGTAAGTAAATAGAAATTGTAAACAATTAAACACAAGAAACATGCACAATAACAAACAAAGAACGCAATTTTTTGGGGAATGAATCATATATATACATGTATATACCTACATATTTCCGTCAGCGATATCAATCTCTATTTAAACTGAATAAACTCGAGAAAATGCCGAGCATCTCACCAAAACCTATTGCATTAATTTACCATTACGCAAAAGATAATGCCGAATTATCGATAGAATGAATTGCATTTCAGTACTTTTTTGATACATTAGATTTTGCCTAATTTGCGCAGATTAACAGTTAACTGTTTGATTTACCGAAGTCTCTGTTTGATTTGATACGTCAAAATCACGAAATACAGCTGCATGTTTTATGAACGGTTTGCGCGCTTTATTAATGAGGTAGGCGTGGCCTGAACGCTTTGATTTTTCTCGATATAATTTTGTTTAGTTTTTGCCAGATCTACTTCAGCAAGAAGGTAATTATGACAAGAACTTTTCTTTTTTTTATATGATACTATTTCAAAATTATTTAAATCGATCTATTTAAAATCAGAACGTCCATCCGTTCCCCTTTTTTTTGATACGTTGCGTGAACCGTGTACTCAGTGACAACCGGGAAACGGGGGTAATTTTGATTTTAAGGAGTCTGTTATTATTAGTATTTAATTTAGATTAATGTAATCATTAAGATAGATTAAAAAAAACTTTAATCGGATAAATTTGTGTTAACTCAGTGAGCTGTCGATAATTTTACAAAGCATCTAAAGTTTTTATTTCTATACATGTACTTGAGTTGAATCTCATTAAATACTTCTAATCCATTTAAAATTGCTATGATAAATTGCCCCGACTTTATTCCGATATTTTTTTTTTATTTTCCTTTATCGTTGTCTTGATTCTCGGCTAGTTGATATAATTATTCATAATTCGTATGATCATTCTTTATTGCGTACTACTGTAGTACTATTGCCGTTCGCCGATTGCTCTAGTGAATAGACGATGTAAAATTAATAATAAGATAAACAATGATTTTCAAATAAGAAATCTTGAAATCAACTGTTATATAGTTTTTTGACACGAATTTTTATTCATTTAAATATTGATTCTATGATTTTTTGCACTTATCTGTATACATAGATCACACCTACATCTAACCCGTCATCGCCTCTCTTATCTGAAATAAGATCGCGTGTATAGTCAAAATATGACTAAAGTTTTTGTTTTTCCGTTAAACTATACATGTTCATGTAACATATTTCATACGATATGTACACAACTGGATATACACAACAAGTCAATAACTTTTATTTATATAATGGCGATATTTATCATTCTATTGAACAAGTGCCCGCTCTTCACTCTATGCATCCGATTTAGCTGACGTTTTACAAATGCTGACTAACCTGTTTATATTTTATTTACCTTTTTACACACATACTTGTTGTAAACAGGACACGAAAAAATACCCGGTAATCAACAAATAAATGTTAAGAGTGATAAATATATAAGAATTTATCTAGTAACAAAAATAATACGACAGCGAGGGAAAACGACTCTGATCGCCAGTACATGAATTATAATCATGAAATCGGAGAGAAATTATTGTTTAATAATTAAAAATAGGAACACTCTTTTCAATAGGGATTTAAGAAAACATAAAACAAAAACGTTTCATTCGATAATTTTCTTCTAGCCATATAGGAGGAGCCAAATAGCATGCGGCGCATGGCGTGATCTGTACTGTTATACTTAAACTGATTGACAGGCGAAGCACGTGGAGTCCTGAGATAAAATCCCGCTCAAATGACCAACTATAGAAACCTAAAGCGAAATAATAAAGTTCAGTGATAAAACTTTAATTTAAGTATCATAATCAACACACAAGTTTCTCTCTCTCTCTCTCTCTCTCTCTCTCTCTCTCTCTCTCTCTCTCTCTCTCTCTCTCTGAGAGGGTGTATGTGATTGTGTGCAAACCATTTGGAATTATTAAATTATTATTAGTATGAATTGAATTCATTTATTTTAGATTCATGGTTTTCACAACGATTTCAACACAATGACTAAACGTTTGTACAGTGGACGATGTACAATCATATAGATTAATCTCGACGGTTAAAATTTCGACGCTATTTCACATCACACATACAAGATTGAAAATAAATTTTAAAAGAGCTGTGTTTGTGTTTACATGTACTTGTTATCTCATTCAACTATTTATGATGTAATTAATCCTTTGTTGGTACATTAATGTACCCTGTATATGATATTTTAATTGCAAGTTAATATGTGAAAATCCCGCATGTATAGAGTCGCTGAATTGTTCCACGGATCAACGCGCCGATCGTCTTACATGTACATGTACGTGTAGTTGTTTGTGTCCATTTCTACAGACAGTTCTTTTGTTTTTTAGAGATTAAGAAAAGCCATGAAACTAACAAAGTAGAAGTAAGATATATTCAGACTATACACACGACAGATTGTGATGAGTAACCTAACAGGTGTACGTGGAAAGGTGTGAATACCGGCATCTCGTGTACACCTGTTTAGCGTCCAGTTATACAGAGTTAGTTGTAAAGTACAATAACTGCAAAAAACCAAAGAAAGACAATAACACATGTTGTGTATAGAACCAAAGATCAGCTTCTGTACACGTGTTTCGCACGAGTGATTTTTTTTTCATGTGGAATCACGACGCCATTACCAGCTATGCGGGAAATAAAGTTGAAATTTTTTTTATGGAATGCGTGTACTTTTTTCCGTTCAATGCTTGCATTTAATTTATTAAGATTTTGTACATGTATTTATTTATAATTTATCATACATGTATGAGTGAATTCTGTTTATTAATTTGTAAATAAATAGCTCAAGAACAAATCACTCGAGTCACCGGTAATATATGGTTGTCATTTACATTTTCTGGATCTGCGTAACTTAAGTCGACATTTTTTTTAATTTAAAAAGGATATAAAATTACATATATTTCAACCCTTGTTTAGCCATAGTCTATATATATTTCTAAACGTACGCTACTTTTTTAACGTTTCGGGTAACGATCTCTCTCTCTCTCTCTCTCTCTCTCTCTCTCTCTCTCTCTCTCTCCTGACAATCACTTACAGCTATGTAAAGTCCAGTATGTACCCAATGTTTCAAACATTTCATAAAAATAATCAAAATAGACATCAGTATAATCACGAATTGTGTGAACGTTAGTAGTTTACAATGTTTAAGAAATCGGCGATGCAAGTTTTGTCGAAAAACAAAGAAATGATTACGGTCTAAGAAAGGAAATATTTTTGTTACTGTTTTAATAAGAATAACAGTTTTAAATCTTAGTAGGTGTTATCTAATCCCGTATAAAAAATATAGCAAAATATTGAACTTATCTGGTCAGCGATAATCTCCGTCCTTATTCATCGAAAGACATTAGGTCAATAAGCCGTATATCGAAGTTGCACGCTTATTGCACGGTACGGTACGCTTTTTCGTCTGTCTGGAGGCGGGTCTTTCATAAATTTTCTTGCACGCTTTGTGATCGGTACGGTTCGCTTTGAGAACGGTACGGTTCGTTTTGTGAACGGTACGGTACGCTTTGTGAACGGTATGTTTCGTTTTGTGAACTGTACGGTTCGTTTCTTGCACTGAACGGTACGGTTCGTTTAAGAGGTGTAGTAGCATGTTTCAGGGTCTGTAAATAATGAAAACGAAACGAAAATCAGAACAAGCTAACACCAACGTCATGTGTGAAAACTGTCAACGCATTGAAATATTTAGCCTCAATTTACTTCACCATGAAAATCGGCACCAATATATTTTGCATGTTTCAACAATTTCCCTTCATACGCAAACTGTTGCACAACAAGCAAATTTATCAGTCAGATCGATCCTTTTTCGTATAATGTCATGGCTGCTTTAAACAAAGAACCTCGTTTTAGAAGTATGGAATACGAGTCTTTGTAAAATGGTATGCAAACCCGGGCCGTGGCAAAAAAAAGCTGGGGCAGATCGGCAATCGTCAATTCCAAATACGCATTATTTTGCAGCAATATTTACAGCGAATACAAATATACTGGTCCATCAAATATCCAGAAATTTTAATGAGATTGGCAGATTAATAACTGCCAATATTTTGTTTTGCACAGGCCAAGTCTTGCCTACCTATTTTACCGGATGCCGATCCCGAAGCTATTAAACTGATTGAAACACGCCTTTCTTTTATTATTATTTTCGTAATAACTCAGATTTGAAACAGAAGTAGCCCTTATTTTTTGCAATTTATATTTTCCTCCCCATAAGGATAATTTACGCTAAACTATGTTAAATTGGACTCAGTTGTTTTTGAGAAGAAGATTTTTAAAAATGCACCCCCCCTTTTCTACAGTTTCAAGGTTTTCTCCGCTTTGAATACAGATCTAACTTTTATTTCTGCAATTTATATTTGCCCTCCCATAAGAACGCTTTATACCAAATTTGGTTAAAACTGGATAAGCGGTTTTAGAGAAGAAGTTCAAAATGTAAAAAGTTTTCAGACGGACAGACAGACGGACGGACGACGGACAAAATGTGATCAGAATAGCTCACTTGAGCTTTCAGCTCAAGTCAGCTAAAAAATTTATACAACAGCAAGAGACAGGGACTTTGATCGACAGCACATATGTTATAATAGTAAAGTTGGAAGGAACTGATTGTTAAATAATTTCACATATGAACACTCTTTTAATTAATTTAATCAATGAGTCAAGAAAACATAAAACTATCCTTAATCATTGTCTTGATTTTCGGCTTGTTGTTGTTTGTACAAGCGCCTTTATATTTCTTTATTTATAATTCTTATAATCATTCTTTATTGTGCACTAGTACATTTGCCGTTCAAATTCCCGTAGTAAATAGTTGATGCAAAAGTACGCCTCATTAAATCTGTTTGGTCCGATCTTATATCAAATTTTATGCACGCTTTTAAACGATGGATATGCTTAGTATATGTATAATAATAGACATTGCAGTCGTTTTACCCGTCAATTATGCAAAATTTAAATGAAGAAAAATACGTACAAAATTTGCTAACAAAACAAACGACATTAAAAGGTACCGCGTTATTTCGCCTCATGTTAAATTTCACCCCTGACGACGAAACGGGAATGGCTGTATTACAATTTCGACATCGCTTTAAATAAAGGTCGAAATGATCGGACAAATTACAAATAAACATGTGTACGTTTTGTTCGCTAATATTTTAAAGTTTGCTTTCTTTACAATTGATGCATAGCATGCGGGTTGAATAACCCCAATCATTCGGGGGACGAAACCAAGCGGTTTCCTTTTCTAAACATTCCCGTGGTGCATTTTGGTTTGTTTTTTTTTCGTTTGCCCAAAGAGAACTTATTTTATTTACTTTGAATATTTCTAACTTTGAAAGGAGACTGATTCTGCTGGTGTAAATAGGAGAAAGTCCATTCCTTTCGAAGATAAATGATTGGTATGAAAAAAATGTTGATACTGTAATTACAAAAAAATCAGACCAAGCAGTTTTAATGATAAGATAAACAATGAATTTCAGTTTAGAAATATTGAAATCAACTGTTATTAAGTTTTTTTTCACAGATTTCTATTCATTTAAACGTACATGTGACCTGTCATCGCTCTCCTTTTAAAAATAACATTGCATGTATAGTCAAAGTATGACCTTTTGTTTTTGTTAATACATGTACATTCAACATATTTCATACGATTTGTACACAACTGGAAACACAACATACGTCAATAGCTTTTAATGGTGATATTCACCATTGTGTTGTGCAAGTTTTCGCTCTTCGCCTCAGATGCATGCGATTAAGCTAATGATTTACATGTAAAAAGTCTGGCATACCTGTTTAATGTTAATATTTCATTTACCTTTTTACTCACGTCCTTGTAGAAAACAGGACACGGGAAAATACCCAGTAATCAATAAATGAATGTTTAAAGTTATAAATATGTTAAGATTTTTTTTATTAACAAAATAATATAATAACGAGGAAAAGTGACTCTGATCGCCAGTACATGAGTTTAAATCATGCAGTAGGAAGGCAAATATTGTTGAATAATTTCAAATAGGAACACTCTTATGAACACGCACTCTGGGAGTATTGCATAAGGAATACACGTCCCCTACCGGTTTGTAGAAAATTGTGAAAACAATGCACTGTTATGCAGAATATCATTTCTTACCGTCTTCTGTACCCCGAATCAACAGACCTACCCGATAACGAACCCGATTGTAAAAAAACAAAAAACCCTGTCGATTAAATTTACAACACAATGCTTGACACTATCTTACAGAACTTATTTGTTTGTTAGAAACAATAAAAGGAATGGTCCAAATAATGCACGATATTACTACTGTCTAAATACTTTGCTCGTTTATTCAATACAAAAAGAACCCGATAACGAACCCGAACATTAAAAAAAAATAATATAAAAAAATACTATTTATCGAAAATACGTCGACCAGAAGCTACAAAAGTTTTAACTTGATCTATAGATTGACATATGGAAGGTGTTCAACAAATTAAACATTATTCCTCAAACGCATAAAGAAAAAAAAGTGTAGAAAACTAAAGTGGAACAGACAGACGGACGGACGGACGGATGGATATACGGACTAACGAACGCAGATAACAGCTATAGTCCCCTCCGGGGAAAACCGGTAGGGGACTTACTTGGATTTAAGAAAACATAAAAATCAAAATCTTTTTATTCGATTATTTCTTTCTAGCTATAAAGGAGGAGACAAGACGCACGCGGCGCATAACACGATCTGTACTGATAAGCAGGCGAAGCACGTGGACACGGTTCTGAAATAAAATCCTGTTAAAATGACCGACTATAGAAACCTAAAGCGAAATAATAAAGTACAGCGATAAAACTTTCATCTAAGTTTACTCAGGTGACCTTTTGTTATTATTTTTCCTCCGTAGTCGTGCGTTAACAATTTTATATTTTAAACCTTCTCTTAAAAACTACAAGACCAATTGTTACAATTTTTGGTGTGAGGCATCTCTATGGTAAGAGAAATCTGAATTGTGAAATGCATGGCTCTTCCACCCCCGGGGCGCCACATGTGGGACAAAATATGCCCCAAAAAAAAGCCGAATAAAAAAAAAAAAAATTCTTCTCTACTCCCACACATGTGACTAAAAAACTGGTTGCATAGTTATAATTTCATCAAGCCTTCTATCAAAGTTTTGAAATTCATGGCCCCTGGGTCAGGGGTTCTGGCTCTAGGGTGGGCCAATATGGCCATATAGTGAAAATGTATTTAATCTTAGAAAATCTTCTTCTCTACTACCATATATATTTGTTAAAAACTAAATGCATGTTTATGATGTTCATGAAGCCCTTTACCAAAATTGTGAAACTCATGGCCTTTGGGTCAGGGGTTCAGGCTCTAGGGTGGGGCCAGTATGACCATATAGTAAAAATGTATTAAATCTTGGAAAATTCTCTTCTCTAATCCCATATATATTTGTTAAAAACTATATGCATCATTATAATGTCCATGAAACCCTCTATTTAAATTGTGAAATTCATGACCCTTTTTCAGGGGTTCAGGCTGTAGGATGGGGCCAATATGGCAATATAGTGAAAATGTATTTAATCTTATATATCTTCTTCTTTACTCCCAAACATGTGGGCAAAAATCTGAATACATGGTTATGATGTCCTCTAACTCTTCTACCTAAATTGTGAAACTTATGGCCCTTGGCTCAGAGGTTCAGGGCATGGGGCCAATATGACAATATAGTGTTAATGCTTAAAATGGTTTAACATTTTCTTCTCTATTCTCACACATCTATATAAAACACTGATTTCATAATTATGTTTACCAGGAAGTCCTCTACTAAAATTTTAAATTTCATGTCCCCTGGAGTATGGGTTTTGACTCTAGGGCAGGGCCAAAGTGGATGTATAGGTGTTAATGCATATTATTTTTAGAAATTATCTTCTTTACTCCCAAACACCTGAAAGAAAAACTGAATTCATGATTTTATAGACCAGATCTTAAAGTTTTTCGCCAAAATTGAAGGTTGCATAGTTCTTTTTGAAAGATTTCAGGCAGTGAATAAACGAGACTCCTCGACAAGTTGGTGTAAGGGTTATATGTTACTTAGGTGACCGTTAAGGCCTATCGGCCTCTTGTATAATAAACACATCGGTTCTCTCTCTCTCTCTCTCTCTCTCTCTCTCTCTCTCTTTTAACATTTGAATAAGAACTGCTACGGGTAACATGCGGTGATATGGCAAGCGGCTAAATGTACATTTGATGTCCAAAAATTATACATTTATTTCCATTTACGGGTTAATATATATGGATTTAAACGATTGGAAATTCTTCAATCAATAATTGTCTTCTTACAGAGTGGAAGTCAACGCTAAAAAGTCATCTTAATTATAGATGGTGTAATTACTCCTTCTTTGTGGATCTGAACAGATAAAAATCAGTTTTCTGTCTAGGATCCAGAAAAACCTCCGAAGTATACACACAGAACTATACACACGATCGGCTGACCGCAACAATGTGTGAAAACTGATTGCTTGTGTATATATGTTTTTGAGCCTATGAATAAACATATCTAAACATAGGGGAAATACACTGTTAAAACAAAAAATCTGAATATTCATTTTTTATAAAAAAAAAAAAAAAAAAAAAAAAAAAAAAAAAAAAAAGTCAGTACGGCAGGATGCAAGGGGATTATCATTAATAATCATAACAATCTGTCTTAAGATTATAATAATTTACAAAGAACTACATATATGTATCTTTTTTCCAAAGGTTTTTTTTTTTAAGGATTTCGTGATTAAGCATCGATGTCAAAATTCATTAATTGTTTTATTTTATTAACCGATTACAAATTACAATGTTTAGGAAATCGGCGATGCAAATTTAGTCGAAAACCAAAAAATGATTGAGGTCTAAGAAAGGAAATTACATTAAAATATTTTTGTAACGGTTTTAAACAAATAACAGCGTAAATTTTATAATGTGTTAACTAATCCCATAAAGACAAATCTAGCAAAATATTGAACTTATCTGGTCAGCGATAATCTCCGTCCGTATTCATCGAAAGACACTAAGTCAATAAGCCTTATATGGAAGTTGCACGCGTATTGCGCAGTACTCTTTTTTTGGCCGTTTTTGGGCGGTTCTTGAAAAAATTATCTTGCACGCTTTTTGTGATCGGCTTCGGCCGATTACTGTTGTGTCTATAAGAGGCATCCGGCAAATGCTTCCACGTGCGCACACATTCCGCTTGCATAAGTAGTTCTTATAAAAACTTGAATTTATATATAACATTTTACTCAGTTTTATTTCAATTTATTTACCTTAAGAGATGCAAACATACATAAAATACAGTTCGACCTGTTAATTCAAGAATGCACATTTTGTCTCACGCGTAAGAATTACGATCGAAATATACATTCAGTAATGCAGTTGACCTCGATGAACTGACCTTAATCATAAGAAGATGCTCAATGAATTGACCTCGATCTATTGATGTTGCATAATAGTAGCTAGGAAAACGGCTCGATTTATAAACAAGGTTACGTTATAATGCGGCCTCAATAGCAAGTTATGATGACATTCAATGTTTTTCAGTCGCATTAAATTATTTTAATACAACTCTTTCTTTGTATACGTGTTAATGCTCTTTGAAGAGCCCCACTCAGTATTCTGAAGAAGAAGATACTTTAACGTTTAATAATTACGTTAAAAATATAAAATAGACAAGGAGTTCACGAACGGCTTTCCCCAAATTTATTTCAAAATTAAATTTGTTGACGGTTTATAATGATGAAATTATGGTGTACAGATTCAAAATGTTCTATATTTTGTAAAAATACAGTATTTTTTAAATAATTATTCATCAAACTGATCATGTTGGTTTCTTTTAGCTATCAATATATCATTATTGTTGATCATTCCTTTAAAAGGAATACTTTGTTTGTACGGTACGCTTTATTTTGTGAACGGCACGGATTGTTGCATGGAACGATATGGTTCGTTTTAAAAGTGAAGTAACCAATTTCAGGGTCTGGAATAAAGGTCTAAAAAGGGAATTAAATTAAATCAATTAATTAACGGTTTAAAGAAAAAAAAAAGTATGTGATATTTAATTCCGTACAAAACAAAACTAGTAAAATTTTGAACTAATCTGGTCAGCGATAATCTCTGTCCGTATTCATCCAACGACATTTAGTCAAAAAGCCAAATATGGAAGGTGCACACTTATTTGCACGATATGGTACGCTTTTTTTGGCTGTTTTGGGGCGGGTCTTACCTAAATTATGTTACACGCGTTTTGCACTGTTCGTTTTGTGAACGATACGGTTCGTTTTGTGCACGGTACGGCTTGTTTTCGAGGCGTAGTAGCACCTTTCAGGGTCTGTATATAGACAATTTAGAAAGTGGAATTATATTGCTTTATATTTATAAAATCTTTTTGGAGAAACGTCGGTCGGTCGGTCGGTCCATCAACAGTTTCCGTTCATTTTCTACGCAAAGGATGCATATATTGATATGCAATTAAGTAAACAGTTTTTTGTTTGTTTGTTTTTTTTTTATGAAACATTATTAAATAATTTCAATACAGTTTTTAAAATATTCTTTCATTCACACATGCTCACTAACTCACACTCAATCTAATTGGTAGAGGCTGCTTAAATTGGATAAATAACCAAAGAATTAAACCAAAAACCAAACCATAACAAAAAAAACCAAAAAAGAAAAATAAAAAAAACAAACAAACAAAACAAAATAATAAAAAAAATATTGAAGAAAAGAAAAAAATAATATTAAATAAAAAAACATAAGGGAAATATAAAAGAGGAAGAATATTAAGACAGACGAAGTAATCAATAAACAAAATGTTAATTAAGACAAATAACATGACTGAATCATAGTGTTAAAAATAGATAACCAGGGTTGCCAGGTATTGGCAAATTCATCCATTTCAAAATTTGTACAAGCTATATATTTTTCAACCTTGTAATAGCTGAGTAAATAAGATAAAAGGCCAGAAAGGCATGATAGTTTGCCTTCTTTTAACAAGTAAACAAATATTATTTCGAACAAAGAATAATTAAACAAATTTTGGTCTATAATTCTACAAAGTATGAATGCTCACATCCTTATCATTTTTGAGATCTCAATGTCACAAGCTTTTTGTTTCGGGACAGGAAACGGACGACAGGAAATAAACTTTGGAAAAAATGTAAAAAAAAAAAAAAACCCTCGAGATATAATCTTTTTATATCACTCCTGAAAATTTCAAAAAAATCTATTGGACCATCGCTGAGAATTCTTGTGGACGAAAAAGGGGAACAAAATTCGTACCCAGTTTTCGAGCCATAGTGAGCTCTTCAAAAAAGTGCCACTGGCGTAAACCAAACGACAGGCACATCTTGAGACTATGGTCTACCAATCTTACAAATTTTATATTCATATCTCTGATAGTTTTTGAGAAGAAGCGTGCACAAAATGGGTCGTAAAAGCTACAAAATCAGCGAGAAATCGGTTCTGGAAGTGATGACGGCAAAGATATTGAAAACAAATAGATTTAGATCACTTCCATTCATCTGTGAAAAAATGGTTAAAATCCGTTGTACAGTTTTCGAGAAATCGCGTGCACAAAATTTGTGAAAAAAAGAAGAAGAAACAGTACGAAAACTATTAAGTCTACCGTTGGAAACGGAAGACCTTAATAATATGAATTTGTATGTATATGGATTTTTGTAACTATGAATTTTTATGTATGTGTATTTGTGTAGCTTAGCAACATGCTGTCAAACTCCTAATGATTTGAAATGCAACAAGTTGAGTTTATTTCAGTGTTGTGATTTTTTCATATACTTCTGTGTGTGCATTTATTCTAAATATTTCAGGAATATATATATATATATATATATATATATATATATATATATATATATATATATATGTGTGTGTGTGTGTGTGTGTGTGTGTGTGTGTGTGTGTGTGTGTGTGTGTGTGTGTGTGTGTGTGTGTGTGTGTGTGGGTGTGTTTATGCAGTCTTTCAAGTCTTACAAAATTCCAATCCTTAAACAGAAAATATAGCAATGTATTTTTAAGCATCAGAGTAATAAAGAAGTAATGCTTGGTTGATATTTTTGAACGTTTCGTTATATCACTTTAAATGTTAAAAAAACACCGTACCTTTTTCACTTTTTGCTGTCCCTATAAGCGCTTCCTGAAATACGTCCTTCGGCCATTGGTTGGGGACAAGAGTGTTAGAGTCTCCTATTACAGACAACACCAATGTAGGCGGATTTTGTTCTCTGTTTTTATCCTCTTTGTTTTTGTTAGTTAATTTCGCTGGAAGCTTCAAGATAAAATTTATTTCATTTACTTTTGCAAAATATCTCTGTATGTAATTTTCAAATTTTTTTTATTTTAAAATATATGTTTATATACGATGCAAGAATTGTAATTCAATCTTGCATTCATATTTAAGGTTGAAGGCTATATCGTCATAACATGTCTGACATTTTGAACGCCATTTTTTCCGAATTGATAACATTATGTCATGGCACATAATAGCTATACACCGTATAATTAAATTGTTCTAACGAAAGAGAAGAGATAAAAATGAAACATCAAAACGTTTAACAAATATATCACTTTTTTCTTGATTTAAGCTTTCAAATATCATTAATTATCAGCTGTTTTGAACAAAAAACGTAAATTCAAAATAATATTCTGTCCCCCTGCTATTGGCATTTCATCTGCTATAAGACGATCATACATATGTGACGGATTATCGATAAACGTAAGCAGATGTAATATTTCACTTAAACTATATATGTATGATGAATATATAACTTAAGTACCGTAGTATGATTTCTTAAAATTGTTCTAACGTAACAAATGTATTACATTCACATTAAAAAAAATTCATTGAAAGTTTGACATTAAAATTATGTATTTTAATTTAAATATTTATAACTTATCAGCAATAGCAGAGGAAGCCCAGATTTGCAAGCGGAATGAGGGAACGCCAGAATTCTGAAAAGGAGCATGTTTTTCATTACAGTGCATGTGAATCACCATGGACATTAACTGTATGTATTAACATGGTATGATTGTTGTTTATAATTGCTATTGTATATAAAAAAAAGTACAAGGGAATTTACTTACTAATGTTTTGTTTAAACGAGTTAAATATGTTTAATGCATTCATCATAAATATAAATGTTCGGATCAAAACAATAATATAAGCACTACTATAATCTTATATTTACGTAATAAGCATAGACTTGTTCCTTTTTAATTTTTCATTGAGATTTCCATTAGTTAAAAAATGTTCCCCAGATATTTAGAACATGGAAAGAAAGAAAGACATCTTTTTAACATGTTTTTTTAATACTCATTCCGTATTTTTTTAATTCTATTTATTTATTTGAAATAGTGTTTTTATCTCCTGATTCAATGAATGGTGTTATATTTTAGAAGAATTTCGTCGAGTACTTTGCCTTAAAAGAATTCTATATATTTAAGTTTCAAATCAATGTTGATTCCAATAAAAATTATGCAATCTTCGATCATCATTGTTTTGTTTTTCATTTCTAAACTTTATACCATTTCACTTTTTTAAATTTCAAAAAAGAAATGCTTGAAGATTGACAAATAAGGGTTATCTGGATCAAAACTGATATATTTTATAAAATTATGTGGAAATAGGGCATTGGTTTTTTTTTAGATTTATTATTGTTGAAAATGTGTGCCTAGTTTAAAAGAGAAATGCAGGCAACAGAAACCTCCTACACGTATTTGTTGTAGAGATCCATCTTAATGATTTCTAAAGCATAACAATGTTGACTGCTAGATCATATAATTAGATTAAATCACTTCAAATCTTAAGACAACAATACTGGAAGAGGTGGACTTTATATATCTTTTTAAAGGCAACAATGCAAGGGGAAATATAGTGCGTCTTTTTTAAGCAAAAAACAACGCTATTCAATCATCAAGGCAAGTGCATGTCAGCATAAAAAGTTTTATGCAAAAGCAGTTTTATAAAAGGATAACAGATCAGTTAAAACTATTTTCATATATTGTCATACATTGATTAAATATTTCTTTATTAAACCGTCTGTAGTTAATCAAAAAATTATACCTTTAATAGCAGAAATCTAGAGAAGAAAAACGTTTTATATTTGCAAGTCAAGTTTTCTTTTCACTAACAATAACTTAGGAATTCGGATAAAACTCAATACATACCAAGTTTTTATCACGGATACAGTTAAAACAATATAGGAAAAATATATTTTCAACCATTATCTGTAAAAATCTGCTGATGCTATTCTCCTTAAAAAGTAAATCAATGCATTCAGTATTCTTTTGGATTTGATTGTTTCGGTCACAAGCCGACGTAATTCAAAACAAACGTAAACCCTAATGTAAACCTTGTTATTATTTTATCAGATTCAAAAAATAATAAAAAGTAAGTTCACCAGTATCGATAGAATATGATGTTCCTCACGAAAAAAAAAAAAAACAAAAAAAAAAACAAAACCATATTAGAAAAAAATGTATAAACAACTGCAGCACTACTTTTATTCAGAGGCAACTAAAATGCAAAATAAAGGAATACAATCATTTGTTGCTATGAAGGTAAATAAAAGGACAAGTGTTTACCTAGCACTAGGAGCAAAATCACGGATACAAGTGACTTTCAAAATAATGGATACTTTAAAATTAGTTTTAAAAAGTACCACAAGTCGATATTCATGACTGGTAATTGCTCTGTAGGATGATAGGTAAAAAAGAGTCCCCTCTTCATGTTTGTTGTTTTTTTTGTTTTTTTTACATTCATGGTCTTACGATTCACTTAGATCGTACAAACAGAGTAACAATTAAAAATCAATAACGTGAAAACCTCAAAAGTAAACACAACAGTTCTGGAAATGGAGAGGGACAAAATGACTGAAAAACCGCGATAGAGAGTACAGCCCCCCCCCCGTTCCCCAAGTAGGTTACCAATACTAGTATATTGTAAAGTACTACATATTTCTAAGGTATTTGTTTTTATTAAAACATACTGATAAAGCGTGGTTATATTATTTTTTTAAGGTTTCTTTCTCATATTCCGTAAAAATAAACTTTAATCATTTGCAAAATCATCTAATGGTGAAATCAGGTGAATTGGAGTCTACATCTTTTTTCAAGTTAATGTTTTATGTTTTATTTATTGGTAAACATGCAGAACTGATAGGGTAAATTTGTTTTTATTATGATTAAAACAACTGATATACAAACCCATCGCGATTTAGTCTCCTATACAAATGTTCGGGAATCACTTTTTGAAAATGATGGCCTTTGACTAGTTTTAACAACCCTTTCGGTTTGTCTCATTGGTAAAAAACTGCAATTGCATCTAATGACATACGTCAGCGGTTATTTACTATACAAAATCCCGAATGTCGGCTGACCCTACTATGTTGTAAAGCTTTGTGCTTTTTATATACAATAAATTCAGTGTTAAAACTTGTTAATTTTAATGGAATAGATATCAATAGGTGAGGTTAGGGGGTGGGCGGATATACTTAATTTGAATCTTCATTTTTTCACTTTTTATCCGGGCCCATAAGTGCAGTCGTCCTGTCCCAAGTATGGAGGCCGACCTGTCAGAGACGGAGATCCGGACGTCTACGAATGAATTTCCGATATGGGAGAACACCTTCAGTCCATTAAATCGAAACATAATTTTGTAGATGTCATAATGAACCATCTGACTGGATCAGCAAAATCAAGAGTTAAACTTCTACTTTTACAGGAGAGACAAACAGGAAAACAAATACTGGATATTCTCGAGACTGTGTTTGAAATCAAAGAAACAACTACCTATATTCTCCCAAAAAAATTATCAGCGAGACCAAAAAAGGGATGAACGCTCGAAAAATACTCTCTTTTGGTAACCGAGATAACACAGAAAATCGAAAGAAAGGAAAAGAAAGATCAAGTAAATGACATTAAGTTAACCGAACGATTCATTGATGGCATAAGAGATCAAAGTGCTAGACAAGAGCTAAGGGAATTTGTGTTAGAGGCAACATTCTATTCGTTGAATTCAGAAAAAAGATGCTGCGCTCGATAAGTACAATCCTATTGTGGACGCGAACATCAAGAAACAATGTATACTCCTACTCAAAGTACTGAACTAGACAAACTGAAAACTTTGGTCAAGAAACACCTAGAAATGTTTGAATGGCAGCAAAAACAGATTTACAGATTAACAAATAAATCCGAATATAGACTCAATAGACACATATATTATCAACAGGAGAGAGGAAGATCAAGACAACAATTCGGCTCTAGATTTAACAGAGGACAGAAAAGTTTTAAAAGTAACAGAGGAAGGCAGTGCTACAACTGTGGTGGAATGGGACACATGTCTGTGAACTGTCCATCAGATAACACAACGCCTATAGGATCACGTCGTAAATCCGGTAACCCAAACTGGAAACCTTCCCAGTGAGGAGTCGAGCTGTGAAGGAAGAGGACCAAGACTCAGCTGAAACCTTACATCAGAAAATCAACAACGTCACAGCCAAGTGTCCAGAATCTTATATGAAAATTTATGGAGTGAAGGTGAAATGTTTATTGGCCACAGGAGCTCAAATTTCAACTATTTCAGAACATTTTTAGAAGAATTACTTACCTGCTTCAAAACTCAGTGATACTTCAAAGATCCTTAAACTTTCCGCAGCAAATAAATTAAAGATTCCATATCTTAGATACACTGAAGTTTGTTTGCGAGTTCAAAATATTATGTATACAAATGTTGGAATGAATGCAAAGAGTTTCACTTACTGCAATGACCCAAATCAAGTTGTACTAGGACGTAATGTTCTTAGAAGCAACCGAAAATATGCACTAGAAACAACTTCACCGGTAACACATGATCCAGTGTGGAATAATGTGATGCCATTTCTTGACTTGGAGAAAGAAGTGATAGAGGAAAAAGTTGAAACTGTTCCTGATACAGAATTTGTGATAATTCGGATTCTAACACAAGATGAACAAAATCAGAGAACTACGTGTCAAGTCAAGACTCTGAATTATCTGTGAGATTAGATGTAAATGATGTGGAGTAATCTAAAAAAAACCACATCAAAAAATGGTAGAATCTGTTACATAAGCATCACGACGTGTATGTGTTACATGATGAAGATATTGGTTATTCAACAACAGTAACACATTCTATCAACCTTTCTGATGATACACTAATCAATATACCTCATCAATGCATTCACCCAAATCAAATCGAAGAAGTGAGACTACATATTCAGCAACCTTTTCATCAAGGAATTATCAGGAAAAGCCATAGTCCGTAAGCCAATAGTTATCGTGAAAAAGAAAGATGCGAGTTTACGACTTTGTGTAGATTACCGTGCCTTAAATGCGAAAACCATTAAAGACTCTTACCCACTTTCCCGTATTGAGGAGACCTTAGACCTGTTACATGTAGCCAAATATTTCAGCACCATTGATCTAGCAGAAAGATATTATCAAGTTGCTATCGATGAAAAAGATACACACATAACAGCTTTTCGACTTGGATTTGGTGGCCTATATGAATATCTTTGAATATCGAGTTTTAGTGTTTTCTAAGACAATAGATGACCATAAAGAGAGATAAGACCAGGCACGTAGCATCGTTTTTGAAAGTGGGGGGGGGCAGACTCATCCAAAAAATCTTGACAAGCAAAAAAAAAAAAAAAAAAAAAAAGAAAAGAAGGAAAAAGTTACTATCCAAATTCCTGAAAATCCTAAACCGTGGGGGGGGGGGGGGGAGGGGGAAGTAAAAGTTACTTTTGACTTCAGTGAACTTATTTTCAATCCAAATTTTAACATGGCCCCTTAAAAGTGGGGGGGGGGGGGGGCAACTCCATCTTAATTCAATTTTTTGTATGTAAATTTTAGAAAAATCTTTGCTGCCCAAAAAAGTGATGCTACGTGCCTGTAGACATTGTGTTTTCTAAACTCAAACATCTTGGACTAAAATTAAAACCATGCAAGTGTCATTTCTTTAGGAGACATGTATGATATCTAGAGCATATTGTGTCAGAGCATGTTGTATCAACTGATCTCGCATTGGCAAAAACAATATCTTAATTGCACAAACCAACAACAGACCGACAACAACGTTCATTACTTGGTATAGCAGGATATTATCGCCGCTTCGTTAATGGATTTCCAAAAATTGCTGCACCATTACATGTTCTGTTGTCAAAACCAAAGAAAACCAAAATAAATATAATAATAAAACTGGGCTGTTTGTGTCAATAAGGAATAATGATTGCGACAGACCATTTGAATAATTAAAAACCGAACTGACATCTTCTCCGGTGCTAGGATACCCCGACTTTCCCAAGGAATATTGTTAGAAATCGACGCTAGTATGCAAGGTGTCTTATCCAAAGAACACGACAATACAAATGTTGATATTACGTACGCGTCAAGAACTCTAAAACCCACAGAGAAAAATATGGACAATTATAGCTCTACGAATTTAGAACTTTTGGCTCTAAAATGATCTGTAACCGAAAAATTCCGACACTATTTATTAGGATCGAAATTTGAGATTTTTACAGATAATAAGCCATTAAGTTATTAGCAGACAGCGAAACTAGGAGCAATAGAGATGAGTTGAGATGGAGAACACGTATACTCAATTCAACTTCCAGATGGATCAGGACCGATACGAAATATTTCAAGAACTGAGCTTTCGGATATTGGTGAAGAGGTTGGAGAGGATAGTGATAGTGACAGTGATGTGATTGTTGACCAGGCTATGGACATCTACCACAGCAAGAAACCCTTCCAATAGGAGAGGAGGGTGAAGATGATGATATTGGTGGAAACAGAAAAGACGAAGTTTCCGATGAAACAGAAGAATCGCGGCGTTCAGAACGTCAAACTGCAGGAAAACATTTCAATCCAATCCAATCTAGGCTAAGTCAATTTATATTTAAAGCAACAAATTATCTTTATTATAGAAAATACATTTAAGCTTTTGGTTAATCATTTCGTGATGTCATAGAAAGAATAGCATTCTGGGTAATTCTTGCCTTGCTCACCTCCATTGTCCAAGAAAAAGGCAAAGAGAGAAGTTGTAATGCTGTATCAGTGTCAAGAAATTTAACATTCACAGTGTGTCCTTGCTTATTTGTTAATTTCTTTGCTTATTGCAATGATAGAGTGTGTTTAAACATGATTTATTATCTTTTTAACATTAAGATATATAACTTTGTAAAGTTTTTGAATGAGAAACGATAAATCTTTATTTACACGTATTAGACAAAGAAAGGAAAGGGTAATACTACAAATTTATGAATAATAAAGAGTATTGGGAGTACATGTATAATTATGACATTTACAAGACGTGTGATAAATAGATTTTTTTTTTATTATTTTTAGGATCTGTAAACATTTATGTATATAAAGAAATGAAGAACCTCAACACAATATTCAGAGTATTACATTGTATTTAATCCATAAAATAAAGCTCAGCAGCTCTGCATCAACTGATGGTACATTCATTTTGAATATTGTTTTGTATTATTGTTTTGTTATCGTACGCGGCGCTTCATTAACATTATTCCTATTTTTGATCAATGACACTTCACGTTTTATGATTTTTCAATGTTTTATAAAATGATGAAAAATAAAAATTATTTAATAATTTTTTTACTGATCAAAGGAAAATTGACAGTAACACTTTTTTAGAAATTGGCTACGCGCATTGATGACATTTTCCGATCATTTTTTTCTTTGATACGTCAATCAATAGAAACATTTTAATATATTACTTAAATCAACAATACAGATGAAAACTATGATGAATATTTATATTTTGTATTACCTGTGGGCCTTGGACTTCTGTTGTAGATTTCTCGGTCCTTTGTTTCCACTTATTCTAATGGTATAAAAAGAAACATTAACTTGTATTTTTTATCTGTTCGTTGATGATAAAAAAAAAATCGAACATTCCGTTCCAAATAGATGATTTCTGAAGTAACACAGTAAATACTTCATTCAAAAATGTACTAAACAAATATTTTCTTTAAGTTTTTAATCGAAAAACATCTCGCTTCATAAAATGCACATGAATTTTTTTTTTACACATTTTATGCATTCTAAGCTTTACTTGTTATCAAACATAACTTGTTCTGAGTTGATATGTATTCTTGGTACAGGGGCAACATTTCCAATTCTTTCGAATTGTTTTAAGGTAACTTCATATTCGTAAAATAAACAGTAGCTCTCATTTTGAGAATTAAGATCATTTCTGTTTACTATTTTATGTGCAATTTTAAGAAAAATTGTTACCCTAAAATAACTGTTCTCAAAGAAGATTGTCAATTTTACTTCATACAAATATATATATATATTTTAATATACTCACCACATAATAACCCATTAAATAAACTTCTTCCATTGCTGCAAGAATAAATAGAAAAAAGGATATGTTTATCTATATTAATGTCTGTTTGAAAGAAACAAGATATTACCAACATTTTACTAATGTACTAAAAAACAAAAACGATTTATTAATGCACCGAACGGTCTACCAGGTAGAAAAGAAAAGTGTTGCCTTTGACCAACATAGTTTGTTATTCATGATAAGGGTTTAAATACACAACCTATTTCAGCATCGACATAAATTCATCAGGGGGAACATATGCCAATCGATTTTCAAGATATAAAGTCTTATACGTGTATACATTTTGAAACTTGTAGGTCCTTACAAGTTATCCAGAGATCAAATTACAAAAAATGAAGAGTCAAAACGGTAGCAGATTGATTTTCATCTCATTTTTGTTCGCTTATCTTGTTTGTAAATGTTTATCGTCTTATCATAATATTGGCTGAAATTATGCAATAAAATCAATTTTGCCTCTTAAATGTTGACAAAGCAACACAATCTTGAGGTTTTTAGATCACCTGAGCCAAAGGCTCAAGTGAGCTTTTCTTATCACAATGTGTCGGTTGTCTGTCGTTGTCGTCGTCGTCGTTGTAGTTGTTGTCGTCGTCGTTGTTGTAAACTTTTCACATTTTCATCTTCTTCTCAAGAACCACTGGGCAGATTTCAACCAAATTTGGCACAAAGCACCACTAAGTAAAGAGGATTCAAGTTTGTTCAAATGAAGGGCCACACCCTCTTTAAAGGGGAGATAATTGTGAATTATTGAAAATTTATTGGTATTTTTCAAAAATCTTCTTCTCAAAAACTATTCGGCCTGAAAGGCTTAATCTTGTGTGGAGGCATCCTCAGGTAGTGTAGATTCAAGTTTGTTCAAATTATGGTCCCGGGGGTAGGGAGGGGCCACAAAAGGGGGGGGGTCAAGTTTTACAAAGGAATATATATTGGAATAAATTGTAAAGCGCTTTGAGAAATGCTTCGGCAATTTAAAAGCGCTATATCAAAGCTTGCAATTATTATTATTTATTAGGTAGAAAATCTATAAAAATCTTCTTCTCAAAAACTATCAGGGCATAAAAGCTCAAATTAAAATGGTGCATATTCAGATATTGTAGATTCAAGTTTGTTTAAACCATGGTCACTGGGGTAGGGAGGGGCCACAAGAGGGTGATCAAGTTTTACATAGGAATATATAGAGAAAGTCTTTAAAAATCTTCTTCTCTAAAACTATTAGGACAGAAAAGCTCAAATTAAAGTGAAAGCATCCTCAGGTAGTGTAGATTTAAGTTTGTTCAAACCATTGGCCCCGGGGGTAGGTTTGGGGCCCAATGGGGGGATCAAGTTTTACAAAGGAATATATAGAGAAAATATTTAAAAATATTCTTCTCAAAAACTTTTTAACTAGGAAAACTCAAATTTTAGTGGACGCATCCTCAGATAGAGTAGAATCATTTTTGGTCAAATCATTGTCTCCGGGCGTAGGGTGGGGCCACAATGGGGGGATCAAATTTTACATCGGAATATATAGAAACAGTCTTTAAAAATCTTCTTCCCAAAAACCATTTGGCCAATAATGCTCAAAATGGCGTGTAACAATCCTCAGATAATGTAGATTCAAGTTTCTTCAAATCATGGTCCCTGGTGGTAGGGCGGGGCCACAATGGGGGATAAATTTTATATATAGAGAAAATCTTTAAAAATCTTCTTCTCAAAACTATTAGGCCAGGAAAGCCCAATTTTGATGGAAGCATTCACAGATCGTATAGATTCAAGTTTGTTTAAATAAAAGTCCAGGAGTAGGGTTAGGCCACAATAGGGGATGAATTTTTACATAGGTATTTATAGAGAAAGTCTTTTAAAATCTTTTTTTAAGGCTGTTTGGCCAGAAAAGCTTAAACTTGTGTAGAGGTATCCTCGGGTAGTGTAAATTCACGTTTGCAAAATCACAGTTCCTAGTGGTAGGTCTGGGCCGTGATGGCGGTTTGAATTTTTACATAGGAATATATAGAGAAAATCTTTAAAAATATTCTGGGAAAGTTTTCGGTCAAAAACTCACTACTTTGTGTGAAAGCACAGGTTATGCAGATTTAAGTTTCATGAAACCATACTTCCCTAGAGAAAAGTGGGGCCACGAAATGGGGGGGGGGTATATAGGAAAAGAGAAAAATCTTCTTACAGGTACAACAACAGTATTTACAAAAAAAAAAAAAAAAAGAAAAAGAGGTGGATAAAAATGGCAGATTTTTTTTTTTTTTTTAGCAAGATCTACTGTAATGCTAATTTGATCGGAATTAAGGCAATTGTTGCTCAGGTGAGCGATGTGGCCCCTGGGCCTTTTGTTTTTCTTGTTTTTTTTTTATTTTTTTCTTTTGTTTTTTTTTTTCGATGTAGGGCTTAATTTTTAGTAACTCTGCATGCATACCTTTATTGTCCGGTTTTGATTTATTTAAATAAAAATGGTACTGAAATAATAAAAAAAACAAACTGTCAACCATTCAAAAAAGCCACGAAACAAAATATAAATTCAAAGCAGAGGAACACGAATCTTTCCAGAAAGAGGTAAGATCAGGTCCCTAAGTGAGCATCCTCTGCTGACCGGTCACACCCGCCATGTGCTTATGTCGTAATCAGGAAAAACAGAAAAGTCTGTAGACATTTAGACGATCAATTATAGTCTAACTATCTTTACTACTTTATTACAATAATAGACTCGAATTATTGGGCTTTAATACCGAGAAATCGAAAGAGTACTGTCTTTTATTTTATGTATTTCAAACATCATTGGTACCTGAAGAATACCAATTTGTTTTTTGTTTTTTTCTCAATCAAGCTTTGCTAACTAATAATCAACTTAAATTCCTTTAAAAACTCCGGAATTCATCTGAATTGTTTGGATTTTACAATCTTGCGCATGCGCATGGAATTCACGCTAAATCACGGGAGGCTCTTTCGATTATGTTTTCTCAATACCACATTTGCATGGATAAACTCAGAAACGATATTTAAAATACGTGTAAACTTTCATTGAAAATTTGTCATAGTTTTATTCTGTTCATCAAAGGAAATACAGGAGATAACTCTAACTCACTGCATTTAACATGAACAAAATCATGAGGATTCCAAATGTCAACATAGAGTGAGTAAAAACGTTGGTGAAAAGTGTTAAATTCTTCATTGATATGAATTAAATTTATAGGTGAAAAGTATTTATAGCGTCAAAATGGTTTGTTATGAATAATTTAACTGATATTGTCAATGCAGCTTCATTAGTTTTCTCCAAAATCATTTCGAAGAGATTCTGAATTTTTTTGCTACATTAGGGATATATGGGTGGCATTTCAACTGTGGTGAAGGCCGAGACACAGCTAGATTATTTTAACAAAGCAGAGTATAGTGAAATTAATATCATTATTGTAGGCTTAAAGATTGATTATGTAAATGCCAACAATATGGTGTATCCATTCATCTATATTTCTTAATTTTATGTCCGAAACCACGTGCTATGTCAACCCATGCATGCGATGGTAAAAGTCTAGGTACTATAAAAAACGTTAGTCAGCATGCGAACCAGTGGAAGATTTTATTTGCTAACAAGGTCGTTGTATCGACCATAGAACTTACAAAAAAATGATTTTAAAGAGATTGTTGGTAGTCTTGTTTTATCAATGTGTTTTTTATTAGCTAGCTTCGCCTTAGAAAATGTTCATATGAAGAACATTCCTTTGTGTATGGAATAAAATGCGTGACAAAAACACTATATGCAGGTGATGAAGGTATATCGCTACATAAGTAAGGAAAGTTGACTATAGAAACCATGAAATTATCGCTTTTATCATAATTTTTTGTTGTTAGGTTACCATCAATGTCCATTTCCGATAAAATATCAAATATAAAATAACAGATGGCATAGACTCTGTGGTATCTTTTATTTCAAGTTCACTAGGATATGAAAAATATTCAAACACTCACCCTAGCATGACTACTGAGAGACATAATGCATTATAAGACCAATTCTATTCAAAATTTGGTGGCACGCATGGTCACGGATTTTCTTCATACTTACCAATTTGATAGACTTTGTTGAGTTGCCATAGTTACCAAAGGAAAATATGTAAAAACATATTGTAATTAATGTGCAGAACAACGAAATTTTTTTTTGAAAAAATGGAGGAAGGCATATGTCTTAGAGCGTTTCCATGGTTAGTAAACAGGAATTATAAAATCTGTTTTCTTCATTTAATTTAAATAAAAAGAGCAAATCTTTGATTTTATGGTTACCACTATTTTGATTGTGCAATTAAGAATTTAACGAGGCTGGGTCTAATTTGTTCTGCCCTAGATTTTTGGATGAAATTTTTTACATGAATTTCTACTGATATGATTATTATTTTAAGATTAAAAAATAAGACATTTACCACACCGTTTGTTTAGGGGGTCATTTCAAAGTTTATTATTCTTTAACATAGGACCCTTATGGGATTTTGCTTGAAATGTATCAATTTTGCACATTTTTTACATTTGTTTATAAAACTTCTGCCCTACGGATTTTTTTTCTGTTCTACATATTAAATTTATTGCTAAAAGGCACCAAATGGTCAAATAAAAAAAAAACCTTTTACCTCATGGTTTGTTCCGGAGGTCTTATCAAAGTTGATTTTTGTATGCCCAATTTCCCAGATTTGTCAGATAATGGCTATTTTTAATTTAACAAAGGCGGAAAAGGTGATCTATATACTATTATTAAACATTCAGACATATTGAAGTAAATAAAAAATATATAACATCACATATAAAGAGTCATTAATATAAAATACATGGTTACTGTTTTGAAATATATGAATAAAGCTATATTTAGGCGGGTTAAGAAAACGTGACAGAGGGTTAGGCTTGCTGAACCCTCTTCACGTTTTCGACCCGAGCCCAAATATTGCTTATACTTCGAGGCATTTATGTTTATTCCATAATATAACATTAATTTTACGCATAAAACGAGCTATTTCACAGGATGAAGCCCTGCCATTCCGTCAACTGAATGTTAACTGAATGGTCTGGAAAGGTGACTGAATGGCACAGATATGCCCATTCATTCACTTTTCAGTTGCCTTTCAGTCACCTTTCAATTGACTGAATGGCAGAGATTCATCCTGTGTTTTCAACAATTTTCGCTGAATATCAGCAGTTGAAACTATCACGCAATGGCGTCAATCAAGCAAAAAGATGACGTCACAATACAAATGAAACGCTGCGCGAAAGCGTGCGTTCTCGTTCTGTACTCGGCCTCGTTGAATATGAAAAGTGAGAACCGCTTCTATGGTAACAAGCTCAAAAATTAGGAATATTGTATTTTCAAGCATATTTGAATTGATATAATTTAGTTGTAATGAATAAATATATACAATCAAATGGTGAGAAAAAATAAAGTATGTCCTTAACTTTAATAACACTTGAAAAAAATTGAAATTTTGTAAAAATATCTACCGTTGCTATGAACGTTTCAAAAAGTAAAAATTTCTGTGTGATTTTTTTACGCAACTTAATTTTCCTTAGCAACGACATTTCTCTGTTGGATAACAAAGCTTTTTGTGGTATATTATGAAAAATTAGATATATTTTGACAAGTTCCAACTAAAAAAATGCAATGAAAATTCTAAAATCGGGAATTAAAGCATATCAAAATCATCTTAAATTTCTCATTTTTTCTTATTTTTGGACTTGTTGCCATCGCAACGGATATCAATTTTCATAGTAATATACATATATATATATATATATATATATATATATATATATATATATATATATATATATATATATATATATATATATATATATATCAGGGATATAGATGTAACAATTTAACAGTTTCCCATTTCGGCTTATTAAAAAACCGTAAAAAAACTGATGTCATGGTAACATTTTATAAGTATTGGTTTTTTCATCAATTTTCTGAAAAAAAAACTAAATAATTGATAATTCGACAAAGTCTGTTTTATGTCTTTCATAGTTTACATTAGTGGGCAAAACCTTCTAATTTAGCTTCAAAGTATGTAAGTTTTGCTATTTTTCCATCTTTAGCCTCAATTACTATGGCAACGCTTACCCCTAGCAACCAACTTTTAGTGGTTCTCTGCGTTTTACACCTAGGCGTGTCCACGTATGAAATATAAGAAAAATTGGTGACTATGCTTGGCCATACCCTTTTATTAATCTTTGATTCTTAGATAGAATTGATCTTAAGTTCATTCTACTCTTCATGGTACATCACATCTCTTAGGAATATTTATAACAAAAATAGCTTTTAATATCATTTTGATATTAAACCCATAGTGCATTAATCACCCTTTGATTTTTTCTGTGTTTTCTGTTTGTTTGTTTGTTTGTTTGTTTTTTTCTCGTTTTTTTTTTTTGTTCTTTGGTTTTGATTTTAAAATTTAAACAAAAAGGACATTATTTTCTGGTTAAAAATTAAAATTGAATGCAAAATATGTAGGGTATAGTGTAAATAGCAGGAGCTTTCTTCAAAAAAATATTTGCCATGCATAAAACACAGCCTAAAAGATTTTTTTTTCAATGTTAAAATACGATATGAATTAGGGTCCAGTAAAAATAACCAAAAAATTATAAAGTAGCCAATAGCTCCAAGCAGTGATAGTTAATAATAATGTCAAAAAATGTTCGACGTGACCTGTCTCCTCTTCAAAAACTACAACGTCAATGACAAATGTGTATAGTCCGTTTTTGTGGTTTTAGACAGACTTATTTGACTAGTTGCATCTATTACAAAATGCCGTTAAAAACAATATTAAATGTGACTTTCAACAAACGAACAGTGCATTAATTTTCACTTAATTAATAGATTGCACAAGAACCATATCCTTTCTTTTTTCTTGTCATAACTTACATTTTGACAATATTCCTATACTGTTGATTCCAAATTAAACGCAAACAATTAATATAAGCGTAATTTTGCGAGGATCATACCTCGCGATTTTTTAAATCTAGCTTTTATTTGTTGCATATCTTTTAAAAAAAATTGAAACAAGATTTGTTTGTGAAACACGTATGCGTCCTTCATTGAAAACATCAGCAATTAGAATAAACACAAAAAAAAGATTTTAAGCTAAATATAAAAGAGAAGTCAAATGTATTCTTTTGAATTCGACATATATAACTGATAGGGGAGTAGAAATGTACTTTTACAAATGTTAACTTGTAAGCATGGCATATAAGCGTTTTTATGAAGTACAACTTATCTAAAGAATAATAAATATACTTACTTGTATATTTTCATTGAGGTAATATCCACTTCTTTTTTCTATATCTGTGCGGCATGCATACATATATCGATCCGTTTAGATCCACTCTGTCATGACAACTTATGAAAATGATGCTTTATAGGTCCAACTTTCCCGTTATGAAGCCGTAACCCTGTCACCGATATTTTTAGAAACAGAGTCGTTATAGATTCACCCTGTCATGGTTTTTAATAGAAATAATGCTTAATTTTCCACTCTACTCTTTTAAGAGCCTCAACTCTGTCATAAATAGGTATAGAAACAGTGTCGTTATAGATCCACCCTGCTTAATTTTCCACGCTATCTTTTGAGAGCCTCAACTCTGTCATAAATATTTATAGAAACAGAGTCTTTATAATTCCCCCTATCATGACTATTAAGAGAAATGAAGCTATTTTTTTTCCCACCCGACCCTATAAGAGCCTCAGCTCTATTAAAAAAAATAAATACGTAAAGATCCACCTTGTTCTTATATTGTAGAGAAATAATACTTTATAAGTCCTAACCTTCATTTTACCCTCCATGGAGCCTCCGATCTATCATGGATAAATATTCTATGGATAGGGTGCCTTTTGGATCCAAAATGATATTATGGTATTAACAAACGCACAGTGCATCGACCATCGTTAGGTTTTGGATATTACTAAATTACGCTTCTTTTTGAAAATTGAGGACGAGTGCAAAAACAACAATATATTTGAACATAAAAGAACGCACAATGCATTGATATTCGTTGGTTTTTTAAAGATAAATATATAAGTTTGAACGTAGTAGTTAAGTAGAAAGGCGATTCAAATTTGCGGTATTCACAAAATGGTTAAAATGTCGCAAAACGTGTTTGAACGATAAGTATTTTGGTGGTTAAATTTCATTTGCGCTGCTTGCATACCATAAGCAAATTGCTTGTATCGTCATTGCATAGAGTTAAAGAGGCGATATAAATACGCAGTAATCACAAAATGATTAAATGATGCATTGTGTTCAAAGGGTTATAATTTCATATCTTAGATTTCATTTCCGCTACAGGTGTACCTTATAAAAACCGTTTATATCATATCTCTGCTGTTTATTTATAAAAATGATGCCTTAAAGATCAACCTTTCTTTAATATAGCCTCACCTCTATAATAAATATTCGTAAAATAGTGTTTCTTTACATCATTCCTGTCATCGGTATATATAGAAATAAAGAACTCTTTTGACATGGGACACATTTTCTTTTTAAAAAGAATGTATGAAACTATTAAATGTTTTTTGTAGATTTGCCGTGTTAAAGAAAATTATTTGTAACCCCTATTATATTTCAAAGTCGTTTTTTTTCTATTCAAAAGAAATTGGTCCGTGCGGTACGTCATTATTACTTACCAATTAGTGTCACAGAGATCAAATAACATTGCCTTGATCTAACTCTACGCTTTTCTTTTCAAAGTCTGACCTCGATCCTGAATAAACATACTGATTTTTAGGATATTTTAGGCATTCTAAGCGTCAGTTTTTTAAACCTGACTTGCTCTGTGTTAATATGCATTTTATGGAAAATGGGCAACACTATCGATAAAGTATAGGGAAATCAAATAAGACTATCAGGGTTACAATTAACTTTAATTATCAACGTATTATGACCTGTTTTACATAATTTACGTAACAAATAATACCTGATTACAAGCATGCATGCATTTAAAATAAAATACAATTAGGACTGAAAACTGTACTAACTTACAAGTACACACACACACACACACACACACACACACACACACACACATTATCTATCTATCTATCTATCTATCTATCTCGAAATAAAATAAAAAGTCACAGTCTCCGGTAATATATATTAAAAAATAAATAAATAAAAACACTAATCTCAAAACGTCAGCGCTTTCATTTCTTCCTCAGACGTTTCACAATACATTTAAAGAAGAAATGAAAGCGCTTATGTTTCGCAATTAGTGTTATTTTTTTAATATCTATCTACATATCTATCCATCTATAATTTCCCAATACAACAAAAATAAATCGCAACAATTTTAAATAATTTAAAAATAAAAAATACACAGATAAAATCACAAATTTATCCTATTTTCTGCAAACGTTTTCGTCATTCCTGGCTCTTCAGGCAGTTATGTACGAATGACTATTTAACGTAGTAACGTCAATAAACAAAAGTTCATTTTGACGTAAAGTAGCGGAGAGTTAAAGTCACAGAGCAAAAAGGCGCCAAAATAATAATAATAATAGCAAATAGTACAAATGATTCAATATTATCACATGCATATAATAAAACTTTTACTGAATGCAATTTAGTTTATGTTCAAATAATTTAATGAACAGATCTTCCTTGGCTAAACCCAGTATTTCATTTTTATTTGGAATAATTTAAATTTTACCTGTCTGCATTCTGGAAAATGTTCACAACATGAAATACTCTTATTAAAGACTAGGGTCTTTAATCTGTTGCCTGTGGACACGAAAACGCGTGTTTAGTTTCCCCGTCTGTCCAATATAAAATTCTTTGCATGTTGGGCAAATAGCACAATAAATAACATTTTCCAATTTACAGTTTATCGACGAATTGGTGTGAATTCTCATCCCGGATTCTAGTAGAATTGTATTATCTTCTGTAATGTAGGCAAATGTACCACAATTCGGGTCGCCGCATTTTTTCACGGATGGAACTTTCTTCCGCATTTGAAATCGGGCCTTGTTCAATATATGTTTAAGATTTGGTGCTTGTCGCCGACCACTGATAATATCCTCAGATTGTAATAATTTCTTCATATTTTCTGACTGTTCTAAAATAGGGTAAAGCCCTTTTGCTTCTGTTAGAACATTTTGCTGAATGCGTCCAGGCCGTAATATTGTTAATGCTATTGAATAAAATTATTTTACAACACATTAAGAAATGAAATTAAACTAACTTATGTTTAAATGTTTAATGTGTTAATTATGCCCATTTTTTTTATTATAAATCAGTCTCTTCATTTAATGATGCGTGTTTTATTTGTCATTTTTTTAAACAAAGGGTGAGAAAATGAATATTTTAAGACTAAATGAAATATCGTACTTTTAGAAACCTTCACGCCATTTGTCGGATCTTGTATAGTCTGTGTTAGTTACATGGTATTTCGCAAGTTGAACACAAATAATATACTTGAATGCTTGAGTTTCTGATAGACAACATCTATTTAGTTTTGGGAAATTAAGTCTTCCAATGGGTTCCAATTGTGCCCCATTTTAGCAGACCTATTTTTGAATTCTTATGAAGCAGAATTTATTTTAAAACTTGTACGTGAAATAAAAATCACTCGGTTTGGCCCTCAACTCAATATTTAGGTATATCGACGTTTTATCAATTCACAATTGTTATTTCCATACATACGTCGACTCGATATATCCTTGTGAACTTGAAATAAAAGAGCAATATACCTTATCACTTGCATATGGTGTTTTTGTCGCTCAGTTAATTCGATACAAAAGGGTATGCTCTTCTTATGAACAGTTTTAAAGGCGAGGCAAGCTACTGACAAACAGGTTGATAAAACAGGACTATCAATAGTCTCGTTTGAGGTCATCTTTTCGTTAGTTCTGTGGTTGATACAGCGACCTTGTCAGCAAATAAAATCTTCCACTGGGTCGCATGCTAACTGACGTTTTTTTATAATAATGGTTAGAAACATATTATTCTAGGCTTTTATTTAGAACAAAAGGACAAGATTGAGTCTTTAAATTTATTAATTTCTTTCATTGCTTATAAAATATAGAAATACAAAATGTACTGAAGAATTGAATCTCTGCAAGAAACTGAAATAAATGTGTGTAAAAGTGTCAAAAATGCTCTTATTCAATATTCTTCTATGTTACGTCTTATGAAATGTGACAACAACGTCTTTTCTCAAAATTTGCTGATTCATTGTGATATATACATGTACTTACATGTTTTAATTTGTAATTCTATAAAGTATTTAGCTAATTTGAGAGAACAGTCTCATGTAGCATCGTCCACTGGGGAGTGTTTGGACTTTTTGTGCTGTAAGGACCCTGGTGGACCATAATTGTCAAATAGTATCAGAGTACTTCTATATTTTACCTATACTTATACGATGCAATTGCAAATACAATTTATCCAATATATGTATATTCATTGTTTGAAAACAAAATATGTTCAAATTAATATACGATATCTGTGTATTGATCGTCAAATCTAGATTAATGTTTTCCTAACTTATTCCTGAATTGTTAATGACTTATTGCTATCTGTATAAAAACTAAATAATAAATATTTTTTAAAAAATGCATATATATGAGACTCCTCGACGAGTTTGTGTATGGGTTATATGCAACTCAGGTGAGAGTTAAGGCCAATTGGCCTCTTGTAAATATATATAATCGAATGCAAACAAAGCACCAATATATCACCGTGCAAATTTCAGCGTGAAAAAAAATGACAAAAGCAATTTGTTAATGTCTAATTATAACTTTTTTTTGGTCTTTACTTTTAAAATGTAACATCTGTTTTGTAATATTTTCTCACGTTTTGTTGTGCAATTTTTTTTTTCTTGTGTGTCTTTGACATCAAAGACTCGTTGGGTTTATTTAATTATTTTATATGTGTCAAGCTTTCTCTCAGCCTCCTTATGTCATCACCCGTAAATTTTTACTCATCGTTTGGATTTCTATATCTTGTTATGTACAATTGGCAGTCCGGAATACGGCGGCCAGCTTCGGCCACGTCCGACTCACCCAGATTTTTTAATCCGGAGGCCACTACTGGCCATATCGGACTTGTTTGTATCCTGTCTGTCTGTTTAATTGTTGTAATTTTGCCATTGTTTAGTCTCATCCAATAAAACTCGGAATCCTGCATTAAGCATCAATTGCAATTTGTTTTCTGGAATCGCATTTTGGTGTACCTTTGCGAATACAGCAAACCTATTCTTCGTTTTTAACCTACGGCCGCTCAGCACGCCTCAGCGTTATACAGTGAACCCTCTACGCCAATATTCCCTCATCCCGTTCGTACTGCACACGAAGAATGCAGTTCCATATGAATTCATCAGTACTGTACAAATCTGTGAGGTCACAAATATTCCGCGCGCTTTTAGAAAGGCAATAGAGTATCACAACACATTCGTCTTCAACATGTGTTTAGCAGATCAGGAATAAGATCTTAATCTTATCGACTTAGTATAACTTTTTAAGCACAGAGTGCAATTTCTTTATTTTTACAAATTTACACATCGAAAGAATGAGAGGGAGAGAGAGACACACACATTTAACTCATGAGTTTATCATATGAAATAGGAGTAGGTGCTTGCAACTTTAAAACTTAAAAAAAAAAAGATAATAAAAAGAAACAAATAACCGGAATAAAACTTTTAACGGTGAATTGTGTTTATTGGAGCGGCGTTAATAGCATCAATTGGTGTTCATTAAAGCGACTAAGAGTTTACACAGGGAGAATTAGGTATAGATACCCGTTTCTGTATGACTTGTGTTGAAAAATAAAACCGCTTGGAATCCCTACCCCCCAATTCTCGCACGAAAACTTATTATTTATCGGACAGGCTAAGCCTTTCGTCGTCTTGATCTACTTAGTACTGAACTCAAACTTAGGAACTACCAAGTCCAATTGTTGGTAACCATGCAGTTCTTTTTTTATTATTATTTGTTATAATTAGAAGAAATATTTAATGTACCTACCTCTAGATTTTCACTTCCGTGTTAAATAACTGCAGCACGTATTTAATTCTGTTTTATATATCCTTCAAGATTCTCTCTGTTTTAAATTTTTATAGAAATGTTTCTTCTTAGGTCGACCCTACCTTTATAAAGCATTACCTCATCTTAAAAAAAAGAGAAACGGTGTCTTTACAGTTCCGCCTTGTTACTTTGATATTCATTCTTATATATTAATTGGATTAATGTAATTAGATATTGGAATAGAGTTTTGTCCTTTGACTGAACGGATCGCAAGAAATGTATTTGAAATTGATTACAACAGATGCAGGAATAATTGGTGTAGTGATTTAAATAAAAAAATTTCACTGTTTAGATTTAGATTACTACTTTGACCCTAGAATGATCGTAGACACAAATATAGTTCACTCAAAAACACACTTCTTCAATTCAAATTTCTGGAACAGTGAGATTAGCAATATTCCAAAACTACGTACTTAGGCACTTTTAAAAAAAAAAATTTTTGGTAGAGAAAATTATGTAGTTTTAGATATGCCTAAACATCTGCGATCAATTTTGGCTCATTTTAGATGTGGGATTTTACCATTGAGAATTGAGACGGGTAGATACCACGGTGAACCCGTTGAAGAGGGAATTTGTATTTTTTGTTGTAAAAATAGTATTGAACACGAAATTCACTTTTTATTACATTGTCCTTTGTATAACGACTATAGAAGAATCCTTTTCGAAAAAACCTGTGTTTAATCAATTACTAGATTTGTCAGATACAGATGTACTAATTGTTCTTATTTCAAATTATCCTTGGTAGGTTGCCAAATACTTATATCATTCTTTTACACGTAGACAATCTTTTTGTTGATAAAATAAACATACATTGTATTATATAAACTATGCAAACTCAAGGTTCTATAGGATTTTCAATCATATCTTTGTTTACCGCTTGATGTTGTGTTATATCCTTTCTTTCATGAATTATGTGTTCAAAGTGGCATCTAAGCCCGACGGGCCGGGTGTTTAATCTATGCTGACTGTTGTTAATATTAAACTTGGAAATGTATACACATGTCACTATAAATAAATACATTACTTACTTACTTACTTACATATTCATTTGACACGGTGTATTGATATTTGTTTTGTTTTTAAAAATTACTTTATAATTTCAAACATAGTTGTCAAGTGTACAGGCGATATAAATCCGCAGTATTCACAAAATGGTTAAAAGCTGCATTGTGTAAGAAAGCTAATAAATTCCGATTTCAAATTTCATTTGCGCTACATGTATACCTTAGAAAAACCAATCATATCCTTCCTGTTGTAAAAATATTAATAAAAATGATTCCTTAAAGGCGCTTCCTACCCTTTAAGAGCATTAACTCTATTTAAAGAAAAATGTGTCTTTATAGATCCGCCCTGTCATTTTTATATTCAATGAAAGTTTTAACAAACGGACAGTGCATTGACATTTGTTTCGGTTTAAAAGACAACTATATAAATTTGAACACAGTGTTCAAGTGCAGAGGCGATATAAATACGCGATATTCACAAAATGGCAAAATGTTGCATTGTGTTCAAACGGTGATAATTTCAGATATTAGATTTCACTTGCGCTACATGTATACCTTACGAAAACCGTTCATATCCTTCCTGTTGTAAAAATATTCATAAAAATTGTTCCTTATAGGCGCATCCTACCCTTTAAGAGCTGACCATGTATAAAAATGATCCCTTATTTCCCTTTCCTTTGAAATAGCCTCACCTCTATCATAAATATACGTGAAAATATCTATATCTCTAAAGATCAATTCAGTCATCGGTATATATAGAAATGGGATACATAAAGAGACACTATCTCTTTTATAAAATATATGAAACAGTTTAAAGAATCCATTCCTGTTGCTCCGATTTGTTCAAAGATCGTTTTCTTCCGATTCAAAAGACATCGGTCCGTGTGGTAGCTCATTACAGTTTACTAATGAGTGTGTCACACAGAGGTTAAAAAACAGTGCACTGAACAAACGTTACGCTTTAAAAAAAATCTCGCTCTTGAATAAGCATGTGATTTTAAAGGTATTTTAGGCATTTGATACAGTTTTTGAAACATGACCTGTTCTGAGTTAAAATGCATTTGATGGCAACGGGGCAGCACTATCGATAAAGTCGGATTGCTTTGACCAAAAAAAAATAAATCATTTTGCTGAAATATAGCCGAGATAATAAGTTTTGTTTTAGTGCATTTTAGAAAAGAAATAACTTTTAAATCATTGGATATTTACAAAATAGTAAATTCACATCAATTTAGTACGAGTATGTATCATATTATAGTAATTGACTATGCTTTCTTAACCAGCTAAGATTTACAAAAGACCCGACTTTTGATTTAAAAATTAGATTAGGATTAAAATATGTACTTAATTTACTAGTATATATATAAAGCCGGTATATATATCAGCTGACCTATAACAATTTATAGCTAGTAAAAAATAAGAGTCAAGTTTTAAGAAAAAAAATTTTAGGATACATTGATATCATTACACAATGCGCGGGTAATAAACAAGTACATAGTACGACGTATTTACCGCTACTTCACTATCACGGCCAATTATATTTTTATTAATATTGTTAAAAAATTTATCTAGAGCATATTAAACAATCAAGTTAATTAGTAATATGTTTAAATGTCTAATGTGTATGGTTTTTTAGCTATCAATTTTAAAACAAACAGTGGCATGTGTACATGATTAGCACATGTGGTTCACACCCAGTGTGGCCTATTTAGTCATCCGTAACATTAATCAAACCCCCCTAATGATAAACTGTCATTAATTAGTCTCTGTATTTTCATTATGCATGTCTTTGATTTATAGATTATGTAATTATTTTAAAACCCAGAGTGAGAAAATGAATATTTTGAGACTTAGATTGAATTGAATAAGTCATTTAACTTATACTATCGCACATGTACGTACATGTATAATGATATTTCGATATATGAACCTTTAACAACCCTGAAAAAAAAGAGAGAGAGAGAGAGAGAGAGAGAGAGAGAGAGAGAGAGAGAGAGATTTAACTGACTTGTTTATAAAGGAAATTATAAATAAGTGTTCGTCGCTTCAAAAACATTTAACAAAATAAAGACCATAAATTTTATCAAAAATTGACAGAAATGTAATTTTGGAACGGCAATCAGCGTTCGTTGGAGCGACGTTAATAACGGTAATCTGTGTTCAGTAATGCGATTGAATGTGTACACAAGGCAAACTGGGTATAGATGGTTAGTGTTGACAATTCAAACCACCTGAAACCATAACCCATCCCACCTTCCCATGAACATTAAATATCCCTCAAACAACCCGACACCTCCACCCCCTCCCACACAAAGACAATTAAAAAAAAAAATAATAAAAGAAACAATTTTCCATCGGTATTAAATAACCGTATAATTTTAAGGGTATTTTAGGCATTTTAAACAGGCAGTTTTTGAAACATGACCTTTCTGAGTTAATGTGTATTTGATGGCAACGGGGCAACACTATCGATAAAGTCGGATTGCTTTGTCAAAAAAAATCATTTTGCTGAAATATAGCCAAGATAGTACGTTTTGTTTAGGTTCCTTTTAGAAAAAAAGCTTTTAAATCATCGGATATTTACGAAATAATAAATGCACATCAGTAAATTATGAGTACGTATCATATTATATCAATTGACTGTATGCATTTTTTTACCAGCTCAGATTTACAATAGACGCGACTTTTGATTTAAAAATTAAACAAGCATTCTGAGAGTATTGCATAAGCAATACACGTCCCATACAGGTTTGTGGAAATTGTGAAAACAATGCACTATTATCCAGAATATCGAACCCGAACATTAAAAACTTGGAATATAAAAAATAATTTTTCTCAAAAATATGTCAACCAGACGCTACAAAAGTGTAAACTTGATCTGTAGTTTGACATTTTGATGCTGTTCAGCAAATTTCATATTATTTCTCAAACGCACAAAGAAAAAAAGTGTGGAAAACTGAAGTGGGACAAACAGACGGACGGACAGACGGACGGACGGACTGCCGGACGCAGAGGAAAGCTATAGTCCCCTCCGGTAAAAACCGGTAGGGGACTAAAAAGGATTTAAATCTGTACTTAACTTTTTTAAGAAAAAAATATTTAATATACATTGATATCCTTATACAATGAACGGGTAATAAACAGATACACAGTACTACGTATTTACCAGTACTTCACTATCACGTGCTCAATCCCGCCAATTACATTTTTAATAACATAGATAAACAATTCATCTAAAGCATAATAACAAATCAAGTTAAATGGTAATATGTTTAAATGTCAAATGTGTTTGGTTTTTTAGCTATCAATTTTAAAACAAACAGTGGCATGATTAGCACATGTGGTGCGCACCAAGTGTGGCCTATTTAGTCATCTGTAACATAAATCAAAACCCTATGATGAAAATCTGTCATGGATTTTCATAATGCATGTCTTTGATTCATAGATAATGTAATTATTTTAAAACCCAGAGTGAGAAAATGAATATTTTGAGATTGAGATTGAATTTAATAAGTCAGTGAACTTATACTATCGACATGTTTGTACATGTATAATGATATTTCAATATATGGACCTTTAACAACCCTAAGAGAGAGAGAGAGAGAGAGAGAGAGAGAGAGAGAGAGAGAGAGAGAGAGAGAGAGAGAGAAAGAGAGAGAGAGAGAGAGAGAGAGAGAGAGGAGAGAAAGAGAGAGAGAGAAAGAGATATTTAACTGATTAGTTTATAATAGAAATTAGTAATAAGTGCTCGCTGCTTCAAAGACCTTTAGAAAAAGGGTGACCTATTTTATCAAAAAATGATAGGAATATAATTTTGGAACGGCAATCAGTGTTCGTTGGAGCGGCGTTAATAACGGCAATCAGTGTTCAGTAGAGGAACTGAATGTGTATACAAGGACAATTGGCTAAAGACACCTTCTTCTTTATGGTTAGTATTGACAATTCAAACCACCTGGAAACCATAACCCATCCCACCCTCCCATGAAATCTTAATTATCCCTCGAACATCCCGACCCTCAGCCCCCTCCCACACAAAACACCCCTAAAAATGTTCTTTTATTTTTTCTCATGAAATTAACATGAAACTTTTCAATGCATCCCCCCCACAAAAAAAAAAAAGTGAAAAAAAAAACAAACAAACAAAAAAAAAAACAAAAAAAAAAAACCCCAAAAATCAAAAAAAAACAAAAACAAAACCAAAAAAAAAAAAAAAATCAAACAAGGAAACAATTTTCCATCGGACCCCACAGTCCCACTAAATTGAAAATACCCGTTTGCATCTATATAATTCATTTCACATGAAACTAATCAGCTTGGTCAAACTTAACTTAATGGCAAGAGAGTAGAAAACAGTCAAAATAGAGAGCACACAACATCTAAAGAAATTTGAACATTTAGGACACATAACCATTAGTTTAAAGATTACCTAAAAAAGATTAAAGATCATGTGCCCCTTAAGGTAAAACTCATCAAATGATTTGTAATAATTATTATTAGTTCAAGGTATGTATCTTGTTGAATCTGCTACGCAGTATGTAGGCTGATATAGCTACATGTGAGTAAAATCGCTAAAATAGCAGCAGATCATCTGACACTAGGTTATTTATTAACGATAAAACCTTAATAGATTTTGGCGACAATCTTTCTTGTTCTGTTTGATAGAACTCAGATGGTTTTCAAGTGTTTAGTTATTACGGATAGCTTTATGAAAGAAACACTGGTTATTCATACATAAAATAAAAAAAGGTTTCAACAGTTACTTAACATTTGGTCTATGAATGGCTTCATAAATATGGTATCCCTAATCGGTTGCACGGTTATCAAGGTAGGAATTTCGAAGGCAAGACCCTGAAAGAGTTATGCATTTATTTCGGTATTTAAAAGTTAGGTAACTCTCTATCTTACTTAAGGAAATTTGCAGTACGAAGAAGAATTAAATGGAACAATGCAGGACAGGTTGCGAACGCTGAATGCAGATCAAAAACTTGACAGCATGGAGAGCTTGTTTGTTCTCATAATGTTCATCCCTAATCCTATATAGTTTTTTTTCCGAATTACTCCTTTGTAGAAGAGAACCTGGATTACTCGTAGATATCTTACTAGTCAATAATGACAACAAATCTTACCAAGTAAATGAATGGTTTCAGAAACACAGACAAAGCCCACTATATGCATGGGCTGATACAGGGGACAGCAGAGATAAGAGTGCAGAATTACAAAGCGAATTTTAGGAAAGAAATTCTTATCCTTGTTCCATTGATGTCTGAACAAACGTTCTTTTGAGAAATCATGTAAAAAGTAGGAACAAGGTACACGACATCTTGAAATCAGATCTTTTATCATAACGAGTTATTTAAACAGCATATTGACCAGCTTGTGCACGACATCGACATTGATCTCAACTCCACATTAGATTAAAAAATTTCAATATCACGCGAGGAAATTCAAAATCAAATTAAATCATTGTCCAAGGGAAAAGCACCTGGTCCAGATTTTCTCACGAACGAACATATCATTTTTTGTGGCGATAAAATTGTTGCTGAATTATGCCTTTTGTTAAACTTGATACTTAGACATGCATATGTTCCCGAAATGTTTAAAGTTGGAAAGGTTATATCAGTTTTCAAAGGTAAAAACAAAGATAAAAGTAATCCTAAATTATAGAAGTATAACTCTAACATCAACACTTAGTAAACTGTTTGAGAAGGTTATTCTGTCTTATATTGAAAATGATTTATTAGATAGACAAATCTGTTTTCCACACCCATTGCAATTTGGTTTTAGATCTGATCATAGAAATTGGTTGTTATTTATAGAAAATGGACAGTGAAATAGATTCATCCAATATTTTCTATAATAGCAAAAATACTTTCGTTTTGATATTTTTCTTAGCGGGGGGTATCAATTGTGAGCTTGCTCACAGTACCTCTAGTTTTACATAGGAAATATTCACAGAAATATTATAAACTGTACATTCGGTTGGTAAGTTTCTGACATTTGATGGTGCAACAAGCACACAGTTTGGAAGGTCAAAGGTGACATCTTTTATTTCTGACTCCTTTTCGGCTTTATAACTCATAAAGTTTATGACCGATTGAAATGAAACTTTCAGAGATTATGTGCAACGATTACGCCTCAAAGATCCTTAAGTTTCTTTGAAAACGTCACTGCCGTTTTTATGTTACGTCATTTATAAAATTTTAAAAAAGTCATTTTGTCCGCGGTGTTTCTAAAAACGCTTTAAGAAAGAGGCTTGAAATTTTCAATAGTTATGATTTTGTCGATTTACCTCTGTAATAAGGCTGGAAATGAAAATCTGTCACTTCCGGTTTCGACCGGAAGTAAATCAAATTTTTCGAAAAATTGAATTTTTTGGTCAAATCAAAAAAAGAATATCTGTTTTGTAGAGCTTACTGAGCTGAATCTAACACTGAAAGCCGTTTTAAACTCGGACGTTGCATTACAGAGATATTGGACTTTTAAAATGATTTTTCCGGAAACTTTGATTCCACGTTCTTTGTTAAGAAAGAAGTGCTAAGTTCTTGGTTAAATTAACTCGTACCTTAATTAATTGCTGAACACTATAGTACACTTAATCATGAGATTAAGTGTTTGTAGAATTACAGTTAATGATAAAAGAAATCAAATTAAATATGTTCATTTTGCTATTCTTTGTGACTAACTTTTGATTAAGTTTCACTGATGTTCGAGTTGAAATACGGATATGGTAGACATATATTTACCAAACAATAGAAATCTGACAACGACTTTACATTGAATTTTGACGTCAAGGCGGCGCATTGAAAACTGTCAAACCAGTGGAAATCTCAGAAGAAGGCCTTTTAAGGCCAATCAGTTGCTTAAAAAAATTATACAATGACAAGACAAGGTATAAAGCTTCAGTTCATCATTTTTTTTCACCGATTGCTTAACTAGAATGAGGCCAAAGGGATTAATTATAAAGTACTTTTGACACACTAACTGTTGTCAACAGTTCTAAAATATATATAAAAATGACAGAAGGAGACATTCCCAGTAATTAGACTTTCGGGAAAAATAACTCGATTTATCCCCTAAAAATAACATGAATGAGAGAGAATGTAAATGAAAACATCTTGAAATGAAAAGAATAGATGAAAAATAAAGAATAATTCTTATTTCCGTTCGTTTGTAAGGTGTTTAAAACACAGTAGCAATAAGAAGCGTAAAAAAGACGTTGCAAAAAGTTTGCGGTTGCGCCGGGTCACTGGACGAAGGCACGTTGGTCAGCTTACCAGGAATGTTCTTATTCATGCCATGGACAAGAAACTTTTCACATTGATAATCTCTATCCTGATTTAGGTTTTGGTGAAATTTCAAGGGTTTATCTTTTTTACTAAAAGAATAAGAGAAAATGTCTCAATAATTTCCGAACAACCCTCGTATATACATACTCCTATGCATTTATAAACATATGGGCCCTCATCATTATCCAGAGATAACATTTAAAGATGAAAAATCAAGACAGCAACATATTTTTGTTGGTTTTTTTTGGTTGTTAATTTCACTTAACTCGTTTGTAAAGAGTTCTTAACATTTTGATATAAGCTGTAAATTTGCAATTAAGAAAAAAAAAAAAAAAAAAAAAACATTTTTTTAAATTTCTACTTTTGAAATTTTTTGCCAAACTTCAACGATGACAAACGATACAAACTTTAAACAAAATGAATGTCTTTGTTTGAATTCAACTAAAACACCGGTAAAAGAATAAGGATATGTTTAATAAATGTTCACTTGGTAGATTAGTGATGGTGACTAAAGTTTCTATAAAATGAATTGACTAAAGAAATATCTAATGCACATGCTTCTAGATTTTCACTTTCATATTAAATAACTGCAGCACGTATTTAATTATGTTTTATATATCCTTAAAGATCCTCCCTGTTATAAATATTTATAGAAATTTTCTTCTTAGGTCGACCCCACTTTTATAAATCATTAACTCTACCTTAAAAAAATAATAGAGAAACGGTGTCTGTATAGATCCGCCTTGTTATTTTGATATTCATTTGACACGGTGCATTGATATTTGTTTTGTTTTTTACAGATTACTTTATAATTTTAAACAGTGTTGTTAAATGCACATGCGATATAAATCTGCGATATTCACAAAATGGGTAAAAGCCGCATTGTGTTCAAAAGGTAATAAATTCCGATTTTATATTTCATTTGCGCTACATGTATACCTTATGAAAACCATCCATATCCTTCCTGTTGTAAAAATATTCATAAAAATGATTCTTTATAGGCGCATCCTACCCTTTAAGAGCATTAACTCTATTTCAAGAAAAATGTCTCTTTATAGATCCGCCCTGTCATTTTGATATTCAATGAGAATTTTAACAAACGGACAGTACAATGACCTTTGTTTCGTTTTTAAAGATTACTTTATAATTTTGAATATAGTGTTCAAGTGCAAAGGCGATATAAATCCGCGTTATTCAGAAAATTCTTAAATGTTGCATTGTGTTCAAAGGGTAATGATTTCAGATCCAAGATTTCATTTGCGCTACATGTATACCTTAGGAAAACCGTTCATATCTTCCCTCTGCTGACTATTTATAAGATTGATGCCTTATCATTCCCCATTTCTTTAACATAGCCTAACCTCTATCATAAACATTTGTAAAAACAGTGTCTCTATACATCAGTCCTGTCATCGGTATATATAGAAATAAAAGACAGTATCTCTTTTATAAAGGGTATGAAACAATTTGTATAATGCGTTCTTGTTGCTCCAATTTTTTAAAGATCGTTTTCTTCCGATTCAAAAGAAATCGGTCCGTGCGGTAGTTAATTATAGCTTACTAATAAGTGTCACGCAGAGTTTAAAAAACAGTGCACCAAACAAACTTTACACTTTAAAAAAATTTGATCTTAAACATATAATTTCAAGGGTATTTTAGGCATTTGAAACAGGCAGTTTTCTAAACATGACCTTTCATAGTTAATTTGCATTTGATGGCAACGGGGCAACACTATCGATAAAGTCGGATTGCTTTGACAAAAAAATCATTCTACTGAATATAGCCAAGATAAGTTTAATTAAATTCCTTTTAGAAAAAAAAAATCTTAATCATCGGATATTTACGAAATAATAAATGCACATTAGTTTAGTATGAGTACGTATCGTATTATATCAATTGACTGTATGCTTTTTCAACCAGCTAAGATTTACAATACACCCGACTATTGATTTAAAAATTAAACAAGCATTCTGAGAATATTGCATAAGCAATACACGTTCCATACCGGTTTGTGGAAATTGTGAAAACATTGCACTATTATGCAGAATATTGAACCCGAACATTAAAAAATTGGAATATAAAAAATTAATTCTCTCGAAAATATGTCAACCAGACGCTACAAAAGTGTAAACTTGATCTGTAGTTTGACATTTTGAAGTTGTTCAGCATATTTCATATTATTCCGAAAACGCATAAAGACAAAAAGGGTGGAAAACTGAAGTAGGACAGACAGACGGACGGACAGACGGACTGACGGACGGACTGACGGACGCAGAGGAAAGCTATTGTCCCCTACGGTGAAAACCGGTAGAGGACTAAAAAGGATTGATATCTATACTTAACATCACTAGCATATAAAGCTGGTAACAAAAACCTATAACAATTTATAGCTAGTGAAAAATTAAAGTCAAGTTTTAAGAAAAATTATTTAATATAGATTGATATCCTTATACAATGAACGGGTAATAACAGGTACATAGTACTACCTATTTACCAGTACTTTACTAGCACAGGCCCAATCCCGCCAATTACATTTTTCATAATATAGAAAAACAATTCATCTAAAGCATATTAACAAATGAAGTTAAATGGTAATATGTTTAAATGTGTATGGTTTTTTAGCTATTAATTTTAAAACAAATAGTGGCATGATTAGCACATGTGGTACACACCTAGTGTGGCCTATTTAGTCATCTGTAACATAAAAAAAAACCCCTATGATGAAAAACTGTCATGGATTTTCATAGTGCATGTCTTTGATTCATAGATTATGTAATTATTTTATAACCCAGAGTGAGAAAATTAATATTTTGAGATTGAGATTAAATTTAATAAGTCAGTGAACTTATACCATCGACATGTTTGTACATGTAAAATGATATTTCAATATATGGACCTTTAACAACCCTGGAAGAGAGAGAGAGAGAGAGAGAGAGAGAGAGAGAGAGAGAGAGAGAGAGAGATTTAACTGATTATTTTAAAATAGAAATTAGTAATAAGTGCTCGCTAATTCAAAACCCTTTAGAAAAAAGGTCACGTATTTTATCAAAAATTGACAGGAATGTAATTTTGGAACGGCAATCAGTGTTCGTTGGAGCGGCGTTAATAACGGCAATCGGTGTTCAGTAGAGCGACTGAATTTGTATACAAGGACAATTGGCTAAAGACACCTTCTTCTTTATGGTTAGTGTTGACAATTCAAACCACTTGGAAACCATAACCCATCCCACCCTCCAATGAACATTTAATTATCCCTCGAACATCCCGACCCTCAGCCCTCTCTCACACAAATCACCCGTAAAAATGTTTTTTACTTTATCTTATGAATTTAACATGAAATTTGTCAATGCACCCCCTACAAAAACAAACAAACAGACAAACAAGGAAACAATTTCCATCGGACCCCCCAGTCCCACTAAATTGAACATACCCGTTTGCATCTATATAATTTATTTCACACGAAACTAATCAGCTTGATCAAAGTTAACTTAATAGCAACTTAAAGAGAGTAGAAAACAATCAAAATAGAGAGCAAATAACATTTAAAGAAGTTTGAACATTTAGGACACATAGCCTTTAATTTAAAGGTAACCTAAAATGGATTAAAGATCATGTGTCCCTTAAGGTAAAACTCATCAAATAATATATGATAAGTATGTTTAGTTCAAGGTATGTATCTTGTTGAAATTGGTACCCAGTATGTAGGCCCTAAATGTACATGCGAGTAAAATCGCTAAAATAGCAGATCATCTGACACTAGGTAATTTATTAAAGAAAAAACCTTAACAGATTTTGGCGACAATTTTTTTTTGTTCTGTTTGAGAGAACTTAGGTGACATTCAAATGTTTAGTCATTACGGACATATTAATGAAAGAAACACTGGTTATTCATACATAAAATAAAAAAAAAGGTTTTAACAGTTACTTAAGATTTGGTCTATGAATGGCGTCATAAGTATGGCATCCCTAATCGGTTACACGATGATCAAGGTAGGAATTTCAAAGGCAGACCCTGAAAGAGCTATGCAATTTGTTTGGTATTTAAAAGTTAGATAACTCTCTTTCATACTTAAGTAAATTTGCAGTACGAAGAATAATTAAATGGAAAAATGAAGGACAGGTTGCGAACGCTGAATGCAGACCAAAAACTGGACAGCATGGAGAGCTTGTTTATTCTCATAATGTTCATCCCTAATCCTATATAGGGTTTTTTCCGAATTACTCCTTTGTAGAATAGAACCTGGATTACTCGTAGATATCTAACTAGTCAATAATGACAACGAATCTTACCCAGTAAATGAATGGTTGCATAAACACAGACAGAGCCTACTATATGCATGGGCTGATACAGGGGACAGCAGATATTAGAGTGCAGAATTACAAAGCGAATTTTAGGAAAGAAATTCCTATCGTTGTTCTATTGATGTCTGAACAAATGTTCTTTTGAGAAATTATGTAAAATGTAGGAACAAGGTACACGACATCTAGAAATCAGATCTTTTATCATAACGAGTTATTCAAACAGAATATTGACCGGCTTGTGCACGACATCGACATTGATCTCAACTCCACATTAGATTAAAAAATTTCAATATCACGCGAGGAAATTCAAAATCAAATTAAATCATTGTCTAAGGGAAAAGCACCTGGTCCAGATTTTCTCACGAACGAACATAACATTTTTTGTGGCGATAAAATTGTTGCTGAATTATGCCTTTTGTTAGACTTGATACTTAGACATGCATATGTTCCCGAAATGTTTAAAGTTGGAAAGGTTATATCAGTTTTCAAAGGTAAAAACAAAGATAAAAGTAATCCTAAATTATAGAAGTATAACTCTAACATCAACACTAAGTAAACTGTTTGAGAAGGTTATTCTGTCTTATATTGAAAATGATTTATTAGATAGACAAATCTGTTTTCCACGCCCATTGCAATTTGGTTTTATATCTGATCATAGAAATTGGTTGTTATTTATAGAAAATGGACAGTGAAATAGATTCATCCAATATTTTCTATAATAGCAAAAATACTTTCGTTTTGATATTTTTCTTAGCGGGGGGTATCAATTGTGAGCTTGCTCACAGTACCTCTTGTTTTACATAGGAAATATTCACAGAAATATTGTAAACTGTACATTCGGTTGGTAAGTTTCTGACATTTGATGGTGCAACAAGCACACAGTTTGGAAGGTCAAAGGTGACATCTTTTATTTCTGACTCCTTTTCGGCTTTATAACTCATAAAGTTTATGACCGATTGAAATGAAACTTTCAGAGATTATGTGCAACGATTATGCCTCAAAGATCCTTAAGTTGCTTTGAAAACGTCACTTCCGTTTTTATGTTACGTCATTTATAACATTTTAAAAAAGTCATTTTGTCCGCGGTGTTTCTAAAAACGCTTTAAGAAAGAAGCTTGAAATTTTCAATGGTTATGATTTTGTCGATTTACCTCTGTAATAAGGCTGGAAATGAAAATCTGTCACTTCCGGTTTTGACCGGAAGTGAATCAAATTTTTCGAAAAATTGAATTTTTTGGTCAAATCAAAAAAAGAATATCTGTTTTTTAGAGCTTACTAAGCTGAATCTAACACTGAAAGCCGTTTTAAACTCGGACGTTGCATTACAGAGATATTGGACTTTTAAAATGATTTTTCCGGAAATTTTGATTCCACGTTCTTTGTTAAGAAAGAAGTGCTAAGTTCTTGGTTAAATTAACTCGTACCTTAATTAATTGCTGAACACTATAGTACACTTAATCATGAGATTAAGTGTCTGTAGAATTACAGTTAATGATAAAAGAAATCAAATTAAATATGTTCATTTTGCTATTCTTTGTGACTAACTTTTGATTAAGTTTCACCGATGTTCGAGTTGAAATACGGATATGGTAGACATATATTTACCAAACAATAGAAATCTGACAACGACTTTACATTGAATTTTGACGTCAAGGCGGCGCATTGAAAACTGTCAAACCAGTGGAAATCTCAGAAGAAGGCCTTTTAAGGCCAATCAGTTGCTTAAAAAAAAATATACAATGACAAGACAAGGTATAAAGCTTCAGTTCATCATATTTTTTCACCGATTGTTTAACTAGAATGAGGCCAAAGGTATTAATTATAAAGTACTTTTGACACACTAACTGTTGTCAACAGTTTTTAAATATATATAAAAATGACAGAAGGAGACATTCCCAGTAATTAGACTTTCGGGAAAAATAACTCGATTTATCCCCTAAAAATAATATGAATGAGAGAGAATGTAAATGAAAACATCTTGAAATGAAAAGAATAGATGAAAAATAAAGAATAATTCTTATTTCCGTTCGTTTGTAAGGTGTTTAAAACACAGTAGCAATAAAAAGCGTAAAAATGACGTTGCGAAAAGTTTGCGGTTGCGCCGGGTCACTGGACGAAGGCACGTTGGTCCGCTTACCAGGAATGTTCTTATTCATTCCATGGACAAGAAACTTTTCACATTGATAATCTCTATCCTGATTTAGGTTTTGGTGAAATTTCAAGGGTTTATCTTTTTTACTAAAAGAATAAGAGAAAATGTCTCAATAATTTCCGAACAACCCTCGTATATACATACTCCATTTATATGGGCCCTCATCATTATCCAGAGATGACATTTAAAGATGAAAAATCAAGACAACAACATATTTTTGTTGGGTTTTTTTCGTTGTTAATTTCACTTAACTCGTTTGTAAAGATTTCTTAACATTTGATATTAGCTGTAAATTTGCAATTAAGAAAAAAAACAAAAAAAAAAAACATTTTTTAAATTTCTACTTTTGAAATTTTTGGCCAAACTTCAACGATGACAAAGGATACAAACTTTAAACAAAATGAATGTCTATGTTTGAATTCAACTAAAACACCGGTAAAAGAATAAGGATATGTTTAATAAATGTTCACTTGGTAGATTAGTGATGGTGACAAAAGTTTCTATAAAATGAATTGACTAAAGAAATATCTAATGTACATGCTTCTAGATTTTCACTATCATATTAAATAACTGCAGCACGTATTTAATTATGTTTAATATATCCTTAAAGATCCTCCTGTTATAAATATTTATAGAAATGTTTCTTCTTAGGTCGACCCTACTTTTATAAATCATTAACTCTACCTTAAAAAAATAATAGAGAAACGGTGTCTGTATAGATCCGCTTTGTTATTTTGATATTCATTTGACACGGTGCATTGATATTTGTTTCGTTTTTACAGATTAGTTTATAATTTTAAACAGTGTTGTCAAATGCACATGCGATATAAATCTGCGATATTCACAAAATGGCTAAAAGCCGCATTGTGTTCAAAAGGTAATAAATTCCGATTTTATATTTCATTTGCGCTACATGTATACCTTATGAAAACCATTCATATCCTTCCTGTTGTAAAAATATCATAGAAATGATTCTTTATAGGCTCATCCTACCCTTTAAGAGCATTAACTCTATTTAAAGAAAAATGTCTCTTTATAGATCCGCCCTGCCATTTTGATATTCAATGAGAATTTTAACAAACGGACAGTACATTGACCTTTCTTTCTTTTTTAAAGATTACCATATCATTTTGAATATAGTGTTCAAGTGCAAAAACGATATAAATCAGCGTTATTCACAAAATTGTTAAATGTTGCATTGTGTTCAAAGGGTATTAATTTCTGATCTTAGATTTTATTTGCGTTACATGTATACCTTATGAAAACCGTTTATATCCTCCCTCTGTTGATTAATTATAAAAAATGGTGCCTTATTATGTCCCATTTCTTTAATATAGCTTCACCTCTATTATAGAAATTCGAGAAAACAGTATCTCTATACATCATTCCTGTCATCGGTAGATATAGAAATAAGATCCATAGAGAGTCAGTATCTCTTTTATAAAAGATATAAACAGATTAAAGAATCCGTTCTTCTTGGACCATTTTTCTGAAGATCGTTTTCTTCCGATTAAAAAAAAATCGGTCTGTGCGGTAGCTAATTATAGCTTACTTATAGTTTACTAATGAGTGTGTCACGCAGAGTTAAAAAAAACAGTGCACCAAACAAACTTTACGCTTTAAAAAAAATTCGGTCTTAAATAACCGTATAATTTTAAGGGTATTTTAGGCATTTGAAACAGCAGTTTTTGAAACATGACCTTTCTGAGTTAATTTGCATTTGATGGCAACGGGGCAACACTATCGATAAAGTCGAATTGCTTTGACAAAAAAAATCATTTTGCTGAAATATAGCCAAGATAGTACGTTTTGTTTAGGATCCTTTTAGAAAAAAGCTTTTAAATCATCGGATATTTACGGAATAATAAATGCACATCAGTAAAGTATGAGTACGTATCATATTATATCAATTGACTGTATGCTTTTTTAACCAGCTCAGATTTACAATAGACGCGACTATTGATTTAAAAATTAAACAAGCATTCTGAGAGTATTGCATAAGCAATACACTTCCCATACAGGTTTGTGGAAATTGTGAAAACAATGCACTATTATGCAGAATATCGAACCCGAACATTAAAAAATTGGAATATAAAAAAATAATTTTTCTCAAAAATATGTCAACCAGACACTACATAAGTGTAAACTTGATCTGTAGTTTGACATTTTGATGCTGTTCAGCAAATTTCATATTATTTCTCAAACACATAAAGAAAAAAAGTGTGGAAAACTGAAGTGGAACAAACAGACGGACGGACAGACGGACGGACGGACTGCCGGACGCAGAGGAAAGCTATAGTCCCCTCCGGTAAAAACCGGTAGGGGACTAAAAAGGATTAAAATTTGTACTTAACTTTTTTAAGAAAAAAATATTTAATATACTGATATCCTTATACAATCAACGGGTAATAAACAGATACACAGTACTACGTATTTACAAATTCTTCACTATCACGTGCTCAATCCTGCCAATTACATTTTTAATAATATAGATAAACAATTCATCTAAAGCATAATAACAAATCAAGTTAAATGGTAATATGTTTAAATGTCTAATGTGTTTGGTTTTTTAGCTATCAATTTTAAAACAAACAGTGGCATGATAAGCACATGTGGTGCACACCTAGTGTGGCCTATTTAGTCATCTGTAACATAAATCAAAACCCTATGATGAAAAACTGTCATGGATTTTCATAATGCATGTCTTTGATTCATAGATAATGTAATAATTTTAAAACCCAGAGTGAGAAAATGAATATTTTGAGATTGAGATTGAATTTAATAAGTCAGTTAACTTATACTATCGACATGTTTGTACTTGTATAATGATATTTCAATATATTGACCTTTAACAACCCTAAGAGAGAGAGAGAGAGAGAAAGAGAGAGAGAGGAGAGAAAGAGAGAGAGAGAGAGAGGGAGAAATAAATTTACCTGATTAGTTTATAATAGAAATTAGTAATAAGTGAGAACATGAATATTTTGAGATTGAGATTGAATTTAATAAGTCAGTTAACTTATACCATCGACATGTTTGTACTTGTATAATGATATTTCAATATATGGACCTTTAACAACCCTAAGAGAGAGAGAGAAAGAGAGAGAGAGAGAGAGAGAAAGATATTTAACTGATTAGTTTATAATAGAAATTAGTAATAAGTGCTCGCTGCTTCTGAGACCTTTAGGAAAGGGGTGACTTATTTTATCAAAAAATGATAGGAATATAATTTTGGACGGCAATCAGTGTTCGTTGGAGCGGCGTTAATAACGGCAATCAGTGTTCAGTAGAGGGACTGAATGTGTATACAAGGACAATTGGCTAAAGACACCTTCTTCTTTATGGTTAGTATTGACAATTCAAACCACCTGGAAACCATAACCCATCCCACTCTCCAATGAAATTTTAATTATCCCTGGAACATCCCGACCCTCAGCCCCCTCACACACAAAACACCCCTAAAAATGTTCTTTTATTTTTTCTCATGAAATTAACATGAAACTTTTCAATGCATCCCCCCCCCCACAAAAAAAACAAAAAAAAAACAAACAAAAAACAAAAAAATAACAATAAAAAAACCAATAAAAAACCCACCCCCCCCAAAAAAAAAAAACCAAAAAAAAAAAACCAAAGCAAAACAAAAAAAAAAAACCAAAAAAAAAAAAACAAACAAAGAAACAATTTTCCATCGGACCCCCCAGTCCCACTAAATTGAAATTACCCGTTTGCATCTATATAATTTATTTCACATGAAACTAATCAGCTTGGTCAAACTTAACTTAATGGCAACTTAAAGAGAGTAGAAAACAGTCAAAATAGAGAGCACACAACATCTAAAGAAGTTTGAACATTTAGGACACATAAACATTAATTTAAAGGTTACCTAACAAGGATTAAAGATCATGTGCCCCTTAAGGTAAAACTCATCAAATGATTTATAATAATTATTATTAGTTCAAGGTATGTATCTTGTTGTAATTGGTACCCAGTATGTAGGCCCTAAAGTTACATGTGAGTAAAATCGCTGAAATAGCAGATCATCTGACACTAGGTAATTTATTAACGAATAAACCTGAACAGATGTTGGCGAGAATTGTTTTGTTCTGTTTGAGAGAACCCAGATGACATTCAATTGTTTAGTTATTGCGGACATATAAATGAAAGAAACACTGGTTATTCATCCATAAAATAAAAAAAAGGTTTCAACAGTTACTTAGCATTTTGTCTATGAATGGCGTCATAAGTATTGTATCCCTAATCTGTTACACTGTAATCAAGGTAGGAGTTTAAACGGCAAGACCCTGAAAGAGCTATGCAATTTTTTGGTATTTTAAAGATAGGTAACTCTCTATCATACTTAAGGAAATTTGCAGTACGAAGAAGAATTAAATGGAACTAGAGTCGAGCTCGTTGCAAGCAACGATTAGGCATTCCGTCGTAGCTGCGTCATACTTGTGACGTATTACAAAAAATTGATAGCTAACCATAGTACAATATTAGATGTATAAACACTGAGAAACAAATTATCATATTCGGTGCTAAAGAATTCGTCTTGATCTGCATCGGTCGTGTGCAGTACGAACCGGGTGAGGGAATGTTGGCGTAAAGTGTATAAGGTTGTGGCGCGCTGTGGGCCGTAAGCTAAAACGAAGGGTAGGCTTGCCGTATTCCCGAAGGTCCACCAGTATACAGTTCCAGAGAAATAAACAGGCAATTGATGCAGGATTCCACATAAATTGGACGAGACTCAACGATGGCAACATTATAACAATTTAACAGACAGACATGTTACAAACAAGTCGGATATGGCCAGTAGTGGCCTCCAGACTCAAGACTCTGGGAGAGTCGGACGTGGCCGAGGCTGGCCGCCGTATTCCAGACTGCGCATTGACAATTGTACATAATTATTTATAAGAATCTTAACAATGAGTATAAATTGACAGGTAATGATATAAGTAAGCTGAGTGAAAGGTTCACAGATATAAAATAATTAAATAAACTCAACGAGTCTTTGATGTCCAAGAAATGAAAATCTGATAATTGCACAATATTAACAGTCCTTGATACATGACATTTTGTCTCTTTGAAATCACATATAAAGTCTGAAAAGTGTCAATCACTAAATGAATAGTAACTTTGTAAGAAATAAACTGTGAGAAAAAATTACGAAACAGATGTTGAATTTTACAAGTAAAGTCCAAAAAAAATATAATTGAACAGTGCATTTTGCACGATGATACTACATGTTTATAAGCAAATACAGATCTTAACACGTTTGTCTCTAGTTCGCCGCATTTAATTCACAGAGTGGGACTGTGGTTATGTCCGGTACGAAGGTAAAAAGACCATTGGCAAACGTTTTACACGCATTTTTATCGAACGCAAGCGCCAATGAATCTCTTAACATGCTCGGACCAAAACATTTTTCCGGGGTGGGGGTTGAAAAGTCAGACGGTTATTTGAGTTTGCCAAGGGATGTCCGATGCATATTTGGTAAGTTTATAATGTACACGTAGTTGAAAGAAATTTCGCTCGGGGGGGGGGGGGGGGTGGGTCTGGTACCCTTCCACTTCTAGATCCGCGCATGGAGAAGACCGATGCCGGTAATTTTACTGTAATTTTAACCATTTTTATTTAATTATTCATGTTCATAATTATCAGAAAACCAATATTACCTTTCAAAGCAGTTAAAACTTAAGATACGAACCGTTTAGTCTCGGTGAGTATTGCGTCCGCATACGAAAGAAATGGCAATTTTCAAGAAATTCGGATGGACGATCTGTGTCCTAGGTCGTCCATCCGATTCTTTTTCAGACTAAAAGCTACAGATCTACAGACTCCATGATAATTCAATTTTTTATGTAAATTTAAAAAAAATAGTTGCTGCGAGAAAAAGTGGGGAGAGGACATGTTTATGTAATATAACATGCGAAACTGATTTCATTCCACCCACAAGCTTGAAATAATAAAATAATTTTAATGAAAACAATATAAATAGACGTCATAAATCCCAAATCAAACGACATATTACCACTTGATTCTGCGCGTCTTTTTAATGAATTTATAAACAGAGGCAAATTCTAAAATGTATTTTTAAAGGTAATGTTAGCTGCAAGTCTGTAGACCTTGTATGAAAAATTTCGGATGGTAGTCATTTTTTCCGGGATACAGACCGAGCGGTACATATATTCAGCTAAGGTAACCAAGAATGCTTCCAAAAAAATACTTATATTTGTTTAAAATATAACACCCAAATACGTCGTCTTACATTCGCTATTTCTAGAACAAGCAGAACCAGTATCAGTCCGACCGGCCTCACCATATACATTGTTGGAATTCAATTGTCCTAGCATTGCATTGCTCTGTATGTACACAATTTCTTTTAAAAATTAAACACTTAAAGAGTTCATCTATATGGCTACACATAACGTACACACGTGATTCAAATTAACCCAGACGGAAAACGGTAAAGAATTCAGTCATTGAGTCTACATGTTATAGAACTTGTAACAAAAACACATTTTGGGTCTGAATGTTTGTTGATATGTCAATCTATCAATATACAGTTTGTTAATTATTTTCGATTGCTAAGGCTACAGCGTATTTGATGGACATTGAACAACATTTTTTCCATGCCACTTTTTTCCATATAGCGAGATATAGCGAATAGAAGTATGAAGCATTTATAAAATTTATTTAATTACCTCTCTAGAATTGTGTATGGAATAAATAATTTATAAGTTGCTGCTGAAGGTTGTTTGGTATTTTCGTTTGTAGATGTTTTGCAAGTAAAAAACGTGAAACGCGGGGCAAGTCATAATTAATATCCCTAATAACCGTAACTTAAAACTAGCGGCTGTGGATTCAAATATTATCGTATACGAATATTAAGTTCACTTTTTTAAATCATCTCCACGATGATAATTATATTATATCCATCGCAAATCAGTATTTTTTTTTTTTTTGCTTTTATCGGGAGCAATTCCGCGTTCGTTTAAATTGCTAGCGTACATTTGTCATGTCAGTAATACACATTGTGCTTTATAAGACGGCCGTGTATACGTATTGTAGAACAGTTGAGTTTAATTACCATGCATTGGCACCATTTTATTAACACATCTCCCAGTACTGAAACAATTCAAAATGTCTCTGTTACAGTAACACAGTGGGGCGTTAAACGTGTACGTCCAGCTCTACAAGCACATGCACCAGTCTGTCGTCTAGGCGACGGCCTGAATACAGCTAGCGACTCGCCTATCGATCGGTTACCTGAGTCTCGCAATGCATCTAAATATAGACAGGGGCACAGTAATGAAACAAACAACAAAAATAAGGTCAAAGAGGTTCATCTTTATGAAATGAAAATGTACATATCAATAAAAACATTTGGGAATTTTATGTGGAATTATTTTTGCGCGCTATATGTATCAGTTAGTGCATTACAAGAAGCCCTTTCATAACCTCATAAACGTGCGCACCCCCACAAAAATGGACCGAACTGACAACAATTGTTTCTGCAAATACTGACCATAAATTACGAAAACATTAAATTGAATACCATGGAAGGATTCAAAATTAATTTCTTTACTACTTTGCTTCAATAATGCATTAGAAATTGTTATTCCTTTTTAAGTTATTGACAAGAAACTTTGGACGCCTCTAACTCCCTAATAATAGGGGCCAGCCCCTTTTTCGGTATACCGAATGAAAGGTCTGGGTAAGACAAAGAACTTTTAAAATACATATTATAACAAATTTTCATCAGGTAGAAAACTAACACGGAAAATACGCGATTTTTTTTTTGATTTTTTTTCTTACCTTTGTTTCAACATCTATACCACCCCTTTTATTTGCATTTAAATAATAAATGAAATATATCTCGCACAAATTCAATGTGTTAGCTTCCAAACCAGCCCATCTTTGAGACTCTGCCAGTCATCCTTAATCCTAAACCCCCCGGACAAAAGAAGTCGTTAAATTTTACTAAAAGGGGAATAACTCAAAACCGGATAGGGATTTTCCTCAACTAAATTATGCAACGACAACATCACGCGGCATGTTATCAGGCCTGAAAATTTCAAAACAATCGATGAACAAACGAGCGCGATATTAAGGATCAAAGTTGGCGTCTAGAAGAAAAAAAAAAAATAAGAAATTTGAAAATTTTTCAGAATAATAGTAAGGTTTTCCGCTCTCAGAAGAGAACCTGGATTACTCGTAGATATCTTACTAGTCAATGATGAGAACGAATCTTACCAAGTAAATGAATGGTTGCAGAAACACAGACAAAGCTTACTGTATGTATGGGCTGATACAGAGAAAAGCAGAGTTAAGAGAAAAAATGTAAGCATTGAATGCCTATTTTTGGAAATAATACTGCTCTGACGCGTAGTATTAAATTTTTCTACACGGCCTGCTGTGTTATTAAACCGGCGATATGAAAAAATAATCAATACAGGGGACAGCAGAGATAAGAGTGCAGAATTACAAAGCGAATTTTAGGAAAGAAATTCTTATCCTTGTTCCATTGATGTCTGAACAAACGTTCTTTTGAGAAATCATGTAAAAAGTAGGAACAAGGTACACGACATCTAGAAATCAGATCTTTTATCATAACGAGTTATTTAAACAGCATATTGACCAGCTTGTGCACGACATCGACAATGATCTCAACTCAACATTAGATCAAAAAATGTCAATATCACGCGAGGAAATTCAACATCAAATTAAATCATTATCCAAGGGAAAAGCACCTGGTCCAGATTTTCTCACGAAAGAACATATCATTTTTTGTGGCGATAAAATTGTTGATGAATTATGTATTTTGTTTAACTCGATACTTAGACATGCACATGTTCCCGAAATGTTTAAAGTTGGAAAGGTTATATCAGTTTTCAAAGGTAAAAACAAAGATAAAAGTAATCCCACAAATTATAGAGGTATAACTCTAACATCAGCACTTAATAAACTGTTTGAGAAGGTTATTCTGTCTCATATTGAAAATGATTTATTAGAAAGACAAATCTGTTTTCCACATCCATTACAATTTGGTTTTAGATTTGATTAAAATAATGGAAAACAATTTTAACATGCACATTATGCTCAATTCTTCATTATTTATGAATGAGAGAGACAAGCTTTTAGAAGATTTATTAGATATTTTAGATGTATTTGAATATGTTTCTTTTGATTAACAAGATACCGAAATCCAATATCTGGCTCTCTCTCTCTCTCTCTCTCTCTCTCTCTCTCTCTCTCTCTCTCTCTCTATATATATATATATATATATAAGAGATTTGATATGTTGTGTGCAGCGTTTGTCTGTTTGTTCGTTCGTTATTTCACTGCTACCAACCATTATGTATCACATCAGTAACTGTGATGCGTATTTGTGTTTATCATATTTGTAACAAGACAGTTATGTTTGTTTGATTAAAAAGCTTAATGTTGCATCAAAAATGCTATCAAGTACTTTTATAAAGTCAACTATCGTTTAATCAATAATATTGTTTAATCAACATATTAGAGAGGTTAAGCAGACAAACGGGTAAGCGTACTTGTACGTGTTAGACACACGTTAGAACTACGCGTACCAGTTCACATTACTTTTCTTGTTCAGCAATTGAAACGTGTAATTGTACGTGTATATGTATTAATGTTATTCTAGATACCATTTCCTACATAGCCCTGAATTTTAAGTCACATACGAAAAATGAGAATTCTGCATGTGTTGATATAATTATATATGTATATTTTAATAATCACAGATGAATAAAATAACAGAGTCTTTGCAAGTTTTTGAGGAAGAGATATGTTTATTAAACCTCCAATAACATATTAAGTTTTAATAAAATTTTATGTCTGTTCAGGTCAAGATCTAGTAAATGAAGACTACGGGTTTATAAATTTAAAGATATAATTCTTTTAAAGATGCCCAATAATGATAGCTTTGTTTGATATGGTGTACCGGGGCTAAAATGTTTAGTAAACACAATGAAAAATCATGTTTTACACCGTCATTTTCAATGAGATATTAAGGAGATGAGGTTCCAATTTCGGAATTTTGTCCATGTTAGACTAATAAAATATATCTAAAAGCATACAGTCTCTCAAAAAAACCCAAACGAAATTAAACAGTTCCTGACTTCATTTTTCAAATGATATCAAAATAAGTATGGGTATCGGGACCACTTTTCCAATAACGTAACAAAAAAGTCAACAAATTAAATAATTATCTACATATTTCCATTTAAGCCGTAAAATACGGGAAACAGATTCTTAAAACAAATGATAACGTCATAATAGTTCTAGCAATAAAAAGACATTTTGAAATCATTTACTTGCACAGCCACGAGTAGGTCTTCCGTTGTTGCTGCAAGTTGAAAATATATATGATTAGGTGTAAAACGATTATGATTACTAAACTGTAAGTTCTGCTTTTGTTACGAATACGTGTTGTTGTTGAAAGCCTGTATAAAAACACGTGTTTTGAAAAAGACAGGAAGAAAATGTTTGGGAAAACTTTGTTGAACACAGTGAGAGCCTGTATAAAAAACGTGTTTTGAAAAAGACGGGAAGAAAATGTTTAGGAAAACTTTGTTGAACACAGTTTGTGTAATTGTTTTAACAACTCTTTAAACAATGAGAAGTTTAATGGCGAGTTAAATTTTTAAAGGGTAGCAAGTATTGTTATATACATGTACTCATGATTTATGTCAAGAATTTTATTTTAAAAGAGATCTAACCCGCCTGTAAGACACATAACCTTTTTTTTAAAGATAACTTCTGTATTTAAATCTTTCTAAATTTTTGGAAGACTATGTGCAAGTTTGAAATTGTTGCGTGGTGTCAATTTTTTGTGAATAGTCAAAATTGATGGCATCTCTTACATTTCTATAGGGCTGATATAATTATTTAAAGATACAAGTAGACTTGGACATTCAAAATAATAATTAGCTATCAAAGATCAGTGGGATAATTTATGAAAAGGTGGGCGTCTAAATTTTACACTAGTTGGTGTTATTTCATAGAGACACCGCTATGTAACTAAGTAAAAAATAACCTTATTTACAGAAATGAATATTACTTCTCCTGATGACGCAATAATACACAAATACCTTATTTCTATGTCAGTTTTTCCTTCTTTATCAGATAAAAAGTAATTCACTCGAAAAAAAAAAAAAAAACACGGGAGCAACCTTTACAAAATATGCGTAAGATAATGCTGTAAAGATTTTTATTTTCATTTTAATTGAAATAAATGTGACAAAGGGGCATATTTGGTCTGTTAGTACATGTACTAAACTGAAATTCGACGCATGTTTCTTGTTTTTGTTTTGTTTGTTTTGTGCTTTCTGTTTTCTCATAAATATATATCAAGAAATTACAGTCTGTAAAAATCTAAAACGTGCAGATTTAGTCGGGGTGGGGTATTTGTGACATGAATACATGTTTGTATCATTGGGTTTTGTATTGTTTATGATTATGTTTAGATGACCGCAGATGGCCAATTCCCACGCGATGGATCTCCTTGGCCAATGTTCGAAAGTTGAGTGACGTAATTGTGTACCCAAAATATTCAGGGGTCTATAGGTCGATTGTAACAGAATATATGCTTGATAGTCTTTATTAATATTTTAATTATATGCATGTATAATAATTTTAAAAACATCAAAATCAACAATTTCTGCAATAACAAAGATCGTGCTAATGCCTGTCGTCGCACGTAGGAGCATCGCAGGAACATGTAAAATATCAAATAAGTCAAAATACAGAAGTATAAATATCTTTAAGGATTTTTTGAATAAAACAAATAAAGAAAATTCATATACAGTGCTTAATCATTGACGTCTGACGGCGACACACATAAACTTCGCGTGTTTCTACCTAAAGGTAATCTAAGCGTCTTTACAGCACATAATCATTCAAGGCGTGATAACTCTCTACGGCCAAGAGCGATGAATGAGTTACGTTAACATATTTCACAAAGCTTACGTTCTAAAATGTTGCAGTTATTGTATGCTTATTTATATTATAACCATATACTCAATCGTTTTGTTTTTACTTCTTGTGCTAAATAAACAGAAGAAAACCAATTTTCAACTTCATTAAATTAACCGCTTCCTAATTTGTTCTTATTTTTTATAAGAACAAAACATATCCCAAAGCGAGCTATGATAAAAGCACAGGGCACTAAAAACCTATTTTGATAAAGGACTATGTGCGGTATGGTCAAATATCTGCCCCCGATTTCAACCAATTTTTAAATAGTATCGTATGAAAATGAAATCTTCACAAATCATTGTAAAGAGGATGCCTATAACTTTACTCTTCATTTTAGTCATCATTGCTCACTCGCTGTTTATCTATGACGTCACTTAAATGACCTAATTCCCGCAAATTTGCAAACAAATGAAGATATTCTCATTTTTGCTCTATATTTTGCATTCGGAAGTATAGAGCGCAGGTCTGCTCAAGTACGATTTTAACATATGTTTTTCTTCAGATAGTTATACACATTATACTAAAATATGGTACTTGAGCAAGCCTGCGCTCGATATTTCCCAGTCGAAAAACCATCGGAAAACACCCATATTTTGCTACAAAACATCAATTTATCAAAATAATGCAATATTCATGACGTCATTTCTACATTATGACGTCACTGTGGTGATAACCTTTTACACCTTTATTTCCAATATGATTTTAACTATCTTTCACCTTATTTTAAAGCTCTTTCTAAAACTTTGATTTTGGGGGGCAAAAATTGCATAAAACCGCACTTAGTCCTTTGTAGATTTCAATGTAAACAAGAAAAGTAGATAGTGGAGATTGCGACTTTAAAACACTAATATACACAGGGATTTATTGTATATTTATTGTCTCTTTACAAAATGAAAGCGGGTACACATGTTTTCATGTGAAGCTTTTAACTCTCATATTATGCAATATCCACACAATATTAAATTACAAATGCATTGATAAGATAATGAGGTACAACTTTTCTAGCGACAGCATAATGCAAATATTTACCGTTTATTAGTTATAAACCAAAGACTTTCCGGGTGCTAAGGTCTCTTTTTAAAGGGACCTACCCCTTTTGTATGGTCTCAAATGAAGCCCTTAAAATAATGCACAACTTTTGTCCTATATATATTTGGAATTTTTTCAAACAAAAATGTTACGAAGCTAAAACATGTCAAATTTAGCTTTTTTATAACAAAAATTTCGATTTTTTAATTCAGATGGTATAATTGAAAAAAAAACTAAGATAAAAAAAAATTTGAAGACAATATTCAAAGTGTCAATAATAAAGATTGTTAACTTTAAAGTGTTTGCTACGGACCATTACGGAGCCTTTGTCTGGAAACGAATGGCCCTAAAATTTTAGAAAAGGGGAATAACTCAAAATTCGAAGTTGCGATTTTGAATATTTTTTGTGCTCTAGAAACCCAATTCAATTTACAATATACCTTGAAAATTTGAGTGAAATCGATAGATAACCAAGTAAATTATTGAAGTTTTAAAACGTCTAGAAAAAGAATAACAATATTGAATAATTACCATCATAATCAGTACAGGTATTCCGTTGGAAACAAAAGACCTTAATTACATCAACTCAAATTCTCTCTGAAAATTGTTTAATATAATCTGATGGGAAAGCAAAGTTGTCCATTTTTAATAAAAAAAAATAAGCAAAATTAACTTAAATAATCTGTAATATTAAATGATTGATTTTACATAGTTAATAATGTACTGATTATGATGGTAAATATTTGCTGTATAGTAAATATTTTCGGAAAGTAAACAAATTTCAGGCTAATATGAAGGTAAACAAGGATTTAGGTTATGCATAGAACTTATCATTTAAAAGACTCATGCAAATATCAATGTAAACAGCAAGTGTTCTCTGACTAGGAATGCATGTACATATGCAACCGATGTCTTATTTTTAGAATCCAACGGGTATGTGGATAATTGTTAGAAAATTTTAAATGCAGTCGCACGTTAAAGAATTTTGCTGATATTGTATTTCATCCATTAGACATCCAAGTGGTAACTTTAAACTCCCTAATGAATGTGTAACGGGTAGAGGCCAACCCATTATGTCAGTCAATTACATAGGTCGGTTCATGGTTTTGGACAAGATTTCTGACAAGATTTCTGATAACATTGACAAGTTGAAGGTTGTGCAGAATATTTACAAACACAAATTGCATGTACACTAACGACATTAATATGTTCAATCAAGATAATGTCATAAAGTAGATTAACACGTGAAAATTTTGCTAAAGGTGTTCAGTTAGGTGTAACAATTCGATGGAGTCAAATGACAGATGCGATGCTGGATTTAGTGATAAGCAAACTAGATCGAATTGCATATATGCCCATGAAAAGCTCGTGTACAGATATATAATTCGATTTATTAATGTTTCTTTTGTAATATACTTCTACATTGAAGAAGACCCATCTCAAATAAAAAGCAGGCGATAAGAAGTAAAGCAAAATCATTCAAAATATACCGGCATACTTAAGAATGTACATAGCTCGATTATAATTAAACATATTTACTAGCCCATTTTATTAAATATAATGAAACATTGTAAATATTTCATTCGAATATGATATTAACAAGGCAGGGTCTATTTTTGTCTGCCCTAGATTTTTGAATGAAATTTTTTACATGAATTTCTACTGATATAATTATTATTTTAAGATTTAAAAAAATAAAACATTTACCACACCGTTTGTTAAAGGGGTCATCTCAAAGTTTGTGAATTTTTAACATAAGACCTTATGGGATTTTGCTTGAAATGTATTAATTTTGCTCATTTTTTACAAGTTTCTTAAACTTCTGCCCTAGGGATTTCTTTTTCCGTTCTACATATTAAAGTTATTGCTAAAAGGCATCAAATGGTCAAATAAAAAAACACCTTTTACCTCCTGTGTTCCAGGGGTCTTATCAAAGTTGTTTTTGTATGCCCAATTTCCCAGTTTGTGAGATAATGGCTATTTTTTATTTGACAAATACAAAAATGGTGATCTTTATAGTATTATTGAAACATTAAGACATTTTTTTATAATAAATAAATTTATTACATCACATATTTAAGGTCATTAATATAAAATACATGGCTACTGTTTTGAAATATATGAATTAAGCTATATTTAGGCGGGTTAGGAAAACGTGGTAGAGGGCTAGGCTTGCTGAACCTTCTTCACGATACTTCGAGACATTTATGTTTATTTCACAATATGATATCAATTTCACGCATCAAACGATGTAATTTCAACAAATTTCGCTGAATATCTGCAGTTGAAACTATCATGCCATGGCGTCAACGAAGCAAAAAGATGACGTCAAATACAAATGAAACGCTGCGCGAAAGCGTGCGTACTCGTTTTGTACTCGGCCTCGTTAAAATAAAATTGTAACCATGGTGTTGATAATTATAAGCACGTTTATCAAGCTAGGTAATTTTTAAACTATTCACACTTGTTTCAGCCTGTTTGAATGGATATCAGCAAAAACGTATTTTTTCTTTGTATAAACAAATCCCCACTTTTGTTTATTCATATATTTGCTAAAAATAAAAGAAAATAATAAAAAAAAGGTCTGAATGCAATTAAAATCAAAATACTATAAGAATAACATGGAAAATCGTTACTTTTCGTTTGGTGTGTTGTTTATGATCATGTATCAAGCATTATACATGTACCTCTTGATTATCAATGAGAACTCTTTTAAAGGGGTATGGTCAAGATTTTGGTCAATTTTTTTTTTCGATTTTAATGTTAACAATGCTTCGGTAAGGCTTTTTTATAGGCAACCAAAATTTGAGTGTCATTTGATGAGAAATAAGCGAGTTTACATTTTGAATGTTGGATAAAAAATTCCAGTTTTAGACCTAAATTGAATGTGTTAATCGTAGGGAATTGTTTATTTATGCTTAAAATGAATAATAATAAAGACAAACCAGCTTTAAAAGATTTTTTAATGGTATATTGAACCTATGTAAACAGAAACAGGGCGTTATATCTACCCTGTTTTTAAAGGGGTGATCAACTTCTGCATTTAAATAAACAATTTAAAGTTTTGAAGAAGGAGCAATTTGATTAATTGTCAATCCAATACCTAAATATAAATGGCAAATTTGATTTTCCATAATCAGGTTTTTGACTGCATGCTATATGATTATGTACGAGTTTATATTATAAATATTATATGTCACTGTTTGTAATACACATACCATGACTATAAACTCTTTAACATTTTTGTTTATTTGTCAAATTTCTTATTCTTAAATTATGCCTAGAAACAATTTTGCAGTATATATAAACACAACACAATTTAGCACATGATTTTTCTTTACACGTTTATGAAGTGCACCTTCACCAACACGTTGGTAGTTCTATTAAAATTTTAATTAATTCTAACTGAATTTAACTTAAGATTTATACATTGTTTATATATACATATAAAATCCAGCAAAGAATAGTATACTATATATATTGCGGTAAAAGAAACCTTCGCTATGCTTAATTTCTTATGTTACAAAAAGAAATAAAGCGTTTCAAATTATAAACGACGTCGAGAAATGTTGCGGACGTTTATGACGTTTTCACTGCATTATGACATTATGTCATAAGACCCCTTTTCTCATACACTGGCTCATATATTTTCAGACTGTAAGTTTACTGCAAGCATCGTAACCGAAAACTATGTTGAAAAAGATTTTCGATACCCAGTATTTCATTTGATATCAATTTGCGCGTTCATTTGTATTTTAGTTGAAAGCTGTGAAAATCTGAAAAAATGACTTTAGCGCAATAAACAGTATATAAAAAAGGTAAATGAATTACTCTTTAATGACTTCAAGATATACTGATAATCATTGTGTATATTATAAAGACTATGATTAATACCTAATCTCTTATGGTATGTTTAAAGAAGGATATGAACAATTTAGCGTCTTAATATCATTGCAATACACAAAATTGTAAAAAAAAAAATAATGTTTGGAATCAGACAAAAATCTCATTTTTTTCGATTTAATAGATGTCAGTACATTATGGACTTCGTAAATCCCATGGATTCAACACAAACATAAACATATCAAGTTCATTAAAAATATCTCAATTTTTTAAATCTTACATTTTTTATTTTTAAGTTGATTTAATAGTTATTCGTCATGTTCTAATAAAACCTTTCCATTTATGATATAATTTCCACAGAATTGGCTTGCTGCATCAAGAAAAAAATTACACACAATATTCCAGTAGCACTTTTTCAAGTTAAACGTTGAACAAACTATTGATACGTTTAAGATATGAAGTTAAAAGTTTACGTGGTGGTTTTGTTTTAGTTGGATTTTTATATCAAAAACAACGATAGAGGAAAGCTGGCCGAGAAATAAAAGCATTTCCGTGTTCTTTCTTGTTCTCTCTCTCTCTCTCTCTCTCTCTCTCTCTATATATATATATATATATATTTATATATATATATAGCACAGAGAAATTCACCTTATTGAAGTTCAACCTCCGCCCTGTCCGGGGCTTGTACCCACGACCTTTGGAACCCATTCTCTCTCTCTCTCTCTCTCTCTCTCTCTCTCTCTCTCTCTCTCTCTCTCTCTCTCTCTCTCTCTCTCTCTCTTATAAACCACAGGGAAATTCACTACATTAGAGCTCCACCTCCGCTTCCTTAGTAACAAGCTAGAAAGAATAAGTGCTAAAAAATGGAATAATCCAAGGTTAATAACAAAAACATTACAATTTGAATTAGCTTAGCTTGGAACATGTAAACGTGTTACATATACCCTGTCTTTTCTTTACAGTTACGAATTCAAACTCGGAAATCTAGTTGATTTTGTATGCGGTTATTGTATATATATATATATATATATATATATATATATATATATATATATATATATATATATATATATATATATATATATATATATATATATATATATAAACGGGACACCTTGAACCCTACGCAAATTAATTGTGATTTCTCTTATTATACATTGCATAATGTTTTGACGTCACTATGTTTTGACGCCATAATCAAGTCTTGAACACAGTTTTTTATAACGTTGCCTTCCTTACGTCACGATATTGACGTCATAGTGTTCTTTTTACTTTGTTAAATCTACTATATATTTAGGAATGAATTTAATTTTGACGTGTTATTCGATGTTATATAACTTAGGGCACTTAACGCTTTATAAACCAAAAAGCGAAAACTGATTAAATTATGTTTAATTCATTCCTTATAAATAATTACACAACACAAAACTAACTTTCCGTATCGTTTTCATGCTTTTATTTTAAACGTTAATGACTTTATGGCGCATTAGTATAGCAGTAACAGGTGACTCAGATTAGAACGAAGCGAGAGGTGGCGGCCATGTTTGAATTTGGTGTTCGGACGCTGGTTTGCAACTTTACAGTTAACTTTTATTTTTATTTTTAATTTAAAGGTACAGTTGATAAAAGTTGCATTAAGAAATGAAGATAGTAATTTTTCTAATGATCGACGTATCAAAGAAAAAAATATGACAGGAAAACTTCATCATGCGCGTAGCGCATTGATGAAAAAGTGTTCCGGTCATTTTTTTTCCATTGACACGTCGTTAAATAGAAGAGTTACTATCTTCATTTTTTATCATTTCATAAAACATTTTCAAATTTAAAAAAAATGTGAAGTGTCAATGATCAAACATGTAAATAATGTAAATGTAGCGGCGCGTCTGAATACAAAATGACAACAGCAACAATATTCAAAATGGATGCTCCTTCAGCTAATGCAGAGTCATTGAGCTGAATTTAATGAATTAAACAAAAATGGTAGTTAAGGTGGTCCATCCAAACGTATCGCATTTCATATATAATTCTGAATCGTAAAAATCGTAAAAATACGCATGGTAAATTATGAATTGTTTTTGAATATTAGCAGAAAGGGAAAGCTTTTGCAACTTTTATCTAAGAGAAATGTGAGAAAATTACTTGTACTAAAACAATATAATTAATAGTTATTTTCCCCACAGACTTCAACATGTTGTAAATTTGTGAATAACGCCCGAATTTTGTTTATGTCAGCCTCATTATAACTTTAAAATACGTATTTGTTGTAGGATAGATCCATCAAAATAGTTAAATTTGCCATACTTATGGATGAACTACCTTAAAATCTGAATCAGCTGAATTGAAAACGAAAGAAAAATACATGCGATAGCTTGTGATATTTGTCACTTTGCAGAAAGATTCGTAATAAAACAAGTTTTCATGTGAGATCGCTGGAATATGCAACTGGACCTAACCATCCAAGGGGAGGCGATCGTGGACGAAAATAGTTGACATGTGGACAAAAAATAGCATGAATAAGCGACTTTTGTAAACTTTGTGGTAACTAGATAGCCCATGATGTACTCAAATAGTATATATGACGAAGGAGTTCATGCATTACTCATAGCTTTGCTTTACGATGCTTATTCTGATGACTGATCATGTACGTGTGTAAATTTAAAAATTATCGTTACCAAATTTGAACAGCAGTGTTACCGTAAAATTGTATAGGCCTATATGTTCGTTACAATTATTCTGGAGAAGAAACAGCCAGCCTCGCAGTTTTGTTGATTGATCTCAAGCAGACGAAATCGTGAGAAGACGCTCAATTTTCTATTTAGTTAATCAAATAATGTGTTGTGTTTATTAATTAAACTTTCAAGTTGTTGTGTTTATTAAGTTGTATTTTATTTGCTGACAATAAAACAGGCACAGCTTTACTGTTCCCGTTCTATAAATAGTGTTACACCCCTGCAAATGTGTTCGGAATGTTTCCTTTATCGTTGCTTAGCATGTAATAAATCCAGAGGTGCTCGAATGAAAGTTCACGAGATTTGTTCAGTTACTGTAAAATTTCGAGCGGAAATATAAGTGTTCGGATAATATTCTCAAAATACGTAAGTACTGGTCGTTTTTCATATCATATCCTACTTTGATTTATGTTAAAACATGACAGTTTTTTAAGATGTTTGTCTTTTTTCACCATGTAACGGTTACTTATATTGAACGATAATATTCAGAACAGAGTTATCGTTCGTGTTCAACCACGTTTACAGTGGATGGAAATATATACATTGGGTTGCTTAATAAAATCATAGCCATGTATGATGCTTGTGTTGTGCAGTACCATGTTTTTAACAAAAATGATGGGTGTCTGTTTTGCTTAAAAACTTAGTTTATCGAGCCATTTTCAAGGAACATTCTGCATAAAATAGTATTTTCTGTTTCACTATTGATACTATTACTATGTCAGGCGCGGATCGTAAATTAATCCCCAGAGGGCAATCTCTACTAAGCATGTTAACTTTTGCAACAGCAGACAAAAACTATTTTTTGTTTTGTCACATTTTATCCACCAATTAATGAAGATAAAGTTTGAAATCAATAAACCTCTAGATTTTCTATTTGATAAAAAGTACCTAGATTCTGTGGAAAAGACTATAAATACGAGGCATGATTTTTACTACGAAACTGAAAGGGTCAAATAAAACCACATGGTCTAAAATTTAAATGACAATTCGCAGGTGTGTGTTAGATCAGAACAGTTGAGAAAAGTAGATCCGGCAAAATTTTATTGATATAGGTATCAAAGAAATTTTGCGACCAATCAGAAGCGTCAATATCTTATTAAACGAATAAATAACAAATGATTTAGACATAAACTCAAAACAGAGGAAGTGTGAAGATTGTAGGAGCGGGCCTTTTGGCGTCGTGGATGAAGCGCTCTAAAAAGGAAGATTTGGGTGCAATTCCAATTCTGGGTTAAAGTTTGGCGTTTATTTTCACTGTGGTATATGCACCAGTGTCACATCGGCGAAACAGAGACCATATTAAGAACAAGAACCCGAGTGCATAAACAGCAGAATTAAGACCCTGAATACGGTAAAATAAAACTCAAGCGAGCACATTGATGAATGCGAACACGGGTAGTTTTGAGTGATTCCTTTTTGTAAACTGTTTACAGAAAGTGCAACAGAAAAATAAGACAAAGAAAAAACATTTTTTTTTTCAACTTTAAAACATTGCCATAACAGACTGTTATAAATTGATAACTTTATGTTTATTGTAGATATAGTTCATTGTAATACAATAGCCAATAACGTTATATAATCAATTAATTAATTATCAGAAGGTGTTTAATACTATTTAAAATAGATAATTTGTACTGAAATATAGGTTTGAAACAAGGACCCGAGAACTTGAATGTGTCCTTGGACATACGTACTAGATGACCCTATTCCGTAATTATTATCCTAGGCATTTTATTAAAAGGCCAACCAAATTTCTCCATACAGTATTGTGGGATGTACAATATTCTTCATTAATTTATTTTTGGTCTAAATTGTTGCTTTACTTAGACTTTCAGTCTTCACTCTAGCTAACTTCAAAGGGGGTAGCCTGATCACATCTGACACTGATGCGATGACCAGTGCGTTAGCCCAAGGAAATCGGCCTCTGATGTAATGTCCAGCGGAAATTCACCTTACTTTTGTGGTCAGAGGGAGGAGAATGGGTTGTCTTTAACCGTGGTCAAGGGGGATCAAACCTACGCGTACTGGCTTTGATCTTATAAAATCCAGCGCCCAACACTTTTTCATCGTTCCCCGGTTGCTCTCAATTCAAGAAAATTCCTGACTGTCTGTAAGTAAAGATACTGAGTGAAACCATCTTACGTTAGAACTGTAATAACTGTGCGGGACACTTCCAATTCAAGAACTTTGCGTAAAACTTTTATCCAAAGGTCGTGCATGGAACGAAACTGTGTTATTACGTTGTATTTGTAATTAACTTCAATCATACCTGCTAATAACTCTTTTGAATATTGAGTAATAATTGCAATTGTCTTACATCATGTAATACTGCTGCTATGAATTACGCGGCAATATCCTTCTATATCTATGACATTATGGTATAATAGACGATTGTATTGTAAACGTCACCATGGAACGTTATTGTTATTTTCAAAAAATATGAAGATATAATGAAAACGCTAACGATAACTCTGTTTTGTCTTTCAGTTTTTTTTAATTTTCTTTATATAAAACAGCATATATCTTAGGCATGATCAATTCATTTCCCAAACACAATATCATATTTTTTTATTAGCTCACCAGAGCCAAAGGCTCAAGTGAGCTTTTCTGATCACAATTTGTCCGTTGTCTGTCGTTGTCGTCGTTGTCGTTGTCGTCGTTGTCGTTGTTAACTTTTCACATTTTCATATTCTTCTCAAGAACCACAGGACAGATTTCAACCAAATTTGGCACAAAGTACCACTAGGTGAAGGGGATTCAAGTTTGTTCAAATGAAGTGCCACGCCCTTTTTAAAGGGGAGATAATTGAGAATTATTAAAAATTTGTTGGTATTTTTCAAAAATCTTCTTCTCAAAAACTATTCAGCCGGAAAAGCTTAAACTTGTGTGGAGGCATCCTCAGGTAGTGTAGATTCACGTTTGTTTAAATCATGGTCCCCGGGGGTAGGGAGGGGCCACAAGAGGGGGATCAAGTTTTACATAGGAATATATAGAGAAAATATTTAAAAATCTTGTTCTTAAAAACTATCAGGCCAGAAAAGCTTAAATTAAAATGGGAGCATCCTCAGGTAGTGTAGATTCAAGTTTATTCAAATCATGGTTCCCGGGGGTAGGGTGGGGCCACAATTGGGGGATCAAGTTGTATATAGTAATATATGGAGAAAATCTTTAAAAATCTTCTTCTCAAAAACTATTAGGCCAAAAAAGGTCAAATTTAAATGGAAGCATCCTCAGGTAGTGTAGATTCAAGTTTGTTTTAATCATGGTCCCCGGGGGTAGGGTGGGGCCACAATAGGGGGATCATGTTTTAAATTGGAATATATAGAGAAAATCTTTTAAAATGCTCTTCTCAAAAACTATTTGGCCAGATAAGCTCAAATTAAAATGGGAGCATCCTCAGGTAGTGTAGATTTAAGTCTGTTCAAATGATGATCCCCGGGGGTAGGGTGGGGCCACAATTGGGGGATCAGGTTTTACATAGGAATATATATAGAGAAAATCTTTAAAAATCTTATTCTCAAAATCTATTAGGCCAGATAAGCTCAAATTAAAATGGAAGCATCTTCAGGTAGAGTAGATTCACGTTTCTTCAAATCATAGTCCCCGGGGGTAAGGTGGGGTCACAATTGGGGGATCAATTTTTACATAAGAGTATATAGAGAAATCTTTAAAAAAAATTCTTTTAATAACTATTTGGCCAAGAAATCTCAAATTTGTACCATCCTCAGATAATGTAGATTCAAGTGTGTTCAAATCATGGTCCCTGGGGTTAGGACGGGCCACAATTGGGGATACCTTTTTATATAGAGAGAAAATCTTTAAAAGTCTTCTTCTCAAAAGTATTAGGCCAGGAAAGCCCAAATTTGAGTGGAGGCATCCCCAGATCATATAGATTTAAGTTTGTTTAAATAATAGTCCAGGGGTAGGGTGAGGCCACAATGGGGGATGAAATTTTACTTAGGAATATATAGAGAAAATATTTCGAAATCTTCTTTTTAAAGACTATTTGGCCAGAAAAGCTTAAACTTGTGTAGAGACATCCTCGGGTAGTGTAAATTCAAGTTTGCAAAATCACAAGTGGTAGGGCGGGACCGTGATGGCGGTTTGAATTTTTACATAGGAATATATAGAAAAAATCTTTAAAAATATTCTGGGAAAGTTTTTGGTCCAAAACTCAGTACTTAGTGTGAAAGCACAGGTTATGAGATTAAAGGTAGATTTAAGTTTGATGAAACCATGATTCCCTAGAGAATAGTGGGGCCACGAAATGGGGGGGGGGTATATAGGAATAGAGGTACAACAACAAGAGGGGGTTGGTATTTACCAAAAAATAAGAGGTGGATAAAAATTGGCAAATTTTCAATTTTTTTTTAGCAAGATCTACTGTACCCAGTTGTCAAGATATTTTGATACCGTAATGCTAATTTGATCAGAATTAAGGCAATTGTTGCTCAGGTGAGCGATGTGGCCCATGGGCCTCTTGTTTCAGTTTGTTGATGTTATAAACGTTTATTTTGACCAAAATAATATATCAGTGTGAGCGTAGAAACATTATAAAATCAGAATAAAATGTTTCAACTGTGTTGGTATAAACGAATATAAACAATTGTCTTAAGATGTTGCCCCACTCTAGTCATTTTACACCCAAACAGTTTATTCTGAGCGCTGCTGTTTTTTGAAAATCATCAAGATATTCCTTTATTTTGTTGTCCTTTACTTCTTCACTTACTTTTATGCTCTTACAAGCTTCTAAAACAGAAAATACAAGTAAAATACAAGGAAAAAATTTCAATATTGCATGAGAAAGACGTCTTATCTTCAACCTTTTTTTTTTTTTTTTTTTTTTTTTTTTTTTTTTTTATAAATTCCTTACTTGAATAATACACTAAACGAGGAATAACAAAAACCAGATTAATGGGGGATGGAATTCGCCACTTGAAGTCATTTATCACTGTGTACATTTCGAAACTCCAAAATGTTCCTGCATTTTCTTGAACTCTTTCAAATGTGTAGCTGAAACAAATATATTTTATTAATTTAGTCCTGTTTTATAGTCAATGCAGCACACGTAGTGTGTACTCAAACCAAACAGATTTTTGTTTTTGTTGATGAAAGTTTTGTTTAACCATGTGTATCTGATTTTATTTTAACTTCAATTACGCCAAATAAACATAATATGTTTAACGAGGCCGATTACAGAACGAGTATGCACGCTTATGCGCAACGTTTCATTTGTATTGTGGCGTCATCTTTTTGCTTGGTTGACACCATGGCGTAATAGTTTCAACTGCAGATATCCAGCGAACTTTGTTGAAAATAGCTCGTTTGATGCGTTATATTGATATTATATTGTGGAATAAAATTAAATGTCTCGAAGTATAAGCTATATTTGGGCTCGGGTCGAAAACGCGTAGAAGGTTCAGAAAGCCTAGCCCTCTGTCACGTTTTCTTAACCCGCCTAAATATAGCCTAATTCATTTATTTCAAGACAGTAACCATGTATTTTATATTTTTTGATATAATTATTTATCACTTAAATATGTCTGAATGTTTTAATAATACTATAAAGATCACCATTTCCGTCTTTGTCTAATAAAAAATAGCCTTTATCTGACAAACTGGGAATTTGGGCACACAAAAAATAACTTTGATAAGAACCCTGATACAAACCAGTATTTTTTTTTATTTGACTATTGGATGCGTTTTAGCAATAACTTTAATATGAAGAACAGAAATAGAAATCCCTAGAGCAGAAGTTTAAAAAAAATGTAAAAAATGTGCAAAATTGATACATTTCAAGCAAAATCCCATAGGGTCCTATGTTAAAAATTAACAAACTTTGAGATGACCCCTTAAACAAACGGTGTAGTATATATCTTATTTTTTAATGTAGCCTCGTTCAACCAAACGCTCGGCTGTCTCCGTAAATTTCCGACAAGCAGAGATGCTCTCTTGCTTGTTGGAGGTAAACGGAGATAGCCGAGCGTCTGGTTGAACGAGACTAGAGTTCGATATCAATAGTGCTTGGATCCATAAAATTTTTAGAATTGCTTTCATTACTTATACAAAGTTTTAAATATATCTTTAAATATTACACAACATTATTCTTATGGGGTTTCTCGAAGTTCTTGTTGGAAAAGTCTAATATTCATATAATAAAAAAGTGCGTAATTCAAATGCAGACTAGAAACAAATTGTCAGGCAAGATAAGTTGATTTCAAAATAAATGAAAATCGATAAAACCAACTCCCGTCAGTACTTCAGTACTTTGATTTTATATTAAAATAATAATCATATCAGTAGAAATTCATGCAAAACATTTCATTAAAAAATCTAGGGCAGATCAAATTAGACCCGGCCTCGTTAATAATACAAGGTTTTTTATTCAATTTAAACAATTGATGGTTGGTTTGTTTTTATTTTTTTCATTGGTTTTTTTTTTTTTTAATTTTTTTTTTGAAAGGCACTTCATATTCATCAAATTTAATACCAAAAATATATTTCTATATTGCTCACAGCTTTTGTCCTTTTCATAATTATTTAAATAAACAATGCATTGCTAATTTGAAAATATTACTGTTATATACGTTTAGCTTAATAAACTGTTTACAGAATTACCTAAACTTTGCAATAACCAGATTGGTTAACAGGATGTTAGAAAATAACACGTAAATGGCTGCTACGACTTGAACTGTCAGCTCCCGTCGATATTTGGGACAGGGCCATGCCTCTGTACCTATTTGAAAATCAAAAAGATGCAGACTTTAATATTAAGAATGTTTGAAGTAAGGCGAACATAATATGATCTTTCCTATTGGTTATTGTTGAATGAAATGAAAAATATATATTTTAGATAGGAAATGTAAACGGTTGTATTTATTCTAACTTTATTTAAATCATTGCTAAAAGCTTATAAGAAGAATACATACTAAAATTGGTAGAACCAATAGGTATACATACTTACTTCGTGGAAAATAAATAAAGATTTTCGCATTTCTCATGCCAAAAAAGTTAAGGTTTCAATGATCCTCATAATATAACTTCCAAAGTTCACACAACAAGTGTTATATACTGACCAAAAATCAGGACAATAATAAAGGAAACTCAAAAAATATCGGAATAAAGTCGGGGCGACTCTTCAATGCAATTGTAAATGGATTAGAAAATGACTTAAATACAAATATATGTATAGGAAAAGAACGACGTTTGTTAGCATTATCGATAGGTCGCTGAATAAACAAAACAAATATATCTGATTTAAGTCAAACAGTTCTTTAAAGCAATTATTTCAGTTAGAATAATTCAAAATTAAATACGAATAATACCAGACTAATCGAAGTTAAAACTACCACCTTCCCCTATTTTTATGAGTATACGTTTAATGCGTCGTACTAATCAACGGATAAAAGTTCTTATTTTAATAGAAATTGAAATACATACCTAATATATCAGAGAGAAAAAAGAGAAAAATATATTTCAAAAGTATCATCTTGTTGGAGTCAATCGGGCAAGAATTAATCAAAATTATATCGGAAATAATAAAACCGTTGAAGCAGCGCATACGTCATTAATAATGCGCGCATACCGTTCACTAAAAGTGCAATTATTTTCAGCAAAGCGTACTGTGCAAGAAACGAACCGTACTATTCAAGAAACGAACCGTTTAAGGTCATGTATATATTTAACTCTTAATATTTACAATTGCAGAAATATTTCCTTATATACAAACCTTTAGGTAACAAAAATGTTCAATTCTGAATAAGATTATGGATAACGTGAAAATTAATGATAATTGCATGCCTGTATTACTTGACGGTTACATTATTGTAAACATTAAAACACTTAATACCAGGTTACAGCTGGAAGAAACCAAAAGCATTTGACTAAGGAGATGGTTTGATTTTTAAGACATTTCGTAAATTGCTAATACATTTAATATGTATTTTACCGTCTATATACTCCATATAGAGTTCGCCATACAGCTGCCAGTAGGGAAATACGAAAATGTTCCTCATAGTTCCTATAGTTCCTTCCTCAGTCCAATGGAGTTTCTTGTCCGGACAGAGGTTCGCCATATAATAAATACCAACACTCAGCATCACAATGACAGCAACAAACATGAAGATAAGCAGATCCTTCACCTGTACAATTTTAATCCTATTAGTAATGAAATCACGTTCAATTTTAAACGCATTGTTATCAAATCATTAGCGAATAATACATGGGAAACTTTATCAACCTGACACTTCAATAACATCAGCTCTGGGCCAGGCCAAAGGGGCTTCCTTGGTCAATAGTTCATTTGGTTGTGGAACAGATTTTGACTTTTATTTTAAAATACTCGAATACTGGAACAAATAACTAGTTTGATTTATTTTTATTTGAAATGCATTATTTTGTTTTATTCTCATTATCCGATCTTGAATCCGGCTGAGGATGTAAGATATATGAAACAAAGGGTGATGATACATTGGCCGTGATGAAGATATGTGCCTCGTATCAGGAAAGCAAAAACACTGTATTTTATACTATGAATATAAATCCAAGTGTATCAATCAAAATAATGATATTATACATGTACAATTAAAGTATACCAATGAGGGAGTCAGCAAAATTTCAGTTCCCCGAGATCAAGTCTATTTTCCGAGGCGAAGCCGAGGTAAATAGACTAGCTTAAGGAGAACTGGATCTTACTGACTCCATCAATAGTATACGTTAACTGTTTTATTATACTGAAACAAACAATAAGTCAGCAAAAGTTCCAATTAATTCTTTTTGTATCCAACAAATTATAAAGTCATAATAAATATAATTAAATTAAACGCGCGATGTGCTGTGACGTAGGCAAGTTATGCTATACGAAAAAAATGAACATGTATACCCAATCAAAAAGGACGTTGAAACTAGAATTAAATGACATGGCTACGATTATTCATGATTTTTTCGGAATATTTCGAAACTGTTCCTTTAATTAAAAAAAATTACTAAGTGTTACGAATAGGGGCGTATCAGATCATCGAACTAACGAGCCCTTATGCAGGAAAATAATCTGTTTTGAGGGGAACCAGTCTGTTTACGGCGATTCTCAGGGAATCAGCGAAATATATCGAATTACTATTACATAGTGAAAAATAAGTCGTATAAAAAAGTATTGAAGGCACATACCATTTCCTTGATCATTATTAGCGTTGGTCCCAATGTTCTGTGTACGAGAAACACTTTCAAAAACCTTAAATACATGAAAATTAGAGAAAAACCAAGCAAGCGTCTGGCACTATTGAAAGTTTCATCGTTGGACAATTCACGCACTGCAATACCGGCTATCAGAAATACGTATGACAGCAAATCGGCCACATTCCAAAAGTTTTTCAAAAATCTTTTCGTACGTGAAAATGGTTTTCGGTAGGAGAGACGCCGTGCATCCAAGCCTCCCTGACAAAAAAAAACAAGCTTCACATAAATGCTATGTTTGAAAATCTGTGTGTGTGTGTGTGTGTGTGTGTGTGTGTGTGTGTGTGTGTGTGTGTGTGTGTGTGTGTGTGTGTGCGTGATATAATTAGAAATTATAACTGTAGACCACGCATCTAATTTACTTTAAGACAGCAACAACTTCACGCAGGAAAAAATAGTTTCTTGAAGATTAACAAATGACAATATTATTTTCAAACGTCTTTTTATCAGTTCTTAACAGAAGAAAAAAAAAGATAGCACTAAATGCTTCAGATTAGCAACTCAGCTCTTTTCAATTAAAATTTTCTTGGTTTTTCATTTAACATAAATCAACCGCCTTAACATTTAAAAAATAATTGACCTAAAAATACACAGTGTAATATTAAACTTTGACGCATGAGTGATATACATCGCATGCGCATATCGAGATAAACGGGTGATAGATATGTATGTTATTTTCTATGTGTATGATTAATGAAAGCAACGACATTCTACTTTCTGTTTGTCTTTTTGTTTTTGTTTTGTTTTGTTTTTATATTTTAATGCATAAATTGGTCGTATGCGCAATGTAAATCGATGTGTTGTAATAAATTGTGGTGCAGAAACGATACATTGTAATACACACTGGTTTACCTACCAAAATACTAGTGGTTTCCTCCACTACATCGCCGATGCACCAAATGTACACATAAAATGTGAATATTTTTGTAAAAACCCGATAGTCATACTTCTCATTTATACTCGTCAGTAGAAAACCACTAAGCATGATCACCAAAAGGAAAAAGAATATCTAGAAAAGAAATCCATCAATAATTTGTAATAACATTAAGATTGCTCTATACACCCACAGTTTATTTCAATTTTCAATAGCAGACAACAAAACATATACTTATCAAATATTAAAATGATGATAGGGATACTATAGGTATTTTTAAAGAATTTTTAATGTTTTTTCGTGTTTTTGTAAAATATTTTTTATAAAGACAGCTATTGACAAATTAAGAGAAATTTTTTATCATATGATGGATATTTTCTTCGGACACATAAAAACATTTAACACTTCTAATCATTCAAAAATGTTATTATTGCAATTTTTTTAGTATTTCCCCAAAACAAAATTTTTCATATTTTCTTACTCTGTTAACAAATCATCTGAAAAAGTTGCGTGATGTTATAAGAAAATGAATTTTAATAAATGTGACAAAAAAGTTGAATGAAAATCATTGCAAATAAACACAAAAAATATTTTATTTGGTATGAAAGTTCCTGAGGTAAGGGTTATCGTTTCTAAGTCCCAAGGTCCAAACACTTTGGGGACTTTTCATTTTTGAGTTGAAGAAAATAGCCTAATTATAATGTTGGAAAGATAGATACATACATATTTCATTATATGCCTTTATAAGTGAATATATTTGCTTCAATGCAAAACTAAGTCAAACAAATAAAGGGGAAAATTGACTAGGCTAATAGGATTTATGTATCCCTACCTGAGAGAAATTCAAACCAACCCTCCCATCTCCTTCAGGTGTCCATATTAATGTGCATTAAAGTATATTATAATTGAAATATTTTCACCGGTTTAGAATTTTCTTTCACGGTATTCAACCAAAAAATACGTTTAAGAAAATTTTGGAAAGTTAAAAAATGTATTGTTCTCAATGGGAATCGAACTCATGACCTACAATTTTGTAGTATACCCACTAACCCACTGAGTTACGGTGTAACATATTGATGATAAGAAAAAAACTATTTAAAAAAGTATACTTGATTTTATTATGTATTTCGATAAATAATACCACACAACGTGAAGGTGTCACATACCACACTACTGGTAAGTAATGAATATTCCAATTATCAAATTAAATCTAATCATTTAACAAATTGTTCAAAAGAGCGGTCCCCATACAATTCGCCTAGGTTTAAATCAGCCAGTACCGGAATTGCATGCTTCCAGATTACTTTTTTGCGTACTGCGTCATCAAAAAGTGGTGTATATAGCCACCTTAAATGGGGAGTTAGACTATTCAAATTGTATTTATCACATTTGTATTAAGCATTTAGCTTAATATTTATTGCATTGCTTACATATTATGTTAGGCTAAATACAGTCTTGTTGAATCATATCATTAACACAAAACTGTTTTGAATTTCTAATTTTAGTAATTATTAACTTACGGTATTAGCTATATATTTAGTAAGCGGAGCAGTAAGAAATGCAACTGGCTCCTGAATGGCAGACTGAAAAAAAAAATGTAATTATTATTTTGTTCATTCTGTAACAAATTCCTAACATTAGAGAGGTTTAGCAGACCAACGTGTACGTGTACTTGTACGTGTGGGTTACAAGTTAGAACTACGCGTACCAGCTCAATTACTTTTCTTGTTTAGCAGTTGTAACGTGTACTTGTACGTGTAAATGTTTTAATGTAATTATGGATATCCTCTCCTACTAAGCTGAGAATGTTGGTTATAAACGAAAAGTAGGAATTCTGCATGTGTTGATTTTATTAAGCATCATTTATTATATATACACATATTTATTTATCGCAAATTAATAAGATATTGGAGCCACTGCATGTTTTGGAGGAAGAGATGGGTGAAATAAAACTCCAATAACATATTAAACGCTAATGAAAATTTATGTTGGTAGATATCAGTATTCGCACTGAATATTCAGGCTTAAGAAAAGTTCACATATTTATTAAAATTAATAGACAACAGGGAAACAGAAGCTACAAGTTCGACCTTACGGGTACTTTGCAATTTACACGTATGTTCATTCGGGTACATACGTGTAGAAATTCGTCATTACACAAACTGATGACGTAATGCACATATTTTCCGTTCTACACGTACACGTACGCGTACACGTTGGTTTGCTAAACCTCTCTATTAAGATAGTATGTTTTATATATTTTGCTTTGCGATAACATAGATAAGATCTGGAACATTTACACATTTTAATGAAGACCTCTGTCAGAATGAATAAGACGCATGAGCCATATCGCTCACAAGCATCATGTTAAGTCATGATAAGATCAGCTTGAGTTTTTTTTTTTTACAAACATTTATGTGAAAAGCAGTAAAACAATACTTCTAATGAAAAGATGGAAAGTTCAAATGTTGAGCGATAATCCTTTTTATAATTATAGGAAATTTTTATATTCATATCATACAGTTGTATCCTGGACATTGCAGTTGTTAAACAGTGTATGCGTTCGCGAAATAAAATGTTCTTCCTCAAAAAGTTCCTTTTTAAAACAGTATTTTGTCGATGCTTTACAAAATATAGAGATATCAAATTATAATTTAATATATAATTGTAGAGACACAATATAGCACCGTAACAGACTTTTAGCGTCTGAGCTACTATCTGAAATTTCTAAGTTTCGTGTTAAATACACATTCTTGGTTTGAAGTTATTAATTAAATAAGTTATGAAATTCAATACCACGAAAAACATGTTTACAAAAAACAAAAAAACAAACAAACAAACAAACAAAAAACTAGACAGGGGTATTCTGTCTTGCAAATCTTTTGGAAAAATTCAAAAATGATGAAACAAATATTTTGATCATTGATGTTGCACGATATCTTGTTTCCTTTTAAGGAATTATTTGATATTTGCCTTCAGAAAAGGTCCACAATTAGGAGGCAAATTGTTGTGCCATCGCCTGCTGACATTTTTCTGAGAACACATGTGAGCTAGAACGTCATACAAATGATGTTCGTAGGCAAAATGTAAGGGACTGGAGAAAATTCCCATAACAAATGATTCAGTGTCCATTAATTCAATTGTTTGGTTTATGTTTTCTTTGCTCATTTCATCCATCATATGGACACAGCGCTGTTCAAACAATCTGAATGAAATAAATGATGTTATCTAACTAGGTATACTTTACATTGTCAAGTACATTGTTACACCTCACTATCATCAGCTATAGTTTTCAGCACCTGCTTCGTTTGCATAATCTCGTTTTGCAGAATGGAATCAAGAATGCTTCAAAAAGTTTAAATCATTATCCATATGATTGAATTTGTAAAAAAGAGTATTTGTACCCAAATAAACTTTGAAGAATGACATTTGATTATTTAAACTAATTTATATACGATATCTATAATGACATCCGTTCTTGATTATTCCAAGTAATAGTTGTTGTATAGACTTGAAATGTCAAAATCGTACTATAAAAATGTTTTACTAACGGTAATAAGCTTTTTTAGCATAGAATATAACGAAATGAATTATATTATAGACAATTCTCTAATATTACATTACTTTGAGTGCTCCTTCAAATCGTTTGCTAAGATTTGTTCTTTGTGTTTGGCATCCTTGGATAATTTTTTAAGAACAGCCGAACAGACTAACCCAGTCACTGTAAAAGACGTTAAAAATGATGAGGCACTACACAGTTAAAACTTTAAAATAAATTTCAGTGCTTAAGCTAAAATGTATTTAGGTATGGCACAGCAAAATACATAGTAACTTAAAGTTAGCTCCTAACAAATCGTTTTTCCAAAATACTTAAGTTTCTTATCTCTGCAAACTTTTACATAACATTGTTTGGTTTCTATTATTATTATTATTTTTGGACAAAGTGTTTAAAAAATGAATAATATTGCTCGACATGTTTTCATTAGTTTTTAGTTCTTGTCAAGGAGAATTTATATTATACTAGTATCCTATTATATTTGCGTTTGTAAGTGCATAATTGTTTGACTCACTTAGTTGGTTCTTTCCGTTCAGCCAATAAATGTTTGCTAGTTCTTTTCTATTGGCAAGTATTGCCCAAAGTAATATATCTGAAAAACTGTCATCAAGTGATGGTCCGTCTGTTTTTAATTCTTCAGCTAGAACCCAAACACATGTTATCAATAGCGCTAGCGCTTACATTGCTAAAACTCAATTATATAAATAAATTGTACGCATTTTCATATTTGTTAGACTCGCAAATTTATTGTAATATTTTAGTCCTATACAATTCCAGTTTGAATGATAAACACGAAAAAAAACCAAACCAAAAGTTGATATAAAAAGAAATAAAAAAATACCATTGTAGTCCAGAAGTGTGCGACACAGCATTTTAGCTAAGTTTGCAGCCGAAAATGATAAGATTTTACTCATTGATTCATCGGTGCTCTCTCCATTCACTGTGTTTTCAAAAGATCGGTGTTCTTTTTTAATTTGCTACATAATAAAAAATTGAATAACAATAAGAATTTAAACACTTTTTTTGTTTATACATGTTTTAGTAAAATGAGTGAAAAAGAATAAATACAAACCTTCAAGACCGAGTTAAGATGGGGACAATCCTCTTTAAAGACACAATCTTGGCAAATGACAACCTAGAGGCAACAAAGAAGCCTTGTTAAGCTCGAATGTATATAATTACAAAGTAGAAATATTAAAATCAAAGACAATTCTTTTCCCTAGTACTTAATCATTAAGTCATCTGAAACTGGGAACAAATTTTAAATTTGCTCGTATGCGCTTCTTTTTTTTTTTTGAATTTGCACATTCAGGATCATATCAAAGTATACTACCATAAAAATTCGATTTCGGAATTTGCTCCAAAGACTAATTAGGTTTGTATGATTAGGACACAAGTGGGATTTGCTTGTAACTACAATTATACACAAGATTTTCTAAAGATTAAGGAACTAAAACGAATAGTTTATAGATATAAACAAAATTTTTACAAAGAAAAAGAATCACCTGGTCATACAACTCTGGCAAGTATTTGACGTCAAGGGCCACACCTTGATCAAGCAATACCCTAACATAATCGCTCCGATTTGCCTTTAATGCCTCGAAAAGAAAAACCTAAAATGACAATCATATGTTAGAACATGTTTAGAACATTGAAACAAATTGAAGAAGGGATCCACCATTGAATGTACACTAAACGCATTTTTCAAATCTAAACACAGACAGGGTGACGTAATAAAATATTCAAATAAATTCGAAAGATAACAAATTAATTGAATTCTCGATTATCAATGTTCGTTTTGAACCAAAAAACAAAAAAAACAAAAAAAACTAAATTACATAAATTGTTTATACTTATCTCTATTGTTGCCTGTTCGATCTAGGGACAAAGTTAGTTTTCGTACAATGCAAACACGTTATATTACTGTTAATATCCAAACATAAAACATTTTGTCCAAATTCGGTGAACAATGTAGCCGATTATCAATTGGGATTTATAAATCAGTTAAACGATTTCTCACAGCAACACAATCTTAAATTTTAAAGCGCACATAGTTTTTGATGTGTGTTTTCTTACCGGTCCACACTCTTGTATTAACCCCATTTCCTCCAAAAGCTGAAGTCCGACATAAAAATATAAGGGCAGTGATGTAGGACCTAGATGTTTTTCGTTCAATGCGCAAGGCATCGACAGCTGTTTGAATTCTTCCAGAAGTTGGTAAACTGTCTCCTTTGTCGGATTGATAGTGGTTCGCAACAGAAATTTGAAAGCAAGTGAGTTTTTATTCTCTTGATTGGATTGAATATTATCTGAAATTTTATTAAAGAGAAACTAAATTTTACTGATCAGCAATCGATAACTGAGAATAATATACGTAAGATAGTTTGTATATTTGTTATAGTCTGTCCCAACTGATTGTCTCCATCACTTGTTGGTAATTGTAAATGTAAGTAGACGTTGCGAGGAACGAAAGATCTTCCGTTTGCGTGTACCATAAAGTAGACTATAGCGATATTTGGCTTTTTATATAATTTCTAAACACGTCATCAAATTCCATTTAACCCTCTATAGAAATTCCAATACACGTATATTATTTATACTCAAATTATACTTTATCGCTTTTATTGTGATTTTTTTGTAAAGTTAAATTGGAAATCAGTAAAATCTATTATTTCAGATATAAAATCATTAATCCTAACGCCATTAAGGACGAACAAATATTCGGCACTCGAGGACTGAAGCCGGGTCGCCTGGGCACAATTCCACCACTATAAAGACAGCGCTAGGCAGACTCTCGCTTCAGGACTTTGGAGCCCAACATTTCGAAAATGCATGGATCGATTTTAAAACAAATTTCATATGTTAAAGTTTTGAGAGCATCCCTTTCAAATAAAAGCATAACAAAATTTCAAGTCTAAAAAATTGAAAAATTAAGGTTTTTTTAATTTCCTTCCGGTGACAACCGGAAGTGTTGGCGGACGTTCGGATATGCAAGAGGCATTGCGGGTGGAGACTCTCTGCCATCCCTAAAAACTTGAAAGATTAATCTTTCAGAATTTCTTTTAGAAAAATAAGCCACTAACAAAAAAAAAAAACAAATCTTTAATATCTGGGGTCCGGAACTGACGATTAAAATATCAACAATTTTCTTACACATTTTGTCTAAAGAAAATTCTGTAAGTTTAATGAAAATCAGCTGAAGCATTTTTGAGAAAACGTGACAGAAAAAAAATACTAGAGGAAATAACAAAAAAACAAAGCAATAACCACAAGGCCTTCCGTTCAAACGGAAGACCTTAATAATTGTAATAATAGAGGAAAAGAAACAAAGCAATAACAATAAGGTCTTCTGTTGAAACGGAAAACCTTATTTAAACAAACCAGTCATTTTCGTACAATTGAAATCAATAAAAGGGGGTAATTTAAGATGTTTGTTATTATTTGTTTTTGTTTATCCAAAATACTGAAGTTTTTATCCAGAGTTGATAGAACAGGACAATCGACAGCGCCTCGCTTGAAGTCATCTTTCCGTAAGTTCTATGGTTGATACAACGAGCTTGTCACTTGGTCGCATGCTGACTGACGTTTTTCACATTAATTGTTACACCATATTTAATCACCTAATTGTCTACGGACTTTTCCGACTTTTTTCCCGATTTCGTCAAAGAGTACACGGCGGGTGTGACCGGTCAGCAGAAGATACCCACTCCTCCTAGGCACCTGATCCCGTCTCTGAGGTTTTCCAGATGTCCTGTTGATTGGATATCGAATTGTCCACGAATTCTTCTACGTTTGCCCAATCATGATATGTTTCCCAAATACGACATTTTTTCCGATAATGACATTTTTACCAATATGATATTGGGCGCACGGTGGTTGTGACCGGTCAGCAGAGGGTGCTTACTTCTCCTAGGCACCTGATGCTACCTTAATTTAAAGTGAGGTCCGTGTTGCTCTGCTTTGAATTTGTATATCGTTTTATGGATTTTTGAAACGGTTCACGGTGTATTATTGTCATACAAGTTCACCATTGAAAACAATTTCAACATTACTGCAATGTATATATATTTTGTCTTTGCACTCGATTTTTTGGTACTCGCTTAAAACTGTTAGATCTAGTTTTGATCGGCAAAACCTTTATTTGTCTAATTTAAAAACTACCGGCCTTAATAAAGCACTGATTTGAGGAATAGTGAATCATTCTTTGAGTATTATGATGTGAAAATTTTGGTCGGTGCGTGATCAAATCAACTAAAGCCCGAAGGGCTTTATGATAGGTCTGATCACGCCCCGACCAAAATTATCAACTCACAATATTCAAAGAATGATCCCTTATTACTTCTTTTTTTATAAGTTTATGTCATTGTTCGATAAAATATTTATGTATAAATAAGCAAACCCCGCAGGGGCCTCAATTTATAGTTTAACATCGATACGAAGTGTTACTAGTATCACTGGCAAAGGCAGTGGAAATGTTACTATAGTGCCATGTTTACTTCAATTTTAATTTTATTAATATTGTTCAGTCAATGCTGAAAATTGCTGATATATACTGATCAATTGCTAGAAGTAAAGGAAAAGAAAAGTTAAAAAAAATATTTTTATCAATTAAGTGGTTTAAATTTTCCCATGTAGACATGTGCTCTGAATAGAACGCTTGCTTATGTTTTTTGGTATCTTGTATCTTTCTGTAATTGACCGAAAAAAAATTGATAGTATTTAGGTCACAGATAAATCTAAAGAATAAGTGCATGTATGCATCAATTAAAGTCTCTATTTGATAAATCACAGCCGTAAATCTGCTATTATTCAAGGTTAAAAATGACCTCGAGTAAACGTTTTTTTTTTCAATATCAAGAAGCTTGCTAACCGAATGAGTATGTTATGATTCCTAAATCAGAAAGTTTGCATACATTTTTGAAATCGGAATAAAAATTTCGAAAAAACGGCGGCAGAAAATGTCTACGATAGTTGGCATCAATATTCACAAATACCCGGAGAATGATCTTACACTAATATCCACTTTTAGACTTCAACGAACAAGCATGATTTGGTAATACTGATGTTATGTTATTAAAACAAACAGGAATAGAGTGTGGAACGCCCTGGATCAGCGTTTAATGGCAGCTTCTACAACAGAGGGCAATTTAAATTAACCTATCGATATTCGTGATTTGTTCCGGTTTTTTATTAAAGAAAAACCACGATTTACAATTAGTAGATGCTAATCACTTGGTTTATTGTATAATGTGTTTTACGTCTCTTCCACTTTATTTATTACTTATCCAGAACTGAAAAAAGTAGTACCTTGTAGAATGATTTTACTGTGTGTTGATAATCATTGACATAAACTGAGATTTATTATTAATTTTAAGCATCGCTAAAAATTGTTGACGCTATATTTTTGGGTCCAGGGAACTTTCAACAGAGTAAACTACATACAAATTGTTAAAAGAAATGAGTATTCAAAAGTGTGATTATTTGTTAGTTTCATTGAACTCAATTTACCATTTGTGATTTCTTGACTGATATCTTCCATATACCAGGATCTGACTACTGTCTCTCCAACAATGCTGGAAAATATTAGAGGGTCGTCTTTATCCAGATCAAATATCCCAACATACAAGTAAAAAAATGTTTTAACCAAAAGTTATACATTTTTCAGCAAGTGGAAATAGCTTGTTCATGTAAATCGGTTTTTTGAATAAGTATTTGCTTCTCATAGAATGATATATGTATCTATATAGTAAAACACTAAAATAAGATACTCACGATATGCCTATTCTGGCCTATTCTTTGAAGATATTTTGCCACTAAATCATTTATGTTTTTATCAAACCCAATACCTAATAATGTTCCAACATTCGTTTGAAGTGCAAATGGACTAAAATGAAGGAACCAAACATTATTGATTTTTCTCAAATGAATTATACAGAACCAGAAATTTACTAATTTGTCATAATTTGAACACTCTCAAAACCTAATGCACAAAGATTATATTGCTAAAAAAGTGAAAATAGTGCCAATCAATTATGATTAAGACAACAATACACATATGTGTGGTTTATATTTCTATTTTAAAAACGAACAGTGATTCATACTTGTCTAAGTAGTCAGATACTAAGTCGGCAGCCTTTCCCGATCCTTTTATAATAATTACTGGAACCTTCTGTCGAGTGCATCTGATATGTGAACAATTATTTCTATGTTTCCTTCACAAACTATGACAGCAATAGGTACAGGCATGTCTGTGTTGGTTTTGATATAAAACGAATTGTAAAAAGAAGAAAATCATAGTAAATGTAACAAAATTGTACTTAAAATAAATTTCATTTGAATATTATATAGAGTATTAAAAAGAAATGCACATGTACATAAAACGATCACAGGAATGAAAAGGCAACTCTAAGCAATCAATTGAGTAAACATTCTTGCATTCAGCATGATGTCATATTTTATTAAGAAACATGCCAGTTCATACTTTATCTTTAATTAATATAGAATGTCACTAGAAACTCTTCTTACTGAACATATATTTAATATTCCTGTATTAGGTACAATTATTATTGATTAGGTCAAAAGCATATTTAATAGAAAAGATCAATGTCAAGAGACGAATCATCGAAATACAGTGTAAACAGTGTCAAAATGATTTATTTTTATTATCTTATTTAATACAGATGCCAAAAATTAATGAGTGTCAGTTAGGATATAGTCAGGATTATACAGAGATGAATAATGTGTTTTATCAGCGAGTGCTTTTACATAAGCAGATAAACATTTATATGTTTTGACCGGCCTGTCAGTGTGAAGACAAATGCAAAAGTGTAACACTACCGAGAATATTTTGAAAGATGAATTTGACAAATATCAAAAGCAATGGCCTTAAATACTTGAAAAGTGCTGCTAGAATCCTGCGCTTGGTTAATGTAAATGAATAATGCGTAGTATTTTCAGTGAAATGAAAGACTTTGTGGGGGACGATATTTATTGCATGAGATTAACAATAGAATTCTAGCAATAAATAAAAATCAACATGAACTACATGCCGATCGAATTATTCTATCATACATACAAATGAACTATGAGGTAGTGTTTAAACTTTTTGATGTTTTGTAAAAAGAGGTCTATTTAACTGCCATGTGATACCATGGCACGGCAGCTTCTAAGATCGACTCGAATTCGAAATAGAAAAATAATATCCTGTCTATCACATTCACTTGATATTAATATTCAGAAAAGTTGCTTTCCAGAAGAAAAAAAAACCAACAGTCTAAAAATCGATCATAATATCAACGGTCATTAAACTCTAAGTTGCTTTAATCTTCCCGCGATAAAAAGTGTTAGTTTAAATCATTGCAATGACTTCATATGTACTCTAAAAATAATACATATAAAACGATTGATACCCACAAAGTTAATGATGCTGATATTATCATTGGTTTATCAAAATATTAAGTATATCAATTGTCTTGCTGAAAACTGATTTTTGTCTCGAAATGAATTCTTCAAAGTCCAAAAGAAACATGTCCGTCTTTCCTGCTTTTGTTTCGTTTTGCATTGTTTTACTGGCGGCTGTTTGAATCTGGAACATATCTTTATTGTTAACTTAACCTTTTTGAATTTAGATCCATAATATTTAACCCCAATTTCAAAATGTAAATAATGATTCGATTTAAGAAATGCTATGCTTATCAAGATATAATACGAAACAAATTGAAATGTTTACTATGACTTTGTTTGTAAAAGACTTTTTTTTCTAAACGTTAATTATTAACTTAACGACTTGTTATATTCAAATATCAATGTATTCACAGAATCGTTAAACTATTTAGATTAATTTTCTTTAATCTGCCTATACCAAATTGATACTTTTATATAAAATGTTAAATGGGAATATTGTAGTAACAACTTCTTTTTCTTCTAAAAATAGAAATGTAGGTATAATGATGTCACAAATCACTTCCTACCGGTATTATATTTGTACGTATTAGTATACTGGGAGCTTCTTAATCTTTCCCGTGTAACTAGTTTTTTTTAAACCCGTAGGATACCTCTCTGGACACTGTGTCAGCTACAGAATTTATTGGTCAGTTTTTTTCTATTGTTTGATTACCTTATTTAAACTGCCGCATTGCAGACCTGGCAGACAGTGGCCACGACTTCTTCCTGACAGGTATTAGCAGCTAAGGTTTTGAGTAACACTTTCTCCTATTAGAGGTAAGTTAAACTATTCTATACTTTTGTAATTAAACTACGATTCAGTCTTTTTACATTACTGTGTAATTTATACTAAGTATTTTCTTTAACTTTTTGATATACTGGTTTTACGAGGTAGAACTTTTAAACTTAAGTGCTTGCTCGCGCGTGTTCCTGTGTGGTCACTTGTCGAGTGTGTGCTTTATACTCGAATATAGATGCATGATATACTTATATTTTGTACAGATTAATTTGCCTATGGCTTAGACGTTTTTTTTTGGTTAAGTAAAGTGATAATCTTAACGTTATACAGTGTTCGTATTCGCTGTGGTTTTGTGCTGTTGTATGGCGTGCTGATGTTACCATAATGTTATATTTAAGTCCGTGCGACTTAGCTTATATTTATGTATGGTTTATTAATCAGGTAACTCAAAATATGTTTATTGTTTAATTCAATAAGGTCTGTATCCAGTTTTTGGCAGTCCATCGCCATGGTAATACCTGTCTGTCACTGTCTCACGCCATGCCATTTCTACCCATCTCGTCCTCACCGGATGGCTTCTACATGCCCGTGATGAAACGTGGGACAATAGAGAACATAAGAGTTTACTGTTTAGATGTGTTTATATTATGTATATTTGTTTCGTTTTTATATTATATCAGAAATTATAAGTAGCAATTGAATCTTGTTTGACTGAACAGTCACGACGGCTGTCGTGACAAATATTGTTTCTCTGAACTTTTTGAAGATGACTGCAATCTGGCTTTTTATCGAATGTCTTTAGAATGAAACACTTCAAATTCAAACTAAACCACATATTTAATACTGACTGAAACGCGACTTCTTCTTAATTCAGAGACTTAGGAGGTGACTATACTAGTAATTAGTAGGTAGTCATGTTCAAGGTCAAATCCATATAACTTGATTTAATTTAGATTTAAATGTGTTGGGTTGGTGACTCTAATACATGTAAATAAACTTATAATTAAATAACAAAAAGTTACCCGTCTTCCTGCAAAACTTATAAGCTTGATGTGCCGTTCAACGTCATCGAGTGAAGGGCTGCCGCTTTTTGAAGAGCACTTTAAATTCACGTAACGCCTGTAAGCATCACTGATGATCTTTGAGACACCATTCTCTAATCCACGGTACAAGATCCAAGAAACTATGACATAATCAAGAATCTGGGTGAAAAAAAATGACAATAGCAAACCGTCAACCATCTCAAAAATCCATAAAACGAAAAACAAATTCAAATTATCTCTCTCTCTCTCTTTCTCTAAGCTAATTTTAAAAAAAAAGCAAACAAACAAAAGCATTACTGACCAATTGATCCAAATAATAAAAAAATGTGTTTTAATGGAGTAATACCGGGGTATATATCAAAATTTGCTAATACTTATAATAATTGAATTTGTTTAGCATAAGTTTTTATTTTACAGGATGATCAATAATTTAATATTTCTTAAACAAGGTGATATTTAAAGCATTACTCAAGCCTACATTTGTATCTTATGAAGGTTTGAAGACTTATCCTAACCTATGCGACGCTTACGTGAGCACATTCAGCTTAATCACTAAGGTAGCCAGGGACAGTTTCGCATAAACTACCCGTCAATATCTTAGTAATAATGAGTGTTACTGTATTTGAAGGCCTGTATGTTCAATGAAAATTAGTGAATTGATTATTGGTGACAATTATAGGTGTACTCACCTTTCATACAAGAAGAAAGTAGGGCAGACGGTAAGTGAAATAGTGTGAAAATGACATGGATGGGAGGTGGGGCGGTTCAGACTGGGAGGAAGGAGACTGTTGGGACTGTAGGGGAAATGTTAGACTACAGGTTGCAGGGTCATCTCTCTGCAGGGAACACAGTAGGGTGGGCCAAAATGGGTAAAATTTTGACGTTACATCGGGTCACAATTAGACATTTAATTTGACCAGAATAAGATATGGGTGTCATTTGGGGTAAATTTTTAACCTTACTGTCCTTCCTTAGGTCAAACAGGTAGCTACAAGTCATTTTGATCCAGGTGCATATTATATTATTCCCGCAACATAGTGCTAAATGGGGGTATCCAGAACACATAATTTCAAGTTTAAAAAAACTGTCCCCTGCTACCTAAGAAATAAATGAGGTAACATATTTCAGAAAATACTAGCTATTTAAGAAGAGTCATACATGACTTTAAACGTTTCAAAGTATTTTGTAAAAGAAGAAGATAAAATGAAAACTCAACTAAATCGATTAAAATATTAATGCTATCCCTATCAAAGATTAAAGCAATATTATATACTTTATTAAATTCTGTGACAAGGGATTTTTACCATTGTTATAGTCATATACAAGCTCAGCTTTAATATGTATACGTTTGTTCACCACATGCAGATAATAAAGTGTTGTATTTTAGAAATCATTGAATGAAATACCTCCTCCGCTCCTTGCTGCTTCGATCAAAGCCGTCTGGAACACAGTTGTTTGCCAAGGCTTTGAGACAAAGTTTTCAGAGTCTCAAATTACAGAAAAGACCATGGTCGGCGTAGACTTCACCGCTTTCTTGATTTCATTCCATGTACTTTCAACTCCAATCAAATCCTTACACAAATAGATGTATATGTAAAACCTATTGATGATGTGATAATTGCTACCTTGCGTAATGATCAAGGAAACACTATCCTTGTTATTAAAAAAAGGACACTTTATTGTAAATAAAATGCGAAAAGTATTTTTTTCTTGAAATCATTAGATCTTCTGATAATCTCATTCATGATATTCCCGAAAAGATTTATTAAACAATATTGTTTATATCCTTATTTTACAAAAAAATACGCCCAGTTTGCAATAGGCTAAATACTCTTCAGGAACAAAAGCCTCCGATTCCAAATAAACAAAAGGTTTTACATGTTTACTAATAAGAAATGAACCTTATGCATATTTTCGGGGGTATTCATTTTAATTTAAGACACTAAACGATAACTTTTTATACTACTCAGACGTGTCTTTTGGGGTAATGAAAAAATATCACAAAAACTTTTTGTTAATATTATTAAAATGAATGCAGTTACATTTATTGGTAGGAAAGAGTCAAGCCCTCTAAATGTAGTATTATAAAGGAAAGTAGAGGAATAACCGAAGTAAAGATTGTCATTTTTTCCAAACTATAATCGGTGAAGAAGAGCAAGGCTCATCTCAGTCTACTTGGATGGCTAATGTCAGTCTGCACATGTCCGTGATGTTAGTGTTTTCAGTAAAGCTTTCGTTTCGAGTGATCAAGAAATAATTCACACAAAGTAAGCAGCAAAAGTATAAAAATGACTTTACTGAACGAAGTAAAAATTATCAATATAACCAACTTGAATCGAGGTGGTTGACATTAAAAAAACTACTATTTTTTTTTTTACGTGAACTGCGTATATTCTTACAAAGACATCTAGATTGTTTTATTGAGTATGTTTTGTCTAGTCATGCATATAAATTATGCATTATAATCAATATCCATATGAAAAGGAGATCAACATTCTAATTGAATATACACACATGGTCATATTTACACAATGCATAAGTTCAAAATCTTTTTCAAGGTTGATTTTTTAACCAATCTAAAGTTTAACCAGTGTGTAACATCATTTTTGAATCAGATAACATGCAATTTCGATTAACATTTTTATAAATAATATGTGAAAGCCACAATTTACTGGAAGTGATTTTTTATACTACTACTTTTAAACTACTTATTTTTTTTGTCAAATACAGTAGAGTGTTACGCTTTCTTCTTTTATTTACATACAACAAATTGAGGTTTTTTTTTTTACAAAAATATACATCGTTTACCTGAGTAATCTGAAACTCTGTCGTTAGAAATGAAGTTCCTGACATGATTTCACTAAACCAGTTTTCAGCCTTGAAATAAAGATTTGTTTCTTCAAAAAATTAGTAGATCAACTGCAGAAAGTTTCGGCTTGCCTCTTTTATATTTTGCACGCTGGCCTATCACAGCGATTAAATTTGTCCCTCTTTTTTTAGTGTGAAATTTAGTTGTTATGTTTGCCTTTTTGAAGCGTTTTACATAATCTATACATTTTATTTACATTGAACTCTGTACTATATAGACTAGCGTTCACCTCTCCATGAATCATAAACAGGAGAGTACATTACTCCTGAAATTGGTATCGACTGATACACGATAAATTGCTTTGTATATAATTCTGTCATTGATATCAAGTTATCAAGGTTTATTTTCTGGGGGTGGAGATGGGGGTCGCAATTTTTTTTTTTTTGCGTAAAATATAAAGTAGCAAAAATCATTAATTTTTTACCATTGTAATTCACATTAACTCTTCTTTATTTGCAAAATTTCAAAAAAGTCCATCAAATTGATTGTTTAGGGACCATCTCTAAATACAGATTCATTTACAAGAAAAATGATTAATGAACTTGTCATTTTCCACACTTCAAAGATTATAAAAAATATAGACATGGAGAGAGAGAAAAAAAAATTAAAATACCATGACAGGATTTATTTTACAGGAATGTTATTTATTGTGTAATCCCAATAAAAAAAATTAAATGGGTTTTGGCGTTAATCTCTTCAATTCATCATGTGGCTGTTGACACTCGTTATATAGAGAATTAATTTTGGAATATAACAAATTACACATTGAGCATTCTTTTGAAAAAAAACCCCAAAAACTGGCGATCTTATTTCAGATACGTCTTATTTTGTAAAGTTTTGTGAATAGTGGACCACTTTAAAGACCTACGCAAAGTTTTTGATTTCTTTTGGCAACATGAATCAGTTTTATAGATAGAAATCGACGTGTTGAATTTGTCTTAAAAATGTGTAGAATTCTTTGGGTTTTTTTTTTTTTTGTATCATGTTGACCCTATTTTTACAATGAGGGTTTTAATGAGTTTAAGTGTTGAAATAACTGACGCCAAAACGTGAATAAAGTAGAGCAGTTTTGTTATCACTAAAATATATAAACTGATGTTCGGAAGTGTAATTGAACTCTAAGCGAGATACAGCTATATATAAGATATATGTTAGTGCCGTTTTACATAGCTTATATTAAATATATCATTAAATATATGTCGTGTATTTGAAGGCTGTGTACAATTAACTTTACAATGTAGTGACAATAAAGCAATGTACATCTTAAAATGTTCACCAATGGCGAATGTTCAATATGTATTAAGTAATGCCTTTCTGACATAAGGGGACGAATATTGTTTTCTTATCACCCAAAATACACTGTTAAATATTTTAGACCAGTATATTCATTCTTCAATTTTTTTTCTAGACCAGAACTTGTCAATCGTTTGTACAGCTTCACGGGCTGCTCAGAAATTGTCTTCTTGATAATAACGCCCATTTTGGGGGTTTTCCGTGTGACTTAGTGATACAAAAAAATTAAAATTAATTATAAATCTCATTGGTGACGAAATCATGTTTTTTTCTTCTAAAGTTAGTATACTTGATTGTAGATGTCTAATCATTTTTAATTATCACACTGTGCACTATCAATATATCTAACTCTCTTTTTACTGAGTTTTTCGTGCTTGGTGTTTACGCAAATCGATACTTTACACATTTTCTAAATTCTGAATTTCCATAAAATTGAGAATAATCTTCTGTATTTATCGTATCATTCAATACTAAAAAAAACATAAGAGGAAAAATAGAAATCCTGTTATTGTAAATTGTTTAGAGCTAATTTAGTTCTCAGATAGAAGATGGGCTCAGAGAACCAATATTATTTCTTATTTGTATTGATGTCATACGTGCATTATTCAGGGTTGGGAATCACCGATTAACGGTTTCAGACTTTACATTCAATGCAATCAGGAAGTTTAAAAAAGAAAGATGTTCTTCGATCCATACATTGTGTCACCGAATTCTTCTTTAAAACTTCCTAGTAGACTTGAATGTGGCAACTATCAATACATTCATTATTAATCTGCAACGTCAATGTATTTGTTAGTTAGAATGCTTGCATAAGTAATTTATTCGGCAAAACATAAGAATAACAAGATGCGATCTCGTTGAAAGCAACGAAAAATATTTCATTTGAAAGCACCTTACGAAACGTTATAGGGACACTTGTTCTTTCCTATCATTTCTTAACACCTCTTTAAACTCAATTTAACTATCTTTTTGGATTTAAATACGCGGGCTATATTTTATATATATATATATATATATATATATATATATATATATATATATATATATATATATATATATATATATATATATATATATATATAATATAGATAAATAGATAGATAGATAGATAGATAGATAGATAGATAGATAGATAGATAGATAGATAGATAGATAGATAGATATGAATATTATGAATATATAAATATTTTATTTAGTTTTATTATTGAGCCCCCCCCCCCCCAAAAAAAAAAGAGAGAGAAAAAACCCCAAAATGGGAAATCGTTTATTTTTTAACAATTATTTCATCTATTTTTTATCTCTATGAATATTATATGTTGCCGGCAGTGTTTGTTTTTAAGTATTTCCAATCATTATGTATCACAGTAAACGTGATGAGAATTTGTGTTTATTGTATCTGTACAATAGACAAATCTATTTATTTAATGAAAAACCTAAATGTTTTATTAAAAAAATGCTGTTAGGGACTAATATATAGTGAAATATCGAATAATCAATAGATAATATTTAACAGTATGTTACACATTCGCCAAACCAGTAAAGAGGAAGTTTAACTTAACCTTCTTCTTATAATTTTAAAAGATATTCTTTTTTAAAATTTTAAAGACCAAATATTTCCTTTTGTTAAGAAACAGCTAATTTACATTGAGCATATAGCCATAATGATAACTAATGATGGCATTTATCAACAAAGTTCAGTTTAAGACCTTGAAGGTCAACAAGAAGGTTATACATGTACAAAACTGTTCCTTGGTCAGAATTGAGCAGGCAATTATTTGATGTTGATAGTTCGTTAAAAGAGAATTGGCACACAATTTCCGAATGATTAATTTTTAAAATGACATACGTTACCTCCCAGTTCGTAGAAGTTCATTGTCAAGAACGATTTTTAGCTCTAATATAATGTTGAAAAAAAAATTGTTTATGCTTCTGTCTAGAGATTCAACGTTTTGAAATTCGTTTACTTCTTTCCTGCAAACAAACTCCAACAAACTCATATATCGGGAAAAAATCCCACTTTTCTGACCTCGTTTTATTCACGGATATTATATTATCAAGGAAAAAAAACAAATCCAATGTCTTCTTTTCAGTGATTACAGAGAGAGAGAGAGAGAGAGAGAGAGAGAGAGAGAGAGAGAGAGAGAGAGAGAGAGAGAGGAGAGAGAGAGAGAGAGAGAGAGAGAGATTTAAATCAGTAGATATGAGAGATGCAGTTTTTAATAATTTATTTTAAATACGCCTTGCCATTTTGTATGTGACTCTAGAATGACATTTCTGTATTCTAATGGGTTCATCTCTAAACATCGTGTCAAAATTTGTTTGTAAACCAAAAATATCTGTCATCCATTTTTCCAAACCAATCCTAAATATTTCACTAAATAACAGTCGATAGAAACGTGTTGTTTTGTCTCAGGGATCTGTTAACAGAAGTAAAACAATGAAGAATTTACTTTCCCTATTCTCTGTACATAATGATTAGTTAGTAACGTTCTATGTGGTAGTTAGTATTGATGCCATAATAATTGTGTATCCTTTGTGCACTTAAATTAAAGTTCAAAACTATAACTTTTCCTCCACTGTTTTAAGCTATTTCATTTTCTGACATATCATTTGTTTCAGGTTTTGGAACAGTTATTTTTGTTGATATTAAGAGGTTGTGCATGTCACTACACCATTTGTTTGATCTACAAAACATGTCTTTTGTGTTTAGGCTATTAAAATTGTTAGTGTGATTTCAATCATCTTATATTTTTATCTGTAAATATATAGCTAACATTTCACCAAATATTTCTGTAAAAATCATTTTTGAAAATCAGTATTGCATTAGATTCTTGAAAATTAACTTTAGTTCATTAAACAGTGAAGCAAAAAATGTATTCAAAAAATAAATGGCACTCTAATGTTGTTATTTTAGAGGATTAAAACACTAAATATAACTAGTAGACTAATTGTTCACGAAACAATTAGAGGCCTTTCCACCTTTCATAATGATCAAAAAATATTCCCGAAAATGTTGATAATTATTGAGTAATTATAGAAAAAACAATATCTGGAAAATAAAAAAAATCGGTTCCGCACATCAGTATCGATCCAAGAATCTTAAAATTCATAGGCGAGAGTGTTACCCCTATTCTATGTCGCTTGTTTTCTGAGTGGAGGTAAAAATTGTTGAGTTGTGTAGTCAATTTGGATGATGATAGAAAGAAGAGATGGAATGTTCTTCCGTCCATCTGAAGTTGATACGCAACGTTGTGAAACCTTTAGATAGGGGCTTAGCGATTGGTTGAGATGACAGTATTTGTTCATCATTTTATTAATAAAAATCAGTGCTGCTTGTAAACAATGTGGCCGGATAGCGTTGACTTAGAAATAAACAGGCCAGGTCAAACTCTTGTCGCCAGCGGGTATTTGAAGGAGTGGGAACATCACGTCGGCTTAACTGAGGCGCATTCTCCTGGTGATTCGAAAATTTGAAATGCACGTGCCTAAAAATCTATCAACTTTCATGCATTTGTGGATTACGAGTACAGAAAATCTGAACTGAATTAAGGCCTGTCGTGTATTTCAGGCTAGTCGGGAAATAAACAAACTGAAAGAAAATGTAAACTAAATTCATATAAAATCGGTGTCTGGGAAGGAAGAGTTATCTTTCGTAGAACTTCAACACAAGTCGTCACAGGTTGCTGATAGAAGTGTAAACACAAATTTTCAGTGGAATTTGAGCATGAATTTGTTTGATACAAATATCGAAGCGTTGAAATTTCGTTTCTTAGGATGATGGTTCGATGCCGCTGAAGTGGATAACTTTCTTCAATATGATTCATTTCGTTTCAAATTTGGCAATTAGATTCAGGTGTGAGAAACAATCCCATGAATTTTCGGCAAGTTCTACAGAGTTTTACTGGAGCTGGAATTTTTATTTGGAGGCGTAGTCTAAAACGCGGTCTGGAGTCAAATTGCAAACAGAGTTTCAACTTTTAAAACATATTCTGTCAAACGGTTGTAACACTTTGTTGTTAACACAGGTGTTATTCTAAAAAGAAATATCAAATATCGAGGGTCAAGTTCATGTAAGACTTCAATCCTTGTATAAAAGAAGGGAAAGGGGGGCTAATTGTACATATAACTGAATCTGATATATATGTTGCATATACTTATAATACATCATGAACTAAAATTCTCTCTCAAACTTGTTTAATATAATCTGAAAGATAAGCAAAGGTATCAGTTTTACTTAAAACATTTGCAATGAAAAATAATTATTTGTTTATAGTTTATCAGACAAAAAATAATTTCTATAAGTAAAAATCTCAGGCTGATATTAGGGTAAAAGGTTTTAAGTTATGATCAGCACTTAGTATCTTAATCAAACGACTCATGCAAATATCAATGTAAACAGCAAAAGTCCTCATACTCGGTATTTATGTAAATATTGAAGCGAAATCTTATTTTTGTTTATATGCAACGGTATGTGGATAATTACTAGAATAATTTAGATGCAGTCGCACGTTAAGAGAACATGTTGATATTGTATTTCATCAATTAGATATTCTAGTGGTAACTTTAAACTCCCTAGTGAATGTGTAAAGGGTAAAGGCCAATCCATTATGTCAGTTCATTACATGAGTCGGTACACGGTTTGGGACAAGATATCTGATAACATTGACAAGTTGAAGGTTGTGTAGATTTATTTTAAACACAAGTTGCATGTAAACTAACGAAATAAAAATGCACAATCTAAGATGATGTTATGAAATAGATCAACACGCAAAGAATGTGCTCAAGTTGTTCACTCAGGTGTAACAATTAAAAGGAGTCAATGAAAAAATGACAATAACAAACCATTAACGATCTCAAGAATCTATTAAACAGAGCAACACGGACAGATGATGGAATGATAGGCGAACTAGATCCATATAAATAAAGGCCTATTAGAAGCTCGTGTACAGCTATAGTTAGACCTGTATATGTTACTTTTGTAGTATGTTTCTATATAATAGAAGAAGCACCTTGAATAAACAACAGGCTATAAATAATGATTAAAGCAAATTCTTTACAATATATTCAAAAACATGTATATAGCTCGATTACTGTCATTCATATTCATTAACACAAAGTATTTTTTATTGAAAATAGTAAAGCATCGTCAATATTTCATTCGAATCAAATATTCAAATGAAATTGTAACCATGCTGTTTGAAATTATATGTATGTTTATCTAGCTAGGTAATTTCTTAGCTATTCATGCTTTCAATTTGCTTGAGCGGATATTCCAAAAAAAAAGTCATTTTTCTTTTTATGAAATAAATCCCCAATTTTGATGATTTATGTATTTGCTAAACATAAAACAAAAAAGAGTAAAGTTTAGATCAAAATATTTCATATGAAAATAACATAGATAAACACGTTACTTTTCGTTGTTGTGTTGTTCAGGATCCTGTATCAAGCATGATTTTTTTTTAATATAATGAGAAATGTCTTAAAAAACATCGCTAAGGTACTTTTAATCTGTTTTAAAAATCCATATCCGTTGTTAAGCTACTTAAAAAACGTATGTGCGTATGACGAGATGCCTTCTTTTCCATTAACAGTAGAAATTTAACTGTCTGACAAGCCTGCTTTTTTGTACCAAGAAAAAAAACCAAAAAACAAAAAACATAACTTTCCTGCTGATACCAAAGAATGTATAAATACATTTTTATACAGCGTGGAAAATGTTTTGACCTCTCAGATTTATTAGGTCAAATATTTTTTTCAAATATTTTTTTTTTAATTTTTAGTCTGTACATTATCGAAAGCCTGTTATACATGTATTTTAAAATATTAACACTTTTTAGGTACAAATTTTGTCATGCTAAACTAAAATTCAATTTTATTTTTTGACATAGTACATTTTCGGCAAATCAGTAAAGAGGAGGTATACCTAAACCTTCTTTTTAATTTTTCAAGTTTTTCCTATTCAAGATTTAAAAAACAAATATTTCCTTTTGTTGAGACACAGTCAATCCACGTAATGTATATGTTCATAATGGTAACTAATGTTATGAATTTAGCGAAAAATCTCAGTTTAAGACCTTGACGATTCGACTTCAACACGAAGGTAATACGAAAATGTTCCTTCGTCAGAATTAAGCATGCAATTCTTTGGTGTTCATAGTTCTTTAATAGAGAACTGGCACACGATATCTTAATGATTAGAGTATTAAAATGGCATATTTTTTACCTCCTAAGAAGTTCAATTTAATGATCTTTTGAATGCGATTAATTGAACGATTTTTAGCTCTAATCTAATGTTTAAAATTAAATTGTTTATGCTTGTTTCTAGGGATCCAAAATTTTGAAACCTGTTTACTGCTTTCTTGAAAACAAACTCCAAGAAACTCATATATCGGGAAAAACCACTGCACTGACTTCTCTTTATTCATATATATTTTATTTAGAAAAAGATTTCAAAGATGAAAAGAAAAAGCCAATGTGTTCTAGTCAGTGATTACATTTACACATTATTCAATATTTTATGTGAAGCATACGTTAACCATCGCAAGAAAATTTTATTTATAACAAAAACAAGCATAGTTGTAATTCAGAATAAAAGCCGACTTCCTCATTCCTTACATTAACGAGAGAGAGAGAGAGAGAGAGAGAGAGAGAGAGAGAGAGAGAGAGAGAGAGAGAGAGAGAACAGTACCTTGGAGGGAAATCATTTACTGTGTTTCCGTTCTATAAAATGTACAATTCTAATACTGTTAAAAGGCGTGATAAAGAAAAACATTTTATAAGAACTTTTAAACCTAAATTGAATAGCTTAATGTAACCTCTGGGTATTCTAAATGTTTTATTCATGTTTTAACCGTGTTATATAATCTGTTATTATTATTATTATGGTATCTAAAAAAACGGGAAAATATGACGTAATTCAGAGAATTGAAGACGCCGTTTAATTATTATGACGTCATAACAAACGTTACCATGTCAGTATTGTAAAACATCTGAAGAAAATGAAAGCGCTTATGTTTTACTCGATCTTTGTGTTTTCATTTATTTAAGTTTTATATATATTTCACCGACCACTGAGGTTTTTCTTGGATTTATCTATCTATCTATCTATCTATCTTTCTATCTATCTATCTATCTATCTATCTATCTATCTATCTATCTATCTATCTATCTATCTATCTATCTATAGTGGAGGAAGTTTAACTTCCATTCTTTAATAGTTCTTCGATTTCAAGACTCTAATACCAACATAAACACCTTGTTTTTAAACTTTGTTAATTTACACGGTGAATATAAACATAATGTAAAGCAATACTTGCAATTCAAATATCAGGTTTATTTCCAAGACCTTGACATTATGTCAAAAAATGATATAAGAAAATGATTTTTGTAGGTATTTGAGCATGCAAATGATTTGTGTTGATAGTTCTGTTCTAGAGAATTGGCACAAATTTTCCTGATGAATGGTTTAAAAAAAATCACCCTTTACCTCCCAAGAGCCAATTTTGATAATTGCCTGAATGTGTTTGACAATGTGAACTGATTTGATATTTATAATTGAACTGCTTATGCTTTTTTATTATTACAATGTTTTGAAATTTGTTTATCGCTTATAATTTAAGGAAAAAATCCTTGCATTTCTTTTGTTTCATTTATCCAAACTTTTATCAGTAATCAACTTCAAAAATGAGTTGCCCAGTGTTACCCTATTCAATGATTACATATATAGTGTTCAATAGTTGATGATAAACACACTTATTTTTTTTTTTTAATTCTTTCTTTAAAGGTAATACGATTAAACAACAGTTTCCATAAATTTAAGTATTGATTTAACAACTTTAAAAAAAGTAATGCTCGAGCGTATTGTTGTATTATCTTTACCATTAAGACAGATTAAAAGATTTACAACTTTACTTTAAAAATTTCATAGAGACCCTCAACATGTCTAACCACGTATTTTATAGTTTTCTCTGGCAGCTCCGGGGAATTGATATGAGATCCGTTTGTGTAAATGTACATGTAAACTTGTGATTGTCTAAAGGGTTCTCTGAACATTTGTCGTCTTTAAGTATCACTTTTCTTTAACATCTTGCTTAATATACAATATATGCTCCTGTGCAACAAACCTTGACACTTAAAACAGTTATGGAGGATTAATATCAATAACAAATATACCGTCTGTTTGTCAACGCTACACCAGGTTTCATTCTGATGACAAACTGTTCCTCATCCTATTGAGTACGCAACCTAACAGAAATTGACGCTTATGCTGCCGAGGCTCTCCGTATTAAGAACTGTAAGATGATACATGTACAATATACTTCAACCCAGTATAATAGTTTCATGCGCCGTAATGATGATATACCTAATATATTCTGTTATTTAACCCTATATTGTGACTTGATGTGCATGCATATATCATTCTTTTTAGTGGATTTATATCCATTTTTCCCCATTTTTTCTGTATTTGCTGATTTGTATGTTGTCTTTTTCGTACTCATTTGAAATTATCTAACTCCTAATTGCATACATTTTGATTAGATATAGTTTACTTTTATTTCGATTTTACCATTGTATAATTAAATATCCATGTTATGTTTGCTTTAGATCTTTAACGTTTCAAAGAGAAATCAAAACACAATATTGTTGATATGATACTGTAGTGATTATGTTTTAAAAAGAATAACAGAACATGTAATAGCGATATATTTGTTTATATAGATTTTACTATTATTAGATAAATTAAAGTAAAACATTAATGTTGTGGAATTTTCACAGAGGATATTTATCCGCCAGCAAGGTCAAAGGATAGGCATGGATATAAAATAAAATGTCTACTTAATGTCTCTTAAAATTGATAATTTAATAACATATCAAATTTGCTTAAAATGATCGATTAGATAAAATATTTCTCTGTGTCATGTGTTTTACATATCCACCAGTTATGGTGAAGAATGAAGTGGTGCTATGCAATTGTTTCACTGATTTAATAATAATGATCATTTAAACAAAATATCACTACAATTTACATATATAAATATAAAAACTTTCAAATGCTGTCTCTTATATTAAACTCTCTGGGCAATACTAGTCTTTTGTAAATTCTGCATGCATTAAGGAATCAAAAACGTTCACTAGATCAAGTGTCACCTGGATAGCCTCATTCTATATAAACAATAATAACTATAACTTTTATATATAGGCTATAATGCTACATTGCATTACTTTGTTTTTTTTTTTAATCCTCTTGCCTTAAAATAAACCACACCTGGAAAACCGATTTCTTTTTTCTAAGATATTCAAATTATTTTGAACCTCATCGCAAACACCAATGACATAAAAAATGTTTATAGTTTGATTAGTTCAAAAACACAACTTTGCAATTTGTTCATGGTATAAGGGATTTAAACGATTGTATGTTTTAATGGGGTTTTTTTTAATCAATGATGAAATTTATACTTAATGATGACATAGTAATAATATACATCACTTCTAAGTCTTTAACACTATGCGACAAAAATTGGAATGATTTGTCACAACCTCCTCTTTTTAACATTTCAAAATCATTTTAAATCAACTTAAATTTTCACTTTTATGGTTTATAATTAGATTTTGTTGTGATTCCTGAGGGCCATTACTTTCTGGAAGTTCCTCCTGTATGCCCTTCTTGTTTTCCTTTCCATCGTTTCGGCGCGCAATCTTTTTTTACAGAAACCGACTAAAAGAAATAGGAAAAAAAATGTATAATAATGAATTATTCTTAAATTGCACGTTTACCTATTATCACATCAACACAACAAGTCATTTCATTTCTTATCTTACGTATATGAGAGTGAGGGACAATTAATGTAACATCCGTTATCATTTATATATATATATATATATATATATATATATATATATATATATATATATATATATATATATATATATATATATATATATATATATATTACATCTTATCGTCATTGAATTTCAATCGAGAGAGAGAGAGAGAGAAACTTAAAAAAAAATGGAGATAATTTATCATTTTGTAAACTATAATTTGTGTTTAATTTGATCAAATGTGTGAGCGATAAATGTTGATTTCTTTTGTACCTATTTGATACTTTGGAATCAAAGTATTTAACTTTTGAGAAAGAGATAAAATGTTTAATTTCAAAAACACCATGCTTTTAAAGTAAATAAAACAGTATGTTTCGCGTAGTATTGTAAATGTGCTGAAATATTAAAACACCAAAATCTTATCAAAACCTTGCCAAGCTAACGAATGGTGACGTTTCTTCAGAGATAGGAAATAGTTGTACCTTGCTCTCATTTGGATAAATCCTCACATTTATTTTATTCACTACATTTACGGTAACTTCCAAGAACAATTTTTAAAAGGGTACGTGGCAGCCCCATTTAAAACATCTTCACAAGCAAAAAGAAAAAAATAATTTTCAATATCAGGAAAACTGTGATCCGAGGTAGGGAATGTGGAGTGCGTAGTATGCATTTTGCTCTTTAGCTGCTCAATGGTATCTTTACTTTCGCTTCAATTTATTACATGCTCCCAAGGAGGGGGGGGGGCTTCATTTTCCTTACATAATCAGCATTTTTTTGAGGAAATAAACTCCAATGGACATTTGAATCTTTTATTGTTCAGCAACATTGTATCTGAGATAAATTGTACTTATAATTACGCGGCTTTGTTAAGGCTGTCCGAAGCTAAATATGAAACGAAAAATGATACTATTTTAATTATCGAAAAATGCTTTAACCGAGTGAGTTTCTTTAAACTTTTATTACATAAGTTAACAGTGGCATCCAACACTATATTTGATGTATTTTTGTGACGTCATATATTTTTCTTAAGCACGTGACGGGTGTATTCTAACACGGTAAATAATCTATAAAAATCGCATCGGCACAAGTGAATAATGACATTAAATCAAAAATATTTTTATGAGAAATCCTTCGATAAGTAATGTATTTTGCATTTCTTGCTGGGGGTTCATATAAATATTTCGTTTATTTGAAATATTGTCAAAACATTTCGCACCGCCATCGAAATTAGGCATATTTTTACCTTTTAGGCTCGATTTACACACAATCGGGTCAATCGGTAGGTTTCCCCCAGCAAGATTCACAGTGGTACTTATTTTCTCTCCCGATTTCACGTAAAATATACTAAGATTGTTTTTATCTTTCATTTGTGGCAAGCCGTTTTTTATATGCATATACATATCACCATTCATTAGATTACACGTAGCAGGGGGAGTCTCAAAACCATTAGTTTATGAATAGTTATTTACCTATTACAAAGCTTTAAAACTGTTGATTTTTTTATACTCCATATCGGTGATATTGAATTTAGTATCACTAGTATTTACAACAGTGTCTATGTAAAGGAATGAAGCGGTTTTATTATGCACAATGAATATCACTTATTACGTTACGATACATTCCCTAAGAACGATCGAAAGGAATGCAGATCGTGACGTCAAAGTTAACTATGACGTCATATCTTATGAAGTACAGACAAGTGAATTTCTACATAGCGCTGTGAAATTAATCGGGCAGCCTTAACATAGCCGCGTAGATAAAAAAATATTATAAATAATGAATAATGAAAATTTACTGGAAAAGGGTATGTTTTATTTCATTTTGCATTCAAATTCATTTACGTTACGTTGCTTCTTCTATTTTCATTGATTTATCATAATTCATTTTTTATCACATGCTGCGCTCGCCCAAACGGTCGAACCGTAAAACATATAACCTAAATATCGAGAACACGCATTACAGATGTATGATCCACCTGTTTTATCGCAGGAGATATAGCGCAAGATCACTGCGACGTCTTTTTTTTTTAAACCTATATTCATTTGTTTACGAACCTCGACTGAATGCAAGGTAATATAAATATGCAGACAAAATCTCTTTGGTCTCACTAAAGCTTCTGCAATACTCAAGCGTCTCTTCAAACCTCTAGGAACTATTCAATACGAGTTAGTTATAGCCTAATTTGGTATAGAACTACGGGAGAAAGTATGGGAGGTCGCCAAAAAAATAGCCCTTGTTTTCGTGCGAACATATTTCTAAAGCTAGCTATTACATCCCTGGATAAAATAATAATAGGCGCACCCTTTTAAAGTCATATTCACGATGTAATTATTTTTTGGAATTATAGGAATTTCCAAACTAAATATATGTAGTAATATACCCACTCGTGTTACTTAATTGATGGTACCTAGGATTTGTTTAACAATTTTGTTTTATTATTACAAGCAATGTAAGCATTGTGCAAATAATCGAGTACCATCAAAAGAATTAAGCATTTAGTTATAACGAATACAATAATTTATCATCAAACACACGACATGAACCACCTATTTTACCTTTGAACATATGTATACAACAATTATCTCTGTTTTGACAACACATGCGGTACGGAAGAAACACCAGGTTGATAGGGGACGGGATTCTCCATTCGTAGTCATTGATCACAGTGTATCTCTCAAATCTCCACAGCTTCTCAGAGTTCTCCTGTACCCTCTCAAAAGTATAGCTAAAAGGTATTTACACCTTTTGAATGCAATGTCGTTTTTAGAAATGTTTGAGGTTATATTATTATCAGATATCTCAAAAACTACTTTTTTACTTTAAAACTAATGAATAATTAAAATGCTACATCACATTATACAACAAATGTATATTGTGGTGTTATTTCTCTTTTAACTTTGTAGCTTGTTAAAAAAGGTTTGCATTATGGCACTAACATGTATAATTGGTTTTATTTACAAGATATTATAGATAAGACATGGCATTTCAATGGACAAGCGCAACACGAACCTCACAAATCTTGCAGAATTGTCAATTATGTGATATTGTGACAATTATCAACGAACATCAAATAGTTCTTGAGAGAGATTTTGCATGCTAAATAAATATATCCATGCCCTCAGACCTAGTTTGTAAGTGTGTTTTTTTTTTTTCATTTTACAATTTAATTATATGACAAAATGCAATTTACTAATAAATTTTAACTGTTTTTTTTTGTAAATTTAGCATCTATGTTAAGGCTGTCCAAATAAAAATTACAATTGGGAAATGGTATAGTTTTACTTATCAATAAAAAAAACACTTAAACCGGGAAAAATTTCTAAATGATTTTTTGTCATAAATGAACAGCAATATCAAAAGCTTTATTTTAAATCGTATCGGCGCATGTGAAGAAGGGCATCAACTATTGTTTATGAAAAATCCGTCGATAAATTGTGTATTTTGATGTTCTTGCTAGGATTTAATACGGATATTTCATTTTCTTAAAATATTGTCAAAACACTCGTTTTGTACTCAAAATTAGACCCTTTTTTACTTTTTAAGCTTGATTTACACGAAATCAATTCCATTAGTAGGTTTCCACCTGCTTGATTTACATTGATACTGTATTCTTCTATCTTCATGCAAAATATACTAAGATTGTTTTAATCTTTCTCTTGCGCAAAGCTATTTTTTTAAATATATATTCATTTGTTAAAGTATCTCGAATCAATACGAAGGAATGGAATGGAAGCATGTCATTAATCTCTTTGGTCGCAACAAAGCCTGTGTGGTTATCAAAACGTGACTTCAAACGTCAAGGGACCGGAATTTCGGAGTTAAATTTCAGCTATTATTGGCATATCACTAGTAACCAGGGCTACATGTAGAAAGCATTATGGGATGCTGCCAAAATATTTTGCTGATGAATCTGTGGGTTTAGCTCATTCTATTTCCTCATACTGGTACTTACTGATGGGCTGCACTCGCTAAACATATATCATAGTAAAAAGAAATTTCAAATACATCTTGTTTAGTTTATGTTTATGTTTATTTAAGGACTAGACGTTTCCCACAAGATCAAATTTTCTTTAATAAGGAATGTTATCGAACGCATTTGTTGATCGCGTAACATTTTCAGAAAATTCACAGCAATTTAACATATCATCATTACCTGAACATGGCGATGACGAGGTTAACCAGCAGTAGATTAGAGAACAACATGTAGATGGCACCTACAGCTTGTACCGTCCAGTCCTCTTGGGAACATCTCTCTACCGAAGTATCGGCCGCCCATGTATTGAAATCACTGCTGCAGTTTTTTGGTTCACTGCCTAATAAATCATAAGACGTAACGTCCATAGTAATTACATGTATTCATGAAACCAAGTAAGAAGTATACATTTTCTAGCCAAATGTTTAATCTGTAGATGTTGAGCATATGGTTGAATTCATGATATTACCTACGTTAAGCCCTCCTTTTTGAAAACGTGCATTCATTGTTTTCATTCATTTTCAGACAGTTTAGGATGTATTCAAATAGTGAATATAAGACAACTACACAGCTTTTTGTTGCCAAAAAAAATTGGGGTTAAAGCCTTGGGCTCAAAGCCCTGTGCTCTTTACCACGTTTTTTTATCCAAAGAATGACATAAGCATTCTATCCAATATTTCAAGCTAATGTGTTTTTTTTTTTCCAAAATCTCCTTAAGGTCAGATAGAGGCGTCAACAAGTGTGTGAAATTCAAGATATAAATCCGTTTATATCACTGCAATATTCTTTTTAATATCTAGAATGTTGATAGCCTCTCCTTAAACCTTGTCCTTATAATGATATAAAATTGAAGTTATATACCGGGATTACATTTTTACATCCTTTAAAAAAAAACCCAGAATATCGCACATCATTAACATTCGTTCTTTTTTTAAAACATATGGGTCGATCTTTTTTTAGACAAGGAAATAGATTAGAGTAACAAATACGGTCGCTTTTACCGTCAAGTGAATCAAGATTCGGGTCCCCATAAAGCTGCCAGTACGGTAAAGTTAAGATGGTCCAGACTCTCCAGTTTTGCCAATTTCCATCCCAGAACGATCGGTGGTCCGGCCAGAGGTTGGCATGGTAATAGATTCCGATGCCAAAAACAACAAATACAGCTATGAACAGGAATTTCAACAGATCCTTCAGCTGAAAAATATTTTTAAAAAATCGAAATCCCATACAGGGAACTAAAAAACCCAAAAGGATATTAGTTCTATTTTAGCTGACTTATTTTATTGCCTTTTTTGTCATAATGATATTCATTTTGTTAAAAAATATTAACACATACCATTTCTTTGATCATAATGAGAGTCGGTCCCATTTTTCTGTGGACAAGAAACACTTCCAAAAATCTCAGGTACATCACAAGCAGAGAGAGAGCAAACATCCGCCTGGCGATTGTAAACGAAGAATCAGAGTAGAAGTGACGCACAAAGAGCGCCGCTATAAGTAAGATGTATGACAGCAGGTCCACCGCATTCCAAAAGTCGTACAAGTATCTCTTCATTCGGGAATAGTAACCTCTGTGAGAGCGACCTCGAGCTTCCAAGCACCCCTGTTGATAAAAAGATAAAATGCCTTTTTAGCTCACCTGAGCAAAATGCTCAAGTGAGCTTTTCTAATCACAATTTGTCCGTTGTCTGTCATTGTCGGCGTTGTCGTCGTCGTTGTAAACTTTTCACATTTTCATCTTCTTCTCAAGAACTACTGCGCAGATTTCAACCAAATTTGGCACAAGGCACCATTAGGTGAAGGAGATTCAATATGTGTTCAAATGAAGGGTCATGCCCTCTTTAAAGGGGAGATATTTGAGAATTATTGAAAATTTGTTGGTATTTTTCAATCTTATCAAAAATTATTCGGCCTGAAAAGCTGAAACTTGTGTGGAGGCATCCTCAGGTAGTGTAAATTCAAGTTTGTTCAAATCATGGACCCCCGGGGTAGTGAGGGGCCACAATAGGGGGATCAAGTTTTACATAGGAATATATAGAGAAAATCTTTTAAAATCTTCTTCTCAAAAACTATTAGGCCAGGAAAGCTCAAATTAAAATGGAAGCATCCTCAGGTAATGAAGATTCAAGTTTGTTCAAATCGTTGTAACTGGGGGTAGGGTGGGGCCACAACGGGGGAAACAAGTTTTACATAGGAATATAAGGAGAAAATCTTTAAAAATCTTCTTCTCAAAAACTATTAGGCCTGGAAAGCTCAAATTTGAGTGGAAGCATCCTCAGATAGCGTAGATTCAAGTTTGTGCAAATCATGATCCCCGGGGGTAGGATGGGCCACAATTGGGGATCAAGTTTTACATAGGAATATATAGAGAAAATCTTTAAAAATATTTTTCTCCAAAACTATTAGGCCAGAAAAGCTCAAATTAAAATGGATGTATCCTCAGGTAGTGTATATTCAAGTTTGTTCAAATCGTCGTCCCTGGGGGTAGGGTGGGGCCACGGTGGGGGGTTCAAGTTTTACATAGGAATATATAGAGAAAATCTTTAAAAATCTTCTTCTAAAAAACGTTAAGGCCAGTAAAGCTCAAATTTGAGTGGAATCATCATCAGATAGTGTAAATTCAAGTTTATTCAAATCATAGTCCCCGGGGGTAGTGAGGGGCCGCAATAGGGGGATCATGTTTTATATAGGAATATAAAGAGAACATCTTTAAACATCTTCTTCTCGAAAATTATTAGGCCAGAAAAACTCAAATTAAAATGGAAGCATTCTCAAGTAGTGTAGATTCAAGTTTTTTCAAATCATTGTCCCTGGGGGTATGGTGGGCCACAGTGGGGGAATCAAGTTTTACATAGGAATATATAGAGAAAATCTTTAAAAATATTCTTCTCCAAAACTATTAGGCCAGGAAAGCTCAAATTAATTTGAAAGCGTCGTCAGGTAGTGAAGATTCAAGTTTGTTCAAATCATGGTAACTGGGGGTAGGGTGGGGCCACAACGGGGGAATCAAGTTTTACATAGGAATATATAGAGAAAATCTTTAAAAATATTCTTCTCAACAACTTTTAGGCCAGGAAAGCTCAAATTTGAGTGGAAGCATCCTCAGATAGTGTAGATTCAAGTTTGTTTAAATTATGGTCCCCGGGGGTAGGGTGGGCCACAATGGGGGGAACAAGTTTTACAAAAGATTATATAGAGAAAATCTTTAAAAATATTCTTCTCCAAAACTATTGGGCCAGGAAAGCACAAATTAAAATGGAAGCATCCTCAGGTAGTGTAGATTCAAGTTTGTTCAAATCTTGATCACCGGGGGTAGGGTGGGGCCACAATGGGGAGATCAAGCTTTACATAGGAATATATAAAGAAAATCTTCTTCTCAAAAACTATTAGGCCAGGAAAGCTCAAATTTGAGTGGAAGCATCCTCAGATAGTGTAGATTCAAGTTTGTTCAAATCATGGTCCCCGTGGGTAGGGTGGGGCAACAATTAGGGGATAAATTTTTATACAGGTATATAAAGAAAAATCTTTTAAAAATCTTCTTTTAAAAACTATTTGGCAAAGAAAGCTTAAATTAGCGTGTGACCATCCTCAGATAATGTAGATTCAAGTTTGTTCAAATCATGGTCCCTGGGGGTAGGGCAGGGCCACAATGGGGGATAAATTTTTATATATAGAGAAAATCTTTAAAAATCTTCTCCTAAAAACTATTAGGCCAGGAAAGCCCAAATTTGAGTGGAAGCATCCCCAGGTCGTATAGATTCAAGTTTGGTTAAATAATAGTCCAGGGGTATGGTGAGGCTACAATGGGGGATGAATTTTTACATAGGAATATATAAAGAAAATCTTTAAAACTCTTCTTTTTAAAGACTTCTTGGCCAGAAAAAGCTTAAACTTGTGTAGAGGCATCTTTGGGTAGCGTAAATTCAAGTTTGCAAATTCACAGTCCCTAGTGATAGGGCGGGGCCGTGATGGCGGTTTGAATTTTTACATAGGAATATATAGAGAAAATCTTTAAAAATATTCTGGGAAAGTTTTCGGTCCAAAACTCAGTACTTAGTGTGAAAGCACAGGTTATGCAGATTTAAGTTTGATGAAACCATGATTCCCTAGAGAAAAGTGGGGCCACGAAATGGGGGGGGGGGGAGGGGGTTTATAACAATAGAGAAAAATCTTCTTACAGGTACAACAACAAAAAGGACTTGGTATTTACCCAAAAAAAAGAGGTGGATAAAAATTGGCAGATTTTCAGGGTTTTTTTAGCAAGATCTTATGTACTTAGTTGTCAAGATATTTTGATACTGTAATGCTTATTTGATCAGAATTAAGGCAATTGTTGCTCAGGTGAGCGATGTGGCCTCTGGGCCTCTTGTTACATATACCATGCATGGGTTTTTTTTTTATCAAACAATGTTTATTTTTTTGTTTCATTAAATTTGAAATGGTTGCATTTTTTTCATATATGTTGCACAAAATGAGTATTCCTTGCAATAACCAGAATTTAGTTGATAAGCTTTTATCTATTTCTTAAGAAGCCTTAATATCGATGAAGAATCTTACAAAACAGCTGATGAGTTCTTCAATGAAATCTCCTGCACCCCAGATATACAAGTAGTATTCAAACACTTGTGCAGTTGGTAGGTCGAAGTATTCAGTGCTTACACTTGTCAACACAATGGCACTATACATCACCAGCATTAAGAAAAACAGCATCTAAAATAATACCCAAAATATGAATAAATATCGGTTAACGAATGTACCGTTCTCTTATTATTGACGAAGTTATAGATCTGAAAAAGACACATTACTTATAAAGTCTTTTTAGCTTTAAATATTGTAATTTGTAAATATATACTCACGTAATTGAATATATATCTTGTCAGTGGTGCGGTAAAGAACTGAAGATATTTGTTTGTGAATGCAGACTGAAATTGTATTTTAAAAAATTACATACGAATAAATGGACCAATATGATTAAGTTGCATGTGCAATTCAATGGTTAATCCACTGTTTCAAAACTCAATGTGAGTTACAATAATGTGTAAGAAGTAGTTAAATCAGCCTTGTTTTACCATAAAGAATAACTTTAAGTCAGGTGCCAAGTTGTTGTACCACTGTTTGTTCATATTTTTCTGGGAACAATCATGCGCTACTACATCATACAAGAAGTTTTCGTAGGCAAAAGTAAGCGGACTCGATCTAATTCCCCAAACCACCGCGTCGTCATCCATAAGTTCAATGGCATGTTGTGAGTTTTCATTGTACATGCTGTCCATAATTCCAATACAACGTTTTTCGAATATTCTAAAACAATTACAATAAAACTTACCAGCGATTTCACTCCTTGTTAATTAAATGTTGTGCAAAGTGCAAACCATATTAGTAAATAGTTCTTTGTACATGTTTTGCGTGTCTTAATCCATGAAATACAAATTGTAAATGATAATCTATACTACTATATTAAAATAATAGACTCGAATTTTTGGTCTTTAATACCGAGAAATCGGAAGAATACTATCTTTTGTTTTATATATTTTAAACATCATTGGTACTTGAAGATTACCAATATGTTTTTATTTTTTTCTCAGTTAAGCTTCGCTAATTAATTATCAACGAAAATTCCTTAAAAAAATCCCGGATATCACCTTGATTTTTTCGGATTTTACAATCTTGCGCTTGCGCAATACATTCACGCTAACGGGATCTTTTGTTTATGTTTCCACAATATCACATCTGCTTGAATAAACTCAGAAATGATAATAGAAATACGGGTAAATTTTCTTTGGACTTTTGCTATATAGTCTGTTCATAAATATTAATGATTTTTATATGAGAGAAAGTATAAAATAACAAATACACATTTTAACTCAGTACTTACTTTTGTCTTCGTGATGACAAAATATATTTGATTACATGCAAAAAAAGTTGCAAAATATTTGTTAAGAGAGTGAAGATAGAATACGTAAAAATGAATAATATCCTACAGACCCAGTTTTACAAAGCAATCTAACTGTGGTGAGTGCCTTTCCCGAGACACGGTTAGATTATTAAAACTAAGGACAATGTAGTGAAATTAGTAGCAGTATTGTAGACGTAAATGTCAATAAAAGGTGTGTCGATGTACCTATTTCGTAAATGCCTGATTTACAACGTCAACCCGTGCACGGACGGGTCAAAGTCTAGTTTTGATTAATTTTATAAACATTTTAATTTTGGTAACTTTTTATTGATTTTTTTGAATAGCAATAAGGTACAGATTAAAATCAGTCAAAATTAAAATGAACTCTCTCTCTCTTTTTAAACTGCTATCACAAAAGAAATGTTTTCGAAACAGTGATGACTATTTTTTAACATACTTAAATCAAATATAGAAATTTTATTTTTTAAAAACCATCCAATTGTTCGTCTTTCTTAAAAAAATATCATTATATAGCACTGTAGAAATTGAGGCTATAATATTTTTAACCAAAAAAAAAATATTGATGTCATATACCACACTTGATTATTACTTTGAACTAGATTTAAAGTAAACAATAAACAGATTATATATTTCTAAATGTTATTCAAGGTGTTGAAAAAATAATATGGTTTCAATTAATTAATTGTACTTGAATGTTCTTACTTTGAGTGTTCCTCTAGGTCGTTCGATAAGATCTGTTCTTTGACGTTGTTGGCTTTTGTGGAAAGCTTTTTCAAAATAGCGGAGCAAACAAGTCCTGTCACTAAGAAAAAAAAATGATGTCAAAGAAAGTTACCTTTTTTGCTAATATCTGAACAATAAGTTAGGATCTGTTTTACAAATACATTTGTTTTGACGTTGCTATTTTGAGTTTCAATATGACAAAGACAATTGTAAAATAAGCCTATGAATTGTTTGACATTGTAGTTTGTGCTTAATGCCTTAATATTTGCAATGCAATAATAAAAATAATTGAAATGTGGCAGGTACTGTTTATCTGAATTTGCATAATGTGCTATCTTTCATTTGAAAATATTGTGAAACTTACACAGGTGGTTTTCAACTCTCAGCCAACATATTTCAGCTAATTCTTTCCGATTTGCAAATATTGCCCACAACAGAATATTGGAAATATTTTCATCTTCAGGTTTTTCATCTTCCTCTTTTAAAACATATTCTTTAAGAAAATGGCAACCATACCTTATTAGATGTTTTGATTACAAGGAAATGATAAAGCAAATACAATTGAATCAATCTCTGCATCCAATGTTAACTTTAAACTGAATTTACTTAGTTTTAACTAATTTAAAACATTTAACTAAATGGACTAAATCTAACTTTATATGCAAGTTAACTTTATATGATAAACATCTTTAAATGATTTTTCGGATTCATTTTATGTTGTTTGGTTTTGCTCCATTACCTTCATATCGGAGAATAGAGCAACACAGGTGTTTGGCTGCATCTGCCACTGGAGAGGCTAAACCTTTCATTTTCTTCAGGCACATCTTCTTCTCATTTTCATCCTCTGCGTTAAGGTATTCTTCCATCAGTTGCATATGTTCTTGACATAGGTCACTGGCTTGTTTTTCTTTGATTTGCTGTAACAAAATGTATATACAAAAATCAAATACTAGTTTATAATTTATTTTCTCAAATTGAGTCGGAACACAAAACTAAATTGATGGTATTATTTGAAGTAAATATTTTACAGCTAAGCAATAAAATTCGGCAGCTCATCATCTTACACGTTACAATATCATGTCGTATTTCTCAATGGTATATCTAATCATCTTCTTATAATGTATTCCAACATATAATGAAGCAGTATTAAATAAAATGACATGACTCACGGTATGAATAAGTGAAAGTTAACGTTTAAAAAACCTTAGCCTTAGCATGCTAAAAACTATTAGCTACTTCAGCAGCTGAAAACTGTGACTTCATTAGAAAAAAAAGAAAAAAAAAGAACAGAATTATTATATGATGCACATTTCAAGCATGTTTGTTGAAATAAGTACCAGTAATAACTATAAATCGTCATTAAAAAGCACTTGCCTTAAAAATGTGTACATCCAACAGCATCATAACCTATGAAGTCAATATGGGATATGCTCAAGCCATGATTACCACCATGGTCGCTCGCCAAGGATATATCATCAACTTTCCTCCACCGAAGTCGTCTCGGAAAGCTAAAAACTAAGTAACTAAGTTATTCTACGTACCTTCAAAATCCATTGCATATGAAGGCAGTCCTCGTCTTTAAACTTGCAGTCCTGACACGCAACAGTCTGGAAGTAATAGCAATTCTTAACTGTTAACTCTTACTCAGACAGTTTGGCCTAAACACAATAAGATACACGTCATCAAACTGACCTGACTGTACAGTTCTGGCAAATTATTCATGTTAAACTTCACTCCTTTGGACAGCAATACCCTCACGTAATCACACCGATTCGCCTTCAATGCCTCAAATAGGAGAATCTAAACCATATTGAGGAAAGTCGATCACATTCAGTTTATCTAGAGGCCACTTGTAAAAGAAAATTTAAAAAAGAAACACCGAATGACAATTGTTTTTAAAAAGTTGAAACTCTTTACTTGACTTCAAACATACACGCACACAAACAGGAAAACAAGAAATTTGTTACGTACAGGACCGCATTCTTCAAAGCATTTTGATTCTTGGAACAGCTGATAACCAAAATAAAAATACAATGGAAGCGAAGTAGGAGTGGAGTATTTTGGATTCAACACGTAAGTCTTTGATTCCTTTTTGAAACCTTTCAAAATCTGTTCGATAATTTCGTCTTCCGGTCGTATGGAGTTTCTGCGTAGAACTTTCCAGGTTAAAGAAAAGCCCTTTATACGTAGGCGGTTCGAATTTAATGATTTCATACCTGTATTTTCTAATGAGCCGTTGGCTGGTTTTTCTAAACTTTCTACAATGTATAGTAGGGGCAATAAATCAAAACCCTTCTATTGTCAAAACAGTTGAAAAAAAGTTAAAAAGTAAATAGTTTTTTTAATAAATATGCCATTTTTATTTTTCTCTACCTCTTATAGAAAATATTAAAATTTCAAAAATGATGCCAATCAAATTCTATTGGTTGATTATCCAAACAATTGAACCTCTCTCAATAAAATGAATAGTATATTAAAATAATTCGTTATGACCCATTTAAATATACTCCTTATTGTTTTATTTCCATTTAATCAATAAGGTTCGTTGTAGCTTCAAGCTGATTATATTCTTCCCATTTTGTTTCCAAAGACAAGGAAAACCATTTCATATTGCATTTTTATAATGATGTATTAATATACATAATCTGCAAGGGTTGTCCCAAAATAGCGAATACAAATGGCGTTTATCGTTAGTCGAAGACTCTGGAAGATGAGACTTCTGTTACAAAGCTTCAAATAATTTGCATACAAATTATGTCATAAAATCTAATTTTGTTTAGGTTTAAATTAGTGAAATGAAGGTATGCTGGACAGTGTCGAAGATTTAAATTACTCATTTCCTCAATAAAGAAACAAAGCAGAGCTTTGACGTTTTTAGTGCTGTATGCCAAAGGGTTATTGAAGAAAATATAGAATTCTTATGGCATTGCAGTGAACAGATTTTAAGGTATGTGTTCTGTCTACGCTATTTTGGGGCAAACCTCGTAAATAATAAGATTAAATATTTTTTATATCTACATGTATATTAGATATGATGAAATTCATTTGATTTAAGTTTTGTTTCCAATCCAATAACATGTTATTGTAATATTGAAGAAGCTATATCGTTTTCCATTCCATCATTTGATAATATAAAATAACTTTTTTTGTTTAAGAGCTTTTAGATTTTGACAAAAAATTTACTGTCAGTGGCCTTACTTGTTGACTCAGCTGGGAGGATATTTTCCATAGACCAGCAACTGACTACTGCTTCCCCTACAATGCTGGATAACATAAAGGGATCACCTCGATCTAGGTCAAACACCCCAATCTACAAACAAGGGGTTCATATTTTTTTTTTTAAAGCATAATATAAACATTAAATGTAATAAATCCAGGCTTGATTTAAATTTTCTTCGTTGTTATTTCACAATTTTTTTCAACGTCAAAAATATTTCATGACAGCGATTGAATATCATCATTAAACATGTTTTGACTAGCATTTAGAACAAGAGTTAACACAATTAATGAAAAATCATGCTTGCCTATCCAAGATATTTATATGTAAATGTTATTACGTTTCCTATACAATACTCAAAATAATAATTACATGTAATTGCAACATAAATTAAACACATAAAAATACTCACTAATTCTCGTCTTTCAGATATTGTTTCGAGAAGTTTTCCAAGTTTGTTATATTTCGCATCATCGAACTGAATACCGAATAAATTGTTTGCTTTCTTTCGAAGTACACTTGGACTGAAAAAAAACCCACGTAATTTCAGATAATGCGAACTACATTTTTTTTTTAAATAAACAAACTTTTCCAAAAACAATAACGACACAATGGTTAAAAACCCCCATAAAAATACAGTGTATTTATACAAAGAAAAATGGAGAAAAAAATTCCAATCATAGAAAACATATACGTCACATCAAGAATTCAACTTGATTTCTTTTTAAATTGTTTTATTTTCTACGTTCCCAGGAAAAAATATTACATTTGCATATCTAGTGAAACATACAAACTATTTATAAAATTCCAAAGTAAAATGTTTCAAATGGCTCGCTTTAAACTAGTGTTTATTCGCAGTCATTTCTAAGAAAAATGTCGAGAAGGATTTGAAAAATATTTTGTAAGCGTATCAATTATTTTGGTTAAACATGAAAGCTTTGTTCACTGTAATCATTTGACTCTCTTAATTGATATTCATACTTATCAAGGTAGTCAGACACCAGGTCTGCAGCTTTTCCTGATCCTTTCATGATGATAACAGGTAGTTTGTTCTTGAGTGCTTCTGAGATGTGTGTTATGGTATCGATGTCTCCCTCACAAACGATAATGGCAATAGGAACTGACATTTCTACAACAATTTGGCGTTTGAACTAAGATCAATAGGTTTAGATCAAGCTAAGTTCATTTTATTGTTTTCATATTGAACGGTCATTTACGAGCAATTAAGAAAGACGGATTTTAATTCTTATTAAAAACCTTAATCGTCTGGTCAGTATAAACGAATGCTATTTGTTTATTCCCTGGCTGTGCTTCTGTTTGGTATAATTTTGATACTGTATACATTAACCGCTGAGATATTGGCTTTCAAATTCCTCAAAACTAATCGCCATCTAATACAGTAAATCCTTTGGTTTGTTACATTGTACATAGTTATTCTAGTTGGTGTTTCCGTTCTTGTAAAGTGTATTCGCTTGCTTTTGTAAATTCAACTTTAAGCAAATAATCATGCAACTTCAGTTTTATTTAATTCAAAAATTCCTTAGAAATGAAACTTTAAAATATTGAAACATATTCTAATTAGTTCACTGATTCAAAACTAAGCAAACATTGAAAAAAAATACCGATGTCCAATTTTTCATTAAAGAATGAAACTTTTTGTTTTGAAACGAATTTTTCGAACTCCAGCAAAAAACTATCCCCTTCCCCAAAGTTGGTTTCATATGATGTTGGTTTCCTTTTCACCATGGTAGAATACTCAGTCTGAAAGTCAAATTACAATTTACATTATAACAATGGACAGTATTATTTCATTTTTTGCTTGTTTTTGCGTAGTAAATCTTTGTTTAACTTATAAAGCAAAATAAGCATTCAATACATTTTAGTGAAACTAAAGGTGAAATAGTCTTACCTTTTTTCCCGCAATACTGATAAGTTTGATATGTCTGTTTGGGTCACTGATCCCTGAAGTCTTTGTCCCAAATTCCATGTCTTCATATTGCTGGTAGGCATCACTCACTACATTTGATACATCTTCGTCACTCCCTCGGTACAAAATCCAGGTCTCTGTGATATGGAAACGATATGAAAAGTTAAAGGAAGACTTACTCTTAATATTTAAAAAAAACCCACATTATTACAAGAAAATATATCAAGAATCATTACAAGTGTCACTATGATAGTCGTCCTTCCATTAATTTTATATTCTAGGATGATATTCTAATATGTTTCGAAGATACTGAAATCCCTTTGCTGATTTACTTGTTTTATAAACAACATTTTATTTTATGGAGAGAGCTTGCTATGCCTCTGAGCATGTGTCCAACACAAGTGTACGATAAAACATGGTAACATTGTAATATTAAACACTGTGTTAACAGTACTTCACCTCCGCCACTCTTTGCTGCCTCTATCAGCGCCGTCTGGAACACTGTTTTTGGCCAAGGTTTTGGGACAAAACTGTCTGAGTCTCCAACCACAGAAAACACCATGGTAGGGGTAGAACGGACTTCTTTCTTGGGTTCTTTGATGTTTTCAGTGTCCTTTGTCCCCGTAAAGTTTTCTTTCTTTTTTGTTTCATCTTCGTTCACGTTCTGCTGGATATTATTCCATGTTTCTTCCACAGAAACCTTATTCTTAAGAAAAATATGAATAAATCGGTTTGTAAAAACACATTTTTAAAAAGATTACAGATAAAGGTTTTCAACATAATGAAATATCAATGTCTTTACAAATTATTGTTCTTTCATTTTTGAGCTATATTTTTTTTTCAACCAGCTTTTTATTATTCTATACATTTGAGTCATTTGCAGTAAATTAACCCTCCCCCTTTTTCGCAATTTGAGATCATTCTATGATACATATCGAACGTACACTGTTGAGAACGACTTTATGTTTTGTTTGTATGAAAAAAAATTTAGTAATCTCGTGTTTAATAGCGAAATCTACAGTTTATGTCACTCATGTAATGCATTGTTGTGATTACACTGTGTTTTCTTAACCAACATGACGTCGTAATGAAACATTACGTAGGTTTAGGCGGTTGGTTGACATAATTAAAAAATGGAAAGGAAAAAAATCAGTTAGAAAAAAAAAAGAAACAGAATGGATTCGTAAAGTTGAACATGTAAAACATTTATTGCTGTTGTATTTTTTTTCATGAATTGATCATTACATGTTTGAAAATGAAATGTCTGTTTGTTAATCTTCAAGGAACTTTTTTTGCATGCGCAAGGTTAATGACGTCTTGTGATAAATGCGTTGTTTGGCTAACAATAATAATTTCTTCAAGATATAAAATATTAAGGCTGAACAAAAGACCCAGTGAAATAAGCAATTAAAAGAATCCCTAATGATTTGTGATGGTATATGGTTTTGATACAACTTGTCATGTGTTGTCTATAGAACACACACACACACACACACACACACACACACACACACACACACACACACACACACACACACACACACACACACACACACACACACACACACACACACACACACAGCTCGTTAAATTAAATGTCTCTCTGACTATTGAAGATTGGAAAGGACAAAAAACAAACAAACAAAAAACCAACACAGCAAAAAAAAAAAAACAAGCAACAGTAATGCGCATGATATGAGTGAACAGAGTATGATTTTTTTAAAATAAAATCTCCACCTTACCTGACCGTGTTTGACGTCTGTTGGTTCAGACATGATCCTCACATACAGGTGTCAATCATCAATCAACCAAAAGTTGTTGTAAAACGATTACATACATACTGCGCAAATGTTTGGTTTACGTCTTTTATAAGGTGCTTCTTGACCTTCCTTAAATGAACGTTATTTTTTGAAATATTTAAATTATATCTATACAACTTGCGCGCATGTTTAAATTACATCCGGTTGTTCGTGACTGTTTTTGGTCATCCTCACTGGTTTTGTCAAAACCCAATTGTAATTATTTAAGCTATATAAAAGACATGATTAATTTTCATTTATTCTGAATCAGAATTTTACAAAATTGAGAGTTGTTGCATCCCTCATTTCTTCAGAGCGTTGAAAATTAAAATAAATAATAAATGTAGTAAAACAATTGATTCTTAATTAAATTATATGTACATTTCATCATAGAAAAAAAGTTTTAAAAAGTTATATACACTCGACAAAAAAGAACATTAGTAGATGATTTTTACTTGGCCGTTTGTATTCCTTTAAATGTTATTTGCTTTTCACATAATTAAACGCGATATCGCTTCGGTATGATTTTATGACTTTCTTAAAGTTTTATTTCAAATGAAAATCATGATTTAAAAAAAACAACAATAGATTTTATCCTCTTTTGTTGACAATTAGGAAATATTATTGTTATTTTAGTTCCTCTAATGGTGCTCTTTTAGTCTAAAATCTAGAGATAAAAAGACCGGATTTGCGAATATTGCTACGAGACATTTTGTTTTGTTTTGATAAAAATAACCAAATGGGTTGGAATTGAGGGTCAACTAAAAAATGAGACAGCTGAGCAACGTGGTCTAATTGGGGTTTTAATATCGAAGTATATGCCATGCCAATCAGTTTAAAGCCATACTTACTTTGCTGAGGGATAAATTATGAAGTTTTAATGTGACGCCAGAGAGAGAGAGAGAGAGAGAGAGAGAGAGAGAGAGAGAGAGAGAGAGAGAGAGATTGCATTAGATTGCATGACTTAAATGTTTACTAGAATGTCACTTTGTATAAATTCCAAAAACATTATATAAAATTTGGCATTGATTCTAATGAAACATAATGTGGTTTTGGCACTTATTCAAGAGTGATTTGATCCTGGAATATGTCAGACTATACATTGAACATTCAATCAAAATAACGGGTGACCTTGATCCAGATATGTAAGTTTTAATTACGTTTTTGAAAAGTGGAGCACTTTCTTTGGACCTACGCAAAGGTTTCTGTCAATATATATCCATTTTGAAAGCTACAAATAGGCATGTTGATTGTATTTCAACAGATTATTTGGATTGCATGTGTATTACATAATCTTTATTGGGATTTTTTTTTTCGTATTCTCTTGACCCGTTTTTTAATGATATGTGTTTTAATGAGTTTAAAAGTCAAGTATGCATAACTAAATCATAAAACAAGTCTGGTAAAACTACAGAACCTAAAGTGATGTTTACCAACGGGATTGTACTCTACCCTAATTAAAGTTCAGATAAATAATAGTATCTGTTTTTAAATATCACATATTCAAGATATCGTATAACATTTTCCAAGGACTTTAAAGTCGAATACAAGAAACTTTACAATGCAGTGACAATAAAGCAATAGGCCTCTCAATGTATTTCGATACCGAAGGTTAAAGGTGTGTACATGTAAGAATTAAGGAATTATAACATAAGACCATAACGAATGCTTTCAGACCAAGTTATTCACTTCCTTTTTTTTATCTAAATGAATTTCTTTAAAAAAAAACAAAACTCGTGCGACGATTCATTACCTTACTCACTTGATCGATGAATACGCTCGAATGAAAAATGTTATCATGTGATATGTTAAAGAGTTATTACATGTATATGCATAATCAATGCATAGGCGTGTAAGGGGGGGGGGGGGGTCCCTACCCACTTTTTTTGCAAAGTTAGACGTAGCCGTACTCAAAATCTTTTTCTTTCTTGCTTGACAAGATTTCTGATAAGGCCTAGCCCCCCTCCCCACTCAATGAGCCTCAGACTACAATGTTTTGACAGGCATATCGCTCTAGTTTACCAAGGCCCATCGTTTATTTTCATCTTTATTCAAAATCAACATTAACAAATGGCTACAATTCAAGATGATTTTCCGCTGTGTTTTTTTTTCTTAAAAATAACGATAATACATTTATCCCCATAACAGTAATTTTTGTGATCGGCTTCGGCCGATCTCAGTTGTGTCCATATGAGGCATCCGGCAAATTTTACTATTTGCGCACGCATTGCGCCTTGCAGTATTTTATTTACTATGCAATGACTACCTTATTTAAATCTTTAATTAGACGTAGATTACTAAAACGGTAATCTTATCTGTTTACCCTGAAAATAAAACATTCATAGAGTTACATATACATAATGATTCAAATCACGGTTTCCTTTATTCTTTTATCACAAATATTTTAATACAATGTTTAGTTCCTGCATTAAGAAGTCCGTGCAACGTGACTGCCTCAATCGGAAAGCAACCGACCGTAACTTTCTCGACCGGTATATAAACCCTAGTGGCAGTAGAGGAGCGATCGAAAGTAATATGGCGACCAAATGCTTTTATGAATTCATGTCAGCTTTAATTACGTCTATTTAAACAATATCTTTCCGTCATAGAACATTCCTAAGCTTTTCTGATTTTTTTGTTATTTCATCCCCCCTTTTCTCAAGTTTGAGGCCTAAAATCTCAAAACTGAAAAGAGATAGAAACTCGCCGCCACTTAACTTTTTAAACAAATCGACAAGGTTAATATAACTCCAAATTTACAACGAGATTCCTCAAAAAATAAAAACAATATTTTAATTTTTTTAATTCCAAGTATTTTAAACCGAAAGTTCCAAAACCTTACATACGGGTGTCATTTAAAAATGCAATAAGACTATTGTATAATTGTTTCTGAAATCCTTTCCATTTTCAAAAAATCGATGACGGAAATCTGTCGAGAAAAATAATAAAAACGAACTTTTTTTGTCTTCAAAAAAAAGTACGGGCTTTTCGACAGCCCCATTATCCTTTTTTTAAGGAAAATGTCCAAAAAAAATCATCTCGAATCTATTTTCTAAAATTTTTGAACGCTTTGGTATAACCAGATGCTTAGATAGGAATTATTGAGTAGCGCAATGTGAAAAGAAAGATAACTCCAGAATTTAACAAGTAACTAAACTTCTAATTTCCAGACGAATATTTTCAAAAAATCATATTGAAGTAAGTATTCATTTCTCAGACACAAAACTTTATATGCCTATAGTATTTAACCTATACAGTTTTACAGCAAAGCTAGATAACTCTAACTAAATAAAATTTTGAAATTTAAAAAAGTTATTATCTTTGAGCCTTCCAAACCCCTACAAGGAGTCAAAAAGTGGCCCCTTGAACCATAATTTCTCTTTATTCTGAACAATAAACTGAAAAGATTTTTAAAATCGGATGAAAGGTTAAAAAGTTACAGCTAAAGGGCTGTTTTGAACGTTGGCCCCTGCAGATCCCTTATTCTTTCGAATTGTCTACCCAAAAACTTTTCCGGTCTGCGCATTGGTTGTGTCATTACACAAAAAAAAATATTGTAAAATTTACTTCAAAACTTTTTGAGAAAACGAATCACGCCTGATTTTAGTTTAACATTGAAACTCCCATAGACAATTTTTCATAGGCTCATAAAACCGGAAGTACTCAATATTTTTTATTCAAATTTGGAATATATGTTAAATAGTTCTATCTGAACAATGTTTAGGTGTCTTTAAAAGATTTTAAAGTTTGTTTTTTTTTAACTTTTTTTTGGTTTTTCATCCCCCCTTTTCTAGAGTTTGAGCCCTTATATCTCAAAAATGGTAAAAAGATAGAGGAAAGCCTACTCTTCCAATTTTGTACAACTGGACAAGATGCATCTAATTCTTAAATTTGAATGCTCTAAATATTTTATTCTAAAATGTGAACGTTCAAGCTATAAAAATAAACCAAATATTGGGTTTTATTCAATTATTACAATTTTCCTTGTTAAAACCGGAAGTACGAAAATCGAAAATCGAAAACCTTATATTTCATAGAGTGATACATTTGCTATAAGATCATTACAAAAATGTACCAATATATCTTCCAGTTTTCAAAAAATCGCTGAAAGAAATCTGTCGAGAAAAATAATAATAATAATAAAACTAGAACTGTTTTGGTCTTCAACAAAAAGTAAGGGCTTTTCGACAGCCCCAGTTTCCCTTTTAATTTAAAGTGTCAAAAAAAATATTCACCAATCTATTTCCAAATTTTCTAAACGCCTCAGTATAACCAGTTGCATAGATAGGATTTATGAGTACTGCAGTGTGAAAAGAAAGATAACTCCAGATTTTAACAAGTAGCTAACACTTCTAATTTTCAGAAGAATATTTTCACAAAATTATTTCAAAGTAAGTATTCATTACTGGGACGCAAAACTTGATATGCCAAGAGTATTTATGCTCTACATTATTGGAGCAAAGCGAGATAACTCTTCCAAAAAATAATTTTGAAATTTAAACAAGATGTGATCGTTACGGCTTTGGAGATATATGAAAAAGTAGGTTTTTGGGGCCGGTCCCTTATCTCCTTTTAGGGGCCGTTTAACGAAATTTGACGGTTGCATATTGTTGAGAACATCATTTTGAACAACTTTTCTTCTGTATTGCATTACAAAATATTTTTCCTTTCTGAGATATGGGTGATCGAAATTTTGGACTTTTGGCCCCTAAAACCCCTTAATTACGTAACACATAACAAAATCATTACAATGCTTGGATACATAACTGTGAGATAAACATATTTGCTTCTATAACATTTCACAAAATATCTCTCAGTAAAGGGCTACAGATTAAAGACTTTAGAGCCCTTTGGTCCCCTAATTTGAGGGGCCAGCCCCTTTTTCTTGATTTTAAAGAAAAGGTCTGGTAAATAGAAACTTTTTTTACATTGCATGTCTTAACAAAATATTTTTCAGAAAAAAGATAATCAATGAAAACCAGGAAAAATTACGACGTTTTTTTCATCTCAATTTTCGGGTCCAGGCGAGCTTCGCCGCCTTTCAAGACAGATCAAAATGAAAACAAAATTACAAATCTACAATCTTTTGTCTACTATCCCTGAAAGTTTGAACTCAATATCTTTAGGAGAACGTAGAGGGACAAGGGACCCCTCTGAAAATCGCTAAAACGTCAATTTCTCAAAAACGTAAGAAACGTCATCAATATGATTTAAAACCTATAAGGTTTAGATCATTATCTGTTAGATCTGAAAGTTTCATGAAAATCGGTCGAGCCGTTTCTGAGAAATCGCTTGCACAAAATTTGTAAGAAAAAAAAGAAAAATAATAATAATAATAATAGGGAAAAAGAAACCGAACGAAAACAATAAGGTCTTCCGTTGGAAACGGAAGACCTTAATAATAATAGGGAAAAAGAGACCGCACAAAAACAATCAGGTCTTCCGTTGGAAACAGAAGACCTTTAAAATAAAACAGAACAAAAAACAATAGGTCTTTTCGAAGTCGAAAAGCCTTAATAATAGGGGAAAAGAAACCGAACGAAAACAATAAGGTTTTCCGTTGGAAACGGAATACCTTAATAATAATAATCAAAAACCTATAAAGTTTAGATCATTGTCTATCAGATCTGAGAGTTTCATGAAAATCCTGAGAAATTGCGTGCACAAAATTTGTAAGAAACAAAAAGAAAAATAATAATAATAATAATAATAATAATAATAATAGGGAAAAAGAAACCGCACGAAAAGAATAAGGTCTTCCGTTGGAAACAGAAGACCTTTATAATAAAACAGAACAAAAAACAATAGGTCTTTTCGAAGTCGAAAAGCCCTAATAATAGGGGAAAAGAAACCGAACGAAAACAATAAGGTCTTCCGTTGGAAACGGAATACCTTAATAATAATAGGGGAAAAGAAACCGAACGAAAACAATAAGGTCTTCCGTTGGAAAAAGAAAACTACTACAATCACGATAAAGTAGTCCGTTTGAAACGAAGACCTTAATCCCGATTAACGAATAAATCATGCAATAAATGCTGTTCGTTTTGCTCTTTTTATATTTTTTCTCTTTAACCGAAAAAAAAAATGCACATGGAAAGGTAAGCACATCATTTTTAAAAGGTTTTTACAACGTTTTTATAGGAAACGGTATTTTTACCAAATGGAAAAAGTACACATTACCTGACTGTGTTTGACGTCTGTTGCAATTGGCTTAAGTGCTATCTTTGACATTCTCTTTCACATAAAGTTTTAAGTCTACTATTTCAAGATTTGCTTCTGAAAAGATCACTGCAAATGGCGGAAGACTTTGGTTTACTCTTTTATATAGTGCATTCTGACCTTTCACGGCTATTTAGATATTCCTTAAACGGAAACGTTATCCTATGAAATATTTAAATGATTTTTATAAATCCTGCGCGAATATTGTGCTTATTATTTTGCTTATTCATGAATGTCTTGGTCGTGTTTGGGTTTTTTTTTTTTTTTTGTGGTTGGCGAAACCAAACAATACATGTAGCTCTTGCATCCGTCATTTTCTTAGTTGAAAATTATAAAACCATGAACAATCATTCTTAAAAAAAAATATGATTCCAAACAAAAAAAATAATAAAGTAAAATACGCCAAAAACTGAGAGAGAATTGAAATGAAATAGCCTTAGTTGCTAGAATATAATTCTTTGTGCAACCCCGATCCATTATATGGATTGTGGTAGTAATCCTTTGTGTTGTTACTGGCACTCTTTCGTAATGTAATCTGAGAATATATCTTAATTATAGAGAGAGCATTAGTTTGAAATAAAGTGTAACCTTAATCCAGATATGTAGGTTCCCATTAAGATTTGAGAAATGTGGATCATTTAAAGACCCACGCTGAGATTGTTTTTATGTCAAAATCAATCAGATTTAGAAAAAAAATGGATGTGTTAAGTTAGTATTAAAGGATTCTTTCGATTACATGTGCAGAATTATCGGTATCCTGTTGACCTTTAATTTACACTGATGTGGATTTTCAACAGTTTTTTTTTTTAATTAGGGGAAGCCAAAGCATGGATTAGTTAAAGGCAGTTTAGTTAGCACAGTGACTACAATATGTAAACTGATGCTTATAAGTGTGATCGTACTCTACGCTTGATAAAGCTCAAATATATTATAGCTTTTTTTGTTTAAATACCTTCTATTCAGGATACTATATTACATTTGTAGTTGATTTGAAGGTCGTATACAAGAAACTTTACAAAGTTATGACAGAAGAGCAATGTGCCTCTTAATAATCTCTGATGGCGAAAGTTATACATGTAGCAAGTAGTGGCTTTCTGACATTAAGTGACACATTTTTATTTATTTATTTATTTTGCACAAAAACATTTAATGTCTTAAATCACGTTTTTCATTCTATAATATTTCATATTTACGAAACCTTGTCAAAAGTTTTGTACAGTTTAAACAAATTGCCTCTTTGATATTTTTAAAACATTCATCAGTTTGTTGAGTTACATAGTTGAATAAAACAAATTTCATTTCTAATGATTTTGTTCATAGATGTTAATCCCGGTTTTTAGATGTCTAAATGGCTGTTATCTATCACAATGTGTACTATTGTTCGTTTTGTGAAGGAAGTGTGTTTCCCTAAATATAAACAATTAAATACTTTTAAAAGTGTTATAATAAGGAATTCCAGTAAAATCAAAAATATATATATTTTTTAATTTAATATATCAATCTAAAAAAATAAGATATTATTGGAGGAAAAAAAATTGTAATTGAAAGTTATTGAAACCCCAAAAGAATCTCAAATGAATGACAATGAAATGTTTACAGCCTTGATTCAAAACAAATCTTAAAAGTAATTGAAAATTTATGAAAACACACCTGTAATATTTATTGACAAAACATACGTTAGATATAATTTCTTGCCTGCATACCCATTCAACCAAATATTACTGATTAAAAAGCATTGTGAGAATCTTTAAAACAAACCATCAAGATTTAATGAGACATCAAGATTAACGACACACGCACCACATCGAATTATGACAGTTGCATTCGATAGAGTGGCTCACAATATTAGCTCTAATTTGTATTAATGTGATACGTGCACTATTTAGGGTGGGGAATAGCCGGTAATAAATCATGCAATAAATGTTGCTCGGGTTGCTCTCTTTAGAGTTTTTTATTCCCTTTTTACCAAAAAACAAATAATGCACATGGAAATGTAAGCACTACATCATTTTTAAAAAGGTTATTATACAGTTTTTATAGTACATCGTATTTTTTCTAACTGCAAAAAGTGCATATTACCTGACTGTGTTTCACGTCTGTTGCAATTGGCTTAAGTGCTATTTTTGACATTCTCTTTCACATAAAGTTTTAAGTACGCCTTTTTCAAGATTTGCCTCTGAAAAGATCACTGCAAACTGCATAAAATATTTTTTCAATAGTCCCTGGTCAGATTCTATCGTGTTAGTACAGAAAAAGGACAAAAGCTGCAGCACCCGTCATTTCCTTAGTTGAAATTTATAAAACGAACAACAATCATTCTAAATGAAAAATATGATTCCAAAAAAATTAAAGTAAAATACGCCCGAAAACTGAGAGATTATTGAAACTAGAGGTACTGTGAGCAAGCTCACAATTAATATCCCCCGCTAAGAAAAATCTTAACTAATGTATTTTTTTCTATAAATATAGAATATATTGGATGAATCTATTTCACCGTCCGTTTTCTATACATAAAACATCTCCATTTTTAAAAAAATGTTAATGCTAATATAAGTACACAAACCTATTGCTATTCTTTAAATTTCACTCTACTTCAACTTATCTGTTAATGCATGAGGATATTTTGTCCTTGTGTGAACAAACATGACTCGAATCAAACGAAAATCCACATGTAGAGCAGCCATTTAATATAAACATTTTGAGTTATTGGTATACTGAGATTGATTTTTTTTCCTAATTTTTTTTTCCAGCACATCTTTTTTTTTGCAAAAAAAAGAAGAAAATACATCGGGGCAGGCCATTTTCAGAGAGACGGGGATGAGAATCTAAACACTAATTTAATGTCGCCTGTGACTAACAAACTTTGTGTCAAATTTTAGCTTCTAATTTTTTCCATTAATACAAGACATGACACAGACAGGAATTAAGCATTTTTTAAACAAAGACCGTGAACTTCCTCAATTGACCTTGGGTCAAGGTAATGATACATTCTAAGGATATAAACAAACTTTTTGTGAATTAAGAACTTCCAATATTTGTCCACAAGAAAGATATGGACCGCACACAAATTTTGCATTTTTCTGCCAGTGACCTTGACCTTGTGTAAATGACCTTGGATGAAGGTCATGACACACCCTAAGGTAATAAGCAATCTTTGTGTGAAGTAAGAACTCCCAATGTTTCTCCATAAGTAAGATATGGACCGGACACAAATTTTCCACTTTTTCTGCCAGTGACCTTGACCTTGTGCAAATGACCTTGAGTCAAGGTCATGAAAGACCCTAAGGTCATAAGCTATCTTTGTGTGAAGTAAGAACATTCAATGCTTCTCCATTAGAAAGATATCGACCGGACACAAATTTTGCACTTTTTTAGCCAGTGACCTTGACCATGACAAATGACCTTAAATCAAGGTCATGACACACCCATAGATCATAAGCAATCTTTGTTTGAAATAAGAACTTTCAATGCTACTCCATAAGAAAGATATTGCCGGACACTAATTTTGCACTTGTTCTGCCCTTGACTTTGTGCAAATGACCTTAGGTCAAGGTCATGACACACACTTAGGTCATAAGCAATCTTTGTGTGAAATAAAAACTTCCAATGTTTCTCCATAACGTTGGGGTTTTAAGGAAGCATATGGAATCTGAGTTACGTGTAATTCCGTTAAATCACAAATCTTAGTTATTATGTACATATTCAAATATCTTGGCAACGAAACGTAGACCAAAACAAATAAAAAATACTGAAGACCATTTTTTTCCAGAAATTAGTTTGTATTACGTAGATTTACACAATGATGACGTCATTACTAAAAGTTGAATGTCGTGTGAATTTGATCAGAAAGCATTGTAAACACATTCAAAATATAACTAATCTAAGAACTCGAATAAAGTATTGTGGTGTGATTTATTGAGAATTGAACATAAGAATACTGGGGGAGATGTTAGTTTTATGAATCATACGCTAAAAGGTATGTAAATTTGCTTTTATTTCTCGGCCAGGCTTTCCTCTGTCGTTGTTTAAGATATAAAAATCCGACTAGAACAACACTACCCCGTATATATTGAACTTGAAATTTTATACGTATCGTTAGTTTGATCAATGCTTAAATTGAAAAGTGCTGCTAGAACCCCATGTTTGTGTTGCTTTGATGCAATTTGTCGTTTTCCGTGCAAACTTTATAAACGTTGGGAAGGTTTTACGAGATCCAGATAAATAACTTTTTAATAAGGAAAAACATAGGATTCAAGCAGCGGTTTTGATTAAACTGAGATGTTTTGGCTTCTCTAGGTATGTTTATTTCATTTTGGAAACCGCGGGGTAGCGTTGTTCTATCTCATTTATGTTAAGGAATATATGTAAGCTATTTATAGTTGTCACGTGATAATGCACCAATGTGGCAGTAATGTACTACCCGATTTTATTGCAGTGACATCTATTTTAAAGGATAATACTAAGTTTTCGATATTATTCAAAAAAGTTATTTGATTTCACGATTTTGAATATTACAGTCAAAATAAGACGCTAAATTGCCCATATGCTTTCTTAAAACCCCCGCGAAGAAAGATATGGACAGAACATGAATTTTGAACAGACGGACGGACAAGGTGATTCTTATATACATCCCCCCCCCCGAAAACTTTGTTTGCGGGGGTATAATTACATAGCCTTGGTTGCTAGAATATAATTCGTTGTGCAACCCCGATCCATTATATGGATTGAGGTAGTAATCCTTTGTGTTGTTACTGGCACTCTTTCGTAATGTAATCTGAGAATATATCTTAATTATACAGTGAGCATTAGTTGGAAATAAAGGGTAACCTTAATCCAGATATGTAAGTTTTCATTAGGATTTGAGAAAAGTTGCCCATTTAAAGACCCACGCTGAGTTACCTCAGATAGAGTTTCTCAGAAAACCAACATTTGTTCTGATTTGTGTTAATGTGATACGTGCACTATAGCCTAAAACCGGTTTCAAACATTATAATCAATACCATCAGGATGTTTAAAAAAAACTGTTATGCGACCCATGCCTTTTTTTCTAACCGAATCTTTCTTTAATACTTCCTGATGTATTGATGATTAGCACATTGGATTCTATAAGGCTATTTACCCTCTTAAAACGCTGAAAATTTAAATACATAATGTGAAAAAGCAAAAACAGGAAATTTTATATTTCTTGGGACCCGAAATGACGGCCAATAAAATATAGTTCCTACAAAGTATTTTCTGAAAATTATTAAAAATCGATTGAAGCGTTTTTTCGAGAGAAAAAAAAACCCCATATACATGTAATACTCAGTCGGCCAGAGAGAGAGAGAGAGAGAGAGAGAGAGAGAGAGAGAGAGAGAGAGAGCTAAGTTAGGCTGAACGAAGTAACACTACTATATTATATATTCTAAATCCACAATTATTCACAAAATTATTACATTGTCTGGCATCTAAGGTACATTAACTGTACCTCACTGAACCTTTAACTGACAATATTCATTTCCGGTCATCCGTTTCCTGTCCCGCGTCAAAAAACCGTGTTCCCTCGAGATTCCAGAATTGGCAAACACTTGAACATCTTAACCTTTTTGGAATGATAGATCTATAACTGTAGATGTATTTAAACTATTTTGTTTTGTTCGTCGTAACTTCCGGTTGTCACTGGGAACACTTCGAAAATAATTATTTTTACGTATGAAATTTATTTTCCATAGAATAAATATATAAATATAAATCTATACATAGGTTATCTATGCGATGTTATATCAACAAAAAAATCTACTTCCGGTGAGATATCTCAATTATCTCAGATAGCTTTTTAAGCACATTTTATACCCACGAATTCTCAGAAACTATAAGTGATCAAAGCACGAATATTTTATAGATCATAGACTCTTGATTGAAGATATGTTTAACCGGTTTAATTTTGTCTGCCGTCACTTCCGGTCCACACAGGAAATTTGTTAAACTTTTTTCCATTGATATTTGTGATAAGCTCGATGAAGAACAATGTACAAATAGCAAGTATACAAGAAATATTAAATAAAATTTGCATTGCGCACTTTCATTTGCCCGTTTCCCGTCCCGAGACAAAAAACCTTATTTCGGCGAGATCTCTAAAACGGTAATGACTTGTGACAACCAAACTTTATGGGCTGATAGATCTATGTATCTATTAACACTATTTTGTTTTAACGGGCATAACTTACGATCGTCACAGGAAGTACACCCAATTTTCATTTTGTTTTTTAAATTTGGTTTTTTAGCAAGGAATTGACCGTAGAATTTAGCATGGAAGTAGCCGTAGAATTACAAAAGATCATCTACACATTGTAAAATAAAAAAAGTTCTACTTCCGGTAAGACATCTCAAATAACTCGGGTAGCCTTCTTTTTTAAAAAACAAAGTACCCACAAGATCTCAGAAACTGTGAGATATCAAGACACAAAACTTATATGGATAATGGGCATTTGATAGTGTTTAACGGGTTTCATTTGGTCGTACGTCACTGTCGGTTTTCACTCAAAGCGTTCAAGCAAAAGAATTTTTTTTTTTAACTTATATTTTTTTAAACATTTTACTCAACGTGATGAACAGTAACGTACCGTAGATAAATGTACTATAATATATACCTTTAATTTCTTAAATCACTTCTGTTTGTTCGTTTCTGGTCCCGAGACATGACCTTTTCTCAACAAGATATCATAACTAACAAAACACTTGAATATCCGAACTTTGAGGAAAGACAAAACAATGTATGAAATTATGTTTACTATGTTCTGCATGGTCCGAAACTTCCGTTCGTCACAGAAAGTACTCAAAAATTAACATGTTGTCTTTTTGTTTTAACTTAATCCCTTAACGGCCAAGTGCGCCTTTTGACGCATTTTTATGCGCGCTGAGAGAAAACTGCTGATATGATGTAAAGACATGGAGTACAATGAAAAAATTGATATATTTGAAAACAAGAGAAAAAAGGGAATTTTTTTCTAACAGAATTTTTTTTGTGTAAGGTCATCTTAATATCAAAAAATATGATTGAAATATGCACGTACGTGCAGAAAAGCAGTCAAACGTCATGAAATATAAGAATTTGGGCTGATTTATAATTAACCAATCTTAATTTTCTGAGAAAATTTTCTAGTTGAAATGACCATATATAAAACGATTAAGATTTTTACTGCAATTTTCGTATCGGACATGATATTGTATGATTAAAAATAAAAAAAGATATCCGCGAATGAAAATCGGTTGTTCTGATCGTGGAAAATAGATGATCTAAAAAGCGTGTTCAAAAGAAAATTAAAGGAATTGGATATAGAAAGAAGCAAGCCATTTTGACGTTCTATTAGCTTGGACAAGGCGTTATAAAAAAGAAAGACTAGGCTACAAATAATTGAAAAAAAAAAATACAGATTCCCGACAGGTTCAGCAAGGTTCCAGTTTCTAAAAATAAAAATTCACGTCACATGTTGGTTGTATAGCAACAATGTAAACAGCGCGGAAAATCAACATGGCTTCCCGTGACGGCGAAAGTGACAGTGATTCATCCGACGACGATTTGTACAGCAGTTCTGCGGGTTCAGACATTAACATTGATGATTCTTTAGATTCGTTTTCATCTGATACGGATGAGGAAGATGATCCGAACTCCCAGTCGTCCTTAAAGACTTTCTCTAGTCAGATCAGCGATTCAGAGGGTCCCGGTTTTTGGTCCAGCGAATTGCATCCCGTGTCGGTCGCACCGTTCTCAGAGGAAACCGGTCCAAGTCACGATTTGACGCCGAATGACAACATTTTGAGCTACTTCTTTTTGATGGTATCAGAGGTTTTCTTTGAGAGAGTGTCCAATGAAACCAACAGGTACGCTACTCAGGAACTCGAGAAAAGAGGTCACCGTGACGCGGATTGGATTGACACTTCTCTTCAGGAAATGAAGGCGTATTTTGGCCTGCACATCCTTATGGGCACCAACCAGCTTCCAAGTGTAGATATGTACTGGTCACAAAACAAGTTTTTAGGTACAGTATAAATCATTAGAACTAATGTAGCAAAATTCATGATGAATTCGAGTAGGCTAATTACTAGTGTCAGTAAACACGAATGCATAGTATGCATATGTTCTAAACTGCAGAGTAGCAGGTGCGTGTTGAACAAATTACTTCTCATGTGATTTTTTTGTAACACAATAACACAAGATACTATTATAAGAAAAGAATATGGATTTTATCAATATTAACAGTATGAATACATGTTTTGGTGTTATAATTAATCTTATTAGGACTATTTATATTATGTAAGAAACACCCTCCTCCAAATAAAAAGAAAAACCAGCTACATGTAGGTTATATCTAAAATGTATCAACAAAGTCGGTATTGATAGAGATGACTCGGAGAAATTTCCAGAGGTATATGATGCCTGGACAGTGTCAGAGCATAGATGAGGGGATGATACGCCACAAAGGTCATTACTTCGCAAAGCAGTATACACCATGCAAACCTATCAAAAGAGGGGTGAAGGTATTTTTTCTCAATGATTTCTTTTTTTTGCTATTTCCAAAGATCTATTTTATTATAGTTGAAAAAATTTAACTAAATGCAAGAAAACAAAGCATTAAAGAAAAGCATATACAAAATAAAAGACAAGAACATGCAGTTCAATATCAAACAAAATTTGTTCTACCTAATAGCCTAGGGAGACTTTATTTAATTTACTTTCTTATTCTCTAGAATATAAAGTTTGTCCATAGGGAAGGGGTTGGGGGGGGGGTTAATGTAGCCCAAGGACTACTGCCTCCATCTGTCCTAAATCAGTCCTGCTAAGAAAATGCTTTTTATGAAATATCTCTGGGTTAATTCGCTCTGCTCTGGGTTTTTTTTTAATTATCATTGTAGACAAATACATGTACTGACTGGCTGATGATGTAATTGGAAAGGTTAGGTGCACATTGTCATGGTCATAAACAACAATGAAATGTCTTGTAGGTCTGGATGAGGTGTGAACCAAACGGATATACCAACGATTATAAAATCTATTTGGGCAAGCATGACGAGATGCAAGGACAGTCTCTTGGAGAACGGGTGGTTAAACATTTATCCAAACCACTTAAATGGAAAGGTCACCACCTTTTCTTTGACAGGTAACAAACTAGTCTTTAATGCTTTTATCTCTATGTATATACTTACTTTACTTACTTGCTTGGGGGGGGGGGGTCCTTGCAGCAAACATTTCTCTTAAATTTACATATAAAAAATGTATATGAAGTTGGTCCCCCCACTTTTCTACTTTTCAGGGAGCATATGGAAATTGAAAGGAAATTAGCAGTGGGTACAATACGCACCCCCCTCCTTTATGAGAAGTTGTAATTTTCCAAAATTTCATTTACTTTTGAAAGTGGGGAGTAGGGCAGACAAAGGAAAGTCTTTCCTTTGTCTGCCCTACTCCCCACTTTCAAAAGTTATGCTATGTCCATCAGTTACATGTATACCGGTATATGAAAAAAAAGGAAACCTCAGAATAATGAAATGCATACTGATACAACTTCTGACAATATTGTTATGTGACATTTTCTATTTATAGGTACTTTACATCAATCCCATTGCTTCAAAATCTTGAAGTTAATGGTATTTATGCTTGTGGTACCATCAATACCAATCGCAAAGGATTCCCTCATAAGCTGAAGAACCCAACTTTTAGTGGTCGTGGTGATACCGAGCAACAGCAACATGACAATTTGGTTGCAACAGCATGGAAAGATGCCAAACCAGTAAGTGACTAATTTAAGATTGTTGATGGGAGTGTATATTGTTGAAAAAAGCATGTCATCTATTTGGTAAATCATCATTTACTTTACAGGTTCATATTGTTTCAACCACATCAGATCCACTTGGAGATGGTCCAACACATCGTCGAGTACCTGGGGGTGAGGTCATATTAATACAGCGGCCACCAGCTGTTGCTGCCTACCAGGAGAACTACTATGGTGTTGATCGTGCCATGCAGTATCGCTCCAAGTGTCCCATTGGTCGACAGTCAAGAAAGTACTGAAAATACTTTATGAATTTCATCCTGGAAGTGGCCCTGGTCAATACATTTCTCCTTTGGAAGATGACCCCTGGTGTGGTGAAACCAAGGAAACATTATTCGTTAGGTGATCTTCATGTTGATGTTGCCATGAGTCTTATTGAAGATTTTTCTAACAGGAAGCAGCCTAGGCATTTTGGAAAACATCTGATCACAGCAGCAGGTTTGAGTGAGCATCACAGCATGAAGTTAAAACGACCTCGTGGACGGTGTAAATGGTGTGCAAAAGAGGGCAAGAGGAAGGATGTTGTTTATGGATGTGACAAGTGTATGTTACATCTTTGTCAGGGTGCTTGTTTCCAAGCATATCATGTGCAAAATCAGCTTCCAGTTTTGTAATGAATGCATATGATGATCAAAGTTTGCATATTACAGTATTCATTGTTACTGTCATTTGTATCTTTATTGTATGTCACATAAGTAACTGTATTTTTTATTTGTTATATTTCTCCTTTAGAAGCAATTTACTTATTAGAAATTAAGAGACAGAAAGAAAGAGAGAAAAAGAGAGCGAGAGATTTTTGATTATAACTTCTAATCTGAAAATGTTAGAACATAATTTAGTGATACCTGTATTATATGGGATATACGGTAGTTGATTGGCAAATAAACAAGAATGTATTTTGAGGGTAATTGCTGTCTTTGAATGGATTTTATAAAAACGAATTATCATAAACATTTCAAGATTCAGTATATTCATGTTAGGGTTACATTTTACTAAATATTACATGTACACATGTATATAAACATTTGAATACTTTAGATTTGGAGTCGCTGTGAATTTCAAACACATCAATGTATTTGTTAATTTTTTGTTTACTATCATTATACCATATCACATTTTTTTCTCATCAAATTTGTTTTAGTTGAATGTATCAATGTCTGCAAATTGTCCATGAAATACAGCATTATAATCATGAATGTATTTCAAAGGTTTCCTTTATTACTTGATAATTATCTGTCTGTCTTCTAAAGAATTACACTGGTATATCACTATATGCGTTTAGGCTCATACATTGACATAAATTTGAATTAGTGCTGGTATTTAATGTGTGTGTAATTGATTCCATTTACATGTAGTTAAGAAGTAATTTTTTTTGCATATAAAGTGATCACACCTAATATAGAATTGATTAGACTAGTGTATACAATGAACTAACAGTTTTTATAGGTTTCCCAATGTTAATTCCTGCTTTGTTAGATACGCTTACTTTGACTGTATGAGCTTACTCTCCACATGAAACCAATGTCTATTCTTGTCCAAGCTAAGATACTTCAGAGGTTACCTTTGATGTTTTGTGACATGTAAACTGGTTTTCAATAAAATGTTGCCATCTTCTTGCTATTACCACCCTTTGTGTAAAGTTTGATGGCTGGCAAACAGTGTGTTCTTGAAATATTGTTCGTTATGTGATATGGACAGAACTATAATAATGTAATAATACATAGAAATTAACCTTTGACCTTTTAAAATTAATGATATTTGGTGAGAGCAGAGGAATCAACTTTTAATTGAAGTTTTATAATTATCAATAGACTTGCAAGATATCAGATGGTCAGTTAGATATATTTTACTATTAATAACCATTTAGAATACATATTTCTGTTATCATTGTTAACGGCGCCAACGGTAAAAAGGGAAAGCATTTAGATGCTAAATGGGTAGATTCAAAGGTTAAAAAATACTATAACTAAATTTTTTTAGCACACAACATGGATAATTGCATAAATAATTGATAAAGTTTCTTTTATAAAGTATTTAACATTAACGCATGTTAAATCATGTCAAAAACACTCAAAATACATCAAATGTTGTGTTCGTGACCATATTGTGTTGCCATGGTTACCATAAGGTTGTGACACACAACATAGTATGAACCCTTGGTATCTGACCTTTCATAATATATATGGGTTACCTTATGTAAAGTCTTTCAGAAAATGTCATCAATTTCATTTTAAAATTGTTTGCTAAATTCATGCAAAAACTGTCAAAACGGCGGCCGTTAAAGGGTTAAAAATAATTTCTTTGGAATTCCTTTACGGTATATATTGATATCCATTTTCTTTTCACAAGAGAAATGGATTTTTATGTGCAGATTGATACAAGAGGAACGGAAGACCTTTTTGTTGCTAAAGCAACAAGAGTCTAGTCTAATTTATTTTTTCTGTTTTATTCAATAACAATTGAAAAGCTAGTTATACACAAATCAATTTGGAGGTGTGAAACCCTCTCTTTGTTCACCAGACGCGTGAACCATGTGTACACATACCCCAGATACACGTGTGTCTGGAGCAGTAGCTTTGTTAGTTTCCCTGTGCCATTGTCTAGGATCATTCGTTTGTGAAGTGATATAATGTAATAAAAAAAATTATTATATATCAATTTGCCCTTGCAGATCGTAATCATCGATAAAAAGGCGACGATAAAAGCGAATTTTAAAATTCTTTAAAAGAAATTGAACTCTTACGTAATAAAAACGGATACAAATCTCTAAATCTAAAATACTTAAAAACACTAGAAACGTTAAAATACCACACCTATTTTAATCAATTTTGCATATAAAATCGTTTTTAAACCCTTTTAAGGAAACAACCCCCCCCCCCCCCCCCGGTTGAACTCGTGACGTCACTTTCGCTTAAACCTCGTTATCGCCTAATTCTATTATCTCCTGACTGAATTTCTTAAAACAGGTAAAAATAGCCACTTTGAACCGGCGATACTCCGTTCTTTTTGCATCGACTTCGATTCCGCTTTTTGCATTAAATTATGGTAAGTAAATTCTATCACATATATTTCACTTAGGCTGGGCTTCAGGTACCCTTTAAATAATTTCCCTAACTATAATATGAAAGTTCTGAATTTTAGATGTTGAACTTGATTTTAAAAAAGTGCGTGAATTTTATATAATTATTGGAATGCTGGGCATAAGCGTACGGAAAATTCTTAAGGTTGATGGCGGTCGTTTTAATGATGGGACTGATCATACGATATATATCTCGTAGGCTGTGCTACACTACTGTCAACCAATCCAGATCAACATATGCCCAACTGTGATTACTCGAGCACATTATGTAGATTATACATGTAGCATGCGAGTTTCATTTGATTCAGATATCCAAAAATACGTTGTACATTAAAAATCGTCTATTACAATTACGGATATACAACATCTTCGATATACCTTCTTTTTTAAGTTTGAGTCTCCGGTAAAATTCTTAATAAATCTTTGAAAAATTGTACAGTTGTAACAAATTCGGATTAATGAATTTACGGATATAGCGAACTAATTTTCGAGCATATTATGTGATTATTGTGTGTTGTAAACTCATACAAACCAAGTAACATGCTTTACATTTTACGTTCTTTCTTCAGTAAAAACTATCATTTCAAAATGCAAAGAATTATCATAAATGTTGTTCAGTCAACATACGCTTAATACTATGTATTGTAGCTAAACGCTTAATCTGGCCATTCTTTACGATATGCAAATACATATAACACTATTTGACTCCATTAATTTCAAGTATTGAACTTATTTGAGGATTTAAAATCCACGTAATGTTAAATGGGATAAATCTCTAAAGGTTTATCGAATGTATTGATATTTCAATTATTCAGTGTCCTGTGCAACTTGACAAGGACTGTATACCCGCCTTACTTCCTGATCAATTTTTTTTCAATGAAATTCACCGCGGGAGATAAAATTGATATTCTCCCTACATGCAATTCAACACTTAATATGTTTAACGTCTACTTTTGTGGTTTTAAATTTGCACCCCGCATGCAATATAATATCTTCTTTCAGGTCTTTAAAATAGCGGAAGAAAAGGCTTTTAATCGCCCCATAAATTATTAACTTTATTACAGATACTAAAAGAGTCCTTTCAGAATATGATGCCTAGATGTGCAATGTAAACAGGAAGAACACCCCGGGTTGGAAAAAAAAATAATTGGCGCATTCCTTGTTTAAAGGGTAACTATACTGTGTTGGAAAATCGCATAAAACGACTTATTCATAATGATATACGAGGTATAGAATAGGGTACTTTTTATATCCTATAACCAGGCACTATAACCAGGATGTGCGCATGCGTGAACCAACTTTCCATCGGGATCGGTAAACGATTGGGAGGAAATTCGAAAGCTATTTGGAGGAACTTCGAACTGATATATGTGCAATTTAAAAATGCGATTTTTATATGAAAAATATGATCAGAAGTGATAAAAATGTTATGAACATTATATTTTACACCAAAAAATTAAATAAATAATTGAGAGAACAATCAAAATCAATGTTACAGGAAAACAACAGGCACTTAGCATCGGAGGGGGGGGGGGGTTGGAATGGGGGCAGGGACAGGGGGACGGGACTGCCCCCCTCCAGCACACGTTTTCTTGCAGCAAATATTTTTCTTGAATTAACTTATAAAAAAGTAAATTAACATACAGTTGCACCCCCCCCCCCCCAATGTTTTTGGGACCATGTAAATTTTGAAATGAAAGAGAGGAAATAAACTGTGAAATTGAAGTTAAAGGTACACTTAGCCCCCTACCCCCACGGATTAGGATTTTCAATTATTTAAAAAGTATTTTTGAGTTGGGGTTTTTTTTTCAAGGCAAGATTGGATGAGTCTGCCCTCAACCCACTTTGCTACGATGCTAGGTGCCTGAACAAAATATCATGGTTTCATTACATACATGTATGCTAGTATAAAGACTTTATGTAAACCAATATTATCTCGTGCATTGTTCCATTAACCAGGTTCTACAAACACCTTAGTCCAAAAAAAATAAAAAAGACTAGAAGGGGAAGAAAGAAGAAATCTATTTTCCTTTTTTTTTTTTACTCAGGAGCTATTTTGTTGGGGGTGGGGGGGGTATTAGGGGTGAACAGGTCACTGACCACTTGAAGATCTACCCATGACCTATCACCAGGGTCTGTAAACACATAACCAGGGTCAGTATACCCGTCATCATGGTCTCCAGGGTCAGAGTACGTATCACCAGAGTCTGTGTGCCCATCACCAGAGTCTGTACACCCATAACCAGGGCTAGTATACCCATCACCAGGGTCTCCATACCTATCACCAGGGTCAGAGTAGGTATCACCAGAGTCTGTGTGCCCTTCACCAGAGTCTGTACACCCATAACCAGGGTCAGTATACCCATCACCAGGGTCTCCATACCTATCACCAGGGTCAGAGAACGTATCACCAGAGGCTGTGTGCCCTTCACCAGGGTCTGTACACCCATAACCAGGGCCAGTATACCCATCACCAGGGTCTTCATACCTATCACCAGGGTCAGAGTACGTATCACCAAGTCTGTGTGCCCTTCACCAGAGTCTGTACACCCATAACCAGGGCCAGTATACCCATCACCAGGGTCTTCATACCTATCACCACTGGGTCAGAGTACGTATCACCAGGGTCTGTGTGCCCATTACCAGGGTCTGTATACCCATAACCAGGGTCAGTATACCCATCACCAGGGTCTCCATACCTATCACCAGGGTCAGAGTACGTATCACCAGAGTCTGTGTGCCCATCACCAGAGTCTGTACACCCATAACCAGGGTCAGTATACCCATCACCAGGGTCTCCATACCTATCACCAGGGTCAGAGTACGTGTCACCAGAGTTTGTGTGCCCATCACCAGGGTCTGGATACCCATAACCAGGGTCAGTATACCCATCACCAGGGTCTCCATACCTATCACCAGGGTCAGAGTACGTATCACCAGAGTCTGTGTGCCCAACACCAGGGTCTGTACACCCATAACCAGGGTCAGTAAACCCATCGCCAGGGTCTCCATACCTATCACCAGGGTCAGAGAACGTATACCAGAGTCTGTCTGCCCATCGCCAGGGTCTGTACACCCATAACCAGGGCCAGTATACCCATCACAGGGTCTCCATACCTATCACCAGGGGCAGAGTACGTATCACCAGAGTCTGTGTGCCCATCACCAGAGTCTGTACACCCATAACAGGGCCAGTATACCCATCACCAGGGTCTCCATACCTATCACCAGGGTCAGAGTACGTATCACCAGAGTCTGTGTGCTCATCATCAGAGTCTGTACACCCATAACCAGGGCCAGAATACCCATCACCAGGGTCACCATACCTATCACCAAGTTCAGAGTACGTGTCACCAGAGTTTGTGTGCCCATCACCAGGGTCTGGACACCCATAACCAGGGTCAGTATACCCTTCACCAGGGTCGCCAGGGTCAGAGTACGTATCACCAGAGTCTGTGTGTCTGTCACCAGAGTCTGTACACTCATGACCAGGGTTAGAATACCCATCATCAGGGTCTCCATAGCTATCACCAGGGTCAGTGTACGTATCACCAGAGTCTGTGTGCCCATCACAAGTGTCAGTATACACATAACCAACAATAAAAAATCCAAGACAAGGAGGGGGAGAGGGTGAAATCTATCTTTTTTTTCTTTTACTCAGGAGCTATTTTGTTTTTGTTTTTTTTTTTTTGGGGGGGGGGTATAAGGTGTGAACATGTCACTGACCCCTAATAGATCTATCCATGACCTATCACCAGGGTCTGTATACACATAACCAGGGTCAGTTACACATCACCAGGGTCTCCAGGGTCAGAGTACGTATCACCAGAGTCTGTGTGTCAGTGACCAGAGTCTGTACACCCATAACCAGGGTCAGTATACCCATCACCAGGGTCTCCATACCTATCACCAGGGTCAGAGTACGTATCACCAGAGTCTGTGTGCCCATCACCAGAATCTGTACACCCATAACCAGGGTCAGTATACCCATCACCAGGGTCTCCATACCTATCACCAGGGTCAGAGTACGTATCACCAGAGTCTGTGTGCCCATCACCAGGGTCTGTACCCCCATGACCAGGGTCAGTATACCCTTCACCAGGGTCGCCAGGGTCAGAGTACGTATCACCAGAGTCTGTGTGTCTGTCACCAGAGTCTGTACACTCATGACCAGGGTTAGAATACCCATCATCAGGGTCTCCATAGCTATCACCAGTGTCAGAGTACGTATCACCAGAGTCTGTGTGCTCATCATCAGAGTCTGTACACCCATAACCAGGGCCAGAATACCCATCACCAGGGTCACCATACCTATCACCAAGTTCAGAGTACGTGTCACCAGAGTTTGTGTGCCCATCACCAGGGTCTGGACACCCATAACCAGGGTCAGTATACCCTTCACCAGGGTCGCCAGGGTCAGAGTACGTATCACCAGAGTCTGTGTGTCTGTCACCAGAGTCTGTACACTCATGACCAGGGTTAGAATACCCATCATCAGGGTCTCCATAGCTATCACCAGGGTCAGTGTACGTATCACCAGAGTCTGTGTGCCCATCACAAGTGTCAGTATACACATAACCAACAATAAAAAATCCAAGACAAGGAGGGGGAGAGGGTGAAATCTATCTTTTTTTTTCTTTTACTCAGGAGCTATTTTGTTTTTTTTTTGGGGGGGGGGTATAAGGTGTGAACATGTCACTGACCCCTAATAGATCTATCCATGACCTATCACCAGGGTCTGTATACACATAACCAGGGTCAGTTACACATCACCAGGGTCTCCAGGGTCAGAGTACGTATCACCAGAGTCTGTGTGTCAGTGACCAGAGTCTGTACACCCATAACCAGGGTCAGTATACCCATCACCAGGGTCTCCATACGTATCACCAGGGTCAGAGTACGTATCACCAGAGTCTGTGTGTCAGTCACCAGAGTCTGTACACCAATAACCAGGGTCAGTATACCCATCACCAGGGTCTCCATACCTATCACCAGGGTCAGAGTACGTATCACCAGAGTCTGTGTGCCTATCACCAGGGTCTGTACCCCCATGACCAGGGTCAGTATACCCTTCACCAGGGTCGCCAGGGTCAGAGTACGTATCACCAGAGTCTGTGTGTCTGTCACCAGAGTCTGTACACTCATGACCAGGGTTAGAATACCCATCATCAGGGTCTCCATAGCTATCACCAGTGTCAGAGTACGTATCACCAGAGTCTGTGTGCCCTTCACCAGAGTCTGTACACCCATAACCAGGGCCAGTATACCCATCACCAGGGTCTTCATACCTATCACCAGGGTCAGAGTACGTATCACCAGAGTCTGTGTGCCTATCACCAGGGTCTGTACCCCCATGACCAGGGTTAGTATACCCTTCACCAGGGTCGCCAGGGTCAGAGTACGTATCACCAGAGTCTGTGTGTGTATCACCAGAGTCTGTGTGTCTGTCACCAGAGTCTGTACACTCATGACCAGGGTTAGAATACCCATCATCAGGGTCTCCATAGCTATCACCAGGGTCAGTGTACGTATCACCAGAGTCTGTGTGCCCATCACAAGTGTCAGTATACACATAACCAACAATAAAAAATCCAAGACAAGGAGGGGGAGAGGGTGAAATCTATATTTTTTTTCTTTTACTCAGGAGCTCTTTTGTTTTCCTTTTTTTTTGGGGGGGGGGGGTATAAGGTGTGAACATGTCACTGACCCCTAATAGATCTATCCATGACCTATCACCAGGGTCTGTATACACGTTACCAGGGTCAGTTACACATCACCAGGGTCTCCAGGGTCAGAGTACGTATCACCAGAGTCTGTGTGTCAGTCACCAGAGTCTGTACACCCATAACCGGGGTCAGTATACCCATCACCAGGGTCTCAATACGTATCACCAGGGTCAGAGTACGTATCACCAGAGTCTGTGTGCCCATCACCAGAGTCTGTACACCCATAACCAGTGTCAGTATACCCATCACCAGGGTCATTATACCAATCACCAAGGTCAGAGTACGTATCACCAGAGTCTGTGTGCCCATCACCAGAGTCTGTACACCCATAACCAGGGCCAGTATGCCCATCATCAGGGTCTAAATACTTATCACCAGGAATAGTTTACGAATCAATAGGGTCTGTGTGCCCAACATTAGGGTCAGTATAGCTATCACAACAGTCAGTGCACTTATCATCAGGGTTTGTACATCCATTACTTTGATCAGTAGACTTTCACCAGGATAACTGTACCTATTACCTTTCACCAGAGTTAGTTTACCTAACGGCCGTGTCAGTGTACGCATCCGTGGGTCTGAGGGTCCATCGCAAAGGTCAGTATACCTATCACAAGAGTCAGTACATTTATCACCGGTATATCTATCACATTCTCTATCACCAGGAGTCAGTGTACGTATCACAAGGGTCTGTAGCCAATCACAGGGGTCAGTATGTATCCATCACCAGAGTCGGTATACACAAAAGTGTAGATATTATAAGGTCAGCATACGTAACACCAGAATCTCAAAATCTATAACCAGGGTAAGTATAACCATCACCATCAGTATACCTATCACAAGGATCATGAGTATACGTATCACCAAGGTATGTGTAATCTTCACCAGGATCAGTATACCTATCACCAGGGTCACTCTACTTATCAACAGGGTCAGTATTACCTGACTCAGGTAATGGATATACAAACCCTAATGATAAGTGCACTGACTGTTGTGTTAGGTATACTGACCCTGGTGATGGGCACACAGACCCTATTGATGCGTACACTATCCTGGTGAAAAGTATTAAGACCCTGGTGAAGGGTAAACTGACCTTTGTTATGAATAAACAGACCATGATAATGGGCACACAGACCCTAGTACTACGAACACTGACCCTACGAAAAGGTATAATGACCCAGGTGATATGTTTACAGTTCTGGTGATACGTACTCTGACTCTGGTGATAGGCATTATGACCCTGGTGAAAGGTATGGAGACCCTGGTGATGGGTATACTGACTTTGGCTACGGATGTACAGACCCTGGTCATTAGCACACAGACTCTGGTGATACGTACTCTGACCCTGGTGATAGGTAGTGAGACCCTGGTGATGGGTAAGCTGACCCTGGTTATGGGTGTACATACCCTGGTGATGGGTATACTGACCCTGGTTATGGGTGTACATACCCTGGTGATGGGTATACTGACCCTGGTTAAGGGTGTACAGACTCTGGTGATACGCACTCTGATCCTGGTGATAGGTAGTGAGACCCTGGTGATGGGTATGCTGACCCTGGTTATGGGTGTACAGACCCTGGTTAAGGGTGTACAGACTCTGGTGATACACACTCTGATCCTGTATACTGGCCCTGGTTATGGGTGTACAGACCCTGGTGATAGGCACACAGACTCTGGTGATACGCACTCTGACCCTGGTGATAGGTATGGAGACCCTGGTGATGGGTATACTGACCCTGGTTATTGGCGTACAGACCCTGGTGATGGGCACACAGACTCTGGTGATACGCACTCTGACCCTAGTGATAGGTATGGAGACCCTCGTGATGGGTATTCTAACCCTGGTTATGGGTGTACAGACCCTGGTGATGGGCACACAAACTCTAGTGATACGCACTCTGACCCTGGTGATAGGTATGGAGACCCTGATGATGGGTATACCGGCCCTGGTTATGGGTGTACAGACTCTGGTGATGGGCATACGGATTCTGGTGATACGTACTCTGACCCTGGTGATAGGTATTGATACCTTGGTGATGGGTATACTGACTTTGGCTACGGATGTACAGACCCTGGTGATGAGCACACAGACTCTGGTGATACGTACTCTGACCCTGGCGATAGGTATGGAGACCCTGGTGATGGGTATTCTGACCCTGGTTATGGGTGTACATACACTGGTGATGGGTATACTGACCCTGGTTATGGGACTCTGGTGATACGCACTCTGAACCTGGTGATAGATATGAAGACCCTGGTGATGGGTATACTGACCCTGGTTATGGGTGTACAGACCCGGGTGATTGGTATACTGACCCTGGTGATGGGTGTACAGACCCCTTTGTGTTGCACATAAACACTAATGATGGATATAATGACCTTGGTGATAGGTATGGAGACCCTGGTGATGGGTATACTGGCCCTGGTGATGGGTATACTGGCCCTGGTTATGGGTGTACAGACCCTGGTGATAGGCACAGAGACTCTGGTGATACGTACTCTGTCCCTGGTGATAGGTATGGAGACCCTGGTGATGGGTACACTGACCCTGGTTATGGGCGTACACACCCTGGTGATGGGCACACAAACTCTGATGATACGTACACTGGCCTTGGTGATAGCTATGGAGACCCTGATGATGGGTATACTAACCCTGGTCATGAGTGTACAGACTCTGGTGACTGGCACACAGACTCTGGTGATACGTACATTGACCCTGGAGGCCCTGGTGATGGGTATACTGACCCTGGTCATGGGTGTACAGACCCTGGTGATAGGCACACAGACTCTGGTGATACGTACTCTGACCCTGGTGATAGGTATGGAGACCCTGGTGATGGGTATACTGACCCTGGTTATGGGTGTACATACCCTGGTGATGGGTATACTGACCCTGATTATGGGACTCTGGTGATACGCACTCTGAACCTGGATATAGATATGAAGACCCTGGTGATGGGTATACCGACCCTGGTTATGGGTGTACAGACCCGGGTGATTGGTATACTGACCCTGGTGATGGGTGTACAGACCCCTTTGTTGGCACACAAACACTAATGATGGATATAATGACCCTGGTGATAGATATGGAGACCCTGGTGATGGGTATACTGGCCCTGGTTATGGCTGTTTAAGGACCCTGGTGATAGGCACAGAGACTCTGGTGATACGTACTCTGTCCCTGGTGATAGGTATGGAGACCCTGGTGATGGGTATACTGACCCTGGTTATGGGCGTACACACCCTGGTGATGGGCACAAAGACTCTGGTGATACGTACACTGACCCTGGTGATAGCTATGGAGACCCTGATGATCGGTATACTAACCCTGGTCATGAGTGTACAGACTCTGGTGACTGACACACAGACTCTGAATACGTGATACGTACATTGACCCTGGAAACCCTGGTGATGGGTATACTGACCCTGGTTATGGGTGTACAGACTCTGGTGATGGGCACACAGACTCTGGGGATACGCACTCTGACCCTGGTGATAGGTATGAAGACCCTGATGATGGGTATACTGGCCCTGGTTATGGGTGTACAGACCCTGGTGATGGGCACGCTGATTCTGGTGATACGTACTCTGACCCTGGTGATAGGTATGGAGACCCTGGTGATGGGTATACTGGCCCTGATAACGGGTGTACAGACTCTGGTGATGGGCACACAGATTCTGGTGATACGTACTCTGACCCTGGTGATAGGTATGGAGACCCTGGTGATGGGTATACAGACCCTGGTTATGGGCACACAATTCTAGTGATGGATATAATGACCCTAGTGATGGGTATGGAGACCCTGGTGATGGGCATACTGGCCCTGATTATGAGTATACAGACTCTGGTGATAGGCACACAGACTCTGGTGATACGTACTCTGACCCTGGTGATAGGTATGGAGACCCTGGTGATGGGTATACTGGCCCTGATTATGAGTATACATACCCTGGTGATGGGCACACAAATTCTGGTGATACGTACTCTGACCCTTGTGATAGGTATGGAGACCCTGGTGATGGGTATACTGACCCTGGTTATGGGTGTACAGACTCTGGTGATGGGTACACAGATTCTGGTGAGACGTACTCTGACCCTGGTGATAGGTATGGAGACCCTGGTGATGGGTATACTGGCCCTGGTTATGGGTAAACAGACAATGGTGATGGGCACACAAACTCTGGTGATACGTACTCTGACCCTGGTGATAGGTATGGAGACCCTGGTGATGGGTATACTGACCCTGGTTATGGTTGTACAGACTCTGGTGATGGGCACACGGACTCTGGTGATACGTACTCTGACCCTGGAGACCATGGTGATGGGTATACTGACCCTGGTTATGTGTATACAGACCCTGGTGATAGGTCATGGCTAGATCTACAAGGGGTCAGTGACCTGTTCACCCCAAACCCCCCCCCCCCAACAAAATAGGTCCTTAGTAAAAAAAAAAAGGAAAATAGATTTCTCCTTTTTTCCCCTCCTAGTCTTGAATTTTTTTATTTATTTTGGACTAAGGTGTTTGTAGAACCTGGTGAAAGGAACAAAGCACGAGATAATATTGGTTTACATAAAGTCTTTATACTAACATACATGTATGTAATGAAACCATGATATTTTGTTCAGGCACCTAGCATCGTAGCAAAGTGGGTTGAGGGCAGACTCATCCAATCTTGCCTTGAAAAAAACCCCAACTCAAAAATACTTTTTAAATAATTGAAAATCCTAATCCGTGGGGGTAGGGGGCTAAGTGTACCTTTAACTTCAATTTCACAGTTTATTTCCTCTCTTTCATTTCAAATTTTACATGGTCCCAAAAACATTGATGGGGGGGTGCAACTGTATGTTAATTTACTTTTTTATAAGTAAATTCAAGAAAAATATTTGCTGCGAGAAAACGTGTGCTGGAGGGGGGCAGTCCCGTCCCCCTGTCCCTGCCCCCATTCCAACCCCCCCCCCCCCTCCGATGCTAAGTGCCTGTTGTTTTCCTGTAACATTGATTTTGATTGTTCTCTCAATTATTTATTTAATTTTTTGGTGTAAAATCTAATGTATATAACATATTTATCACTTCTGATCATATTTTTCATATAAAAATCGCATTTTTTAATTGCACATATATCAGTTCGAAGTTCCTCCAAATAGCTTTCGAATTTCCTCCCAATCGTTTACCGATCCCGATGGAAAGTTGGTTCACGCATGCGCACATCCTGGTTATAGTGCCTGGTTATAGGATATAAAAAGTACCCTATTCTATACCTCGATATACTGAGAAAGCCGACTTCATACCTTCATTGTTAATGAATGGGTTAGTTTTCACCATTACAAAAATTTCCAAAGTGATGATAATATTTTGAAATACTGTAGCTTTACAGAAACCTCGGGTTGAAGGAACGTATATTTGCAGTTTCACCCATTTCAAAAAAAACCTCCATATATCTATATTTGCATCTGTTTTTTTTATGGTACAGGCAACTCAATGTCAGATAATTAATCCGATAGGGATTTGATTCTCTTTGTTAGCTTGTTAAATTTGTATTTCATTTACATCAATGCTTATTAGGGTAACTTGATCAAATTACTTTTTCTTTAAATTTACAATTCTGACATAAAATTGTCTGAAAGATATAAACAGCATGACATAGTTCATTACCACTATACCGATATGACCAATCAGATAAAGTGTACACACCTATACAAGAATGAAAGAAATAGATTAGATTCGTAAAATTATCACTGTGCGTAAAGTTCGAACAGATTGTTAATATTGAGTTAAATCCTCGGTTCAACAAAACCCTAACATCATCACATCGGTTTGCGTTAAATGCTTCAAGAAGGAGACCCTATTTTAAAATGTTCAATGTTTGATAGGTTAAAGTTAATAAGTTTTTAGTGTTCTTGAACAAAATTATTATTACATATAAATAGCAAAATACTTATTACCCGCAACGTTATTTTTTACAAGATAAACGATAGGATAGGATTCACGCACGATAGGAAATGATTAACGCACGATAGAACAGTATACACGCACGATATGATAGGATTAATACACGATAGGAAGGATAAACGATGTTCATGATAAACGTATAACTGCTTTAAACGATCTTCACGATTAACCTGATAACGGCAGATTTTGAGAAAAAAAAACTCGTACAAATCAAGATATACATGACATATTTCTTGTTATCAACAAATGCCCAGTTGATGTAATCGCTGCCTTTCATATATATATATATATATATATATATATATATATATATATATATATATATATATATATATATATAATGAATTAAAATGACCAGTTAAATTTTTTTCACAAGTATTATGAGCTGAAATGGTCAATTATTTGTATTGTTATTAACATTGTTTTCAATACCGAACAACCCAGCCGATCGCCGCAAACATTTCAACCTGAGAGCAAGCGGACTCGATGAAAATACAACTCTTGCTTTAAATAAATATAAAATCTATCATAAAATACATTTATTTATTCATTTATTTCACAGATACACATTCCGCAAACGATTTGTTGACATTGTTTTTATTACCGCACACCCAAGCCGATCGCCGGGAACATTTAAGCCCGAGATCAAATATCACACAGAAAATATAGCGTGATCAATTAAAATAATACTTTTGTTTTAAGTAAATATTAGTTATATAATAATTACTCTTGTTCCTATCAACAATGATGCATGCAAAACAAATTATCACCCTTGCGAATGTGTTCGGAATGTTTTCTTTATCGTTGCTAAGTATGTAATAAATCCAGAGGTGCTCGAATGAAAGTTCACGAGAGTTCACCGAGATTTGTTCAGTTCCTGTGAAATTTCGAGCAGAGGCAAAGTTTTTTAATTTTATATTTCTGGGTGTGGAGACTTTTTTTAAATTATTGAAAAGTTTTAATTCTAAGGCTCTCGTCTAATCAACCAGAATTTCCTCTGTTTCTGAAATCAACACTTACATTTACAATATTAATGTTTACTGTTATGTCAGTTTACCAGAAAAATAGAATTAATAACTACTATATAATATATTTGTTGTATTGAGTATTATACTCTGTTAATTTATAGTGACTGTCATATTCATATTTTCTATTTACAACAAAATAAAATCTTCCTTTACATTCCAAATTAACCCATGATTTAAGAAAGCTTTTATTCTGTAACAGTTGTCACTATCCAAGATTGCTCCACCTATAAAATACATTTTCCTATTGTATAGAAAAATAACATGCTAGGAATGGGGAAAACTTAAAAGCTCATTTAAAAAAAAGAGGCCGACCTACCTACCCTATTTTAAAATCTGATGAAATAGGAAACACATATTTTCTTTTTGCCTTAATGGAGTCATAATACAAACTAACTGGACATTGTACAATAGTACATGTAGATCCTGTATAAATAAAATCCATTTTCCCCCTGAATATTCTTATGTTTATAATCATTAGTCCCTTTTCTAACAGAGTGATTTTTTAGTCATATCACATGTTGAGTGTTGCAGTTTTCAAAAAGAGCCTTAACAATTGTTTATATGTGGGATATAAAGCTACATTAAACTATGAACCTTCTTGTGAGGCGGAAGAATTGTCCTAGAGCCAAAGTTTTAACATTTATAAAGAATCATCTGGCTGATAAGTTTCTGAGAAGAAGATTTTTTAAGATTTATTCTATATATTCCTATGTAAAACTTTAACATCCCCACCCCCAATGTGGCCCCACCCTACCCCCTGGGATCATGATTTCCACAACATTCAATCTACACTACCTGAGGATCCACACGAGTTTCAGCTCTCCCGCCTGATTAGTTTCTGAGAAGAAGATTTTTAAAGATTTTCTTTCTATATTCCTATGTAAAACTTTGACCTTCCATTTTGGCCCCATTCTACCCCCGGGGGTCAAGAGTTTCACAACTTTGAATCTACTCTACCTGAGGATGCTTCAACACAAGTTTCAGCTTTCCTGGCTGATTAGTTTCTAAGACGATTTACTCTATATATTCCTATGTAAAACTTCGACTCCCCCCCCCCATTGTAGCCCCACCCTACCCCCGGGGGTCATGATTTTCACAACTTTGAATCTACACTACCTGTGGATGCTTCCACACAAGTTTCAGTTTTCCTGGCTGATTAGTTTCTGGGAAAAAGATTTTTAATGATTTACTTTATATTTTCCTATGTAAAACTTTGACTTCCATTGTGGTCCAACCCTACCCCCAGGGATTATGATTTTCACAACTTTGAATCTACACTACCTGAGGATGCTTCCATACAAGTTTCAGCTTTCCTGGCTGATTAGTTTCTTAGAAAGATTGTTAAAGTTACTTTATATATTCCTATGTAAAACTTCGACCCCTCATTGTGGCCCCACCCTACCCCCGGGGGTCATGATTTTCACAATTTTGAATCTACACTACATGAGGATGCTTTCACATAAGTTTCAGTTTTCCTTAATTAATTGTTCTTGAGAAGAAGATTTTTGAAAATTTACTCTATATATTCCTATAAATATATTTATCAACACGAAATACGTTCAAAATTTAACGTCATTCTTAGCACTGAAGCGTAATATCTTAAATAATGGCTGCTTAACCCTTTAGTTGTCACTTCCATAAAAAAAAAATATTGCGCTATTCATTATCCCTTTTTGTTTGTTTTTTTTTTCTTTTTAAGCGTCGCCAAATAAAAAAAGAAATGTAAACAAAACCGTGCCTTTCATTAATGAAGCTTCCCCCCCCCCCCCAAATTTAACAAATACATGTCGTTTTTAAAATAATTACTTTCATATCCTGTCAATCTTTAGAAATTTGTCGTATACGCTTCACTATATTTTGCATTCAAAATATTAATAGATGATGACAAATGTTTTTCAACAATTTGCTAAATGGTATAGACTTACCAAGCATGAAATATCTTTTGCAAAAAAGGTTTTCACAGATGAATTGCTAAGAGGATATTTATAAGTGTTAATTAAAAAGGGAAAGTTGAGTTCGGAGTACCAGATGTTCTCTGTAACAAGCAATCATTTCGTTTACCGAATGGTTCGTTCTAAGGTTTGAATAGTTTCTAACACAACTTATAATAATTTTTCACATTTCCATGCAACAACAAACAACAATTCAAATTGTTTAAATAAATGAAAAGAAATAATAAATGCTCACAGGTTCCACATGATTTATAAACATTTGATTGTTATAGTCTGTCCCAAGTTATTGCTTCCATCAGTTTTTGATAATTTTTAATAAAAATACACATACCTGTGAAAGAAGTACAGTTGAAATCAATGAAATGGACAATATCCAAGATGTCTTCATTGACAGATTATCCCTTTTCACTCATGAAAGTTTATAGGAACGAAAACAAATTTCTTACGGAGATTCATAATGGGAAATGTTTACATCTTTTCTCCATTCGGAAGAACTCGGGACACCTCGCGCAATTTTTAAACGTTATCATCCGGGCTTATTAATGGCTGATGCAATGCAAAATCCCGTAGGATTTCTATTTTGGGATGTGTATTGAAACCTGAAGCGATAGAGGGGGCGTATCAAAACAGATAATCCGAACATTTTTCATATTAGTGGATGAACGTAGTTTGAGCACAAAGGTATTTATTATTATCGAAATATCAAGTGAAAAGTGGTGGAAGCAAAAACTCGGGACAGAGTATAGTCCTTTAATTGTTAATCTTTTTGTTCACTCACAAACGACCTGAAATAAAACTTTATTTATCAAATGTAAGAAGAATACTAACATTAGTTTATGTAGCATTCAGTTGAAAAACAATATCGGATATCAAAATAAGCTTAGACGACTAAGTATTCTTATTTCAACCGGTTCCGAACCTTCACTAGCCAAGGGTATTCGGTCCACTCCGCTCCCCATAAATTTATGGGGAACAGAGCGGGCCAAAACTCTTGGCAAGCGAAGGTGCAAGTTCCGCGGAATCGAACAAGCAAACACAGATAATTATGCTTTACTATATTCAACGATTTCTCGAAAAACAATATTTGGTTATATGAACAATTATATTGGAAAATCTACTTGTTGCACTGATAATAAATAAGAATTAAAAGTAACAGAATACTTATTTAAGAATATGTAATCTGTACCTTTGGTTTCAAGTGGTTCACTTCTCTCTGATGTATACTAATACATTGCCCGTGTGTTCTATACAAACCGATCGATGTCGTTAAAGTAATAACTAGGATTCTTTTAGCTGGATAGTTTTGCGTGTTTGAAAATATATCTTCAATTAGACTAGTATGTGTATTGTAAAATAGTGGATAAAAATGCGCTGTGGTTTAGGCCCCATTGTACCTTAAGTGGCACATGGACCTCTTCTGTATGATCACAACACTGGGGATATTTGTTTTGTTCAATTAAATTGTGATTAATTCTATAAGGTCTAATGCATTTACATATATCTTTTATTTCTTTGTTTGCACATATATGATATATAAATATCACGATAAAAATCTACTTTATTTCTTATTATTGAGAGAGAGAGAGAGAGAGAGAGAGAGAGAGAGAGAGAGAGTAGGTTGACTAGACGTTTTCATTAATCATCGAGTGTTTCTAGTTAACTTTATGACATACACAGCAAACTTAATCAAATTTTAACACCAGAGTTTCCTTCAAATTGTGAAAACGGAACCAAAAAACTTCAGTTGATGGGTGGGGTTATTATCAACAAGTTATCACCAAAGAATTCTGACCAGACAACAGTGTTCAGATTTTTCCCCGGAATGATGCGAACAATTATTCTATATACATCTTCAATCGCACAGTATGGGATTACTGACCACGTCTAAACCATATTAGGTCACAATAAACCGTGTGAACACGTAGTCAATAGTACAGAAGCGATTTTATATAATCAACTAACGTATAACATTGTTTCAGAGCCTGTATGTATCATTCATACGATATGTCTGTAACAATCATTGTAATTGATAGCCGAAAATTTCCAGCAATTAATTAATAAATAAAACTCAAATATGTTACTGGTCAAGAGGCGGGAATTCAGCTGGCTGCAGCTGTAAAAGTTTATCTTACTGCATTTAAAAAAGTCGCTCAAAAAAGAATTGATATTAAAATTTTATTGTGTTAGGTAGGCAGACAGACGGACAAAGAATGACTGTGCTAGAATGATATTTAGATCCTAGTTAGTTTTAGTTTTACTAATTATTTCTTTAAAATCGCACTTTCTCTCTTTAAAGCGTAAATGACCATCCCAGTTTATGCACGTACATTTATTTCGAATCACCCCGTGTTCCGCGTTTTCGAAAGTTTGAAGTATCGCTCTGCAATGTGCTAAACAATGTGTTAAAATTTCAAGCATCTGCGATAAATAGTTGCTGAGAAATCTCCGACGAAAATTTGTTTGAAATTTTGGCTAAAATAAACAAAGTACTCATTTAACAGGAAGATGACGTCCGATTGGTACAAAAATATATCCCACGATATGGCATATGCCTTAACAAACACGGTGTAAAAATTTCAAGCATCTGCGATAAATAGCTGCTGAGAAATCTTTGACGAAAATTTGTTTGAAAATTTTGGCTAAAATAAACAAAGTACTCTTTTAACAGGAAGTTGACGTCCGATTGGTACAAAAATGTATCCCACGATATGGCATGCCAAAATAAATAGTGTGTAAAAATTTCAAGCATCTGCGATAAACAGTTGCTGAGAATTCTTTGACAAAAATTTGTTTGAAAATTTTTGCTAAAAATAAACAAAGTCGTCATTTAATAGGAAGTTGACATCCGATTGGTACACAAATATATCCCACGATATGGCATGCCTTAACAAACACTGTGTAAAAATTTCAAGCATCTGCGATAAATAGTTGCTGAGATAAATGCGACAGACATTTTTATTACGGACGGACAGACAGACAGACAGACGGACACACAAGGGTAAAACAGTACTGGCACTGTACCAGTTATCGGCTAAAATTTAACATTTTCTTTTCGTAATTCCTTATTTCTTGATATTTTTGGATAAAACTTGACATACTTTAAAAAGTGAACTCCTTATTTATAAATCTGTTAGTTTATATCATTATTTAGAACCCAAAACATCTTTTTTGTGCTTTTTAGCGCGCCCCGAATTTGCCGAGCTCTTACGATATACTGTACCAGTTATCGGCTTCGTGATAATAACATAACGAATTTAAAAATCTCGTTTTCATTAATAATAACATAGTAAAATCCGTGTTCATGTCGATTTTATACTCTGCTAAATGTAGTTTGAATTATGCCCCTTGTGGGAGTCTTTTTATTATCAAACATACTTCTTATAATAAGAAATGCATGACATTTTGACACAGTCAAACGGATCATATTACTTAATGATTCTATCAGTTTAATTAAATTTGACCTTTTTGTTTTTGGATAAAGGTCAGGTCAAGGTCACTACCTTTTTCCTCAACGTAAAGAGTGATAAAAATAAGTGTAGCTCTTTAAAGTTCTGTAGACATTTGTTTAAGATTTGAAGATTCAAATCTTCAATGAAATCATAGACCATGAGAGTGTCTATCAGCTTATACTACTAAATTGGAATAAATATTTATACTAAAATTGATATTGCTTAGCCCGCATTTCCTCTAATTTTCTTAAATTTTGAAGAAATTTTGATTATTTTTTTATGCTTCCAATAATAAAAATATTCCTAATTTCTATGTATTATGAAGACTTTATATAAAGATATAAATTGACAGAAAAGCTAATATATTGACCGTTTCATAAGAGAGAAAAACTGATTTTAGTGATTTTTTCACAAAAATTAATGTATAGAATGGGCGCTTTAAAAAGCTTATAAAAATGTTATTTGATAGCCAAATCAAATTTTAAAAACATATTCTGAAACCCAAGTATCATATTATTAGTTCACATTAGTAAAAAAAAATCCAACATTATTGTTATTGTTTTTAAAATGCTGTAACAGACTCATTATATAAATATAATCTGCAGCAATTCTGAATTGCGCAACATGTGATATTTTCCTACGCCAAAAATATAGTCCTTGTTCCACTCTAAACATTGATTTCATTTTTCTATGCCAAGTTGTATGATAGTAAAAAAGAAAGAAAAATATACTATTTTAATTTCCTCTCATCTTGATTTAATGAACAATTAATCAAATTTATATTTGACAAGTCGAAAACCAGAGAAGACTCCTTCCTTAACATTGTTTTCAATACCGAACAACCCAGCCGATCGCCGCAAACATTTCAACCTGAGAGCAAGCGGACTCGATGAAAATACAACTCTTGCTTTAAATAAATATAAAATCTATCATAAAATACATTTATTTATTCATTTATTTCACAGATACACATTCCGCAAACGATTTGTTGACATTGTTTTTATTACCGCACACCCAAGCCGATCGCCGGGAACATTTAAGCCCGAGATCAAATATCACACAGAAAATATAGCGTGATCAATTAAAATAATACTTTTGTTTTAAGTAAATATTAGTTATATAATAATTACTCTTGTTCCTATCAACAATGATGCATGCAAAACAAATTATCACCCTTGCGAATGTGTTCGGAATGTTTTCTTTATCGTTGCTAAGTATGTAATAAATCCAGAGGTGCTCGAATGAAAGTTCACGAGAGTTCACCGAGATTTGTTCAGTTCCTGTGAAATTTCGAGCAGAGGCAAAGTTTTTTAATTTTATATTTCTGGGTGTGGAGACTTTTTTTAAATTATTGAAAAGTTTTAATTCTAAGGCTCTCGTCTAATCAACCAGAATTTCCTCTGTTTCTGAAATCAACACTTACATTTACAATATTAATGTTTACTGTTATGTCAGTTTACCAGAAAAATAGAATTAATAACTACTATATAATATATTTGTTGTATTGAGTATTATACTCTGTTAATTTATAGTGACTGTCATATTCATATTTTCTATTTACAACAAAATAAAATCTTCCTTTACATTCCAAATTAACCCATGATTTAAGAAAGCTTTTATTCTGTAACAGTTGTCACTATCCAAGATTGCTCCACCTATAAAATACATTTTCCTATTGTATAGAAAAATAACATGCTAGGAATGGGGAAAACTTAAAAGCTCATTTAAAAAAAAGAGGCCGACCTACCTACCCTATTTTAAAATCTGATGAAATAGGAAACACATATTTTCTTTTTGCCTTAATGGAGTCATAATACAAACTAACTGGACATTGTACAATAGTACATGTAGATCCTGTATAAATAAAATCCATTTTCCCCCTGAATATTCTTATGTTTATAATCATTAGTCCCTTTTCTAACAGAGTGATTTTTTAGTCATATCACATGTTGAGTGTTGCAGTTTTCAAAAAGAGCCTTAACAATTGTTTATATGTGGGATATAAAGCTACATTAAACTATGAACCTTCTTGTGAGGCGGAAGAATTGTCCTAGAGCCAAAGTTTTAACATTTATAAAGAATCATCTGGCTGATAAGTTTCTGAGAAGAAGATTTTTTAAGATTTATTCTATATATTCCTATGTAAAACTTTAACATCCCCACCCCCAATGTGGCCCCACCCTACCCCCTGGGATCATGATTTCCACAACATTCAATCTACACTACCTGAGGATCCACACGAGTTTCAGCTCTCCCGCCTGATTAGTTTCTGAGAAGAAGATTTTTAAAGATTTTCTTTCTATATTCCTATGTAAAACTTTGACCTTCCATTTTGGCCCCATTCTACCCCCGGGGGTCAAGAGTTTCACAACTTTGAATCTACTCTACCTGAGGATGCTTCAACACAAGTTTCAGCTTTCCTGGCTGATTAGTTTCTAAGACGATTTACTCTATATATTACTATGTAAAACTTCGACTCCCCCCCCATTGTAGCCCCACCCTACCCCCGGGGGTCATGATTTTCACAACTTTGAATCTACACTACCTGTGGATGCTTCCACACAAGTTTCAGTTTTCCTGGCTGATTAGTTTCTGGGAAAAAGATTTTTAATGATTTACTTTATATTTTCCTATGTAAAACTTTGACTTCCATTGTGGTCCAACCCTACCCCCAGGGATTATGATTTTCACAACTTTGAATCTACACTACCTGAGGATGCTTCCATACAAGTTTCAGCTTTCCTGGCTGATTAGTTTCTTAGAAAGATTGTTAAAGTTACTTTATATATTCCTATGTAAAACTTCGACCCCTCATTGTGGCCCCACCCTACCCCCGGGGGTCATGATTTTCACAATTTTGAATCTACACTACATGAGGATGCTTTCACATAAGTTTCAGTTTTCCTTAATTAATTGTTCTTGAGAAGAAGATTTTTGAAAATTTACTCTATATATTCCTATAAATATATTTATCAACACGAAATACGTTCAAAATTTAACGTCATTCTTAGCACTGAAGCGTAATATCTTAAATAATGGCTGCTTAACCCTTTAGTTGTCACTTCCATAAAAAAAAAACATTGCGCTATTCATTATCCCTTTTTGTTTGTTTTTTTTTTTTCTTTTTAAGCGTCGCCAAATAAAAAAAGAAATGTAAACAAAACCGTGCCTTTCATTAATGAAGCTTCCCCCCCCCCCCCCCCAAATTTAACAAATACATGTCGTTTTTAAAATAATTACTTTCATATCCTGTCAATCTTTAGAAATTTGTCGTATACGCTTCACTATATTTTGCATTCAAAATATTAATAGATAATGACAAATGTTTTTCAACAATTTGCTAAATGGTATAGACTTACCAAGCATGAAATATCTTTTGCAAAAAAGGTTTTCACAGATGAATTGCTAAGAGGATATTTATAAGTGTTAATTAAAAAGGGAAAGTTGAGTTCGGAGTACCAGATGTTCTCTGTAACAAGCAATCATTTCGTTTACCGAATGGTTCGTTCTAAGGTTTGAATAGTTTCTAACACAACTTATAATAATTTTTCACATTTCCATGCAACAACAAACAACAATTCAAATTGTTTAAATAAATGAAAAGAAATAATAAATGCTCACAGGTTCCACATGATTTATAAACATTTGATTGTTATAGTCTGTCCCAAGTTATTGCTTCCATCAGTTTTTGATAATTTTTAATAAAAATACACATACCTGTGAAAGAAGTACAGTTGAAATCAATGAAATGGACAATATCCAAGATGTCTTCATTGACAGATTATCCCTTTTCACTCATGAAAGTTTATAGGAACGAAAACAAATTTCTTACGGAGATTCATAATGGGAAATGTTTACATCTTTTCTCCATTCGGAAGAACTCGGGACACCTCGCGCAATTTTTAAACGTTATCATCCGGGCTTATTAATGGCTGATGCAATGCAAAATCCCGTAGGATTTCTATTTTGGGATGTGTATTGAAACCTGAAGCGATAGAGGGGGCGTATCAAAACAGATAATCCGAACATTTTTCATATTAGTGGATGAACGTAGTTTGAGCACAAAGGTATTTATTATTATCGAAATATCAAGTGAAAAGTGGTGGAAGCAAAAACTCGGGACAGAGTATAGTCCTTTAATTGTTAATCTTTTTGTTCACTCACAAACGACCTGAAATAAAACTTTATTTATCAAATGTAAGAAGAATACTAACATTAGTTTATGTAGCATTCAGTTGAAAAACAATATCGGATATCAAAATAAGCTTAGACGACTAAGTATTCTTATTTCAACCGGTTCCGAACCTTCACTAGCCAAGGGTATTCGGTCCACTCCGCTCCCCATAAATTTATGGGGAACAGAGCGGGCCAAAACTCTTGGCAAGCGAAGGTGCAAGTTCCGCGGAATCGAACAAGCAAACACAGATAATTATGCTTTACTATATTCAACGATTTCTCGAAAAACAATATTTGGTTATATGAACAATTATATTGGAAAATCTACTTGTTGCACTGATAATAAATAAGAATTAAAAGTAACAGAATACTTATTTAAGAATATGTAATCTGTACCTTTGGTTTCAAGTGGTTCACTTCTCTCTGATGTATACTAATACATTGCCCGTGTGTTCTATACAAACCGATCGATGTCGTTAAAGTAATAACTAGGATTCTTTTAGCTGGATAGTTTTGCGTGTTTGAAAATATATCTTCAATTAGACTAGTATGTGTATTGTAAAATAGTGGATAAAAATGCGCTGTGGTTTAGGCCCCATTGTACCTTAAGTGGCACATGGACCTCTTCTGTATGATCACAACACTGGGGATATTTGTTTTGTTCAATTAAATTGTGATTAATTCTATAAGGTCTAATGCATTTACATATATCTTTTATTTCTTTGTTTGCACATATATGATATATAAATATCACGATAAAAATCTACTTTATTTCTTATTATTGAGAGAGAGAGAGAGAGAGAGAGAGAGAGAGAGAGAGAGAGAGTAGGTTGACTAGACGTTTTCATTAATCATCGAGTGTTTCTAGTTAACTTTATGACATACACAGCAAACTTAATCAAATTTTAACACCAGAGTTTCCTTCAAATTGTGAAAACGGAACCAAAAAACTTCAGTTGATGGGTGGGGTTATTATCAACAAGTTATCACCAAAGAATTCTGACCAGACAACAGTGTTCAGATTTTTCCCCGGAATGATGCGAACAATTATTCTATATACATCTTCAATCGCACAGTATGGGATTACTGACCACGTCTAAACCATATTAGGTCACAATAAACCGTGTGAACACGTAGTCAATAGTACAGAAGCGATTTTATATAATCAACTAACGTATAACATTGTTTCAGAGCCTGTATGTATCATTCATACGATATGTCTGTAACAATCATTGTAATTGATAGCCGAAAATTTCCAGCAATTAATTAATAAATAAAACTCAAATATGTTACTGGTCAAGAGGCGGGAATTCAGCTGGCTGCAGCTGTAAAAGTTTATCTTACTGCATTTAAAAAAGTCGCTCAAAAAAGAATTGATATTAAAATTTTATTGTGTTAGGTAGGCAGACAGACGGACAAAGAATGACTGTGCTAGAATGATATTTAGATCCTAGTTAGTTTTAGTTTTACTAATTATTTCTTTAAAATCGCACTTTCTCTCTTTAAAGCGTAAATGACCATCCCAGTTTATGCACGTACATTTATTTCGAATCACCCCGTGTTCCGCGTTTTCGAAAGTTTGAAGTATCGCTCTGCAATGTGCTAAACAATGTGTTAAAATTTCAAGCATCTGCGATAAATAGTTGCTGAGAAATCTCCGACGAAAATTTGTTTGAAATTTTGGCTAAAATAAACAAAGTACTCATTTAACAGGAAGATGACGTCCGATTGGTACAAAAATATATCCCACGATATGGCATATGCCTTAACAAACACGGTGTAAAAATTTCAAGCATCTGCGATAAATAGCTGCTGAGAAATCTTTGACGAAAATTTGTTTGAAAATTTTGGCTAAAATAAACAAAGTACTCTTTTAACAGGAAGTTGACGTCCGATTGGTACAAAAATGTATCCCACGATATGGCATGCCAAAATAAATAGTGTGTAAAAATTTCAAGCATCTGCGATAAACAGTTGCTGAGAATTCTTTGACAAAAATTTGTTTGAAAATTTTTGCTAAAAATAAACAAAGTCGTCATTTAATAGGAAGTTGACATCCGATTGGTACACAAATATATCCCACGATATGGCATGCCTTAACAAACACTGTGTAAAAATTTCAAGCATCTGCGATAAATAGTTGCTGAGATAAATGCGACAGACATTTTTATTACGGACGGACAGACAGACAGACAGACGGACACACAAGGGTAAAACAGTACTGGCACTGTACCAGTTATCGGCTAAAATTTAACATTTTCTTTTCGTAATTCCTTATTTCTTGATATTTTTGGATAAAACTTGACATACTTTAAAAAGTGAACTCCTTATTTATAAATCTGTTAGTTTATATCATTATTTAGAACCCAAAACATCTTTTTTGTGCTTTTTAGCGCGCCCCGAATTTGCCGAGCTCTTACGATATACTGTACCAGTTATCGGCTTCGTGATAATAACATAACGAATTTAAAAATCTCGTTTTCATTAATAATAACATAGTAAAATCCGTGTTCATGTCGATTTTATACTCTGCTAAATGTAGTTTGAATTATGCCCCTTGTGGGAGTCTTTTTATTATCAAACATACTTCTTATAATAAGAAATGCATGACATTTTGACACAGTCAAACGGATCATATTACTTAATGATTCTATCAGTTTAATTAAATTTGACCTTTTTGTTTTTGGATAAAGGTCAGGTCAAGGTCACTACCTTTTTCCTCAACGTAAAGAGTGATAAAAATAAGTGTAGCTCTTTAAAGTTCTGTAGACATTTGTTTAAGATTTGAAGATTCAAATCTTCAATGAAATCATAGACCATGAGAGTGTCTATCAGCTTATACTACTAAATTGGAATAAATATTTATACTAAAATTGATATTGCTTAGCCCGCATTTCCTCTAATTTTCTTAAATTTTGAAGAAATTTTGATTATTTTTTTATGCTTCCAATAATAAAAATATTCCTAATTTCTATGTATTATGAAGACTTTATATAAAGATATAAATTGACAGAAAAGCTAATATATTGACCGTTTCATAAGAGAGAAAAACTGATTTTAGTGATTTTTTCACAAAAATTAATGTATAGAATGGGCGCTTTAAAAAGCTTATAAAAATGTTATTTGATAGCCAAATCAAATTTTAAAAACATATTCTGAAACCCAAGTATCATATTATTAGTTCACATTAGTAAAAAAAAATCCAACATTATTGTTATTGTTTTTAAAATGCTGTAACAGACTCATTATATAAATATAATCTGCAGCAATTCTGAATTGCGCAACATGTGATATTTTCCTACGCCAAAAATATAGTCCTTGTTCCACTCTAAACATTGATTTCATTTTTCTATGCCAAGTTGTATGATAGTAAAAAAGAAAGAAAAATATACTATTTTAATTTCCTCTCATCTTGATTTAATGAACAATTAATCAAATTTATATTTGACAAGTCGAAAACCAGAGAAGACTCCTTCCTTAACATTGTTTTCAATACCGAACAACCCAGCCGATCGCCGCAAACATTTCAACCTGAGAGCAAGCGGACTCGATGAAAATACAACTCTTGCTTTAAATAAATATAAAATCTATCATAAAATACATTTATTTATTCATTTATTTCACAGATACACATTCCGCAAACGATTTGTTGACATTGTTTTTATTACCGCACACCCAAGCCGATCGCCGGGAACATTTAAGCCCGAGATCAAATATCACACAGAAAATATAGCGTGATCAATTAAAATAATACTTTTGTTTTAAGTAAATATTAGTTATATAATAATTACTCTTGTTCCTATCAACAATGATGCATGCAAAACAAATTATCACCCTTGCGAATGTGTTCGGAATGTTTTCTTTATCGTTGCTAAGTATGTAATAAATCCAGAGGTGCTCGAATGAAAGTTCACGAGAGTTCACCGAGATTTGTTCAGTTCCTGTGAAATTTCGAGCAGAGGCAAAGTTTTTTAATTTTATATTTCTGGGTGTGGAGACTTTTTTTAAATTATTGAAAAGTTTTAATTCTAAGGCTCTCGTCTAATCAACCAGAATTTCCTCTGTTTCTGAAATCAACACTTACATTTACAATATTAATGTTTACTGTTATGTCAGTTTACCAGAAAAATAGAATTAATAACTACTATATAATATATTTGTTGTATTGAGTATTATACTCTGTTAATTTATAGTGACTGTCATATTCATATTTTCTATTTACAACAAAATAAAATCTTCCTTTACATTCCAAATTAACCCATGATTTAAGAAAGCTTTTATTCTGTAACAGTTGTCACTATCCAAGATTGCTCCACCTATAAAATACATTTTCCTATTGTATAGAAAAATAACATGCTAGGAATGGGGAAAACTTAAAAGCTCATTTAAAAAAAAGAGGCCGACCTACCTACCCTATTTTAAAATCTGATGAAATAGGAAACACATATTTTCTTTTTGCCTTAATGGAGTCATAATACAAACTAACTGGACATTGTACAATAGTACATGTAGATCCTGTATAAATAAAATCCATTTTCCCCCTGAATATTCTTATGTTTATAATCATTAGTCCCTTTTCTAACAGAGTGATTTTTTAGTCATATCACATGTTGAGTGTTGCAGTTTTCAAAAAGAGCCTTAACAATTGTTTATATGTGGGATATAAAGCTACATTAAACTATGAACCTTCTTGTGAGGCGGAAGAATTGTCCTAGAGCCAAAGTTTTAACATTTATAAAGAATCATCTGGCTGATAAGTTTCTGAGAAGAAGATTTTTTAAGATTTATTCTATATATTCCTATGTAAAACTTTAACATCCCCACCCCCAATGTGGCCCCACCCTACCCCCTGGGATCATGATTTCCACAACATTCAATCTACACTACCTGAGGATCCACACGAGTTTCAGCTCTCCCGCCTGATTAGTTTCTGAGAAGAAGATTTTTAAAGATTTTCTTTCTATATTCCTATGTAAAACTTTGACCTTCCATTTTGGCCCCATTCTACCCCCGGGGGTCAAGAGTTTCACAACTTTGAATCTACTCTACCTGAGGATGCTTCAACACAAGTTTCAGCTTTCCTGGCTGATTAGTTTCTAAGACGATTTACTCTATATATTACTATGTAAAACTTCGACTCCCCCCCCATTGTAGCCCCACCCTACCCCCGGGGGTCATGATTTTCACAACTTTGAATCTACACTACCTGTGGATGCTTCCACACAAGTTTCAGTTTTCCTGGCTGATTAGTTTCTGGGAAAAAGATTTTTAATGATTTACTTTATATTTTCCTATGTAAAACTTTGACTTCCATTGTGGTCCAACCCTACCCCCAGGGATTATGATTTTCACAACTTTGAATCTACACTACCTGAGGATGCTTCCATACAAGTTTCAGCTTTCCTGGCTGATTAGTTTCTTAGAAAGATTGTTAAAGTTACTTTATATATTCCTATGTAAAACTTCGACCCCTCATTGTGGCCCCACCCTACCCCCGGGGGTCATGATTTTCACAATTTTGAATCTACACTACATGAGGATGCTTTCACATAAGTTTCAGTTTTCCTTAATTAATTGTTCTTGAGAAGAAGATTTTTGAAAATTTACTCTATATATTCCTATAAATATATTTATCAACACGAAATACGTTCAAAATTTAACGTCATTCTTAGCACTGAAGCGTAATATCTTAAATAATGGCTGCTTAACCCTTTAGTTGTCACTTCCATAAAAAAAAAACATTGCGCTATTCATTATCCCTTTTTGTTTGTTTTTTTTTTTCTTTTTAAGCGTCGCCAAATAAAAAAAGAAATGTAAACAAAACCGTGCCTTTCATTAATGAAGCTCCCCCCCCCCCCCCCAAATTTAACAAATACATGTCGTTTTTAAAATAATTACTTTCATATCCTGTCAATCTTTAGAAATTTGTCGTATACGCTTCACTATATTTTGCATTCAAAATATTAATAGATAATGACAAATGTTTTTCAACAATTTGCTAAATGGTATAGACTTACCAAGCATGAAATATCTTTTGCAAAAAAGGTTTTCACAGATGAATTGCTAAGAGGATATTTATAAGTGTTAATTAAAAAGGGAAAGTTGAGTTCGGAGTACCAGATGTTCTCTGTAACAAGCAATCATTTCGTTTACCGAATGGTTCGTTCTAAGGTTTGAATAGTTTCTAACACAACTTATAATAATTTTTCACATTTCCATGCAACAACAAACAACAATTCAAATTGTTTAAATAAATGAAAAGAAATAATAAATGCTCACAGGTTCCACATGATTTATAAACATTTGATTGTTATAGTCTGTCCCAAGTTATTGCTTCCATCAGTTTTTGATAATTTTTAATAAAAATACACATACCTGTGAAAGAAGTACAGTTGAAATCAATGAAATGGACAATATCCAAGATGTCTTCATTGACAGATTATCCCTTTTCACTCATGAAAGTTTATAGGAACGAAAACAAATTTCTTACGGAGATTCATAATGGGAAATGTTTACATCTTTTCTCCATTCGGAAGAACTCGGGACACCTCGCGCAATTTTTAAACGTTATCATCCGGGCTTATTAATGGCTGATGCAATGCAAAATCCCGTAGGATTTCTATTTTGGGATGTGTATTGAAACCTGAAGCGATAGAGGGGGCGTATCAAAACAGATAATCCGAACATTTTTCATATTAGTGGATGAACGTAGTTTGAGCACAAAGGTATTTATTATTATCGAAATATCAAGTGAAAAGTGGTGGAAGCAAAAACTCGGGACAGAGTATAGTCCTTTAATTGTTAATCTTTTTGTTCACTCACAAACGACCTGAAATAAAACTTTATTTATCAAATGTAAGAAGAATACTAACATTAGTTTATGTAGCATTCAGTTGAAAAACAATATCGGATATCAAAATAAGCTTAGACGACTAAGTATTCTTATTTCAACCGGTTCCGAACCTTCACTAGCCAAGGGTATTCGGTCCATTCCGCTCCCCATAAATTTATGGGGAACAGAGCGGGCCAAAACTCTTGGCAAGCGAAGGTGCAAGTTCCGCGGAATCGAACAAGCAAACACAGATAATTATGCTTTACTATATTCAACGATTTCTCGAAAAACAATATTTGGTTATATGAACAATTATATTGGAAAATCTACTTGTTGCACTGATAATAAATAAGAATTAAAAGTAACAGAATACTTATTTAAGAATATGTAATCTGTACCTTTGGTTTCAAGTGGTTCACTTCTCTCTGATGTATACTAATACATTGCCCGTGTGTTCTATACAAACCGATCGATGTCGTTAAAGTAATAACTAGGATTCTTTTAGCTGGATAGTTTTGCGTGTTTGAAAATATATCTTCAATTAGACTAGTATGTGTATTGTAAAATAGTGGATAAAAATGCGCTGTGGTTTAGGCCCCATTGTACCTTAAGTGGCACATGGACCTCTTCTGTATGATCACAACACTGGGGATATTTGTTTTGTTCAATTAAATTGTGATTAATTCTATAAGGTCTAATGCATTTACATATATCTTTTATTTCTTTGTTTGCACATATATGATATATAAATATCACGATAAAAATCTACTTTATTTCTTATTATTGAGAGAGAGAGAGAGAGAGAGAGAGAGAGAGAGAGAGAGAGAGAGTAGGTTGACTAGACGTTTTCATTAATCATCGAGTGTTTCTAGTTAACTTTATGACATACACAGCAAACTTAATCAAATTTTAACACCAGAGTTTCCTTCAAATTGTGAAAACGGAACCAAAAAACTTCAGTTGATGGGTGGGGTTATTATCAACAAGTTATCACCAAAGAATTCTGACCAGACAACAGTGTTCAGATTTTTCCCCGGAATGATGCGAACAATTATTCTATATACATCTTCAATCGCACAGTATGGGATTACTGACCACGTCTAAACCATATTAGGTCACAATAAACCGTGTGAACACGTAGTCAATAGTACAGAAGCGATTTTATATAATCAACTAACGTATAACATTGTTTCAGAGCCTGTATGTATCATTCATACGATATGTCTGTAACAATCATTGTAATTGATAGCCGAAAATTTCCAGCAATTAATTAATAAATAAAACTCAAATATGTTACTGGTCAAGAGGCGGGAATTCAGCTGGCTGCAGCTGTAAAAGTTTATCTTACTGCATTTAAAAAAGTCGCTCAAAAAAGAATTGATATTAAAATTTTATTGTGTTAGGTAGGCAGACAGACGGACAAAGAATGACTGTGCTAGAATGATATTTAGATCCTAGTTAGTTTTAGTTTTACTAATTATTTCTTTAAAATCGCACTTTCTCTCTTTAAAGCGTAAATGACCATCCCAGTTTATGCACGTACATTTATTTCGAATCACCCCGTGTTCCGCGTTTTCGAAAGTTTGAAGTATCGCTCTGCAATGTGCTAAACAATGTGTTAAAATTTCAAGCATCTGCGATAAATAGTTGCTGAGAAATCTCCGACGAAAATTTGTTTGAAATTTTGGCTAAAATAAACAAAGTACTCATTTAACAGGAAGATGACGTCCGATTGGTACAAAAATATATCCCACGATATGGCATATGCCTTAACAAACACGGTGTAAAAATTTCAAGCATCTGCGATAAATAGCTGCTGAGAAATCTTTGACGAAAATTTGTTTGAAAATTTTGGCTAAAATAAACAAAGTACTCTTTTAACAGGAAGTTGACGTCCGATTGGTACAAAAATGTATCCCACGATATGGCATGCCAAAATAAATAGTGTGTAAAAATTTCAAGCATCTGCGATAAACAGTTGCTGAGAATTCTTTGACAAAAATTTGTTTGAAAATTTTTGCTAAAAATAAACAAAGTCGTCATTTAATAGGAAGTTGACATCCGATTGGTACACAAATATATCCCACGATATGGCATGCCTTAACAAACACTGTGTAAAAATTTCAAGCATCTGCGATAAATAGTTGCTGAGATAAATGCGACAGACATTTTTATTACGGACGGACAGACAGACAGACAGACGGACACACAAGGGTAAAACAGTACTGGCACTGTACCAGTTATCGGCTAAAATTTAACATTTTCTTTTCGTAATTCCTTATTTCTTGATATTTTTGGATAAAACTTGACATACTTTAAAAAGTGAACTCCTTATTTATAAATCTGTTAGTTTATATCATTATTTAGAACCCAAAACATCTTTTTTGTGCTTTTTAGCGCGCCCCGAATTTGCCGAGCTCTTACGATATACTGTACCAGTTATCGGCTTCGTGATAATAACATAACGAATTTAAAAATCTCGTTTTCATTAATAATAACATAGTAAAATCCGTGTTCATGTCGATTTTATACTCTGCTAAATGTAGTTTGAATTATGCCCCTTGTGGGGTCAGACTAAAGGAGTCGGGGTCATGATACATTATAAACAAAACTCATCAAATTATTCTTTTATTATCAGACGGTAATATACACCAAATCGTAAACTAATCAAAGCATAATTATGCAATCAGGCGTTCAATTGCGCTACGAATCTGTCGGAAATTTGTGAATTCCTTTTGTTTATAAATGTTAAATGTATTGATTTTATATGTGAAATCAAAGAAGGGATATAATAACGTATCACAAAGAGGTAATATTCTATTTTTAACTTATATGGTGTTTATCTACCTACACTATCTATATTATAACCGTGGGTTGCCCCGAACTCACCTATACATCTTGTCTGGTAATGTCAGCTTCTAGAATAGCCTGCACGAGCAGATTCCCGCCGTCTGACGTCATGGCTACTAGGTAGCTCGTACTAGGAATGGTTCCACGAACACCACACTCCCCTCCGTCTTCTTTCTGGGGAGCCAGTCCCACCTACAGGTGGGACCACCGATCTTCAGGGGGGGCAATCACGCCCATCCCAGCAACAGCCGGGATAACATGAAAGGGAACCTGGTCCCACCTACAGGTGGGACCCACAATCAGGGTGGCGCTACAACGCCCATCCCAGCAACAGCCGGGATAGCAAGTCACTAGGACAAGGCCCATCTCCACGACAAGGGCCTACACACACAAAGGAATATCAAGGGACAGTCCAAGTCGTTGTTCCAGGCTGCTGGTTCAGTCTGGGAAGGGCAGGTCCACTAAGCCTGGTCAACGAGACATGCTGTACGAAATCTTAAGGGCGAAGATGATCTCGGTGGTACATCCATCATTTCTGTCAGGACGCCAAAACTGGGATACTGTAAGTTTGGTGCTCTTCCTGGATGCGGTCCTCCAACAGAAACTTTGAAATGCTCCTTCGGTACCTCAGGGCTGCTCTTCATAATTCTCGGCTTAACTGTACTGGCAGCCTGGATATACAGATCTTTATCCCGCGAGACTGCTCCCTGAATCTGGGGAACGGAGTCATCCACCAAGTCCACCATGGGCATCTGGATTCTGTAGGGATCTCCTTACTGCGCTGCATTTGTCGCCCCGGATTACTGTCTGTCGGGGTAACTTCACCATCTCCGAAGACCGCAGCTTTCAGCCTCTTGCGTCGCACCCTTCGCCTACCACGCTTCTTCCTCCTGCACCCGATGATGGCACCAGAGGTGTCCATGTCCTGATCCACACACGGGTCACCTGCAGCCTGCTTCCTCAAACTGTTCATCTTATCCCGGGTCAGCCGGCACACAGTGCGAAGCTGCCCGCTTTCCATGGGCTGTGAACTGCCCATCTGTGTCTTTGTATCTGCAACTGCTCGACGGGCACCACGGTAAGGCAGAGGGCAATCGTCTTCAGCACCTCCTTCCGTCTTCCGTCTGACATAAGTGCGACATTCTCTCCGAAAATCGCCAGTCTTCCCACACTTAAAACAGTTGCTTGTCCTTGGGCCAGGGTGGCGTCTGTGGATGCCAGTCATCTGGGTCCCAAGCCGAGTTGAGTCAAATACTTCCTTGAGAGTCTTCTCTAGCTGCTGCACTCTCCCCCTCAACTCCTGGATCTGGCTCTCAGCTTTGCCACATCCCTCACATTTAACAACCCGCATCGAGTCCTCTCCATTGTCGTCCGTGACCTCAGGGCACCCAGACTCGACAGCAAGTTCCTCACTTGGCCGCACCTTGGGCTCTGCACTCCAATCTGCAAGGGCTGACACTCTGCTCCCTGGAACCTCAGGTTCATTGGAGAACAGATCAGCTGAAGGTGAGCTCTCAAATCGCACCTTAAGTCCACTGCGTTCCCTCCTGCTCTTCATACAGGAACGCAGCTCCACCACCCGTGGTTTGGAACCTGACTTCGGGGTAGTCTGTTCCGTGGTACAACCATCCACAGGGGGCGTTTCTGTTCTGTCACTTCTATCAGGTGTCATCATGCGTACCGTTCTAATCAGCTGACTCTCGCTACCGGCTCTGCTCCTAAACTGGGGTCCTCTGCTGTAGTCCTCCGCTGGACAGGCACCTCGGTTGGACAGGGGGCTATCCCAGTCCCCACTTACACTTCCTTCCGACTTCTGTCTAGCATCCAGAGGGCAGTCCCTGCAGAAGTGTCCCCTCTCTCCGCACTGGAAGCACAGGCCTGCTTCCTCTCTCGCAGAAGGCGGTGGGGTCCCTGACCTCCTGGTCGTCTCCTTGAGCGCCATCTCCAAATCGTACACCCGGCTCCACAAGTCCTGTATCTCACTATTCTCGGGCTTAACTGGGGCTCTCATCTCTTCAACAGCTTCCCCTAATTGACTAAACTCTGGCTTCACACTCTGCAGGTCCTCTTGACTGTCGTCTGTTCTCTGTCTCTCCAACCCAACATCGCGGTCAGGCGTCAGCGTACGCACAGTCCTTGGTGGCTGGTTGTCTCTCCCTCCCCTGCCGCTATATCTGGATCCTCCACGACCCATATCCTCTCGGTGTCCACCACGGTATTGAGGGGGGCGGTCCCCACCCGCACCAGCTTCAGTCCTCCTCCCTACATTGGTGGGGCACTCCCTCCGGAAGTGCCCGACCTCACCACATTTAAAACATTGGCTAGCTCGGGGTGCCACCGGCTCTCCCTTAAGGCATTCTCCAACTGCTGCAGGCGGCTCTTGAGTTCCTTAATCTCATTCTCCCCTTCACCATCCTTCTGGCTATCTTCAGCTACCTTGTCCTTATCCGCCATGGCCCTAACCGCCTCCCGCTTAGGCTTGGGGGGTCTGCTTTGACGCGAATGCTGGAAGTACTGCATGCGGTCGACAGCTTCCTCCACAGTCTTGGGTTGGCCATCCAAAGCGTACAAACCCGCCTCCCGGTCCTCAGCTCCATAACACAGACGTGGTATAGCCTGGGTATGAACATCCGGTAGCTGGGGGAATGCACGAGTAGCCAAAGTGAGCACTCTGTCAGACCACTGTCGCAGGGACTCACCACTATTCTGGGTCGCTGATTGGAAATTAAGTTGATGAGTGAGGTCTGGTGCCGATGAGCCAAAGCGCTTGTCGAACTTCCGGAGTATTTCACTGAACCTCAGGCGGGGGGTAGTCTCCAGCATCAGAGTGTAATACTCACTGGCTGGGCCCTCAAGGAAGAAACAGAATTGATCGTGTTGCTCGGTCTCATTCCACTGTTGGCTGCGCGAAAGGCGAACAAACTTATGAAGGAAGGCTTTCCAGTTGGACTTGCCATCATAGCGGAGATCCTTATATCTGGGTCTATTCCGGACAGTCGGGTGGCTAGAACTGGCTGGTAGTGCGGTATAGTCTTGAGGATTGTACTGCATCGCAGGCTGCTGCACATCTCCAGGTAAGCCATAGGTCGCGACGGGTGTCTGCAAAAACTCCGGGACCCCACGAGACACTGCGGATGACCGCGCGTACTCTGGGGGTGCGTGAGATGTTGCGGATAACCGCGCGTATCCATGGGGACTGCAAGACGCAGCGGGAGTCCGCGCGTAACTTGCATGGGGATGAGGGCGCGCTGCGGATAACCGCACATATTCATGGGGATGGTGAGACGCTGCGGAGATCCGCGCGTACTCAGGGGGACTGCAAGACGCAGCGGGAGTCCGCGCGTGACTTGCATGGGGAGGTACATCCCTAGCCGGGGGCTCATATTCATGGGGTACTGGGACATATGTATGGTCACCCAGGGGATGGGGTTCCCCAGACAAGGGCTCATGATACTGTGGCTGGACTTGCGCTATTCTACCTCCCTCTCCCCCAGGATTGTTGGGCTGGGAGGAGGCCACAGGTGTTGGGACCGCATAACCTGTAAAATACTGGTGGCGTCCTGACATTGGCCCCCCCTGCGCAGTTAAATACTGATCATCCCGGGGCTGGGGTGTGGGGTAATAACAGCTGGGTGCAACCGGCTGGGTTACAGCGGTGCACATGCGCACACCAAAGGATCCCTGTGAGGTATGGACCAAGGACTCCTGGACCCTAGTGGCAAGGTACTCCCCCCCAGGGGGAGGATGGCGAGGCACCCCATGAGGGGGCCTCCTACCTGACATTGAGTGACTATTCCCAGGGGCAGGGGTAGGCTGAGCAAGTGAAGCTTGGGGTTGAAAATCAACAATATGGGGTGCATGTGGCAAATCCACAAGCTGCCCTTGGCTTACATTAGCAGGGTCCTGGGGATGGGTGGTGGAACTAGTAGGGCAATAGCTACAGGGCTGGGGTGTGGGCTGGTATGCAGGCCTGACAGGCCCGCCGGGCATGGGGTTGGAGGGGGAAGGGGTAATGGGGGAATCCAGGTCTAGCAGGTGGGGTCTCAGGTCCCCTTGAACATGAGGCGGATGCAGCGGGGTGACTCCAATGGTATCCTCAGGCCCTCGGTCGACAGGAACATCCCTAACAGTTGGGTCACACTGACGGGTAAGGGCCACATGGGAACGACGTGACATGGGGACCCCCACATAATCGCTGGGCGGGACAAATTCCCTATAACCAACTGGTGAACTGCATCTAACCGAAGACCCGGGGGACACCCCCGGCTGAATACTACTGGCTGGCCCAGGCACAACAGAGTGTGCCACAGTGACCTCTGGCTCCCTTACTGTACCCTGCCAAACCCCCCTCCCACACTGGGGATAGCCTGCCTGCCCCCCTGGAAAGCGGGATGGGCCGGCAGCCTGACCTACCCTAACAGTGCTCGGAGCACAGTAACCCATATCACCCGGAGTTCTAAAACCGACATTATCTGGGCCATGATGTCTGCCACTAATATGCCCAAACTCCTCATCGGGAGTTAAAGTGTCGTGTAACCCCAAGGCTTGCAAAGCCTCTTCAAACGAAACATTCATGACGAGCGAATGGTGCAATACACAAAAATGTTCGAAGTCAAAATCAACACAGACTATGCGAGAAAATGCAAAAATGTGTGCTAAATGCAAAAAACAATACCTATCAACAATGCAATAAAACTTTAAACGAAAAAACTATGCACAAAATATGCAAAGGTGAAAGTAAATTCACGAATTAAACCTACAGTCCTAAGCACGTGGCGGGCCCCCAAAATGGCGGCTACACCCGTATATCTAAAAAAAAAAACGAAAACGCCTAATAAACAGCTTTGACACTTTGCGGGAAAAAAATTTTCCTGTCTAATATATACCGTGAGTTCAGGGCCGCGAGTTGGGCGCCAATATGGTGTTTATCTACCTACACTATCTATATTATAACCGTGGGTTGCCCCGAACTCACCTATACATCTTGTCTGGTAGCTGTCAGCTTCTAGAATAGCCTGCACGAGCAGATTCCCGCCGTCTGACGTCATGGCTACTAGGTAGCTCGTACTAGGAATGGTTCCACGAACACCACACTTATTACGTCACTTTCCCCACTGCTGAAAGTGCAAAGATGTAAACTCAGCGGTAAACAGTGATCGTTTAAGCTCATGTATAAAACATATTCAAGAAAGTTTTCAAGCAAACTTACTTTTCTTTATACGAAAAAGACAACTGAATTAAAAGATCTTGGATTGTTGCGTGCTTTAAACCCGAACTCTCAGTTTAGCCGATAACTGGTCTTAGCCGATAACTGGTACAGTACCAGTATACTCCCTCTCCTTCGGAGCGGGGGTATAATAAATCATCACACAGTCATTACCAGTATTATAAGATTTTTTTAAATACAGAGTTTTGAAAAAAAAAACATATTTTAAATAACTAATTCATGATTTAATTGATGTATTTGCTATCCTCGATGAAGGGAACTTGTGTGATGCAAACGCTGTTAAATGTTCATTTCTCATTACATGTAATTATGTTTTGTTTTATTACGCGAAGAAAATTGAAAGAGTGTATGTTTGGTAATCGCATACATGCGCGGATCAAGAAAAAAAATTTCAGGGGGTGTCCGAGGGATAATTTTGTTTTCCATGGTGGGTGCAGTATCGGGTTGGGGGTTGGGTTCCGAGATTTTACTATCTAATTTAATAAGTTGAATGTTCTGGGGGGCGAGAGCTGCATGGTGTCCGGTTGAAAGGGGGGTTTCAGAAAGGGGGGTTTCAGAATACCCTTAAATGACTTTATAAATGATTTCTTAAATAAAATGATAAGCTTATCATGAAACATTTTAAAGCTGCTTGGTCCGATTTCATAATAGGTTGTGAGTTCGCTTTTAAACGATGGTCATGCTAAGTATGTGTATAATTATAGACATTGCAGTAGTTTTCCCGGTCAAAATGTTGTACAAATTTGTTTACAAAACAAACCACATAAAAAAGTATCACATTTCTTGCTCGCTGCAGACGTCGAGCTCGAAGCGGGTACGACTGTATTACGATTTTGTCATCGTAAGGTCAAAATGTTTTGGCAATTAAATCAAAAATATAAACTTGTGCATGAACATTTCGTTCACTAATATTTCTGAAAAATTGTGTATACAATCGATGCATAACCATGTGGGTTAAATAAACACAATCATTCGGGGACGAAACCAAACGGTTTTCTAAACATTCCAATGATGAATTTGGGGTTTACTTTGGATATTTATAACTTTGAAAGGAGACATATTCTGTTGGTTTAAATAGGCGATAGTCCATAACTTTCTAATATACAGGTGGTTGTTATGGAAAATTTTTGATACCCCATAAATAGCCAAAAAAATCGGACCACGCAGCTTTAAATATTTACGTATTTATTGGTATTCTTTTGAATTTTTCTTTATTTGAATAGGTAACCAAAAATATCTTCTTTTTTTCTTTTTTCTTTTTACACTTAATTCAATACGTTGACTACTGACCATAACGATCGTCCGTTGTTAACATTTGAACTATTCTTACTCCAGAGAATGATGCATACTGTAGAATCTTTATTTAACGAGTACTTAATTCCGCGATTCAGTCGTTTTTCACCAAATTGCGATAATAAAAAATCGCGAATGCCAAATTTTTATCGTGGCTTAATGTAATTGTCAAAAAAATGAAAACGAGATTTTTAAATTCGTGATGTGCATGTCTCTTGTTGTTTTACGCGGATATTGATTCCTCGAGTTTGATTAGGAATCTACATCCATATTTTTGTTGATGTTCTCATATCTTCTTTATAGATACAGCTACGATTGTGACTTACATACTATTTCTGCATCATTTAACCCGGCTTTAATGATATAGCTACGTGGCGCTTTGTGACGTAATAGCGTGAATTATGATGTCATTTTACCAATGTTTTGACGTTTTGGTTTTTTAGTAAAATTCTTCATCATTATAACTAGAAAGAAAAAGTAAATATATGCATCTGTAAGCTTTACAATAAAGAATAAAACCAAATGTTTATTCAATTCAGACACTTGTTTTCTAACAATCGGCCCAAATCGGCCCTGTGGCACATAAATGGTTAATGACATTAAATCATACATATTTTTAAGAAAAAACCTTTATTAAGTCATAAACTTTGAAGTTCTTGCTTGGGAAAGAAATATATATCGTTTATAGAAGATATTGTTGAAACATTCCACAAAATCATCAAAATAATGCACATTTTTACTAATCAAAAGTGAATTAGTAGTTAAGATTTTTTTGATATGACAAGACTTACAGAATATATTCCTAAACAAGGCATGTTTTTGAAACATTTTGCGAAGAACATGAACAGAAATTGCAAGTAATTGGAATTTTTCTAAGTCCAAGAAGCATAATTCTGTCAAAAATTGCTCGATCTTACCCTAAAGGGTACTTGACCTAGATATTAATAGGATAAATCTGTATACCAGACTTCATTTCAGTATATATAAAATGATTCATAAGTTCAAGTTTGGGGAGTTATTCTCTTCTTCACAAGGTGGTTAACTCTCTTTCTCTACATGTATCTTTCTCTGTTTTTAACTTTTTAAAGGTCCTTTCCCTTTCATATCTTCTTTTTCTTTTGAGTTCAGAATGTGATTTTTTCCTTGAATCAATTAACGTCCCTGAGTCTATAATTTGTGTTTACTCAGGTAACAGTCAGCTTTAAAGCCTCCATTTCACGTAGTTTCTTTCGTCCTTTTTCCCGCGATGTTTTTCGTTCATTGAAAATTTTGGTCCTGATTTTCTGAACTTGTGTTTTCTCATTCAGCTCGTTAATACAGCCGATAGTGTGGGCCTTCACAAACGCCAGGACTTCTTTCTTACCTAAAAAAATTTCAAATCTCTTGTAAAGGTTGAATTCCTTTTCCATATATACATGCAATGTTTTCTATGACCTATTTGTTGTTTTTGTTATTGTGTAAACAAAGAGTATTTTCGCCTCGTGCTATTTTGCCCTTCAACAGTTGCAAATTGGTTCAGCCCATCACACAGCTAGAAATAGCAACTCGTCCTAATCAATGTAGCTATTTAAAAACTTTTATTGAATTTGCCCAGTCTTATATTCACCATCCGACAACAAGGCCAAAGTAAATATATTTACATCAATCATCCATATATTAACCTTTATACACAAAGACTACACTGAACAATTTTATGCATGATGATTTACAACCTGTTATAAATTTTCATTCAATATGCTTGTTTCTTTAGTCATATGTGATGCATATTATCCTATTAAATTAAAAAAAATTGATGGAAAGTCGAAGCATTACACTTCTATATGTACAAGTTGTAACAAATGAAATGTGGTGTGATACAGTCTTTTGAAATACGTCTTCTATGCAGGAAGCCTGTAAATACTTACCTGGTAGATTACCAGTGTTGTCATCTTTATCATTCTGTGTGTATATGTAGCTATGAAAATGACGCCTCAACAGGTGGGTTTCTTCTCTAGACCATTTTACTACAAGATAAAAAACATCTTAATTAACTAGACATCTTTGATATGGTGGCAAAAGTCACTGATCCCACGTTTATGAAAGGAAACAAAAGAAAACAGGAGAGACATATGCCACATCATTCACCTAAACAAAATTTATTCAGTTGCATCATTCTATTTCAAAAATTTTAAACATGAAACTATATAAAGGTAGCAGACATTAGAATCTAAGATCTAAAGTACATTAATTAATCAGTGTTATTGCTCAAGGCCTCAACATGTTAAATGTAACAAATTATTCAATGAAATATAAATAATCATAAGAATTAAGAGAAGGTCACTATGACCTTTACATGACAATATGAGGATGTTAATATGTTGCAAAATAAGTAAAATTTTCTTGAGAAGAACATTTCTTAAAATTTCCTTCATACATTTGTTGAACTTTTGAACCCATCTTGGATATCCAGTAAAGGTCTGCAGTCCCGGTTTTAAAAATTAAGAATCTATCATTTCACATCTATAGATACTCACAAATTTTATGTAAACATGTTAAACATTTTCCATACACCATTGCATTTCAAGGCATGAAATATCTATGGCCATTCATTGGATAAAAGCCACTTATATTTGTATTAGGTAAAATTTGAGCCAGAACATGCCATTGCAAATAACAGAAGACATTGATTTCAACGAGATTAGCTGTGACAATGACCTGTGTAAATTGACTGATTGAAGTAGGGCAATACCAGAGGGGGGTAATATAAAACTGGACAAAAAATTAAAAAGCTACTGCAAAAGCAATTAAAATAATGTGCGTGTTATCCCTAGTGATTAAGAAGAGGCCCATGGGCCACATATCCCTCCTAAACAACAGATCATTGATTTAGTTTTTAAATATTTTCCCAATATATTTCAAAGTTTAACATTGAACCTCTTTTGGAGTCCTTGAATTAGTCTAGGGCCACAATTTAAACAAGAGGCCCATGGGCCAAATCGCTCACCTGAGCAACAATAGGCATGGTAAAATCAGCTTAATGGAGTTATAATGCAAAATATGTGGACAATGTAGCATAATACATGTTTATTTAGTTTAAATAAATATCCATTATCCCCCGTTGGATATTCTTATGTTTATAATCAGTTCTCTTTTCAAACAGGATGAGTTTATAGCCATATCACATTTCAAGCATTGCAATTTTCAACAAGATCCAAGAAAATTGTTTACAGATGGGATATAAACCTATATCAAACTCTGACCCCTTGTGAGGCCCAAGAACCATCAAGGGGCCAAAGTCTAAACAATGTTAAATAATCAGCAATTTGTCAAAATGCTTCCATATAAGTAAAACTATATATTATAACATTTCAAAATAAAATGTTTTCCTTTCTTACATTAGATCACCAATGTGGTCACACCCTACTTCTTAAGATTTTGATTTTAACACATTTCAGTCTGCACTACCTATAGCTGCTTTCATTAGTGTTACAGCTTTTCTAGGCCAATGGGTTTTTAGAAGATTTTTAAAGATATTTCTATTTAAACCCCCCTTTCCCCAATTTGAACCCATCCTACCCACAGGGGGGTATTTACCACACTTAAATTTTGATTTTTTCACCATAGGCATGGGGGGATTCTACACAGTTTTAAGTTTACCGCATAATAAGTTTAGATTTCCCACACACTTAAAAAAAAATCACTTCTACAGTATAATATTTCATAATCTGTAATCCTACATGGGCATTCTATTTTGCCTACATCACATCTGTAAAAGAACAGCAGGCTTTATATTGCACTGATCTCTCTCACCTGAACAACCCCTGGTTTTCATTGTCAGTGCCTTAGCCTCACTATTGACATTATCCAGTCGGATCTTTTTGGCCGAACCATTCACTTCATCAGGAAATGTTTTAGAGACTTGTTTCCTTCCTGATTTCCTTCTCGATGTCTCATCAGATGGACAATCAGAGCTAGCTTCCTCATAGTCCTGTACATTTGCTGATCCTCTGCATGACGTATTGATTGATTCACCCTCATAGACAGCCTCTTCCTTATTTCCGGATTTCTTCATTGATACATCACTGCATGGACCCTGTTCAGTTCTTGTTTCCTTGGTGACTAGATCAGGCGAGCTATTGCCTTCTCCTACCTCTGCCTCGACTGTAGTCTCTGTAACAAAAAAAAACATATCATAATGTTCGTCATGTCTACCTCCTGATAACATAAAAACAATTGTATGTTTTCATAAGATTGGATTTTTCATAATTAATGGGTTACCATTTATGATTACCGATCAAACCTTAACCTAAGATGTCAAAATTACCCTATTCTGCTGCAATGTAGGGAAAATAGATTATACAACACATTTATTTTCATAAAACAATAAAATAAGCCGGAAAAAATGCTGCAAAATATTGAATCCTCATTGGTCGAAACCCCTGGTGAATTACTTAGGATGTGATATACTGATCCACTTTCTCATTTTATCATACATTGACCCCCCCCCCCCCCCCTTCACCTCTGAAAGAGCGAAAATGATGTCGAGTTCTTTCAAAAGTAATCAATTAATTTAGTTATTTTGGATACTAAAAGTAATCGACTATTAGCTGATAACATTCAATATAAGAGGTAATTGATTACATCAGATTACATTTCCTTCTTGTAATCACGATAACTTGTGTTTACTTTAAATTACATTAACAGGATTTGTTTTTTTCCTGATTGTCTTAGTATACTAGTAAATGTTTAATGTTTAGGAGAAAAAAACTGCATTTTTGACAGGAGTATTAATTCTGCAGATATCAATTTATCAATTTTCATAATTTTTTTTCATTACTAACACTTTATCATCAACATTTTGATGAAGTTTTGGAAGTGTGTGTCCAGTGACATTTTTTTTCTAACCCTCTTTTCGAGTTGTGTAAATATCTCTGACTCTGTTCCAAAAGATAGAACATCTTTACAAGAAAATCTGCAAGTTATACTGGAGTGACACTGTACCTGAACAAACAGACAGCTCCTTCCTCCTATTACATTTCTTTGTGATTGCCTTTGGATTTATCTCTGGAATTTAAACAAAATAATTATACACTGAACTAGATGGTTCAATTGTATTTATAAAACAGTTAATATGTAGTTACAATATACAGTTCTATATTTGTTCTCTCGTGATCACTGAACAAAAAAAAAATTCAACAGTTCTACAGTTTGATGTTTAACATATAAACTTTAACCCTAATACAGGCTGCTGTAATTTCATTATAGACACCCCCCCCCAAAAAAAAAAATCCAAATGCATCAATCAATTAGTCATATAAATCAGTTACACAATGCTTACACATACATGGATCATGTTCCTACAATAAATGAATATATGTGTTTACTTGTGTAGGCTAGCTTGAATTTCCTCAGTTCCTTCTTCATTTTAAACTGCATGGTGTGTGTATAGAAATCCTCAAGGCTTTTCACACATCGTAAAACTACATTATGTAGAGATGACTCAGCTTCCAGAGATTGACTAGATCCATTAAGGGCCTCCAACAGTTTCATGGCCTCCATCAAGTCCTTCATATTGTCTGTGTCAAACATGTCTTCTACTGCCTTTCCTGTAGCACACATGACACGAAACTGGAAAAACAGCCGACTTAATTCCCTCACATCTCTGATTGTAGTCCGTCTCACTTCCTCTTCTTTTCCCCTTTTCCTGTGGTGAGTGTTATAATACTGATATGCAATGGTTTTCATCAGGTTGTTGCTTCTCCAGAACTCATCAATCTCCCCTTGAACAAACACAGTGAGGATGTCTTGGAAATCTGAATCTTCCTCCATGTTTTCTGTGAAAATTTCCATGAGTCTCCTCGACTCGGGGGAAATGTCATCCCCAACACATTTATGCCTGAAGAAGCAGGATTTGGAGAAGAAGCCTTTACAGTCCGTGCACACTTTAATTGGGTTGTCTCTACGCAAGGTATTTCTTTCTCTCATCAATGGTTTTTTTTTATTACCATTGATAGACAGGAGATTGTATTGGTAAATCCCTTCACGTCGTTTGGCAATGAAGAATTTTATCCGTGTGGTTAATGGCTTCTTTAGTATGGCCTGCACCTCTGGCTCCAATTTGTGTGAAAGAGATATATGGCGGCTCAGCTTTCCACATTTGACAATCTTTTGACAATAAACACAAAATCTATCTGGTCTCTGAAAAAAAGCCCATGTTGATTAACATATTTACAAAAATATGAACGTTAAATATATGTTTTCTCTTTTCTAATACTTCAAAAAAACTTCTCAATACTAAATAATAGATCAGCCCAATGGTAAATACATAATAATACTTAAGCTCTTCTACCTTTCTACTGTCCTTCTTTTTTCCAAAGGTTTCTTCTGATTCTTTTTCCTTAATTTCTTTGGATTTAGTGACTGTACATTTTGAAGGATTTTTAGTACCATATTCCAACCTATCCAAGCAAATATAAACCAATCAGTGCTTCTGTAAAGCAGTTAAAAACTTTTTTACAATTACAGTCAACCAACTTTTACTCCTGAACGAGAAATTTTCGTGAGATTAGCGAGCGCCTCATTGTCACAAATTTTTCTCACTGTGAACTTGCCCTTGCCCTGAGGCTGTAATAAAACACGGTGATAGCAAAACTTAGTTGCAGCAACCAAACCTTATCTCACGAAATAAAGATGTTGCAAATTAAAGCTGATATACAATATAATTATAGTTATCTAGAAAACATCAAAGGTATACAGGAACTACCATGATAGTTTAATAACCAGGTATCATTGCTGATTTCATTCATAATTTGGTTACACTGTATACAAGAGATGTGCACAGAAACATTAGACATTGTTTCCAATGAAGCTAGTAACACAAGATTTGATTGGCTAATAAGCTGGGTGTACATTTCTGTACACGCAACTTGACCTGGAGGTAAATAAAGTGACGTCGCAATGCATTAAATGTGATGTCACAATGATTAAATGTGACATCACAATGCATTCAATGCATAAATGGGATATCTTGAAAGTGACGTAATACACCCTTGACTGGATTATGGGAAGCAGATTTATTTGGTTTACATTGAAAAAAAAATTGTTATCCAGGTCCAAATATAAAGGGTGTACAGGTTTTTATCCCACATTGTATTCTATACACGCTGAGGCTACAGGGTGTATGGAATTCAACCCAGGTAAAATCCCTGTACATCCTTGATTGGACCTGGATAGCTACAAAACAATGAAGCATAAAATCCAAATGATGTATGTTTACTTACCGGACTGTTGTTTTACATCTCAGTGGTTTGTTTACTGGTGAGGAATGTTGGTGTGGTGCTGAAATAAAAAAAAATAAACTGTTTTTACATCATTTAAATGTAAGAGGTAGAAATGAAATCAGAAAGAGGTCTCAATCACTTGTTAGTGAATCTATGTTCTCAAAGATCAAACTACAGTTCATTTCAGAGAGGAAAATAATAGATAACAGAATGAAATAGAAAGGTCCATATTCATAAACATCAAAAGAAAGATACTAAAGGAAAGAGAGATAACAAAATTAGAAACAGAGGGGAAACAGAGGGGTTGAAAGAAATATAAATATCAAGACAACAAGACAGAACAGAGAGAAAACACTATCAAATACTCTTAACAAAATAAGTCTTGTTCCCCTAATGAACATCATGTTAATGGGGTTTGAAAAATTGTATGTAAGAACATTGTTCAAAACATAAATGTTCAATTACTTATAACCTAGCTAGTACTTCACATGTACCTTCAGCAGACTTGTAGCCAGGGTCAGACTCTGATGAATCAGACTGGTCCACCGTTGGGGGAGGGCAGGGTACCTCTTCAGATCCTGTCAAATATAAGCCATAATCAGTTTGAAGGCTTAAAATACATAGAGTGACTTATCATACGTACATAAAAATTAAGCCAACAATGACAGAGACATATACCTTATAAACACATCCAATAGCATGATTTGTATCGAAGTGTATTTTGGGGGGAAGGGGGCTGGGGGAGGGGTGAGGGGGAGACAAAGAGAAAGAGAGGGTGAGAGGGAAAGAGAGATATCAGTTTACAACATATCTTTCTAACCTTAGACCAACACTGTCAAGTCCAATGAGATAGACATAAAATCCTGTGCCAGACTAATATTTATATCTTTTCTCAAATACATGCAAATATCTGATTCCTATGAACTCATAGACAAGAAAACGTACCGGGGGTACTCCCCAATTTTCCTATCTTATTTTGGATTGCATTTCAAATCTTTTGTTCGGAGAGATTCTGGCCCCGGGACAATAAAACTTGGACAAGCTCACTTTTGATCTCAGTCTCACTTTTCCACTATATATTCCTTTTGTGAAAGTGAGACTGAGATCAAAAGTAAGCTTGTCTAAGTTTTATGGCCCCCGGGGCCTGGTCAGTATAGACAATTTCCTTTTTCTCTTACATACGGTACCTGTAAATAAGCACTCTTTTATCCCCACTTTTCTGACCTTAGATCTTTATTTGACTGAATCTCACCTTGAATGTTGTTGACTGTTGAAGACAATTTAGTGTTGGGCCCCCGCTCACTTCCCTGTGTTCCTGGTTCTGAATTTTCTGGCTCCTAAAAAATATGATGAAATATAATGCTATATGCATTTCTTTTAATCTTGCACAAAGGGAAATAACTGTTCATATAGAATTGTGCATTTACTAACTTGTTTAAAGTGCAAAACATCCAATATTTGATTTATTTATAGTTAGTAATACCATAACATGATGAAGACACTGCGTTTTCCTTAGCATTTAACAATGAGTGCTTTGGATGTATTTTAGGGATTTACTTATGTTTTTTATGCTCATTGTTTGTGCGCTTTAACAAAACTGGTCAGATAAAAAAATACAACGAAGAATGACTGGACCAACATCACCATGGGAACTGTATATTATTAAAAACTTGCCAATCAGACATGCACTCTTTACACACACAAAAATTGATAAAAATTTGGTGGTCAAATGATTGTGAGCAGTGACTCAATAAACACAATGTGATTTATAATGTTAACATGAGAAACCATCGATGCTTAATTGGAATTAGCTGTTACATTCATTACAAGTCATTCCCACAGAGAGAGTAGAAGTAGGCAGTACTAATTACATGTCATTTCATGTATTAGGGTGGAGTTAGAGCTATGAACTTTGTTACCTTGTCTTTGATCCCAGCAGACTGTGTCCCCATCTGACTACAGTTGTGCCTGTTTTTAACCAAGAACATGATTGGTTTACTGTTGGCCAACACCTCCATGCTAGAGGCAGGCAGAGCCACTGACTGACAAAGCAATGAATTGTCCTCGTTAATGGAATTAGCTGCTGACTGACGAACCAAAGAACTGTAATTCTCATAACTGGCATTAGCTGCTGACTGATGAAATGGTGAACTATCCTCGTTACTGGCATTAGCTAGTGATTCTACACTGATTATCACTGGGGAAAAAGGATGAGTGGTGGGTGTAGACTGATGATCCTCCTTGCTGACTGTAGACTGCAGATTTAAATTTGATACATTCAAATTAGAACTTTGATGTAAATCTATTTCACCAACACTTGAGGGCACCATCTTTTTACCTTTAATCCTTTGACAAGTAGAAGTTTTTGAAAAATTTGGCAAAATTCTATGATTTATTAGCTTTCTCTGGTCTGATCATTGCAGAGTTGCACTATTTTATTTGCGGGAGTTCAGATTCAACAGATGTCAAAGAAGCATGCACAATTTCATTGGTGGCCTCTTCACACAACCCCTGGGGGTCAGTGTGAGTTGTAGATAGGGCTGGGACGATACTGTAATGAGCCGATTCGGTACATATCACGATACATGAGATGCGATACGATACATATCACGATACATTGCAATCAAATGAAAACATGAATAAAAGTTTAAAATTTATTCAACCTGCCGATGTATTACCGCATGTCCAAAGTTATTTTGTTATATTCATAATGAGCGTTGCACAATTCATAAATTACTTCAGTCTCGTGTACACTAGTTTTTCATAAACAAGTACTCCAAAAGATTTCCACACTCCATATTTAGCTTTCTAACAGTTTTGACAACTTTACGAGGTTTCCGCCATCTTTGTACTTTCATATTGGGCGCGCAGACTTAAAATAGCCGATATATGAAGCTCGGATATTTTTGAAAAATAAAAAAAGTTCGGTAAAGTATCGTTGTATTAATGGTAAATGTATCGATCCAAATATCGTCAAAAAAAATACCGCGATGCACCGGTGCATCGGTGGATCGTCCCATCCTTAGTTGTAGAGTCCACTAACTTCCAATGTACAAACCATGTCTTCTACAGTAGGAGTATGCGTCTGTTGGTCACTGACACTGGCTGTCGTAGGATCTGATTGGCTGAATCTCGGAGAGCAGGACTCATTGACCTCCATGACCTTTGGCATCTGTATAGTGGTGCTGCCCTATTAAATATAAAAACAAGGATGAACTTTGAGTTACAAATACAGTTATCAGTTAGGAAAAAAAAAAGAAAAATGGATGGACAGAACTGCGAGGCTAAAATTTGTTATTTGCTAAAATCGTGCAATTTACTTGTACTGGTTTGTCACTATAGCATATCAACCCAACTGTTTACATGAACAACTGAATCTCAGCTAAGTTAAACAAATACAGAAATAAAGAGTCATAGTCAATTGTCAGATATCATCAATTTGGGTTCCTTATATTACTGTAAAGCAGCTTTTATTTGCGTGCGAGAAATTTTTGCGAGGTTAGCGAGAGCCTTATTGTCGCGAATATTTCTCGCCGCGAACAATCCTTTGTCTATAGAGTTTATATACAGGTCTGGATAAGACTTGGTCGCTAACATTAGTCGTCGTGAACAAGTTTATCGGCAGTTAATCGCTAAATAAAGTCGCCGCGAATAAAAATTGGTTTACAGTAGTTTATAATCATAGTTAAAAAAATGAAACAAACTTAACTGTAAGAATTTGGTCCCTGTTAATGTTTTCACTGTATACATTTAAGAAAATGTGATGCAATTTGATCAAATTGAATTATGATTTATAATTATATCATGATCATGAAATTATTTTTTAACTCTGTGAAAGAATTTTCCATGCATTAAAACTTAAAGCATTTTTTCTAATTTTCAACTTGCCTAAATAGAAGATTTGATCATACAGAAGCCAAGTTGATAGCCTGGTGATTTTTTTTTGACATTGTGCTGTTAACCACATGTATTTATCACGTTTATGTTTAAATAAGGCAAATCTGTCTCAGTTATAAACATAAGTGACTAATTACTGCAAATAACCCACCCCCAGCGTTCTCTCACTGTCTGCAGTCCCGTTGCTTGGTGATCCACCATTTCTGTATTGACCTACAGCTTCACTGACCAATGGATCAGCTGCTTCTTGAAGAAAAAAACCCAATAAATATCATCATAAATCAAAATGATTCTTTTTAATGAATCTTCATAAATAGAAGAAAAAAACATACATAAACATTCTTTTCAGCAAATAGGAAGTACAATTAGGTTTTACTTTAGAAAAAAAAAATTGAAAATATTTTCATCTATTACCTTGTTCTACATTTTTTTCTTCAGTTTCAAGTTTTCTACAAAAAAAAAAAAAAAATTAAAACCATAAATGAGTTTGTGTTATCACTCTACAACCTGAAAGCATGTCAAATTTTGTCTACTGAAATAAACAAAATCAAAATTGATTGTACACAAAATGCAACTAACAATAACCAAGTCCTTCTCTTTAATCAATCAAATGAATATATTGTGGTAATGCTTACATTTCTGAGAATAAAAAATATTCATATCTAAAAGACATGGACAAAAAATATAGAATTTTTAAATTTATTCCTTTTTTTCCACACTGAGTGATGCATTCATTTACATGTTTAATAATCATTTCCAACGTTTAATGTCAGTTATTCTAAATTGCTGCACTCTGAATAAAAGCGAGAGGCCGATCTAATCTATCTGTACATCTTACAATGACATCGTCTATCTCTTTGTGACGCACTAACATAACAAATAGTAGACGATCTAGTTTACGGAATATGGTTAATAAAGAATATCAAAGGCCAGAACGGCCACAAAGGCGTCGAGTCGACATTTTCCTTTATATAGAATGATATCAATAATTTGAATTTCTGTACTGTACTAATAGTCGTATATCAAATAATAATAGAATAAAAAAGGAAATGAATTACATTATGTGCTGTTTCAAAAACAATAATCAGTATATTTCGTTATTAAATAGGTAGTGATGCGTTTATAATACAATAACTCATCATTCTTACTCAAGTGCTGAGCTGTGTGATATTTTATTCTGCTGACGCACTTTTGCATCCATATCAGAAATAAAACGTGATGTAGTTTCAGCAAATGAAATTTTGAAAATTATAATATTGTCATATATTATAGCATTGAATCATGTTTTTTTGAAGTATACACTCTCATAACTGCAGTGGTGTGTGCATACAAATTGAGTAACGCGCGTTAGCGCGTTATGAAAATTTGTATGCACACACTGCTGCAGTTACGAGAGTGTATACTTCAGAAAATCATGATTTAATGCTTATATTTACATTTTTTTAACTTCTTGCCTTGTCTGCAAATGTGATTCATACCTTAAAATTCCTATCTTATCCAAATGGTAAGTTAATATTAATGGAAGAGCCACAGTAACAGCCACAAGCGTGAACTTTGATTTTCGCTTGTGACGTTGCAGTTTACAGCGTTCAACGTTTGTGACGTCATAATAAAACTCGTCAATTTGACCTTTGACTACTTGTTGCATTTAGGGGCATTTAAACATCACGGAATTTAATGGAAAAACACAGTAGAATGTAAATATAATATCATATTTGTATGTATTGATGTAATGCCGTTAACAAAGCACACATGAAATGGTACTTTCAAGGAACTGGGTTTTATATCAATTCAGTAATGTACAGTACTGACTTGTCGGCGGACCAGACACAACAAAACCTTTGGTCGTCTTTCTGTGTCTGCTAAGAGTCTGCTTTAGCAGACCCAGAGCTGACCAGGCTGACCCAGAGCAGACCCAGATTTAAGAAGCAGAACCTAAATTTGAACTCAGGGTCAAGTCTAACAAACAGACATGTCTATCATGATAATCATTAAAATGTTGGACAACTCAGATCTCCTATGTACTGTTGAAATATTCATGTTCCTGTGGGCCAGTTTTAATGGATTGTAGATTTTGAGCTTATTTGTGGGGATGTAATTTTGTGTTATCAGTTTCAGTAAGGAAGATAACTCTTCCTAAATTTGTTTTTTTGGAGGATGTTAATTCGAAAGGAGAGGGGAGGAGGGGGGGGGGGGGGGCTATCCAAAAATACCACAAATGGGGTGCCTTTACGGTGCCAATCTGCCAACACTGATAGGCCAGAGTCTCACACAAGCCTCTGAATATCTATTAATAAGCCGGTAAATGAATAGGACTATAGAGGGATACATGTATGTGTACCATATCTATCTTACTGATACATGTAGTTATTCAGAGCAGAGACATAAATAACTTATGTCTCTGTTCAGAGGCCTGTGATCGTAATGACGTAAAACAGTAAACAGACACAACACCAACACGGCAATAACAACTAACGGCAACAACAACAACAAACACGGAACGGCGTACCTGTCCAGTGAGCAGTAATCTTTACACGACAGCCCGTGTACCTGCACCAGGTGTGAGATGATCTGACTGTCCGGTAACCAGAAGTAACGGCCCACCAGCCGCCGCCACGTGCTGGCCTCGTCCCCCGTCAGGAAAATCCGGTACTCGTTCATCGCAGCTAACGTTACCACGTTGTTATTGTTGTTTTTACTCCAAACCGAAAACGAAAGCGCGGCAAATAAGTGAAACTATAAATACCTGAAAGAGTGGCTTAGCACTGGAAGGAGCAATATAACTACTTAATGACAAAAAAGATAAAATAAAGCAAACTTAAATTTTAATTAAAATATTAAAACTTATTTTAATATATGTATTTATATTACAAAGTTTCTATGACCACAAATACGGACATTTAAAAAAATGAATCATAAATGAATCATATTATCTCTTTCCTCTGATGACGGTCATTAGTAAAACCATATACATTGTATGCTAGGGTTGCACTAAAGACCTCAATTAAATGAATGACCTGAGAATATCAGATTTATTTTTTTTTTTTTTAGATTTTATTGGTTTTTAATTTTTGAGGGGGGTGGGGGTTATACAAAGATAGACAGAATCATATGTAATAAAGAAATCAATCATTTAAAAAAAAAGAAAACAAAACCCACACACAATTTGTTAAAATGCGAGCGAATTAACCTGAGCATTAGAGTGCATGAACAAAATGTTAATACAAATTTTAAATCTTAAAATCATTGAGGATTTTGATAATTTGCGAACCCCCTCCCCGCTGTTTTTTTTTTTTTGGGGGGGGGGGGGGTGTTTGTTTGTTTGTTTTTTTGTTTGTTTTTTTTTTGATTTTTTTTTTGGGGGGGGGGGGGTGTCAAGATTTTGGATTAGCATCCCCCATAACACACACAATTCTTTTGAATTTGCCTGTTACCGCTGTGCGTAATACGTGAAAAATGGCGAAACAGTATAGAAAACTGCTTTGATGTAGAAGAACTGTGTGCAAAATTTGTAGGATAATGCTTTTTTTTCATGCTGTGGCGCCGCACAATTCACGAATTGGACAATAAATCATTTCACATTCTGAACTTCAATGTTGTCCGAGCTATATCGGGAGCATCCTTTTAATTTTAAGGCTATTACCTTTAATTAACAAGTACTGCAAATTTAAACTAATTAAATGTTAGTTTATGACCCAACATATCATATGTCAAAGTTTAAATCAGATCTAATGGTTAATTTACCATTGTTGACTGCACAGCCTTCCTAAATGACTGTGTGATAAATTTGACCCTGACCTGTCATTCGGTCCTCACCATCACATACATGATTGTACATATTTGTATGGGAATCCTGTTATAATGCACAGGGGCCAAGCCCGTTTTAACTAGCGTTCGTTTGATATGAGATTTTAAAAGATTGGTGCGAATGTTTCTCCATTTGTCGAGATGCTGTTGTTGTCATAGGCAAAAACCCACCGGGAGCCCTGGACCGGTAAATGTCCGAGTAAAAATAAACTGGCGACTTCGAGAGAATAATGACGTATATATATCTCCGCTATTTTAAGGCCCATAAACTTGAAATTCGGCTTGAGTGTATCTCAGACATCTCTTTTCTAAAAACTACATGCATATTGCCAATATTTTAAAAATTAATTGATTTATTAGGCTTTTTAAGCGAGCATGTAGTTTTTTTTCTGGGTCAGAGTTCGACCCCTTGCTTTATTTATGGTAACATTGAAATAAATGTTAAAACGCACTTTACCCCTGTTTTATAATGAACAGATGACAATAACAAACGGTCAAATAATATGCGATATGCAACAGTTACTACATATATAATGCCATTTATAAATAACAATTTCAGTTCATTCAGTATTGTTAGTCTTTTGTATGTCTTTTTGAGTTATTAGTTAACACACGCACAACAAATAATATTTTTTTTTTTAAAAAGCGCAACAAGGAAGTCAATATTGACAACCAATGTGAAGTAAAAATTGACAAAGATTGACAACAAATTTCAGGTATCAAACTATAGACTTATCAATATAAAACAATTATTTGTTTCCAATTTGGCATTGCATTTATTTTATATCGAATTATAAGGATTATATTATTTTTTTTACAGTTTGTATTATAGAATGTAAAAGCCGGTGTGATGAAGTATAATGACCCCCGTAGAATAATGACTGGGGGTCATTTTTCTACGTAGAATAATGACCCCCCTAGCTGAAGAATAATTGGATTTTTCTGAAGAAAAAAGACCCAGGGGTTATTTTTCTTCATGTTAAACATGAAGAAAAATGACCCCCATAAAAAAATGACGCCCCCCCCCCCCCCCCCCCGTAAACATGAATAGAAATTGGTTACCCCGTATCCAAGATATGACTTGGAAATTACTTTATTGTTCACTCTGTTCAACTGATTTTGAAGTTATGAACACCGATCTTGTAAATAAATCACTGTATATAGTTTTTCCTATCCGTAGCAAGCACACGCAAAACACTCTTACATTGCCACAAATTGATTGTGAACAGCTACGTTACTTCTCTCGTCGACAAACGGCGGGAAATGACGCATATAAAGAAAAATTCATACACAATCAGGATATTGTGTGATAATGAACGAACAATAATCATGAAAGAATAATTGTTGTAATAATATAAGCAATATTCATGGGTGAATGAATTGTCAATCGAAGATAATACATGTATATATCTTTATGGAAAAAGACTAAGGGGGCAGGTAACATAGGAATATGAATACTTCTTATTTACATTTCTTGGGGAAAGTGATTTTAAAAAAAGCATTCTGCGTTAGTTTTGTTTTCTTCTACGTAATACATGAACATCAATATTCTAAACATTTGTTGTAATGGTGATCATGGATAGATTTTATTCTTTTAGAGCAAATTTGTGAAATCTTAATAGATAATAAACACTGATCGATTATAATAAGAAAAGATTGTTTCTAAAAGCGTTGATAAGAGGTTAGGACCCATGTTAGGGGTTTATATCCCGCTTGATTTTGATCACACGATCTTTATTGTATCCAACATTACCAATGCTTATACAAACTATTGATGCATTAATCATCTTGATATTAACTAAACTTACTAAAGTATGCCGAAGGTAAAGTAAAATATATTTTCTGTAGGAGTACTCTCAGTACTTTGACGATTTTCCTTATTGGCCGTTAACCTTTACTGGCGTAATGGCTCTAACTTCAGCTTGGTTATAATGCCTAACAGTAGAGTAAACTTTTCATAATTTTGGTTAAATCATTAATTCTGGGTGATGCACTTGTATACCGGGTAACCCAGCAGTTTGTATTGCGGAAATCTTCAATGCAAGTATAATTCATGAACAATATGAAGAATATAGAAGATGCGATGGCGAAGCGCGAAGATGCGAAGACGAAAGTGCTAAGTTGCGAAGGCGAAGAAGTGATACTACTATCGCTTCTTCGCCTTTGCAACTTCGCACCCTCGCCTTCGAATCTTCGCGCTTTCGCCTTTTTAGCTCACCGAGACGAAGTCAATGGGAGTATATGCTACACCCCCGTAGGCGTTCGGAGCTGGTTAAAGTTTTAGTTGCAGACCCTGTGTCTAAGCTATTACTTGTCCTCTCTCTATACCAAAGTTACATGGAGGATGCATCTGGACCTACTGAATCTGGTTCCTAACTTTCAGATGCTGGAGGAGGTTAAGGTTTTTGGAGCAGGTAACGTTTTTGTTGCAGGTGCCTTAAATAGCAATATCTAAGTTACTGCTGGTCCGTACTTCACCAAACTTTATGTTGTGTGTCTTATGATACTGATACACCAGACAGGCTTGAGTGCTGAATCTGAGCTATAGGTTTCGGATGCAGGAGGAGGTAAAGGTTTTTGGAGCTGGTTAAAGTTTCTGTTGCAGGTGCCCTCTAATGATAATATCTTAGTTACTACTGGTCCTAACTTCATTAAACTTGTATGGATGATGCGTCTTATTATAGTGATGCACCTGACAGGCTTAAATGCTGAATCTGAGCCACAGGTTTCGAATGCCTGAGGAGGTTTAGATTTTAAGAGCTGGTTAAAGTTTGTGAAACAGGTGCCCTCTGATGACGATATCTTAGTTATTACTGGTCCTAACTTCACCAATCTTGCATTGATATAGTCTTATGATACTGATGCACCTGACAGGCTTGAATGCTGAATCAGAGCCATAGGTTTATGATTCTTGATGAGGTTTAGTTTTTTGGAACAAGTCACATGTTTTATAGCTAGATAGATAGCTTGCATAGTTGCTTTAACTAAATGAAACGCAGAGGTTGCTTCAGATCCAGAGCCTGATCTCCATTATCAAGGATGCTAAAGAAATCTCCTACCTCACTCAAACCTGCTTGATAGATAGATGTAGTTGTTGTTAAATGATGTAACATTATCCCTATGATATTGTAATATTATAAAATATCGTATCATACGATATCGTATAATATGATATTGGTTTATATGATATATTATCATATCACATGAAATTGTATTTTATGATAATTTAATATACATGTATATTATTGTTTCATATGATACAATGTGTATAGTATGATTGTATTATTATAATATTTTAATTTATCACATGATATTGTTTCATTTGATATGATACAATGTTTATCAAATTATATTGTATTATATAATACAATATCATATTATGTATCAAATATGATACAGTACCAAGAGTAAATTCATTAAATTAGAATTATTAGAATTATTAGAATTTAAAACACTGCGTACTATTTTTGTCAGCATATTGTGGCTGTTCCAGTGGCCATTAATTTCGCATTACTTGTTGAATAAGACATAGCCTTTAAAAAAAATCATATTTGCGGGAAGGAAATACATGTTTAAAAAACGTAAATATAAGCATTGAATAATTATTTTTTGAAAAATGTGGTCTCATAACTGCAACAATGAGTGCAAACAAATTTTCATAATGCGTATGTATGCACACACCGTTGCAGTTATGAGACCACATCTTTCAAACAATAATGATTCAATGCTTAATTATACAATATAATATCATATGTTTCAATGTTATGATGTATTAAAATTGCAGTTTGATATTATTTCATATAATACTATATTGTATTATGTTTTATGATATTGTATTGTTTGATCAAATACAATAATGTATAACACAATACAATGTCATATCATAGGTTACAATATCATATCTCAAAATTTTTACGGTATTTGATGGTATTATATGATATATATTGTAATTATGATAGGATGCAATTTTTATTTTATATTATTGTATTGATTGACATATAAACATATGATTAACATACAATTTTTTAACAGATGATATACGATATTGTTTCAAAACAGAATCCATGAATATCCAAGATAATAAAGGATGTTTTTCATATAAATTATATGAAAACCATCCTTTATGATATAATATGATAAAGGTGGTGTCATAAAGGTGATGCCTCATAAAGGTGATGCCTCGTCTCGGTGAGCTTTGTAATCTGTGATTACCTATGTTTTATAATTGCGGAGCTCTCCATCGTTCAGAGGGTTCCGAGGCATATTTTGGAAATTATATTTTTATAAAATAAAATTTTCCAGGGGGATGGGGTCCGGACTCCCTCTCCCCATTTACTGCGTGAAATAATTAATATTGAATTTTCCGGGGGGGACCCTATCCCCCTCTAGATCCATGCATGAGCAAGGAGTGTCGCATAATGAGATTACATTGTTACTGTGTTTGGTCCACGGTAAAGAGACGGCTGGAAAGTGACAGGAGTCTGGTAGTGCATATGACATTGTACACATTATGGCGGACATTTAATTTTGTGTGGAGTAGATAATGATTACGCATAGCCAGCACTGGTAAACATATATGTTACATGTACACATTAAAACATTCATAGTAAGCGCGATGGCTTAGCGCATGCATACCAATAAAAGCATGGATTAATCGAAAAATCTTGGCTAGTACGGTGTATTAAATTCTATGTAATCGACCGAGACTTGCTGAATGCAATCCAAAAAGGCGAAGGCGAAGGCCAGACTGCAAAGTTGGGAAGGAGCGATAGAAGTATCGCTCCTTCGCCTTCGCCTTCGCACCTTCGCACTTTAGGCATCACATCTTCACGCTTCGTCGTCGCATCTTCGCACTTTTGCTCTTTCGCCTTCGCACTATCGCCTTTGCAACTTCGCATCTTCGCACTAAGGTCGAAGTGGCCCTATCGGAACACCATAGATATATGTAAATGTAATTGTTAAGATGACAACCATACCCCGATGCAATACGTCAATATCTTGTTATAACGGAAGGATTTTTATTAAGATATACCCCTTCTTTCACTTTAAGTTTATTGGAATATGAATTATAATTTCTGTTACTTTTTGTAAACTTCAGCAGTAAAAATTCCAATAATGTTAAGACTATTTCACAAAAATTAAAAAAAATTACTGAAAAACTTTAATCTACAAGGGGGTCATTATTCTACAGGGGTCACTTTTCTTCATGTGGAGTGTGCTCATTTTTATGAAAATGACACTTATTCTTCAGGCAAAGGGGTCATTTTTCTACGTACAATAATGACCGGGGGGTCATTTTTCTGCGTAGAATAATGACCGGGGGGTCATTTTTCTACGTAGAAAAATGACCCCCGGTCAATATTCTACGGGGGTCATTATTCTTCATTACACCGGAAATAACAGCAAAACTCATTCCATACTCGTCCCAATTTAAACCCGAGGTAATAAGAAGGCTAAATGATCATGCAAAATAACTGTTCACATTCTGGACACAAAACGCTGTATATTATATATTTACGTTGCTAATTGTTTTGAAAATGCATGCCAGGCACGTAGCATCGGGGGAGGGGGGGGGGGGGCTCCCCTCCTTTTTCTCACAGGAACTGAATTTCATAAGTATGTATATAAAAAATTGAATTATTATGGAGTTGTGTGCCCCCCCCCCCCCCACACACACACACACACACCCACGTTTTTGGGAATAGGTAAAAAATTGGAATGAAAATAAGAAAATTAAGAGTGAAATTGAAGTTAAAGATATACTACGCTAGCCCCCTCCCCCATTATTCTGATAAGGATTTTGGAGATTTTGGAAAGTTGCCTTTTGTTTTTGCTTGTCAAGATTTTTTGGATGAGTCTGCCCCCCCCCCTTTCAAAAACGATGCTACGTGGCTGCATGCATCGTATGTGTTAGAGACAAATTTATTATTCATTTAAATGCCATTGGAATGACACTGCAATTGTTGATAAGGAAGTTAGTTGCTGAGAGTATAGCAGGTCACTATCCTACAATACATTAACTATCTTTTAACTATCCCTAAACCTTTTAAGTTCTGTTACAGGCACAGTTGAAGTTTAAAAGAAATTGTATGGGGACACACATGCATTTAAAACACATCTATGACAATGGCAGACAATGCCGTTCATGAATCATGTACAGTACTGCTTGAAAGATTTATTCAAAACATTCCATACAAACTAGATATTTTTCTAATTTTTGTTTAAATAAATTTCTGTAGACTACATTTATTAATTCATATGTTATCTAGTTACATGGTTATTGCTGAATTGATTTTGAAATATTTCTCCCTAACTTTTCTAGAAGCGTAAAATTACATGTACTCATAACAACCATTTTGTATGATCAATCTAATTCTATGAAGAAAAGTAACTAGACTTTGAATAACAAATATATCATTGTCTCCATTAATAATGTCTCATATTCTTTGAAACATTTTTTTTGTATTTTCATAGGATGTGTGTTTGAGACTTAAACCGTTGGCATTATGGACACGACAGACATCCAGTGTAGAGTGCGTCAGTGCTCCAAGTGTCCACGGGACACAGAATATTACTGCGCATCCTGTCCATGCGAGCTGTGTGGCCAGTGCAAAGAGAACCATGTACAAGATCTCAAAACAATAGATCATAATGTTATAGTTTATTTTGGGAAATATGACAACATCACAAACCAGGAAATATATGCTAGAGTGCCTTCCAACGTTAATGGCAAATGGTGTGAACTTTGTGAACTGTATGATTGTTCATATTGCGTAAAACAAAATAAACACAGTACAATCTATGCTAGAAATATATCAGAGCAAAAACACCTAAGAAAATTAATTCACATTATCAGGAGTGAAACTCTGTTGTCTACTAGTGTTCTCCTGGTATTCATCAAAGATGATAATAAAAAAAAAGGATCTCTGAATTTACCCTCCTTCGAACACAGATGCTATTACAAAGCATCGAAGAATGATGAATTTAGTTAAAAATGTGTTACGTGACTTCAATTACAAACACAGGTGTACAAAACAACATAAAGTATTGGCCGGGTATCTTGACAGCATATTAGAATATGAACACAATTTTGATCATTCAGCCGTTAGACCGGTACAGTTCCTAAAAATGAAATCCCACTTCCCAAAGGTACATGACATCCCTCATCTTATTCACCATTGCCAGCTCTCCATGACTAAATCATTCAACAAGAAGGATGTGGGGGAATCCATGAGGGTAATTGAAATTGCAGATAGAGGAAAACGACGAGTAAAAATTGAGCCTCGGCTGACACTGATGCCTGTTCCCCAGTTGCATCAATCTCTGAAAGTGAAAGGTTGGACGGGGTCATCATATATCTTGTATGACATCAGACAGGGCCTGGGTCAGTGACGATAAAAATCATCTAACATTGACAAAAACTACAAGTTACACTCTTCATCAATTGAAAGATTTCTGCGATGGTGACAAAACGATGAGTAACGGACTACACACAGTGAACAATGAGATGAAACTGATTTATATTGATTCAAATCGTAACATTGTTAAACTGTCAACAGACATGATTATGACAACCGTACTCGTGAAAAGAAAATCTATGAAATGGAAACCACTAAGTTTGCATTATTCCTTATCCACCGGGGATCTACCAGTCGGAATGTATATAAGGTATTCAATTAAAGAAAGTTCAATTAAAAATAGACTAGCTGACAAAGTAATGCGGTACAACTAATCTGGGAAACTGACACAGGAAATAGAATACAGCAAAACAAAAACAAAGCTGTTTAAATATCCCCACTTCATTGCAGAAAACACCAATGGGGATATTTTTGTTTCAGACTATAGTTCTATAGTGGTAACGGCAGGTGGAGGAAAATACCGATTCACCTACAAAAGACATCCATCTGGGAAAGCAATAACACCTAGGGGCATCTGTACTGATGCATTATCACACATCCTGCTGTGTGATATTAGGACCTGTACAGTGCAGATTTTAAACAGTGACGGACGGTTCCTGTCACATCTACTGATAAGACCATCAGGGATATTCACACCATGGGGCCTAAGTTACGATTTTAGCACTCACCGTCTCTGGGTCACGACACATGAAAACAGAAACGTCTGTGTGTATAGATATATCACACGACATGACACTTTGACTGGTAAGCTAAACTGTCTTATCATTGTTGATAATTATACATGTATATTTACATTCAGTGTATATTTCCCCTAAGTTTACATTGAAAATCTGCGACGTTCAATTAAACAATAACATGCTTTCTTTGGTGATTCATTCGGGATATGAAGGTAGTGACATTGCAGAAAAAATACATAACCCGCGTTAGCGGGTTATATAAAATTTTTCTGCAATGACCACTACTTTCATAACCCGAATGAATCATCGAAAAATGCCTTTTATTGTTTATATTAACATCTTTTTTTAAGCTAATCGATAAATTGAATAGGAAAAGTAAGTAAAATTCACTAAATTACTGTTGATGTACGTAAGTAAGTTAGCTAAAAGAAACAGCCAAATCGTCTCCTGTAAGACTTTGAGTCTGACATCGTCATGATTATTTCGTGCAGTCCGTGATCTTTCCTAGGTCGCTATAGGTTTGGACCAATCGATAAACAGGGCGTGTAGATTTCTGTCCTGTCATTTTCTTGTCTGAATTTCAGCCGCTATAGATTCCAACCAATCGATAAATGGGGCGTGTATATTTCAGTCTGGCTGTTTCTACAGAGCTATGAATTAACTATAAGTTTCCGTAAGAAATAGAGGGAATAATACTTGGGAGATGTATATAAATATTTTCCTATGAATACACTTTGCTAATTCATGCGCCATGAACACAACTATAAACGTAACCACGTGTTTTGAGTACTGAGTATCTATCTATTTTGTAAGATTAAATGAAACGTTCAAACGTACATAACCGATTTGATATGTACTTTTGAAAAATAAAAATTAAATTATATGTACTCATTAATTAAAAAAATAAATCTTTAGATAATTGCGTACGCGATAACCCATTTATTCCTAGTAATATGAAATACAATTGTAATTATATGTGTACATATGCAATTTATAACTTTTAATCGATAAGATTCATTGACATTCAAGCTAGTTATGCTATTATTGTAACTACATGTAGTTGAATATATTTTTTTGTAGTAAACAAGGTCCTCATGATCATGTAAAAATGATTATTTACACTGGTGGTTTAAAAGACCTTTTTTCTATAGTCAAACAATACGCGTTTGATATTAAAGACGCGGATGCTTGATTTACCAAACTTACGGTTCGCTGCAAAAGTGGTTATTTGCGCTGGTAGTTAAATACGCGATTTTTATAGTTAAACAATATAATGCTTAATTACGCGGATGGGTGTTTGATCATACTAAAGGCCAGTATGTCAGTCGTGGCCGTCTTATAAGTAAAAACTCACTGGACAGCTACAGGTAACTTACTAGAGGGTTGTAGGACGATAAGAGATTTTCTGGACCCAGTTTAACGAAAGATGACCAAATAACAATTACTGAATCCTATTCATAAATGAGTTAAATCATGCAAATTGGTAATAGTTATAACTCTAAAGAAAAGGAGCGAATAAGGCGGGTAAAGTGCCTAAATGAGGATAAATAAGATACTATAAAATTAAAATATCATCAAATCTCATAATTGTTTTCTAAATTATTGAAAACAATGTATAGTCACCATAACATTGATCTGTAACCCTTAAATATGCTTAAAAATACTTGGCATAGGTTGATTTAAACAGGCGTATGCGTGTCAAAACCTCCAAACAGTGTCATTTTTGGGAGTTGATTTAAATAAACTCTCCTATGCAGTTACTCTGGCAAACCGAAAGTGAAACAGTGTTTGGACCTAAGCACAAATCATCACCGCTGACAGGACTTAGTTCTTGAAAATAATAGATAAAAAAATTCGATGTAATGTATGCTGAAGCATTGTTTTTCAAGGAAACTTTCCAATAAACACTTTGTAAATAGTCAGATTTTGTATAATACAAACAATTTAGATATTTTTATAGTCTCATGTATTCTTAAACCAGAATTTGATATAGCCTCGTTCAACCAAACGCTCGGCTGTCTCCGTAAATCTCCGACAAGCAGAGAGGCTCGAGATCTCTTGCTTGTTGGAGATTAACGGAGACAGCCGAGCGTCTGGTTGAACGAGACTAAAGTTCGATATCAATAGTGCTTGAATCCATAGAATTTTAGAACTGCTTCGATTACTAATACATAGTTTGAAATCTATCTTTGAATATTACACATCATGATTCATATGGGATTTCTAGAAATTCTTGTCGGAAAAGTCTAAAATTCATATTATAAAAAAGTGCGTAATTCAAATACAGACTAGAAACTAATTGCCATGCAAGATAAGTTGATTTTAAAATAAACTAGATGCTGTCATTAGTCAGTAATACCCGCACCAAGTGTTTGCCCCTAAATAACACTGTTTTGTATTAAAAATGAAGGCCACATGCAAGTTCCGGTAATACATTTAAAAATCATAATTTTCATAACCCTTCCCATGTGATAATACACATGAACAGCACTTTATGTGCAATTTGGGGTTGAACTGTCTGTATGTGAATTTTAAGTTAATCAACAATCTTAACATTTCATGTCATAGAAAGTATAATAGTCTATATGATTATTACATCCCCCCTCCGCGACGGTTGCCGGTGTAATGAAGAATAATGACCCCCGTAGAATAATGACCGGGGGTCATTTTTCTACGCAGAATAATGACCCCCCTAGCTGAAGAATAATTGGATTTTTCTGAAGAAAAAAGACCCAGGGGTTATTTTTCTTCATGTTAAACATGAAGAAAAATGACCCCCATAAAAAATGACCCCCCCCCTCCCGTAAACATGAATAGAAATTGGTTACCCCGTATCCAAAAAATGACTTAGAAATTACGCAATTTTTCACTCTGTCAAACTGATTTTGAAGTTATAAACACCGAAATTGTAAATAAATCGCTGTATATAGTTTTTCATATCCGTAGCAAGCACACGCAAAACACTCTGACATTGCCACAAATTGATTGTTAACAGTTACGTACGAAAGCCGAGAAGGATCATTCGAGATTCGAGATTCAAAATACGAGATTCGAAATACGAGATTCGAAATTCGAGATTCAATATCTAAATTAACCAATCAAATCATGGATCTGAAACATGTATCCTAGCAACATCAACTGTTCTAAATAAAGACCATTCGTACATGCTCTTTCCTACAAATAAATGTCTTAATAGCTCTTATATAGTGGTTATAAAATGGTTAAATTAACATTGATGAATTAACCCCACACAGTATAAACAATTAAATTAGAAATAACACTGTTGGCTTTGCAAATCTAAGTGGTTTTGTTTGCCCTGTATGTATTTCCCCCCGAACAATTTTAACCCGAAGTGTATTCGCCCCAACTGTGTAAAAATCGGCTCGCGAAGAAAGATCTGTTTAATCTAAATGTTTTAGCTATGAAACGAAACTCAATGAAATAATCGACATGTCAAAATATAGGTTATGATAAAGTTTTAAACCATAGAAGATATAATGATTTACAACCTCAAAGACAAAAATCCAGATAAGAATTGTGTATTGTAGGGTATGGCAATGCTATTGTCGATATGAGAGAGAGAGAGAGAGAGAGAGAAAGAGAGAGAGAGAGAGAGAGAGAGAGAGACAGAGAGAGAGACAGACAGACAGACACAGAGAGAGTTTTGTAGTGTCAAATTCAGTTTTGATTTAGAATTTGAAATTGATTTGATTTGTTACAAGCTTCTAAAAGGAGAAAAGAGAGGAGGTAGCTAGGGTAGGGCGGACCAACTAGCAAGGTGTTAGCGCATCTGTGATTGACATCGACTCTCTCTCTCTCTCTCTCTCTCTCTCTCTCTCTCTCTTCTCTCTCTCTCTCTCTCTCTCTCATCACCTAGCATTTCCTTTTCCGTGAGGGGGTTTGGGGTATTTGTGATGTCTTACATTAGCTAGCGAAAATGATAAAAAAACATGAATTTTTCTTTAAATTGTGTGCGGATGTTGTACGCCAATAATCTGTTTTCAGTATATACTCAGTACATTTCAAGAGGGGGGGGGGGGCTATATAGTCCTAATTAGTTTGCCAGTTATTTTGTCCCCACTTTGTTTTCTCTTCGTTTTCCAGGTTTTTTTTATTTGGCTCGGCAAATTAATATAAAACTTTCTGTGTAGCTCCATAACGATGCACTGTAGATAAATTATGAGTAGTTTTACTTTTGATAAACAGGTACATATCCGTACTTGATTTTTAATTTGACTCTTTTAATCGGATTTAATATTCCAATAAATATAGGGTAGGAAAGAGTAGACGGGACTTTTTTGCGCATATCCTACTGTACCATTCATTCAACACAGGTATTAGCACTCATCGAGTTCGACTTGCTTTCCTTTTTTTTTCATCCACTGGATTTAAAGCTATTATTTTGAAAATATTTTGAATTTATGGCCTGATTATATATAAATTAGAGCTGCGCTGGTGCATATATTTACACAAATGGACCAAAATATAACCAAATGAATCTAAAAAATTTGACAAAATTAGTTTTAAACTTACGACTCTTTTTCAATTCTAATCGGGTATGTCCTTTAAAAAAATCTTGAACCACACACATTTTAGCAAATAAAACGACAATTGTTTCATTTTTTATGGGGAGGGAGGTGGTGCCGGTAAGGAACATGTATTGCATATGGCAGTTGTGCTATACTCTCATTTGTTATAATAGGTAATACTACATATTGATATAAAATGAAAGTTTCCAATTACACTGTACATAGCTTCTATCATGCATTTTGACCCGTGCGGTAGTTTAAAACAATTTTCAAAGCATTTAATGTAATTTAACCGATCATTTTTGAAATTTAATTTTCTGGATCCCCGCCTGATACGTCCGCCTTCTTGTATATTAGAATTACATGTACGTTGACCATATGTACACATTAACTTAATCGGCTATGTTATGGGACGATAACATTTTTTATCAATGTTTTTGCAGGATATGTAACAAATAACAGCCTATTTGTGGGTTTTTGCACTGATTATTTGAGATAATCTGCCGCCATCTTTTATGCATTCCACACACCACTCACAGTTTCTTTATTTGGTGTTCTGTGTGTATGGCGACAAATTGGTAAATTTGCAGCACTCACCCCTTCTAGCTCCATCCTGATTACATTTAATCTGGCTAAGTGTAATGTAGTAGTATATTAAATACACACATCTTTGTTTGCAGTGCTTATTTACATCTTTAGAGATTTACTTACAAAAAAAGTAAACATTTGTATGACTTATATGTAATTATTGTCAATTTTTTTTTGGGGGGGGGGGGGAACTACAGAGAAACTTAACTTGGCTGTGAAACATATGCTTTTATTCTTTCTTGTTGATATATCAATGAATCTATACTACTATATTAAAATAGTAGACTCGAATTTTTTAGCTTTAATACCGATAAATCGGAAGAGTACTGTCTTTTGTTTTATACATTTTAAACATAATTGGTACTTGAAGATTACCAATTTAATTTTATTTTTTCTAAATCAAGCTTCATAAATTAATAATCAACGAAAATTTCTAAAAAAAATTCCGGAAATCATCTGAATTTTTTGGATTTTACAATCTTGCGCGTGCGCATTACATTCACACTAAATCACGGGAGGCTCTTTATTTTATGTTTCTACAATATCACATTTGCGTGGATAAACTTGGAAACGATAAAACAAATGTGTGCTAATTTTCATTGGACATTTTTTTTCTGTTCATCAAAGAAAATACGGAAAATAACTCTAAGACAGTGCATTTACTATAAAAATTCCCGAGAGTTTCGAATGTCAACATGGCGTGTAAAAAAACGTTGATGAAATATGTTGAATTCTGCAATTATAGAATTAAACTTTTCAAAGAAAGGTATATACAGCTTCAAAATGGTTTGTTGTGATCAATTTGACTGTTATTTTCAATGCAACTTTATTAATTTTCTCGATAACTCTAAATCGAAAATCGTTTTGGAGCGATTCTGCAATTTTCTGCTACATTACGGGTATATGGGAGGCATTTTAACTGTGATGAAGGCATTTCCCGAGACACAGTTAGATTATTCCAACTCAGCATAAAGTATTTTCTATTTTGTAAATGTCCGATATCATATCATGCAATGTGCACGCACGGGTCAAAGTCTAGTGAATTATAACAAAATACATGTACAACAATTAATTTTGAAATATTCATGCACAATCAAATAAAAAGTTTTACTGTTCTCTGCACAAGAAATCGGCAATGTGAACAAATTGGCACCCTATCATCCCTACCTTTAATTGTAGAGAGTAGGTATCCTTCTATATTGAAAACAATTCCAAAAGTAAGACTCATAATAAGTTGTTTACTGAGGAAAAGGAAAAAAAATTGTATTTATTAATAATTCCGTACGATGTGATAATATCTCAATGATTTGTTTATAATCATAGTACTAGTGTATCACTGTATGCATACATAAAAACGATAAGTAATGCTTATATTTATTAGTGAAACGGGACAGATTATTTATATTTAGATTATTTAGATACATGTACTAATCTTCATGCGGGGATCTAAAAAGGAGGGGGTCAGGGGATCTGGACCCCCTCCTCGGGAAAATTGGAGCTTATTAAATTTACATAGTAAAATTTTTTTTAAATTGGCCTAGGACCCCCTACAGAAAAAATTAGCTCCGCTTATGAAGTTCTCTACCATAACCGCATTTTTACACAAAAGGGGTGAATAAACCCGGGTTTTAAACTATTACTGGTGGTGAAATACCTTAGGGTTCAAACGCATCAGGTGGAAATGCACCAGGGCAAACAAAATCACTTAGATCCGCGAAGCACACTGCATTATTACTAGTCTACTTAGATATTCTGTGTTAAATTAAATACAAATAATTATTTAGTTAGGTAGGGAGAAGTGAACATAGCATTTATTTGTATATAAGAGCATATACGTATGGTTTTTATTTAGAACAGTTTAATGTCGCTAGGATACATATTTTAAGATCCTTGATTTGATTGGTTAATTTAGATATTGAATCTCGAATTTCGAATCTCGAATCTCGTATTTCGAATCTCGTATTTTGAATCTCGAATCTCGAATGATCCTTCTCGGCTTTCGTAGTTACGGTACTTCTCTCGTCGACATACGGCGGGAAATGGCGCATATAAAGTAAAATCCATACACAATGAGGATATCGTGTGATAATTAACGAACAATAATTATGAGAGGATAATTTTTTGTAATGATATAAGCAATATCATGAATATGCATCGGTGAATGAATTGTCAATCGAAGAATGATTCATGTATATATCTTTATGGAAAAAGACTAAGGGGCAGGTAACGTAGGATTATGAATACTTCTTAATTACATTTCTTGGGGAAAGTGATTTTTTTAAAGAATAATTCCGCGTTAGTTTTGTTTTCTTCTACGTAATACATGAACATCAAAATTCTAAACATTTGTTGTAATGTTGTTTTGCGATCATGAATAGACTTTATTCTTTTGGAACAAATTTGTGAAGAGTACCTGACTATAATAAATCTTAATAGATAATAAACACTGATCGATTATAATAAGAAAAGATTGTTTCTAAAAGCGTTGATAAGAGGTTAGGGCCCATGTGAGGGGTTTATAACCCCCTTGATTTTGATCACACGATCTTTATTGTATCCAAAGTTACCAATGCTCATACAAACTATTGAAGCATTAATCATCTTGATATCAACTAAGCTAAAGTATGCCGAGGATAAAGTAAAATATATTTTCTGTACGAGTACTCTCAGTACTTTGACGATTTTCCTTGTTGGCCGTTAACTTCTACTGGCGTAATGGCTGCTGTCAGTGCCTACTAACTTCAACTTGGTTATAATGCCTAACAGTGGAGTAAACTTTTCATAAATTTGGTTTCATCATTAATTCTCGGTGATGAACTTGTATACCCAGCAGTTTGTATTGTGGAAATCCTCAATGCAAGTATAATGCATGAACAATATGAAAAATATAGAAGATGCGACGACGAAGCTCGAAGATGTGAAGGCGAAGAAGTGATACTACTATCGCTTCTTCGCCTTTGCAACTTCGCACTCTCGCCTTCGAATCTTCGCGCTTTCGCTTTTTTAGCTCACCGAGAAGCAATCAATTAAAATTAGACCTTTCATCTCGCTCTCTGTTATATATGGATATACCGCTCGTGAAAGAGCGGTATCCATATATAACAGAGAGTGAGATGAAAGGTCTAATTTTAATTAGATTGACCGAGACGAAGTCAATGGGAGCATATGCTATACCCCCGGCGTCGGCGTTTAAGCAATTACTTGTCCTCTCTTCACCAAAATTACACGAATGATGCATCTGGACCTACTGGATCTGGTTCCTAACTTTCAGATGCTGGAGGAGGTTAAGGTTTTTGGAGCAGGTTAAAGTTTTTGTTGCAGGTGCCCTTTAATAGCAATATCTAAGTTACTGCTGGTCCGTACTTCACCAAACTTGCATGGATGGTTAAAGTTTTTGTCGCAGGTGCCCTCTACTGATTATATCTTAGTTACTACTGGTCCTAACTTAATTAAACTTGTATGGATGGTGCGTCTTATGATACTGATGCACCTGACAGGCTTGAATGCTGAATCAGAGCCATAGGTTTATGATTCTTGATGAGGTTTAGTTTTTTGGAACAGGTCACATGTTATATAGATGATAGCTTGCATAGTTGATTTAACTATATTATAAATGAAACGCAGAGGTTGCTTTAGATGCAGAGCCTGATCTCAATTATCAAGGATGCTAGAGAAATCTCCTACCTCACTCAAACGTGCTTGATAGATAGATGTGGTTGTTGTTATATGATGTAACATGATGCCTATGATATAGTATTGTATGATTTGAAACACTATTGTTTAATAGGATACAATATAATACCATATGTTATATTGTAAAACGTTATATGATACGATGAAATATTGTATCATTTTTTTTATATTTTATGATATGATATTGTATCGTGATATTGTTATGTATAGTATTGAGTTTTATGATACAGTATTATAAAATATCGTATCATACGATATTGTATATTGTTATATTCAGTAATATATTCTCACTATATAACTCCATATAGACGAATAGTCAATAATTGTAATCTTAGCTCGTCCGAAAAATATTGACCGGTCAATATTTTTTTTGATATTGACCGGCTTTTTTATGGTATTTTACGGTATTTTATGGTATTGTATGATATATATTGTAAGTAGGATTTATATTATAGTATTGATTGACATATGAACATATGATTATCATACAATGTTTTAACAGATGATATACGATATTGTGTCAAAATAGACTCCATGAATATCCAGGATCATAAAGGATGGTTTTCATATAATATGATAAGGTGGTCTCATAAAGGTGATGCCTCGTCTCGGTGAGCTTTGTAATCTGTGGTTAACTATGTTTTATAATTGCAGAGCTCTCCATCGTTTAAAGGGTTCCGAGGCATATTTTGGTTGTTGTTTTTTTAAATTAATAAATTATCCAGGGGGATAGGGTCCGGACTCCCTCTACCGTTTTACTGCGTAAAATTATTAATATTGAATTTTCCGGGGGGCGGACCCCCTCTCCCCCTCTAGATCCATGCATGGGCGAGGAGTGTCGCATAATGAAATTAGAATGTTACTGTGTTTGGTCTACGGTAAACAGACGGCTGGTAAGTGACAGGAGTCTAAAAGTGCATATGTACACATTATGGCGGACATTAAATTTTGTGTGGAGTAGATAATGATTAGGCATAGCCAGCACTGGTAAACATATATGTTACATGTACACATTAAAATATTTATTAACATTCATAGTAAGCGCGATGGCCTAGCGCATGCGTACCAATAAAAGCATGGATTAATCGGAAAACCTTGGCGAGTACGGTGCCTGTATTAAATTATATGTAATCGACCGAGACTTGCTGAATGCAATAACAAAGGCGAAGGCGAATTCGAAAGTGCGAAGATGCGAAGGCCAGAGTGCAAAGTTGGGAAGGAGCGATAGTATCGCTCCTTCGCCTTCGCACCTTCGCACTTTAGGCATCACATCTTCGCGCTTCGTCGTCACATCTTCGCACTTTTGCTCCTTCGCCTTCTCACTATCGCCCTTGCAAATTAGGTCGAAGTGGCCATTCCGGAACACCATAGATATATGTAAATGTAATTGTTAAGATGACAACCATACCCCGATGCAATACGTCAATATCTTGTTATTTTTATTTTCTAAGATATTATAATACCCCTTCTTTCACTTTTATTTCACAAGTTTATTTGAATATGAATTATAATTTCTGTTACTTTCTGTAAACTGCAGCAGAAAAATTACAATAGTGTAAAGACCATTTCAGAAATAATAAAAAAAATATGCTGAAAAACTTTAATCTACAAGGGGGTCATTATTCTACAGGGGTCACTTTTCTTCAGGTGGAGTGTGCTCATTTTTATGAAAATGACACTTATTCTTCAGGTAAAGGGGTCATTTTTCTGCGTAGAAAAATGACCGGGGGGTCATTATTCTGCGTAGAAAAATGACCCCCGGTCATTATTCTACGGGGGTCATTATTCTTCATTACACCGGCTTTTGATTTGCGTCTGTGTGCCTTCATGTACATAATCATGTGCACGGATTTAGAAAAAGGGTGGGAGTGAGGGGTCCAGTCCCCCCCCCCCCAATGAAAATTCATTTATATCAATAGTAAAATTACCAAAAATACACGTCGGACTCCAATGCTCTTACAGACATGTGATTGCTCTAACCCATTGCGCTTCAGTGTAACATTTTTTAGGGGAAATATTATATTTATACTTTATTGTTTATTTCAATAGGAAGTATACATGACAATATGCAGGTGTCATTCACCACCTTAAAGCTGTTATTTACCTAATAAAACAGTGCAAAGGGTTTTGAAGAATAGGTCATAAAAATACATGCATGTTACAAGTAACTGATCTTTGTATGAGGTGACGTACACAACAACAGGTCTACAGGTCTCAATAGCAGGTACTAGTTTTACCCAGCTCTTCAATTAGATGGGTGTCACATGGTGTATACATACATGTATGTGTTTTTCACATGCAGAAAAGGATTAGTTAACATGCATAAACATTTCTTTTGTGATGATCAGCTAAAGGGATTTATTTTGTGCTCTAATTGGATTATCATTATAATGTTGACCAAAACAGGTAAGCATTATACATGTATAGTAAGTATTATTGAAGCACAATATTATGAGACACCGGTATGTACATAAGCATTGCTTTCACTTTCTAAATAAGTGATCTCCTTTTGCTAGCATACTGTATCATCATCTATTAATATTTGAATAAGCTTATCATCGTTACCTATCCTGTCTCATCGGTAAAGTTTCTGTCATTTTAATTGCAAAAGTTATTTTTTCATTTGTCAGACTTACACTATTGAGTTGACCCCATATTGACCCTGTAACAATTTTGTATTAAATTTGTGTAGCAGCACCCCCAGGCGTTGTTGTTAGCCTTAGGATTCATCCACCAACTGTGCCCACTGTACAACTCGATCAACACTTGGCTGTACTATAACCCGACCAACACTCGGGTAGTAGCCCTCAGTTTGGTAAAAGTAACCGAGTAAAGTCCAGTCAGCGTTTCAACATTTATTAAGGATCTGACAGTAATTTTGATACAGATCGGTGATATCGGGACGGCTGGCCGATTCCGACTAAATTACAAAAGATTTTCAACAGTATATATGTGGTAGAACAGATTTATTACTATCTATTTCGTATGTATTTATTCGTTTTTGGATTTTCTATTTTCGTTTTGTGCAGTTTATTCTTAAATATTATTCATCTAAAGTTTAATTGCGCGCGTATGGTTTTTAATTTCATTGGTTCATATTATTATCCAATAAATTTGATTCTCTAATAGTTTAAGTAACCGTTCAACCTAAGTAAAGTTGGGCAGTATTTCATTTTCAACGACGTCGGACAATCCAGTCAATATCAGCTACGTCTTGTGGTATGTTAATATTATATTTAGTTATATATTTCTTTATTACCATAGTAGTGATTAGGGCTTATTATTTTAATTGGAAGGTTTATATTTTATCGTATTTTTGCAGTTAATCTTGCCATTGTAATTTCTGAAACTTGTTTGTAAGTTCTAATATTCAATTGCTACAAAACATGGTTTTTTTTTACTATTCAAATGACTACTGAAGTAACGGTTGCATTTTTATCAACGAATTTTCGAAACTAAAACATACTGAATGTACATGTAAAATTGTATTTTGTCTAATGTATTTTTCTTTGTTTATAGGTCAATGCTTTAAAACGTTTAATAAATCTGTTAAATAAAACGGTTGTCTTTTGGATTTCCTTACTGCTCGGTTACACATGGCGCTGCTAGAAAACATCTTCAAGCATTGGCCACCGTAGGAATTTATTTTCCAAATATGCAGCTAAGTATCTGTAATAGTGAATTTATCCAAGAACTTTCTATTGTGGCAGTGAGTAAATATCAGGCTGATTGATTTCCTGTGTTAAAGTCCTTATATTTTCCGCGGAGTGAATTGTGTTCGTGAGTACTATTAATGGTATGGAAGCGGAATTGCAACATCGTGTTCATGAATTAGAAATCGAACTATTAGAAGCAAAACACAGATCACAATCCAAACAAGTAATTGAAAAACAAACTTTTATACCTGAAACAAGAAAATTAAAGACTTTTTGTGGCCGCCCTATGTCAAAATCCGATGTTTCTATTGATGATTGGATAGATGAAATTGAAATTGTATTCTCAGCACGAAGATACACAGATTTGCAGAAAGTGGATCTTATCTATACACACTTAGAAGGCCAAGCAAAAGAAAAAGTTAAATTTCGCCCAGATATTCGGCAGGACCCGTACGCCATATTGGAGTGTCTCCGTTCGGCATTTGGCAATCCGGAATCAGTTACCTCGTTACAACAGAAATTCTTTGAAAGAAATCAATATGATTCAGAAACATTAGACATTATTCGTACGCCTTACTGGAGTTATACTAAAACATAGTCAGAAAGGACAATAGTGTTTTTCCGAACAAACACCTTACTTTGTGTGAAAAATTCGCTAATGGCTTACGTGATTTGTCTTTCAGAAAAGAAGCACAGAAACTACTTAGGACAAAACTTGACAGAAATTCACACCTTTCGAGATGAAATTATCGTATTCAGCGAAGAAGAGGAAACCGGAGACAATACAATCGCTACTTCAACTAAACCGAACACGACCAACGATCAACAGAATTTAAATACCCAGACGACCGACTCACCTACAACTGACCAGCTATTGAAAATCATTGAAGCGCAACAAAAGCAAATTGACTCTCTAACCGGCTTGATCAGAGACTGCGGGACCAGCCAGCAAACAAGGGAAAATCGTAACTATTCTCGTTCCCCACCTTTGTGTTATCAGTGCAGTAGAGTTGGCCATATTCAGAGAAATTAATATGTTAAATAAAACGGCTGTCTTTTGGATTTCCTTACTGCTTGGTTACATATAAAACAAAACTTATGTAACATGTATAAAACGATAAATGAATAATAGTTCAGACCATGACACCTGGGTTAATCCCTAAGTAAAATACCTAGCCAATTAATTCCCTTTGAAGTATATAATGCCTGTAAATGCTTTTAGCAAAATTAAGATGGCAGGTGAGGAAATTCAATTATCTAAAACTCTAAGACATTTGACGTTTTTACTATCATGAATTTAGATAAACGAGTAAATGAGATTAACCAACATTTGAGCCTATAGTCTGTCCCAAGATATTTTTGCTGCATATTTGAACGATTTTTAATAAAAATACACATACCTGTGACTGAAGTGCAATTAAAATTGATGGAAGGGAAAATTCCCAAGATAACTTCATTCACACATTATCATTTTTCCCTCGTAAAAATTCACAGGAACGAAAACAGATTTCCTACGGAGATTTATAATGGGGAATGTTGACATCTTTTCCCCATTCGGAAATACTCGGGACCCCTCGCGCAATTTTTCAACGTTATCATCCGGGCGTCTTCATCTCCTTGGCAATGGAAAAACTTCGTAGACTTTTTATTTTTAGCCGTGTACTGATACCCGGCAAGCTAGAGGGGCGTTTCAAAGGGGGAATATTGGGATTTTTTCATACTATTGAATGGACATCGTCTGAACCAAGAGGTATTTATAAATATTGAATAATTTAAAAAAATATGCGGTAAAAATATCTTGGGACAGACTATAACAAAAGTTTTTTCTGAACAATAGCCATATTCTAACCGTGAGAAAGTATTATGATTATAATAAAATTTAGAAGAAAAACAAAATAAAGTAAAATCTTTGACACGATAACCTGTCTTTTACAAAAAATTAGATTATTAATAATCAAAATTTGTACATGACAACTGTTTTAGCATTTGAATGAGAACTACTACGGGTAACATGCAAGAATGTGACCAGCAGCTAAATGTACATTTAGCGTCCAAAAATAATATATTTATTTCTAATTCGGGATAATGTATATGGATTTAAAGGATTTAAAATTCTTTGTTTAATGATTGATTTTTTACTGATTGGAAGTCAACGCTAAAAAGTCATGTTTATTATAGACGGTGTACTTTCTCCTTCTTTTGTGCATGTGTACAGATGAAAATCTGTTGTCTGTCTTGGATCAAGAAAAACCTCTAAAGTATACACACAGAACTATACACACGATCGAGTGAATGCGACAAGGTGTGAAAAGTGACCGCTTGTGTATATGTGTTTGAGGCTGAAATAAACAAATCTAAACATTGGGGAAATACATGTACACTGTTAAAACAAAAGGTCTGGATGTTTACATTTGATAAAAAACATAATTACGGCAGGGTGCAAGGGGATTATCATTTCTAATAATTATAATCTGTTTTAAGTTTAAAATCATTTACAAAGAACTACACACATGTATTGTTTGTCCAAGCGCGATATTTATTATTTTAATATCTGCTTCGTGAGTAAGCATCGATGTCAAAATTCATAAATTTTCTATTTCATTAACCGATTGCTTAACATTGATCGTTTGGACTTAACACTGGGGTATCGAGTGTTTCGGGAACAGGGGAGGTTATTAACCATACTACATTTGTAAGGCCCCATTCACAATTATATATAATTAGCGCACGAGCACTTTACATCAATTTGCAATCGAAATCTTTTGGCTTTACACAATCGATTCCATACGTTGCACGAGCTCTCGCATTCGTTGCATCTCCTCAAAATTGTGAACATGCACAATACTCAGATGCCACTTAATGCGATCCAAATTATTGCAATGCACAAGAACGATGCGCGATTTTTAGAGATAGTAATATGAATTGCAGCTGCTCTCTCTCTCTCTCTCTCTCTCTCTCTCTCTCTTGAGAATAACTTAAAGCTATGTAAAGTCCAGAATGTACACACTGTTTAAAATAGTTCATAACAATAATTAAAAAAAACATGTAGCATTACCACGAATTGTGTGAACATTAATATTTACAATGTTTAAGAAATCGGCGATGCAATTTAGTCGAAAACAAAAGAAATGATTACAGTTAAAGAATGGAAATTAAATAATTAAAACATTTTTGTAACGCTTTTAATAAAAATAACACTCTCAAATTTTAAGATGTTATCTAATCCCGTATAAAAAAAAATCTGGCAAACTATTGAAATTATCCGATCAGCGATAATCTCCGTCCGTATTCATCGAAAAACATTAAGTTAATAGCCGTGTATGGAAGTTGCACGCTTTTTTGGCCGTTTTGGGGCGGGTCTTGCAAAAATTATCTTGCACGGTACTGTTCGTTTTGTGAACAGCACGGTTCGCTTTGTGAACGGTACGGTTCGCTTTGTGAACGTTACGTTCCGTTTTGTGAAAGGTACGGTTCGTTTCTTGCACGGAACGGCCGCCGGTTCGTTTTAGAGGTGTGGTAGCACGTTTCAGGGTCTGTATGAACAACAATTTTTTATGGGTTTAAAAATAAAATTGTTTAGCATTCGTAAACAATTTCGTATAAAATAAAGAAAAAAAGGTCTGCTCCCTTTAATTAGGGTTCAAAAAACTCGTAAAGTATATTACAAAAAACTTGAAAATGACAAAGATTTTGTTTTGCAATATAAAAGCAAAGTTGTTGATTGCTCAATATTTGTTTTAAAAAAATCATTGACACTCCTGTATCTACTGTAATTGAGAATTTTTATCCATCTACTAAAAGAGGGTATAATTCTGAAATTGTATCAATATTTCATGGTATCATTTAATTAAAAAAGCCGCAGAGAAGACATACTTCTTTCTTCTAACGAGATCGTCCCTAGTTTCAATTTGCAAATTGTTGCTACAACACCATAAAATTTTAGGAAAAATTTAAAATTAACAAATGCAAAATTATAGGAAAAAGCAAATTATGAAATTCGATCCTGATTTAAAAAAAGTAATCCCAATCAATATTTTTTTTAACTAATTTTACAAGAAAAACTAAAATTTCGTAGAATAATATGGGAAAATGTTTAAAATATTGATTTAAAAAAAATACATTAATATTACTATTCTCCGTAAAAAAAATTCTCTGTAAGCATCCTCATAATTTCATATCGCATTTAAGGATTGCAGTGACATGCTTAAACTTTTGATAATTTTTTATAGTTCACTTTAGAATTGTATTATCTTTATAATGCCCTGATACCTAGGACATTAAGATTGGTCAGTTAAATCATCTTATATCTCATGATATGATTTTTTCTTCTTTTTATTTAGTGTTTAATGTATGACAAAATCTTGATGCATATTAGATTTTCACAAATATTTTTTTTCTAGAGTTCACTTTAGAATAAACCCTTTTCAAAATAGAATGGTACAAGAACTATTGTTCAGGTAAGCGATATGTTGCCCATTGGCCTCTTGTTATATGTTGTGCAAGTTGACTCTGTGAGAAAGTGTTACTTGATAGTCTATGGCTTGACAATTTGGAATCAAGATTTTAGTTGCTTACTTAGGGTTCTGGTAAAAGTATTTGGGAAGAAGCAATGTTATTTTAGGTGTGTCAGGTTCATGAAATGTAATGAACAATTACATGATTGTCTACTCGTACTGCGCTCGCCACAACATATATTTACTATGTTTATCATCGAGACTTGTTTTCATAAGAAAGAAAAGAACACTTTGTACAAGAAAACTATTTTTGAAATCGTTCACATTTTTTTACTGGTGATAGAGTTTTATTATTGAAAATCAAACTTTTGAATGTATTGTGCAAATGTCTAGGGGCCCAATATTTCTACAAGACAAACGTATTGGTGATCTGATAAAAATGGCATATTTACGGTAAATACTAGATGTATGATGACAAAGGATGGCTGAAAAGCATTGTCACTATTTTCTTAGAATCGTATGCATTTTTTCACAAGAACCCCCCCCCCCCCCGTTGTATATGTCAGAGATAAAATGCGGTTTCACGAGAATTTAATTGTCTAATAAATTTGCACAATTTGGTCAAATTGATTACCTAATTACAAGGTTTGCACTTTAAAAATCCAACCATCCAAAGAAAAATATCTTAATATCCAAAATAGTAAAATTGGAAGGCGTTATAGGCCAATAAATAAGAGTCCTCACTTGAATGTCTTTTTTCTTCATAACAAATAACTTTGAATGTGTCTTTGATTTTGTATAACGTTACCTGAGTTACACAATGTCATTATTTTGGTGCTGATATTAGATCCATACCAATTTATCTACGTATACGTGTAACAAACGACAAAGTTCGTATACATAAATCCGTGAGGTCGAAAGTCGATGGTACGAGTGCCTTGACCGTCGCTCGTCAGCCACCGAATAATTGAATATGGCCAGCAATTACATATAAAAAAGAAAACACAATTTTAACAAAAGATAATAATTATTTATATGTCACGTCAAACAAAAGTCATTAAACGTTAAAGTGAGAGAGGAAAAGATTTCATATATTCCTCTAAAAACAGTTCGCAAACCTCAAACAAGAACATTGCTTTAAAGTGTCCCTAAATATACAAGTCATTTACCATTACTTTTCTTTTAAGACAAATAAACAAAGCACATTTCAGCGAATTATTTGACCGTATAAGTAGTCAAGATTATGTATTTTTCAACAATTTTAGACGTCGTCATCATTTTTTTTTATCAATTAAAGCCGCATTGAGGTCATTAACACTCAGATTTGATAAACTGATAATCACAAGAAACCAATAAACAAATGTCACATAGAATATCTTATATCTTTTTTACGGCTAATTATTATCTAAAATTGAATAGCTTTATATTTTTAAAAAAAAATTCATAGATTAACACTTAGAACTACTACGGGTAACATGCAAGAATGTGACCAGCAGCTAAATGTACATTTAGCGTCCAAAAATAACATATTTATTTCTAATTTCGGGATAATGTATATGGATTTAAAGGATTTAAAATTCTTTGTTTAATGATTGATTTTTTACTGATTGGAAGTCAACGCTAAAAAGTCATGTTTATTATAGACGGTGTACTTTCTCCTTCTTTTGTGCATGTGTACAGATGAAAATCTGTTGTCTGTCTTGGATCAAGAAAAACCTCTAAAGTATACACACAGAACTATACACACGATCGAGTGAATGCGACAAGGTGTGAAAAGTGACCGCTTGTGTATATGTGTTTGAGGCTGAAATAAACAAATCTAAACATTGGGGAAATACATGTACACTGTTAAAACAAAAGGTCTGGATGTTTACATTTGATAAAAACATAATTACGGCAGGGTGCAAGGGGATTATCATTTCTAATAATTATAATCTGTTTTAAGTTTAAAATCATTTACAAAGAACTACACACATGTATTGTTTGTCCAAGCGCGATATTTATTATTTTAATATCTGCTTCGTGAGTAAGCATCGATGTCAAAATTCATAAATTTTCTATTTCATTAACCGATTGCTTAACATTGATCGTTTGGACTTAACACTGGGGTATCGAGTGTTTCGGGAACAGGGGAGGTTATTAACCATACTACATTTGTAAGGCCCCATTCACAATTATATATAATTAGCGCACGAGCACTTTACATCAATTTGCAATCGAAATCTTTTGGCTTTACACAATCGATTCCATACGTTGCACGAGCTCTCGCATTCGTTGCATCTCCTCAAAATTGTGAACATGCACAATACTCAGATGCCACTTAATGCGATCCAAATTATTGCAATGCACAAGAACGATGCGCGATTTTTAGAGATAGTAATATGAATTGCAGCTGCTCTCTCTCTCTCTCTCTCTCTCTCTCTCTCTCTTTCTCTCTCTCTCTCGAGAATAACTTAAAGCTATGTAAAGTCCAGAATGTACACACTGTTTAAAATAGTTCATAACAATAATTAAAAAAAACATGTAGCATTACCACGAATTGTGTGAACATTAATATTTACAATGTTTAAGAAATCGGCGATGCAATTTAGTCGAAAACAAAAGAAATGATTACAGTTAAAGAATGGAAATTAAATAATCAAAACATTTTTGTAACGCTTTTAATAAAAATAACACTCTCAAATTTTAAGATGTTATCTAATCCCGTATAAAAAAAAATCTGGCAAACTATTGAAATTATCCGATCAGCGATAATCTCCGTCCGTATTCATCGAAAAACATTAAGTTAATAGCCGTGTATGGAAGTTGCACGCTTTTTTGGCCGTTTTGGGGCGGGTCTTGCAAAAATTATCTTGCACGGTACTGTTCGTTTTGTGAACAGCACGGTTCGCTTTGTGAACGGTACGGTTCGCTTTGTGAACGTTACGTTCCGTTTTGTGAAAGGTACGGTTCGTTTCTTGCACGGAACGGCCGCCGGTTCGTTTTAGAGGTGTGGTAGCACGTTTCAGGGTCTGTATGAACAACAATTTTTTATGGGTTTAAAAATAAAATTGTTTAGCATTCGTAAACAATTTCGTATAAAATAAAGAAAAAAAGGTCTGCTCCCTTTAATTAGGGTTCAAAAAACTCGTAAAGTATATTACAAAAAACTTGAAAATGACAAAGATTTTGTTTTGCAATATAAAAGCAAAGTTGTTGATTGCTCAATATTTGTTTTAAAAAAAATCATTGACACTCCTGTATCTACCGTAATTGAGAATTTTTATCCATCTACTAAAAGAGGGTATAATTCTGAAATTGTATCAATATTTCATGGTATCATTTAATTAAAAAAGCCGCAGAGAAGACATACTTCTTTCTTCTAACGAGATCGTCCCTAGTTTCAATTTGCAAATTGTTGCTACAACACCATAAAATTTTAGGAAAAATTTAAAATTAACAAATGCAAAATTATAGGAAAAAGCAAATTATGAAATTCGATCCTGATTTAAAAAAAGTAATCCCAATCAATATTTTTTTTAACTAATTTTACAAGAAAAACTAAAATTTCGTAGAATAATATGGGAAAATGTTTAAAATATTGATTTAAAAAAAATACATTAATATTACTATTCTCCGTAAAAAAAAATTCTCTGTAAGCATCCTCATAATTTCATATCGCATTTAAGGATTGCAGTGACATGCTTAAACTTTTGATAATTTTTTATAGTTCACTTTAGAATTGTATTATCTTTATAATGCCCTGATACCTAGGACATTAAGATTGGTCAGTTAAATCATCTTATATCTCATGATATGATTTTTTCTTCTTTTTATTTAGTGTTTAATGTATGACAAAATCTTGATGCATATTAGATTTTCACAAATATTTTTTTTCTAGAGTTCACTTTAGAATAAACCCTTTTCAAAATAGAATGGTACAAGAACTATTGTTCAGGTAAGCGATATGTTGCCCATTGGCCTCTTGTTATATGTTGTGCAAGTTGACTCTGTGAGAAAGTGTTACTTGATAGTCTATGGCTTGACAATTTGGAATCAAGATTTTAGTTGCTTACTTAGGGTTCTGGTAAAAGTATTTGGGAAGAAGCAATGTTATTTTAGGTGTGTCAGGTTCATGAAATGTAATGAACAATTACATGATTGTCTACTCGTACTGCGCTCGCCACAACATATATTTACTATGTTTATCATCGAGACTTGTTTTCATAAGAAAGAAAAGAACACTTTGTACAAGAAAACTATTTTTGAAATCGTTCACATTTTTTTTACTGGTGATAGAGTTTTATTATTGAAAATCAAACTTTTGAATGTATTGTGCAAATGTCTAGGGGCCCAATATTTCTACAAGACAAACGTATTGGTGATCTGATAAAAATGGCATATTTACGGTAAATACTAGATGTATGATGACAAAGGATGGCTGAAAAGCATTGTCACTATTTTCTTAGAATCGTATGCATTTTTTCACAAGAACCCCCCCCCCCCCGTTGTATATGTCAGAGATAAAATGAGGTTTCACGAGAATTTAATTGTCTAATAAATTTGCACAATTTGGTCAAATTGATTACCTAATTACAAGGTTTGCACTTTAAAAATCAAACCATCCAAAGAAAAATATCTTAATATCCAAAATAGTAAAATTGGAAGGCGTTATAGGCCAATAAATAAGAGTCCTCACTTGAATGTCTTTTTTCTTCATAACAAATAACTTTGAATGTGTCTTTGATTTTGTATAACGTTACCTGAGTTACACAATGTCATTATTTTGGTGCTGATATTAGATCCATACCAATTTATCTACGTATACGTGTAACAAACGACAAAGTTCGTATACATAAATCCGTGAGGTCGAAAGTCGATGGTACGAGTGCCTTGACCGTCGCTCGTCAGCCACCGAATAATTGAATATGGCCAGCAATTACATATAAAAATAAAACACAATTTTAACAAAAATTAATAATTATTTATATGTCACGTCAAACAAAAGTCATTAAACGTTAAAGTAAGAGAGGAAAAGATTTCATATATTCCTCTAAAAACAGTTCGCAAACCTCAAACAAGAACATTGCTTTAAAGTGTCCCTAAATATACAAGTCATTTACCATTACTTTTCTTTTAAGACAAATAAACAAAGCACATTTCAGCGAATTATTTGACCGTATAAGTAGTCAAGATTATGTATTTTTCAACAATTTTAGACGTCGTCATCATTTTTTTTTATCAATTGAAGCCGCATTGAGGTCATTAACACTCAGATTTGATAAACTGATAATCACAAGAAACCAATAAACAAATGTCACATAGAATATCTTATATCTTTTTTACGGCTAATTATCATCTAAAATTGAATAGCTTTATATTTTTAAAAAAAAATTCATAGATTAACACTTAGCATGTGGTACATAGTATGATTATACTAAATGGTTCTGCAAAACTTTCAAACTTTCGAAAGTCGATAGAGTTTCAACTATATCAACGCGAGATCAATGTCCAGCATAAATCACAGAAAAAGATGTTAACACATACGCCACAATATACCTCACGCAATCTATGGGTTAATAAAAAAAGGCAAAACAAGGTACTCTAATAAGACAAATTGTTAAACACCATTTTTCTCCAAACATTGTAATATTGTTTTGATTGCTTAAACATTACTTCTAGTTTTTCGACAGTATAAAAATTATACAATATGTCAAGTAATAAAACAAACACATTTTGTTTACACTTTGTTGTGATTTCTAAATGCTATTATTTTCTGAAAGTTTCTCCGGAAAATCAATTTCTTCTCTCTTTTCTTCATTTTTTCATCATGGTTCTTCTTGTTGCATTGTTCTGAAAAAAAATCGTTTTAAGGACGACAGACCCAATTCGTTTTGCAAATTTGCTTAATATCAATTTCTTTGTAAGAATCAAAGATGTATGTAAGGGTCTGACTACTCATAGTCACCAGTTTTCATACCTGAAAATACATGTATCTAGGTGTTAAATGCAAAAAGAAACTAAAAGTTAGTTGATATTGGTAATTTTTCTATGAAAATTGATACCCGTTGCTATGATAAAAAGACTAAGAAAAAGATTAAAAACTGAAAAATTAAGTGTGATTTTGATATGCTGTAACTACTGATTTTAGACAATTTAATTTATTGTTTTTGTTGGAACTTCTAAACATATGCCTAAAGCCATTATATACCACAAAAAATCATTAGAATGCAACACAGAAATGTTGCTGCAGTGAATTAATATTGCATAAAAAATTACACAGATTTCTTAGATTCTTAGATTTTTGAAAAGTCTCTAGTAATGACAATTTTTTCAAAGAGAATTTCATTTTTTTTTTCTTTAAGATCAAGAGATTTAGTAAATGAAAAGTGCCAACAAGTTTATAACATTTGAAATATAAATTCTTTCAGTGATGCTTCATAACAATAGGTTTGTTTGATTGGGTTTAGCAGGGCCAACATTTTTGAAAAACACAATAGAAAATCTTGCTTTGAACTGTATTTTTCAATGAAATATAAAATAAATACGGAACAAATTTCCATTTTTAGGTCACCTGAGTAAATTCAGACGACCTATTGCTATCCGTTTTCGTCCTTCGTCGTGCGTTACCAACTTACATTTTTAACATCTTCTTAAAAACTACATGGCTGAGTGTTACCATTTTTGGTGTGAGGCATCTCTATGGTAAGAGTAACCTTAATTGTAAAATTCATATCACCCCGGGCGCCACATGTGGGGCCAAATATGCAAAAAAAAAAAAAAGAGCAAAATGTTTTATAATTTTTTTCTCTACTTCCACACATATGACGAAAAAAATGGTTGCATAGTTATGATGTCCATGAAGCCCTCTACCAAAATTCTGAAATTCATGGCCCCTGGGTCAGGGGTTCAGGCTCTAGGGTGGGGCCAATATGGCCACATAGTCTTAGAAAGTCTACTTCTCTACGCCCGTATATATTTGTTAAAAACTAAACGCATGATTATGATGTCTATGAGGCCCCCTACTACCATTGTGAAATTCATGACCCCTGGATTAGGGGTTCAGGCTCTAGGGTGGGGCCAATATGGTCATATAGTAAAAATGTAATAAATCTTAGAAAACCTTCTTCTCTACTCCCACATATGTGGGCAAAAAACTGAATACATGGTCATGATGTCCACTTACTCCTCTAAGTAAATTGTGAAATTCATGGCCCCTGGATCAGGGGTTCAGGACATGAGGGGGAGGGGGGATATGGCAATATAGTGTTAATGCATATAATGTGTAAAAATGTTCTTCATTCTTACACATCTGTATAAAAAAAAAACTGACTAATAATTATGTTTACCAGGAAGTCCTCTACTGAAATTTTAATTTTCATGTCCCCTCAAGGAATGGTTTTGACTCTAGGGCAGGACCAAAATGGATTTATAGGTGTTTATGCATCTAATGTTAAATAATTTTTTTCTTTACTCCCACACATCTGAAAGGAAAACTGAATTCATAACTGTGTAGACCAGATCTTTCAGTTTTTCGCCAAAATTATAGGTTTCACAGTTCTTTTTGAAAGATTTCAGGCAGGGACGTCGTCGTTATTACAAATATATAATTGTTAACTACTATTTTACTCCAGTATAAAACCTAATTAATTAGATGCATATATGAGACTCCTCGACAAGTTTGTATTTGGGTTATATGCTACTCAGGTGACCGTTAAGGCCAACTGGCCTCTTGTTTACTAATGAGATTTATCTAGAATGCCTACAGTCTCTCCAAAAACGAAATTAAACGAGCTCCTGATCTCCTCTTTAAAATGATATCAAATATAGGTATCAGGGTTACTTTTTTCATGATTTACCATAGAATGTCAAAAAATTGTTTCATTCTCTACATAATTTCTATCAAGCCGTTAAGTACGGGAAAAAGATTCTTTCAATCAATAATGACGTCATAATGGTTATAGCACCTAAAAGACACTCTGGAATCCTTTACTAGATCTTGACCTTAAAGTTCAGACTTTATTATCTTTATACAAAATTCTTCTTTTCAAAGAAATAACTGTAGCATACATACAGCTATTATATAATAACTTATAGCCCTCAAAACCTTCTTAGACACAATTGAATGATCATGTAAAATTATACATATATTTCAATGTTTGATTTTTATCTCTTATATCATAATAATATTACCATGCTTTATAAAGACTTGTTCTGTACCTTATTGCTGAACGTTTTTCTTCGTTTTCTTCGATAACAATATATTTCTTTAATATCAAAAAATCGTCAAAACACTATTTCTCTGCCAGATTTTTGAATATGTGCTTGAATAAAATATCAAAAAACTTAAACTTTTACGTTGTAGATATCTTAAAATGAGCTTACTTTTGCACCAATGTAAACAGCAATCAGTCCTTGTTGGACAGCAAAGTAGACGGTAGGGAAGAAATGCGATGTTGAGGGGAGAGGGGATTCTCCAGTCATAATCATTAATGACTGTATATCTCTGAAACCGCCATAGCTTTTCTGAGTTCTCCTGTACTCTCTCAAATGTGTAGCTAAAATGATTAGAAAACATACAAAGAAAACATGAAACGTAAACAACATACACACACATATATACTTAACATGATATACTTTCAAATGGATTTGTTGATAGTCATAATAGTGCTACATGTATTTTATTCCGTATTACATTAAATAAACCCACACTGCTTTCAAATCATTTTTACCTAAACATGGCAATTACTAGATTGACCAAAAGGAGGTTGGAAAACAAAAGATAAATGGCAGCCACAGCCAGGACTGTCCAGTCTTGATCGGGACATCGTTCTACGGAAGAGTCAGCCTCCCATTCAGATTTTACAAGGGTGCAGTTTTTTGGTCCAGTACCTTTTATCATATTTCAAAAAAACAACTATATATATATATATATATATATATATATATATATATATATATATATATATATATATATATATATATATATATATATACACAAACTGGTTTAACTGTCTGAGATATCATGTATACATTTACACATTTGTTTGTAAACATGTTAAAGAAGTTCAGACAAGAGTCACATGGGCCAGATATCGCTCACCTGAACAATAGTTCATGTATCATTCAATTTTAAAAATATCAAAATGTTTTATTACATGTATGAATTGAATTCTCAAAAGTATTTAATACTCTCTTAAATTATAAGATTTTAACATACGTTTTCATATAATCTAGGTTGCATCAATGAACAATATTAACAATGAAATATCTTAAAACATTTTCTCTATTTCTTTTGAAAATGTTTTAATATTTTGGTGAAATTTCAATTGAAAAAAAAAACCTGATCAGGATTTCCTTTTTTAATCGGGATCGATTCAAATTTGATAAATCGCTATTCTTTTATAAAGTTTTGCATTATCGTTTACTTTAATTTGTTTGTAAAATTTAAAACTATGTTCTTAAAGCTATACACGCTATAATTTACCTCAATTTTGAATGACAGTGAAAACGCATGTGTTTGTCTACTTATAAAAGTTAACCTTAATCTGTAAATTACAATGGTGAATTCCATCTCGTTACAAAGATATAGATTTTTAATTGTTTATTTTCCTGCCAGGAAAATATACCTTTTCATGAATATTGATGAAGGAAGAGCAAACCGACCTCATTGCGCATGTCCGCAGAGAACTAGGTGGTCGTTATTGTTTGCCTAATTAAATATCCAACTTGATTTTTAATATGCTTAACAGCTGTTAATTTGAAATACATACATGTATAATAAGTAAAATACGTTTGTCATTCACGATATACTTACTTCTGCATTAACATTTATAGGATCTATAAATAGCACACAGGGGAAAACACAGGTCTACGTCATTTTTTAAAGGAAGTATTCATATCTACTCACAGGCTTGTATTATTTTTCTTTTGTTTGTACTCGTATATCGGACAAATTTATGCTTTACTGAAAATATCCTTTCCTTTGGGAAACTATCACAATTATGAAGATGTTGACCTTTCACCAGTTTTGGTATCATAGACTAAATTCAGCTGTCGATATCACGTGATAGATTGATATTCACGAGGAGGCTTTACTTTCCTGGCAGGAAAATAAATATTTTTTATTGTTTAATATATGATGTATTTGTTACGTGATCGAATTGAGCATTATAATTAACAGCATAAAGGTAACTTTTATTAGTAATCAAACACATACATTTTCCACTTCATTCAAAATTGACGCAAATTATAGCGTGTATAGCTTTAAAGTTAATCTGCTTTATATTCAGGAGCAAAGGAAAATAATTTCAAATATTTTCAATATTCTTTATAAAAGCATAAGGGCCCCAACATTTAGAACATAAAAACCCTTGACCTAGGGGCCATAAAATTCATGATTTTAAAACTGACACTCTTCCTCATATACCAAATTTGTTTGTAATTGGTTCAGGGCTACCTGCGAAGAAGCTAATTAAAGATACGAATGGCAACGGACAAAACAGATAGCAATAGGTCACCTGTGTGACTCATGTGACATAAAGTGTTGTTTGGTATTTAAAAAAAAGAGAAGAATGGGTATTGCGCTAAAACATTTATTTACAAAACGTTCCTGAATAAAAATCGATCCTTTTCATATTTGCTATTAAAACACTATCACATTATAATGTCATTGGCCTCAATTGGAATCCTTCTAGTAAGTTACTGCTGCCTTTCTATTTTTCATAAACATTTTTTTTTATTAGCACGGGTAATTTATAAAGTTTTGAATAAGTTCTTTTGATCAATATTTTAAAGTAAATATATATTGTTTCGTAATGCAAACAAAAACCAAAATATATAATATATTAAGGCAGAAATTAAAAACAAATTGTTACCCTCAAGGGTTTCAAGATTTAATTCCCCGTATAGCTGCCAGTATGGATAGTATATTATTTTCCAAATTCTCCAATCGGTCCAATCTCCGTTCCATATTGTTTGATGGTCTGGCCATAAGTTAGCATGGTAGTAGATCCCAACACCCAATACAACAAAGACGGCTAAAATCAGGAAACTAAGAAGATCTTTCAGCTACAAAAAAGGTACACGGTGTTTATAACATGACTCTTTTTTATTTCACTAATCCAAAAACAATTTCAAAGGGACTTACACACGCTTTTTAAGATTTATTAAGGTCTTTCGTTTGTAACAGAAGACCACCTTGCAAAGGCTTTTATTCTTTTCCTCGATTATAATCTTTTGGATCTTACTTTAGACAAAATTTGAAAGAAAACTATACGTCATTTTTATAAACGTCACTTCCATTCTCGATAAATAACATATTATGTTTTTGCTTATCTTAAGTTTTTTCCAGAAATGGAAGACCAAAGATGTTGAGGCAAATGTTTGGGGAATAAACTCCATTCGATTAACATTTGCTTATGAAAATGTAATGTATGAAGTAGAAGCTCACACGTGCTCCCAAAGGTTTATGAACAAGCAGTGGTACAACAAGTTGGCCCCTGACCTTGTTCCTTTCTTAAAGGTATATGAATTTACAGATGACAGTATTCATGATTAAAGAAATAAATTGTTGTATCATATATAATTACCAAAAAACCCCAAAAACTATTTAAATGTCATTTTTCTTAAATTACGCCAAATTAAATGATAAAATTGTTTTAATTCAATTTTTGTTTGCTTTATATTCATGTGACACACTGCAATATTGTTTAAAGAGTGTATACTCGTAGTGCCAGTCGCATATCAAAAGGGCAGCCCTTTTTTCCGTTCTTCACTTGAATAAACACAATTCTCCCCAACTATTTTGTATTTACACATTTGTGTTGTTTTTCAACGATAGAGACGCTTTCATAAATGCTGAATATCAAATTTATTTAAAAATCGAACTGCGCATTCTCGACATTTTGGGCTTTAACATAGTGATATTTCCCGTAAAATAATGATTTAAATTCTAGACTTGTGCCCAAGTGTCCTTGGTTCACCAAAGTGCCGAATGTTTTTTTTTATTATGCTTCGCTTTATGATTTTATCTTTACAATGATGGATTTTACCAGTATATGTTTTGATTTAGGAATATTCTCAATAATAGCACATGGACAAACATACATTTATCCCTATAACCTATTCAAAACATAATTAATGGAAAAAAATGTTTCAAAATTCGTACTCAATTTGTTTCTAAATCCTTGCAAATGGTCCTAAATATATTTACCATCTCCTTGATCATAATAAGTGTAGGTCCCAGTGTTCGATGGATTAAAAACACTTCCAAGAATCTTAGATACATGACCAGTAGGGAAAGGGCAAACATGCGTCTGGCGATGACAAAATTTTCATCAATATAAAAATGACGTACAAACAGCGCCGATACGAGCAAAGCATATGACAGCAGATCCACTAGATTCCAGAAGTCATAAAGGTATCTCTTTATCCGGGAATAATTGCTCCTGTGGGAACGACCATGTGCTTCAAGACAGCCCTAGATATAACAATAAGTCAAACGTACATGTACTAAAACAATTAATTCAGCCAAAAATACCCTCTTAATGAATTAGGAATCGTTCGGTAAGTATTATTAGTGGATCACTTTGGTCGGGCAAGATCAAATCCAATCAAGCCCGAAGGACCAGAATAGATCTGGTCACGCTTCGAAAGCAATTATCACCTCTTAAGATCCTCATTACTTATATATTTATATATATTCAGCCATTAAACAATTAAAACATCTTGTACATTTGAGGATAAAAAAATAACGTTTGGCTTGTTTCTGCCAAAAATGACTAAAACTGTCGTCAGAAGATAAAAAAAACACACTACATTTTTAGTTCTATATACGTGATGCTTGTAAGCAAATAACGCAAACAAGAGCAGAAATAATGCCTGTTTAATCAACTGAAATAGTAAACATACCTCCAAGTATGGCACTTTTAAAACCCTATTAATATACCAAAACTGACATGAATTCATTAAAAAAAGATGCGACCGCTCTAACAATTCGGCCATCTAGGCAAGACGAAAATCTTGCTATTGTTGACAAAAGGACTCTAGAGCGCTGGCCGCGTACCACACGGTTGTCCATGATACAGGTAAATCACAGTTAATGAGACAGTACAGCTGAAAACACATGTGTAAATAACTTCAGATTTACCTATTGTATCGGTAGGAAAAACAAAATAACGTTGATTGTAAAAGTTGAAATACACACAAGTCCTTTTCACATACCTAATTAACGTAATTTTGTGCTTCCTGAAATTTAAGGGTCTTACAAACCGGAATAATCTTATATCGTTTATTTGCACCACATGGATTTCGATTGACAGTAATTGACACATGCTAAAAACAACAAGATCTTCGTTCAACTACGGTCATCATGGTATACGAGGTAAAAGAAACTTTCTAAACGGAACACATCATCACTTTCTCGATACTTTATTTATGGTTTATCAATTTTGGTTCATTTTAAAACAAACAGACATAAATATGTCAAAAAAACCCTCAGTGGGGCTCAATTAGAATCAAAGTACTGAAGTACTGAAAGCCGGGCTCTTTTGTGTGTCTTTCTGCATATTGTGTAGTAAAGACTGAAAACCTCTCTCTCTCTCCCTCATGCTTTTAATGTCGGCAAAGCATCAGAGAGCGACCAAATTTTGTAAGCGGCTATAAACAAAAAATAAGTCTGTCTAGTAGAAGTTAAAAAGTTCAACAGTTGCTGCCTTGAATTTTGCAACAAGCATTATATATTCAATCCCCGTTTCTTCATCGTGCAGGAAAGTAGTTCATGGAAATTCATGCGCATTGTATGTGTCCAAAATGCATAGTAATGTTTTAAAAACACGTTATTAATAAGAAAAATAAAAAAGAGAGACAATTCATTCGAAATTTTAAAAAAGATACAAAATGCCAACACTTTTGACAAAACGTGGCTCTTTGGGGAACTATTTGGTATAGCGGAAGCTTTACCTTGACGCTGTTTGGTTTTTATTTATTTGTGCTATTTATAGTAACATTGGCGATTGGCCTGCCTATAGCCAGGACTCTGCTTTCAGCAGAGCCCGGCTAAAAATGAAATAAGGATGTAGAAACTCCAATTATAAACATGCAAAATTACATGCTTACAAAATAATAATTTTTATTTAAATAACTTTTAACATTTATTGCCTAGAAGAAGAAGAAAAGACATTTCTATCAACAAACATGTCCATAAGAATCTTTGCGAGCCCAACATGTGTTTTGTTTACAATACATACGCATGCACAGGAAGAATGTCTGCCATTCAGTCATATAAGCTCACTGAAAGGTGGCTGAATGGCAGACATTCAGTCACCTTTCCAAATCATTCAGTTAACAATCAGTTGGCTGAATGGCCGAGCTTCATCCTGCGATGCGTAATAGGATAAGACTGAATAAGACTGAACCCATAACTCGTTGCGATGTAAATATGTATATGTTATACGTAATTTTATTTTAAGGAGAAATTTTCAAAAAAATTATACGTTCTTGAGGAGTTCAAAAATACCGAACTCGATCGGAATGTTTTTTAAAGTCGGATTTTCGATAAGATGCGCCGTACTGTCTCTTTAAACGACAATTTGAGAGGATAGGAACAATATATATATAAATATATATATGTTCTCTTCTTACCGGCTTCTGGGTTATATACCGGTCTGAAATGGTTTGCTTTCCGGGTGAGGAATTTAGGTTGCACTTAGTATCAATACATGGAATATGCAATGTTTGTTTTTTTTTAAAAAGAGAAGATTGATAGAACAAAAGTCACTATAGATAAGGGTTTTCGGTGTATTACATGTAGTATACGTTCCCTTTGAAGTTTTACCATTCTTTTATTTGAATTGCATTGGTCAAATAGTACTGCTTTCGTTACTTGTACATCAAACACGTTTGATTTTGATACATAATGCAAAATTCAGCGTTTTATTGTAGACCTGTACCTCACAACATCTATATCCAACAACGTTAATAAGATAAAGTAAGTCGTACAGTTTTTTATGAAGTATAAGGTAGCAAGGGACAGTTTCGAATAAAGTACCCGTCAATAATTTTGTAAAATTGAGAGTTGCTGTACTTGAAGGCTTATGAGTGTTGCTAAAATTCATGAAATGATTTGTAATGATTATCATTAGTTAGAGGGGTGTCTCTTGTTGAAATTGATATGCAATATGTCGGCCCCTTATGTTAGGTACATGATAATCAGAAGTAAAATGCGAAACCTGCGGCTGTGATTGTTGTGCTGACTTTACACAGTGAAATTGCAAGTTACAGACGGGAGGTAAAATAACACGAAAAGTAGGCGGATGGGACATTGTAAACTATACACCGGTAAGTTTCTGACATGTGATAGTGCAACATGCACGCGGTACGGAAGATCAACCCTCTGCAGGGAATTAGCTGGGGGAGGTCTAAAAAGCTGAAAAATCATGAAAAATTAGCAAAATATGAAAGGGTCAAAATCTCATAGAAACCAGTATGTAGAGAATTTTACAGGTTTTGATTAGTAATTTTCTTTAGAAATTGGTGATTGGCCTTATAAACAGTGAATTAAAGGTCTTGTGCTGAATGGGAACTGAGGAAATTCTAGTTACAGAGTTCCGAAGACATGCATCCCTTGGCTACAATGAATTGTATCAAAAAAACTGTCCCCTGCCACCTAAGCAGTAAATTCACGATCAACCAAATAGTTCGGGGAAATGCGATGACAAAACTACAATACAAAGTGTGTGTGTGTGTGGGCGGGTGCATTCACAATAAAAAAAAACTTTTTTTTCAAAATATATGTGCCCCTGCACATTTGTCATTTAGTTTAGTTTTGACATTTAGTTTAAACAATATATAACATATTGAATGATATTTGGCAGAAGGCACAGCCTGTTCTAGCCCCTTCTGTCATTGTTTCGTCTATCATTGTATTTTTCTTACTAGGACAATGGTTGTCGAGTTATTTTCGAAATGCATTTCTACCAATATGTCAGTCCAATGAAAAAATGACAAAAACAACTGTCAACCATCTTAAATATGATCGAATATATCGTATTTTCGTCAATGAAATACATGAATTCGCTTAAAGATGAAAACTGGTTTTGTATTCTTTCAGGGATATTAGGCAGCAGAACTATAGAAATTAAAAAATGATAATATGGCGGTAGTCGGGGATAAAGAAAACAATGTGTTTATATACATTCATGGTAATTTCAGTACTTTTAAAGATTTTAATATCTTAAGTAATAGTTTTATTAAGAGTAAGAATGGTGATTTTAAAAGAATTAATGAAAGCTTTTTTGAGATTCCTTATTTGCATATTCAAACATGTGTGTCATGGTTAACTTGGTCGTGGATTATGTCAAAACATTGTCCTATGTATCAAAATTATATAATTACAAAACATCATTTTAATTTAATTTTAATTTTGACGTTTGAAAAGTACTTGTTAGAAAACAAATATCTTTCAATCTTTTATTTCAAGAATACGCACAGCATTAGTTAAAAATACCTTATTACGTGTAAGTTGTGTAAAATTTTTACTACTTACGAAACAGCTGATAAGTTCTTCAATCAGATCCCCAACACCCCAGAAATACACGTAGTATTCATAAATTTTGGCGATATCCTGCACGTAGTATTCGGTGTCAACACTTGTAAGTACAAATGCACTGTACATAACAAGCATTGAAAAAAACAGCATCTAAATCAAAGGAGCAATTAAAACTATGAAAAAGTACACCAACTAAAACTGTCGTGACCTCTGTATACATTTCATAATTAATCTACTTACGTAATTGACTACGTATTTTGTCAATGGTGCAGAAAGAAACTTCTTACGTTTGTGGATTGCAGACTAAAAAGATACAATTAATATTGGCAGGTTATTTGTAGTGATATACAGCAAACAAATATATTTATTCATCGAAAACAATCATACATTTGTTGTTATTTCTAATATATTTAAATACTATATATTAAAAAAGGTATTTTCTTTTCAAATCCATTATAAAAGATCTGATTTTCCCAGTGTGATATGTATTTACAAATCTGAAGTTGAGAGAGAGTTAGTTTTCAATTGGAATCATCTATTCATAAGATAGTTTTACTAAGAAAACAGATGAGAAATATAACATGGGGCTCAAGCTAAAAAAGCAAGGGAGCTAAAATTTTGAGCAATGCATTTTTTTTAATCATAAATATAGTTATCTGTAAATTCAAATACCTTTAAGAAAGGAACAAGGTCAGGGGCCAACTTGTTGTACCACTGCTTGTTCATGAACTTTTGGGAGCACGTGTGAGCTACTACATCATACATTACATTTTCATAAGCAAATGTTAATGGACTTGAGTTTATTCCCCAAACATTTGCCTCATCATCCATTAATTTAATGGCTTGTTTGGTATCCTCCTCGTACATACTGTCCATCATCCTTAGACAGCGTTGTTCGAATAACCTTCAACCAAATAAGGCCAGTATAGTTTTTTTTCGCCAGTAAAGCAGCTTTGCTATAAGTCTTTTTAAATGTTTTTTTTTAATCATTGTATCATATATAATGCCAACAAAACTCAAAACTACTTAAATGTCATTTTTCTTAAATGACGCCAAATTAAATGACAAAATTGTTTTTATTCAATTTTTGTTTGCTTTATATTCATATAACCCTACAATATTGTTTACATCACTAGTAGTGATATGTAGTTGTATTTTTTTCTGAGGGCACTCTCGCACAATATGTATTGTTTGTAATGACATGTGGTGATAACTAACAGCGCTCAAATTCAAAAGTTAAAGGAATATTACAGGACAAGAACAGAGAAACACAAGATAACAAAAGAGGTAGGATCAGGTACCATTGAGGAGTGGGCAATGTTATATCGGTAAAAATGTCATTAGGACCAAAGAATAGTGCACATCCTCTGCTGACTGGTCACACCCGCCTAGTACTCTTTGTCGTAATTGGAGAAAAACGAAAAGTCTGTAGACAATTAGGTAATATATTATTGTCTAACAATTACTATGAAAAACGTCAGGCAACATGCGACCTGGTTAAAGATTGTATTTACGTAACTTACTTATTTACTTTAATTAACTGAGAGACAGAAACACCATATTCAGGCGATGAAGGTATATTGGTACAGACGTAAGGAAAGGTGACTATAGAACACTTGAATTCATCACGGTTATCAGAAAGTTTGTTGTTAGGTTACCATCAATGTCCATTTCCAGTAAAATTTTAAAACTGATGACAAAGACTATGTGGTATTTTTCATTTCAAGTTCACTGGGGTATATCGAGTCGACGTAAGACAATGTAAGAACTATCGCGCATAACATTTTCTTTCCTTCTAAAATTCTACTTTTTTCTCTAAAAGAGTTAAGATTTATAAAATGCCCGAGTTTGAAATCTTAATTCGCCAGACAGTAGATTATATATTTTTAATGCAGATGTTGACAAGGTCTGAAAAGCAATTTAAAATTGAAATATACCATCGAGGGAGTCTGCAAGTCCAGTTCTTAATTCCATGGTTATATATTTTTATTTTCCGAGACGATATACGGAATGCTTTGCCTGTCTTATTATACCGGTAAACACAATCGATTAGATAAAGTAATTACTTATTTAATTCTATTTTATCCAAAAAGTTATAACGTCAAAATATATAAAATCAAGCTCATGCGTAATGTATTGCGACGTATGCAAGTTATGTTATACGATAAAGATGAATAAGTATAGCTTATCCGATAGACGTCGCAACTAGAACTATAGTCTGTCCCAAGATAATTATGCTGCATATTTGAACGATTTTTAATAAAAATACACATACCTGTGACTGAAGTGCAATTAAAATCGATGAAAGGGAAAATTCCCGAAATAACTTCATTCACACATTATCATTTTTCCCTCGTAAAAATTCACAGGATCGAAAACAGATTTCCTACGGAGATTTATAATGGGGAATATTGACATCTTTTCTCCATTCGGAAATACTCGGGACCCCTCGCGCAATTTTTCAACGTTATCATCCGGGCGTCTTCATCTCCTTGGCAATGGAAAAACCTCGTAGACTTTTTATTTTTAGCCGTGTACTGATACCCGACAAGCTAGAGGGGGCGTTTCAAAGGGGAAATCTTGGGATTTTTTCATACTATTGAATGAACATCGTCTGAACCAAGAGGTATTTATAAATATTGAATAATTTAAGAAAATATGCGGCAAAAATATCTTGGGACAGACTATAAATCGTATTGTTATGAATATCGGTAATTTAATTCGGAATGTTTTCACTAGTTAACAGATATAACTAAGTTTTCCCGATAGGTGTGTATCAATTTATCGAACTGACGCAGGTAATCGATCTGTTTCAAATTACTCTTATATTGGGCAGAATAAGTTAATGTATAATTCATCATCATGTTAAAACATTTTTGGTTGAATGGTGGTGGTTTATAAGTATTACACTGTACCTTTGTACGGCACAATTACGCATTGGGTCAAAGATATGTAACACCCTTAGTGAATCACCTGTGTCTGTGATCGCCCCCTTCCCCTTCTGAGCTGTTATGCATATAGTCATTACTTTAAACATGCGTCAGAAACAATGCATCGTGAACGTACAATTTCCACCTGAATTACCATGACGGTAATGTAAATCCAGACGAGAACATGGTGTATAACAATGATTTTAACTAGATTAACAGGAATAAGTGAAGGGCATATTTTATATGAAATAAAAGTAAATAAAAAATCATATCATAATATATACTTAAAGGACTGAAATCACTATTTACCTCTAATGATTTTAATTTTTACAGCCATATTCAATTCGTAAAAATATAACCAAATTTAACCAAAATTCGTAAACAAGAGATCAATTGGGCCACATTGCTCACCTGAGCAACACTGGCTTTATATATGCGTTCAAAGGATAATGTGCCATATGGCCCTCGGTAGATTAACCAAAAATGAAGATCAGAATCTTACACCTATTTTTGCATTTACTTAATCTTTGACATATTTACCTTTATTGGATACAATTTTCAGGCACGTAGCATCCCCCCCCCCCACTTTTTTTTCGCAGCGACTAATATTTTTAGAATTTATATATATATATTTATATATATTTTGGGAGCATGTAAAAAATTGATATGAAAAAAAGGAAATAAGGATTGAAATTGAAGTTATATAGTTTAATATTTTTAAACTTGGTTTTTCCTATTCACCATAGCTGCATTTAAAATATAAAGGAGCTAAAGCATGACCTCAGCTCTGTGTAAAAACATACAGTAGCACTGTGCGCAAAGCTTTGTATCTTGCCAATAACTTGACACTTAAATCTCAGGTTAGTAAATGAAAATTTGTAAACATTTAAAACAAACGAAAAATGCATGAAACAATTAAAAACGCAATTTATTTTTCATCATACATATACTTATATATTTCTTGCAGCGATAATAATCTCCGTGTAGATTGAAATTGCGGATCATCTTAGTAAAACATGTTGCATTAAACAACCATTACGTAGAGAACGTACCGAATTACATGTACCAACATAATTATGGTATTTTATAATATGTTGCTAGTGCATCATATTTTGCGCAGGTAGATGTAAACAATCAGCTGTCTGATTTACCGGTATACAGGTAACAATTCTAAAATACAGGTGATAGTTCCTGTCAACTGTTCAATTAAAAAAAAAAACGAAAATCAAAACAAGCTCAAACCACCGTCACAAGTGAAAATGTCAACTCAATTTACTTCACATAAACATCAATAAATATATTTTGGATGTTTAAAATATTCCCTTTGCATGTAAACTGTTGCATAACAAGCAAAATCATCTGCATTCAACGTGGCTGCTTTGAACATAGTCTAGTCCTCTGTCTCTTATCTGGTTTTCGATATATAAAATAGTGTGCCTGAAGTTAAATTGATTGACCCCCATCTTTAAAAATGCACTTCCTTTTTCTACAGGTTACAGTTTTTTCTGGTTTGATTAAGGATCGGTATTTTTATTTCAGCAATTTATATTTGCCTAACCATGAGGATGCTTTGTGGCAAATTTGGTTGAAATTTGCCAAGCGGTTTTAGTGAAGAAGTTTAAAATGTAAAACGTTTAAAGACGGACGGACAGACGGACGACGGACAAAATGTGATCAGAATAGCTCACTTAAGCTTTCAGCTCAGGTGAGCTAAAACACAACAGTAAAAATTGCCGATATTCGTTAACATTTGGTATAATGAAACATATATACGTTTAAAAAAATATTAAATATAAATAGAAATATTATCGTTCAAACCAACTGATCAAGAATTGTATTTAGTTACTTTGAATGTTTCTCTAGATCATTCGACAAGACCTGTTCCTTAACATTGCCAGCCTTTTTAGAAAGTTTCCCCAAGACTGCTGCACAAACTAGTCCAGTCACTGAAAAAATAAACAAACCATACAAGATTACATAAATAAATAAAAAAATTTCTACGTCAGTAGCATCACTATATATTAATATCATTTGCAATCAAAGTTTAAGGTTTATAGGAATCGCCTTGTCCGTCTGTCTGTCATTTTTCTGTCTGTGCAATTATGTCCGGTCCATATATTTATTAGAGAGAAACATTTGAATTGGTTACTTCACAGAAAATTTGCTTATGATGTGAGAGTTTGTCAGGATTTTGACCAACAGTCATTTGGATAAGTTCGCACGCACTCGGACAAACATTAATATATATACCTTTTTCTAAAACACGAAATACTGTAAAAAAAGACTTACAGAGATGGTCCGTCCCTCTAAGCCAACATATTTCAGCCAGTTCCTTTCTATTCGCAAATATTGCCCATAGTAAAAGATCAGAGATGCTTAAATATTTGGGTGATTTGTTGTTGGATTCTGTATAGACAGGTATTTCTTCGGCTGAATTTGGTTTGATTTGGTTTTGTTGGGTTTGGTCTGATTCTTTAAAACAATGAACATTACCACATCAACCTTACAAGATACGTTCAGAACATAGTTTAAGTAACGACAAAACGTCTATCTCACACGTTTATTTCTATATGTACAGTATTCAATCTTTTAGATCAAAACAGGCAATTACAAAAATGTACTACGAATGCAATAAACATTAATGAACAATGAACAAAAGATTGATACGAAGAAGTACAAATCTACATTCACATAACATTTAAATGCATGGCATCAACCATGCGGTTCGATTTGAAGAACGTATCACGTGTTTGGCACTTAAAAATGTAACTATATTTATGATATATGCTGTACATATATATTAAGGTCAGACGCAACCTATTTTTTTTTCTTTTCTTTTTTTTTTACCTTGTAAAATGCAATCAATACCTAGGTGCCTTCTAAGACGAAAACTTAAATTTGAAAGAAAATATCAACAAAAAATTTCTTCAAATCTATGCTTATTATTATTAAAATTGAATGTATTGGAAACTATTTATGAAACATTGATACTGCTGCGCATAGAATGCTTAAGTTCTCGAACCACTGGTCAGGATATAAATAGAACAGGTATTCTGTATGTATTATATTTATATATTCATACTGTTTCTTTTGGGAAACAATGAACAAAAGATTGATACGAAGAAGTACAAATCTACATTCACATAACATTTAAATGCATGGCATCAACCATGCAGTTCGATTTGAAGAACGTATCACGTGTTTGGCACTTAAAAATGTAACTATATTTATGATATATGCTGTACATATATATTAAGGTCAGACGCAACCTATTTTTTTTTCTTTTCTTTTTTTTTTACCTTTCCCCACAACGTAAAGATTTTCATTAAGTAATTCGATTATCATATCTCTGTGTTATATGATACTCTTTTTATTTGTTTAATTGAAAATATACCCTATAATTGTATAATATTAAGGAACGTCCCCCGTGTCCTAAAACATAGGATTCAAAAAGAAGAATGCAAAATATACCTTTGTAACGAAGGATACATCGACACAGTTTTTTAGCTGCACTTGCAACTGAGGTTGGTAAACCGTTGAAGATAATCTCGTCGTCATCTTTCAATTTCTTCTTCTTCTTTTTTTTCAGCAAGCACTTGTATGTATGACAAACATTTCTTGCCTCTTGTTCTTTAATTTGCTGAACAATATATATATATATATATATATATATATATATATATATATATATATATATATATATATATATATATATATATATAAAGCACTGAATAGAATCAACAACACTAGGCATCTTAAAATGTCGGATTTCAATTTGGCGCTATGTTGGCAGTCGATTTATTACATTAGAGCGGTTGGCCGCATTGTCAACACCGTTTTGAGAATTTAAACTAAAACTGTTTAAATTGTAGTTGTTTTTTTTTTTACAGTTTCTTTAGTAGTCTTCGTAGTAGTTCTAAATTGATGAAGATGAATTTTTAAACATCAAGATGATAAAATCACTTCAATTTATTTTATCAGTACGTAATACATAATGACTTCTACATACCCTTAAAATCCATTGCATATGGAGACAGTCTTTTTTGAATTTACAATTCTGGCAAGATACAGTCTGAAAAAAAAACAACTATATCATCTGTTCTTCAAGTGGTGCATTTAGAAATTTAAAATAAAACCAAAACTTAAAAAAGATAACAAACCTGTTCATATAACTCTGCTAAATATTTCCTATCGAAGTTTACCCCTCTGTCGAGCAAAACCCTTACGTAATCACAACGATTTGCTTTCAATGCCTCCAGTAAAAGGACCTATATTTTAAAAGTGTGTCCAGTTATTCAAATTAGTTTTTTTTCCCCTCAATAATATTGTCGGACCACAAATCAGACACTCTATGAAAACCAGTATAAATACCGTAGTTTCATTTCTATTCAAATAAAATAAATAAAAAATCACAGAAATTCGTAGGCAATGATCCCATCGATACCATATGTAAGTTAAAAAAGTGCACTTCAATTAACATTTAATTTCGGTGATCAACTTAAGGACTGATGATAATGAAAATCAACTATTGTATATCATAGACCTTACATAGAAGTGTTATTATTCACTTTCAAAATAGTAGGTCAATGACCTACTTTTTGAGCTAATACCCACGAATAATCCATATAGATTTTACACCATGATTGAGATTTTCTTAATTGTGAAAATAATTCAATTTGCAAAACTCTTTAGTAAATGAAATACATTTTATGAATGGCTGTAACATTGAATAGATACAAAGCATTACGTTTTCATTCACAATTTTTATAGACATTCAAGTCCGAATTTTCTCTTTTAGTTTTCAAGTCCATACCCATTTTTGATTCAATAAAACAAAAAACTGAATGATAATGCTCAAACATTTATAGTATTTAACTGAGAATAATGACTTTTCCCTGCTGGAATAAAATTTATATGAGGTCAATGATCAAACTTTTGAGATATGGTGTCATTAATAATTTTTAAACATTTCTCAATATTTTTGTAGGATTTGCCATATGATTATTTTAACGAAAACGCAAGATAAAACCAACAGAAAATAGGCAAAATTATGTAGACTTACACATAAAACCTTAACTTTTGATATTATTGCACAACCAAAAATATTTCAGTGAAAAACAAAATCTTTAAAAAAAATTAATTCGAATTTCCTCTGTTTTGATAAAAGTTAAACTTTGTTTGAGCCTAATTCCATTAAAAAATGTCGAGTTTTATGTCAATAATAATTTAAACCATTGATACTTTTTGTGTTTAGAATAAATTTTACTCATGAGACTGAACTTTTTAACAATCCTGATTTCAGAACTCAAACCCTGAATAAACAACGTCCCTAACAACGAAATATACAAACATTATTATGAAACAAACATTGATGAAACCACAGTATACACCATAAACAACTTTAAAAATAATTAATATTGTTTATTTAAAGATAGAAGCATGTGTCTAACTTACAGGTCCACACTCCTCCATAAGATTCGACGACTCTTGTAAATACTGATACCCAAAAAAGAAATATAACGGAAGAGAAGTAGGAGCAGAGTACTTTGGATTCAAGATGTAGGGTCTAGATTCCTTAAATTCCTCTAACAGCGGGGTAATAAATGTCGCACTGGTAGAATTGGGACGCAGAAGTCTCCATGCTAATGACTTCTTTTTGTCTGAGTTGTCATTTTTTACAGGTTTAACAGCTCTTTCAGAAGGTTGATTGTGTAAAACTAGCAAAAAAGGTAAGTAGATGCATGGTGAACCATTTTGAGACTGCTGTTATTATAATAGAACTATATGTTTACAAGAAGCTCGTAAGTGTGCATTATCAAATTTACAATAAAAAGAACAGTATGTGTCTTCATGTTTTAAACCATATCAAATAGTTCTAAAAAATTATATTCAATGTTCAAAACGGATAATATATCAATTGATATTCATTTTCTCACCGTCTGTTTTAAGATCTTCTGTTGACCAGCAGCTAACGACCGCCTCTCCTACAATGTTTGACAGTTTCAGTGGGTCATCTTGGTCAAGATCAAAAATTCCAATCTGAAACATTAAAACAAATAAATTCAGTTTAATATTATTGCAGTAGCATTAAAGGTTTGATACGATCAACAGGAAGACATCGATTAAAATTTTCTGCAATTAAAAAGTCGTGCGTTTGTTCACATCTTCATCCTTTTAGCATAAATAAACGTTCAATATGCATATTACGTATATCAACAGTTCTGGTTGTTTTGTGGCTAAAGTCTTCGTATGTAGACATAGATATGCTTTTTACGCATTATAGTTGTAAGACTACAAAGTCCGATAGTCACGCCAAAGTCCAATAGTTTGTTGCACCCAAGAAAGCCAAAGTCCGATGGTGACAAAATAACAACGTTTGTGACGTCACATCCTGAAGACTTTATTGATAACTATGAACTAACGCTCCAAATGAACAAGATGGAAGGATATCTAGATAATCAGCGGACACGTTATGGCAACAAAGAGAAAAAGAGAGACAAACGATCCCACTTCGGAGCAGTTTTTATATCTTTGAACCGAGACTTTAAAAAAGGCGTATCAGTAATAGGAAAGAGTTAGGGGTAGATGACCGCAAACATAGAAAAATGCATTTCCTGTACTGAATGTATGATTATAAAATGTGCTTTGGATTAGTCGATGACGATCAGACTTAAGATCAATTATATGTAAGAAAAATTCGGTGGCCACACATAGTCACGGATGTTCTTTTTATTTTGCAATTTGATGTACTTTGGTAAGTAAAAAAGCTTAACACCATTTCTTTGTTGCTATGTGGTCCCGTTGATATGGTAACCAAGGATAAAGATGTATAAATGGCATTTTATTGCTTATTTGAGAACATATTGTGAGTAATGTGCAGAACGTGAGGTTTTCTGGGTAGAATATAATATTACAAATAGTTGTCTTTTTTTAAAAGAAAGAAAAAAAATCATGGAGAAAAGCATATTTTTAGAGCCTTTCCATGGTTACAAAACAGAAATTTAAAAATCTTTTTTTTAAAATCAATTTGAATAAAAAGTGCAAATTTTGTAGTTTTTGGTAAACACAATTATGATTGTGCAATTAAGAATTTAAATATGAAAATTGAGAACCGTTGCTATGGTAATAAGCTTAAAAATAAGGACAGATATAATATATTTAGGCATCTTTGAATGGATGTTATTCACGTATAACAAATAAATATATAAAATCAAATGGTGAGAAAAAATAAAGTTTGTCCTTAACTTTAATGGCACTTGAAAACAATCTGATATTTTCTTAAAATAACTGCCGTTGCTATGGAGTTTTCAAACAGTAAGAGTTTCTGTGTGCTTTTTTACTTAATTTTCCATAGCAATAACACTTCTCTATACATAACAAAGCTTTTTGTGGTATATAATGTAAATTTAGATATATTTTTACAATTTACTAAAACAATTGTAAAAAAATTGGGAATTAAAGCATATCAAAATCATCCTTAATTTCTCAGTTTTTCCTATTTCTTGGCCTTGTTGCAATAGCAATAGCAACGGATGTCAATTTTTATAATATATATATATATATATAGAGAGAGAGAGAGAGAGAGAGAGAGAGAGAGAGAGAGAGAGAGAGAGAGAGAGAGCATGGACATTAATATGGATGTGAACATTTACCTATTTCCCATTTCGGCTTATTAAAAAACCGCAAAAAACTGATTTCAAAAATTTGTAACAGGTTCCATGGTAACATTTTTAAAGTATCGGTTTCTCCATCAATTTTTTGATATGATTAATTAATTGAGAATATGACAAAGGCTGTTTTATGTCTTTGATAGTTTATATAAGTGGGCAAAACAGTTTAATATAGATTCAAAGAAGGTACGTTTTGCTATTTTTCCATCATAAGCCTCGATTGCTATCGCAACTGTTACCCCTAGCAACCAACTTTTGGTGGTTTTTTGCGTTCTACACCTAGGTGTGTCTATGTATGAAATATAAGGAAAAATGGTGGCTATGCGTGGCCAGACCATTTTATAAATCTTTGATTCTTACATAGAATTGATCTTAAAGTGAACATGGTAGAAGAGCTGTGTGATCAAAATACTTAATCAAAGTACTGAAGAACTGACGGGAGTTGATTTTGTCGATGTTTATTTTAAAATCAATGATATGTTATTTTGCATGACAAGTACATGTATACGTAGTTTCTAATTTGAATTACGCATATTTTTATAATATGAACTTTTAAACTTTTTCGACTAGAATGTCGACAAACATGTTAAATAATATTTAAAGATAAAATTAATTCAATCAAACTATGTATCAGTGGTAGAAATATTTCTCGAAAATTGTATGGATTCAAGCAATATTGAACTCTAGTCTCGTTCAACCAAACGCTCGGCTGACACCGTAAATCTCCGACAAGGGTTTACGGAGACTATATTGAACTCTGGCGTAGGAATACATACGACTACAAAAAATATTTAAATTGTTCGTACCATTTAAAATCTGACTATTTTTAAGGTATTTGTAAATAAGTTTCCTTGAAAAACAATGCTTAGCATACATTACATCGAGTTCATCAATTATTTTCAAGAAATAAGTCTTGTCAGGAGCAATGATTTGTGCTGAGGTCCAAAAACTGTTTCACTTTCGGTTTGTCCGAGTGACTGCATAGGAGAGTTGATTAAAAATCAACTCCCAAAATTCACAATAGACGATGTTTTTCTGGTTTACTCTCCTTTAATCTGAATGTATTTATATTCCACTTATGTATTTGCTCACTGTAGTTCAACGTGACGCATGCATACTGACTATATGTACAACGGAAACAATAGTTCTGTTTTAATAGTCTAATTACAAACATCAGCCTTTTGCGTGTCTCACCATCGGAGTTGGCGTGTCACAGACCATCGAACTTTGGCGTGGTCATTATACTTTTAAAAAGTCACATTACACATTGGGGTCCTACATATGTAATGCCATGTCTTGAGTTTGACTAAAAAAAGGGTTAAACAGGTAAACAAAAAAGATAAATATGCTTGTTTGTGTTAAACGTAAAAAAATAATAGTGTGACTGACCAGGTCTCTTCCTTCGTAAATCTTGTCTAGTTGCTCTTTTAATGTTTCATACATGTCATCATCGAATCGAATTCCAAATAAAATACTAGCTTTCTTTTTAAGCTCCAAGTCTGAACTGCAAACATATAAAAGAATAATATAGATATAAACATCGTAAATGAAACATGAAGTATATAATGTAGTGCAAACATTGAACCTTAAACCCAAGTCACATTTTCAAAAATGACCACCGGCCGATGGTTTTTAAAGCAAAGGTTAGAATTTCGGGGGACAGTCGGCAGTTCATCAGTCGTTGTTTTGGTCGGTATCGACATCTTTTTTAATGTTTTAATTGGCCGACCAACTTTGTGTCCGTCGAGCCAAGATTAGTAGAATCATTCATTATAAACTCGTGTGGGATAGTGAAATTCCACCTCGGGGACAAGATTCACTGTCTAGGACGAGGCTTCACCTCGGGGACAAGATTCACTGTCAAGGACGAGGCTTTGCCGAGTCCTAGACCGTGAATCTTGGCCCTTAGGTGGAATTTCACTATCCCACACGAGTTTATAATGAATGATTATTTTTCTTGCATTATATTAGCTTAAAAAATGATGTTTGACAACTTTCTGTTATGACGTTCAAAAGATTACTTTCGGTTTATTCCTCCGCGTGCTTCAAATAGTGCAAGTTAAATGAAAGCATACGACAGTTTTTTCAATTAAAATATGAAAAATTGTAATTAATTATGCAACACAATTACTTAATGGATAATCTCAATGCACGATTTTGTGATTTCCCTACAGCAGACAACGTTTTTTTGCGTTTTAAAACGGCGTGGTAATACACAGTGTAAGACAGAAAAATCTCACACTGCTGTCTCACACAGGACAAACCGATCTGACACCGGTGATAATGCGAGAAATAATTTTTCCTGCGTCGGTTGCGGATTTCTTCAGTTTAAAAAGTCGTTGAATAGTCCGTCGATCAACTCTCGATCATCGACCGACCATAAGCAAACAGTTTGTTTTGCCTGTCGTTAGTCGATAGGTCGACAATTGGAATTTTCTTAAAATTAATATCGCCTGGCAGACAAAAATTGACAACCGAAAATCGACCGTGGGTCTATATGGCGATTTTGAAATATCTGATGGATGACGGATGGTATACGGATTACATTAGACATAAACCGGGTTGGCAACACTATGCTTCAGACTTTTTCGCGCAACTTGTTGTGAGGGGGATATAGCATCGCTGCTGTGCGTGTGTGTATATGTATGTGTGTGTTTGTGTCTTTATTGTCAGCTCCAAGAAAACCCTCCAATGAATATTCATCAATCTGTGTACACTTCTTTGGCATGATAAAGAGACAAACCCTATTTATTTCCAAATCAGTTGATTCAATATTTTTTTATATTATCGTAAGGAAGCGAAGTTAAAACATGAATATTATGTACGACTTGACAATAGACATATCCGGTATTTTTATGTACGACTTTAAGTAAATCGCTACCGCATGCAGTTCAAATCAACAACTTGATATATCAGGGATTTTAATATATTAAAGGTTAAAAAAAAACATTTTGTAGTATTGGAGGGTTAGAAGATTGCCCATAGGTAAAAGTTGAAGCGGGCAAGAAATTAAGTCATCCGAATGACATCGAAACAAGCAATTGACTTTCGGACAAATTTTCCCGTATTACTTACAATAAAACTAGTCCAAAATTTAGATCAGGCTTTGACAGATATCGCACATTTATCACGCGAAGATTATTTCATATTAATTAATAATAGCTGCATATCTCCTAAGATGGGTTGACATACCACAAGGAACTAGAATTGTCCATCAGAGCAGACTACAGATCGCTAAATCTTCAGCTACGTTTCATATTATATCGTTTATGTATGCTTATATAAAAACGAATGTCACTTAATGAATTTAATTTTTTAACTTCACTGGTACTGTACCAGTTATCGGCTAAGACCAGTTATCTGCTAAACTGAGATTTCGGGTTTAAAGCACGCGACAATCCAAGATTTTTTAATTCAGTTGTCTTTTTCGAATAAATAAAAGTAAGTTTGCTTGAAAACTTTCTTGAATATGTTTTTATACATGAGCTTTAACGATCATTGTTTACCGCTGAGTTTACATCTTTGCATTTTCAGCAGTGGGGGAAGTGACGTAATAAGTCAAAAATAGAATATTACCTCTTTGTGATACGTTATTATATCCCTTCTTTGATTTCACATATAAAATAAATACATTTTACATGTATAAACAAAAGGAATTCACAAATTTCCGACAGATTCGTAGCACAATTGAACGCCTGATTGCATAATTATGCTTTAAATAGTCTACGATTTGGTGTAATATGTTTAACGGTGCGACCGTTGGGGCGAGCGCAGCATGTGATGAAATAATGAATTCTGATAATAATATCAATAAAGATAAAAGTATCAACATAACGTAAATGAATTTGAATGCAAAATAAAATATAAACATTCCTATATTTTCTAGTAAATTCATTATTCATAATTTATAAGATTGATAATTTAAAAAGAATTTATCTCAGATACAATGTTGTTGAATAATAAAGATTTTAACATAATGTTTATTGCAGTTTATTTCCTCTTTTCTTGCAGCAGAGATTTTTCTTAAACTTACATATAAAAAGAACCCCCCCCCCCCCATCCCCGTTTAAAAACAAATATATTTTACGTATAAAAAAAAATTGCTGCTTATATAAGAAAAACGGTTTTGGACCCCCCCCCCCCCCCTGGGAGGATGTAATAAATGTGAAAATAAAGATACCATTGAACAGTTAAAGAGCTAAATGCATACTACGCACTCACCATTCCTAACCCGGATTAGAATTTCCCTGATTTTGAGAATTTCTTTTTTATTTTGCTTGTAAATATTTTTTGAATGATGCTGCCGTGCCCCCTTTTAAAAAAACGTTCCTGGAAATTAATTACTGTTAATATATAGTGAATAAAATAAATGTGAGCATTCATCCAAATGAAAGCAACTTACAACTGTTTCCTATTAAAAAAAAGATGTCCCCATTCGTTAGCTTTGCAAGATTTTGAGAAGATTTTGTTATTTATATTTCGGCAATAACTACTTAGAGTAATTTCCCCTTATTGTGACGTCAAAGTTCACGTCGACCAAGTGTCGTCTGTCTCTTTGAAAAAAACCTGGAAAAAAACTGAGTGAAATACCGGTATACTGTTTTGTTTACTTAAAAGTCATGATTTTTATTGAAATTACACAATTTATCTGTTTCTCAAAAGTTTTACTTTGATTCTCGCGAGAAGGAATCAAGTCTAGTGAGATCGTCCGTCATTATGAGTGTTGTTTATAATGTATCATGACCCCGACAACTTTAGTCTGACCCCACAAGGGGCATAATTCAAACTACATTTAGCAGAGTATAAAATCGACATGAACACAGATTTTACTATATTATTATCACGAAGCCGATAACTGGTACAGTAAATCGTAAAAACTCGGCAAATTCGGGCGCGCTAAAAAGCACAAAAGAAGATGTTTTGGGTTCTAAATAATGGTATAAACTAACAGATTGATAAATAAGGAGTTCACTTTTTAAAGTATGTAAAGTTTTATCAAAAAATATCAAGAAATAAGGAATTACGAAAAGAAAACGTTAAATTTTAGCCAATAACTGGTACAGTGTTAGTAAAGAATATGTGTTCATGTGTTAATTTTCTGCTAGGAATAGGAAAACTGTGCAACCACGTACATGTACCCCCCCCCCCCCCTCCCCCTCTCCCTCAATTTATACACCACAAAGCTTAGGGATTAGGATTAACTAGATATTATGGATTCAAAGTAATTTTTAGAAACACTTGTGTCATATTTATCTTATCTGATAAATTTTGATCTGAAAAATTTACATGTATTTTCCTAAATAATGCATTTCCCCCAACAACAAGTCATGTAGCTAGGGGATGCTCTGCTTTGCGGTGCCCTTGTTGTTTAATAAATTGAAGGAATGACTACGTGGTTATATATCAATATTAGCAAATTGAGAAATTGTTATTGTAATTGACCGATCGTAAAACTCCAAACGTAATTTAACGTGTGATGGTCGAGCGGCGATTCGCCGATAAATTAATATTCAATCTTTTGAAGATAACGGTGTTCTCGGAAAGGTGTGTTCCCGTTTTGCACACATTTGATAATTGAGTATAGAACAATAGGTGTGATTTGTGTTGTGATAGCAATTATAGTCTGCTTTAAGTCAAAGATTTTACCTGGATTTTTACTTGTGTTTTATCATTCATTCATAGCGCCATAAAACAAGAAGAATATAGGTATTTTGTTGTGTTATAGTCTAATAACTATCACCATTTTTTTTTTCATTTGATGAAATAAAGATGACATATTAAATAATATGTTTAGTCTTAAATTTCCGCTCACTGGTAAGAAAGATAAGGATTAGATGATTTGACTTTTACATTTTTGCCCATTTACTTTTAATATAAAACTAAAAAAAGATGAATTTAGGAAACATTGCCTGTCCAAATCCAAATGGAAGCTGATTCAGTGCATGGACACATTTATGATAAAGGGGAAAACTACACGGACAGTCATATGGGGTACTCCGTGTCTCTTTTTACAACTTACATTGTAGCTGCAAAATATGTAAAACGCATGTTTATAATTGGTTGTTTGGTATCAACAGAAAGATTTTCATAAAAAGAAACATACCTATATCACAAAATATTTCAATCTTTGAATTAGCGGTCTCACAGTAGATCTTATGATCGACATCACCGATTTAGTATATTGCGGGTTCACTTTTCTGGTTTTTCAAATCAGTAGCTCAAAAAATTCCGAGAAAAATGATAATTTAAATATTGATTCGATATGCCTCAAACATGGCTGAAAATCTATGAATTAGGTGTACATTTGATAGGTTTTGTGAAAATATCTGAACAAGAAGTTTTGAAGCATACATTATAAAATTGCCGATTTATCATCATACCATCATCCAGTTTGTCTATTTTCTTCGATTATTCAAACCACAGTATAAATGAAAAATATTTTCACTAGACACATTTTTTGCATTTATGTAAGCAAAAGCAATAAATAAATATTATAAACATATGGAAGTTTTTCTTCAAACTTGTAGCTTGTACATATACTTCCTAAAGGCAGGAAGTTGTACAAAAGAACTACATACACAATATTTTTGCAATAATCTGTTTTGTTTAAAGAAAATAAATGAAATTGTTCGTGACCAAATCGATGTTTGAAATTAAATTCCAGAACATAGATGTCATATTATTGTGTAAATGTGTTTTATGCAAATTATATTGTAACATAAAATAAATGTAAATATCATTGCGAGTAGATACTTTTATTTATTTCATTGTCAATTGCCGTTAAAGGAACTGTGATATAGACTATAGCAATTAAGCAATTATCTCACCTGGTCAAATTCCCATTTCGCACACATTTTTTCGATACCTTATTTTCAAATGTGTGCAAAACGGGAACAAACCCTCGGAAATTAGTGTGACTGCTCCGCATCGATAGAGACCAATTACGGGCGATCATGGTTTTTTTAGCAGCCAACAATTTGATAGAAAATCGTTAGCCCGGCCATCGGTTTCACCTACGCATACGTAAGCAATTTTGTTGTAAACGAATTGAGTTTTAATGCTACATGTATTTATCAAATAATTCTCTAACTTTGAAACAAACGCAATGAAGTTTTATTAATAAAAAATGTAAACCCATAGACATAGCTAATTTTTAAAGAAGGATTAAAAATATGACTACATGTTCTTACTTTTGAAGACGTTCACAAACCAAGTCCGCTGCCATTCCAGATCCCTTCATGATGATGACTGGGAGTTTTTTCCCAAGTGCATTCGAAATGTGGTTTATTGTGTCTAGATCTCCTTCACAAACGATAATAGCGATAGGAACAGGCATTTCTACAATGATTGATCATCGTCATATCTAAAGAGATTGTCTAATACGATACATTAATTTATAAGAATATTAATCAATTATATATTCAACAATGTGCCGGATAATTATGGAATATTGCTTACGTCTAAGGAGTATCTATCGAACAATTCAAATATTTCTTGTGATAAATTATCTGTTGTGGTTGATGTATCTCATCTGTCCAGAGAGATATTTTCCTTTAAAAAATTCTCAGAAACATACAAAAATAGTGTATGATTGCGCCCATGAAAAAAGGGTCGTAATGGCATTTTGTTTAAAACAGAGAAATAACGTCATAAAGAAATGACGTTACGTATAAGAGATTAAAAAAAAAAAACCTCGTCTGATTGTACAGAATAGCAGTGCGGAAAGTGTGTTACTTTGTTTATAAACACGTGTCTTAATTAATGCTGAAACGTGCCCCATAATGCAGTATCTGTTGTAAAAAAATGAAAATATTTTTATTTCATTTATATTTTACTCATAACTCTCGATCGAATGTAAATTTCGTGCTTCGTTGATACGAACAGAGGACAACTTGATAATCATCCGCATAAAAAAAAAACTTTTACTGCATATTGGAAAGAATAACACGATTCGACAATTTACATTCCGTGGATTAACTAAAGGTACTGAATGTGGTTATTGGATTTTTGTAAATATAAATTAATTTTTAAATTATTGGTTAATTAGAAATAATTATATTATCGATTACGTTTTAGCTACCGAGTATAACTTGTCGATCCGCCCGTCAGCATCTGTTTATTCGCGCGGTCGACTTTCACTTCATGTGGGCTTACCATTTTGACATAAAGCCTCTAAATCTCTGACAATTCGGGTTCAAGAACAAGCTTAACAATCTGGGTGAAACCCATAAATTTTTTGTTACACGATAAATACTCAAATCACTATTTATGATCACGTTTGAAAACAAGGAAAACAAATCCACTTGTGCAGAAAATACCATGATACCCCGCACGGGAAAATTGTTATTTAAAAAAAAGATGTTTAATTTATTTCACTAGTTTAATATTAATGAGCGTTATTTTAATCTACCGGTAAATTAAATTGACTAGTGAATGAATCATCATTAAAATTAGGTGTTTAATCTATAGGTTGATACAACCTGTAATCATTTAACTTGATATTATTCCAAATTCCCTTTAGTTATGTCATGTTGTTGATTTTTTAAAATAGATAATAGTAAATGAAATTTAAATTTGATTAATTTATTTATTATGAAACAAAATTTTTATTATGAATAATAATCTTTCACTTTAGCTTTATTACTACGAGTATTTGTACTGTAACTTACAGTTATTAAAGTTAAAATATTAAGAAGAAATTATTCATGGCATTTCATTATATTTAAAGTCCGTCTATTAATCCAAACTATTTTCATTGCATTCATTTCATATAGATTGGATGTACACTCTGAATATTGTTTTATCTGAATATTGTAAATACAGAAAATTGTTTACATGTATACTAGCGGAAAAAAGAAACTGTGCATTATTTAATATATAAAAAAAAACATTTAAAAATTAAAATGAACAATTTTTTTTGTAATACTGTAAACACATGTATTTGTAACAACATCTCATAACAAATTAATGTCAACGTCGAATAACGTCAATTTCAGCACACTCGAAAGTCACTGTTATTTGAAATTGAACAAACAAAATTAATTCCGCCTGTGACCACTATTTGCGTTCGCACATGCTTGACAGCGACGCCTCATTGATGCCACTAAACACAGGATGAATCTCTGCCATTCAGTCAACTGAATGATAACTGAATGGTCTGGAAAGGTGACTGAATGGCACAGATATGCCATTCAGTCACATTTCAGTTACCTTTCAGTCACCTTTCAATTGACTGAATGGCAGATATTCATCCTGTGAAAGTGTTAAGAAATGCTTGAGGGCTGTTGTTCCAGATGTTGGTTAAAGCCTGTCCTAAATCAGCCAATGTCATTGGTTGATTTGGTAAACGGTGTTAACGTCTTTTCATTTAATCCCAGACGTGATCGATAGGCGACAAATCGGGGGAAACAGCTGGCCAAGGCAAGACATCGACATTCTCTTAAAAAAACAAGTCCCTGACTACACGTCCAACGTGTGGCCTTGCGTTGTCTTGCTGCAGAGTGATGTGCGTTTGATGTCTATGTATGAAGGGTATCACATGACGCTGAATAATTTCATCTCGATATCGTATGCCGGTGAGATTTCCATTGACAATTTGTAGAGGGGTCCTTCCACGTGCTGATATTCCAACCCACACCCTAACGCTACCTCCACCAAATTGTCGACGTTGCACAACACAAAAGTCCTGGTAACGCTCCCCAACGCGACGATACATCCTACTGAAGCGGGCAGCTCATTACTGTATTACTGTATTGAGTTATTCCCCTTTGATTTATTGATTTTTGATGATTTAATTAATGTTCCTAATAATGACGAATGAGTTTGCTTATTATTTTTATACAATAATAAATATTTAATGTAAATAAGTTGTTTGGCATAAGTAGTTTTGGGTTAGGTTGGATTAGTTTGTTTATTTTTAATTTCTAATTTTTAGATACTATGAATTATTTTAGGCCGGCACATATATAGGGACAGTGTCAATTGCGTTACGGGGAACGACTGTTTGGGGTTAAACTTGAACAGGTACGGCTAGATTGAGTGTGCGGACATCCCTGCTCTATCTAATCTTCGTATTACTTAACCTACGATACAGAGTGTGCGGTCATCCCTGCTCTGTGTCGCATCAATACAAGTGTGCGGTCATCCCTGCTTGTATTGGTGGTGGTTGCGGCGGAGCACTAGTGTGTGGTCATCCCTGCTGGTGTTCTGGCCTCTCTAGCGCAAGTGTGCGGCACTCCCTGCTTGCGTTAGGTTGCGTTGTTGGCGCAAGTGTGCGGTCATCCCTGCTTGCGTTAACGTTGGTACCTGTTCAGTTGCGTAGGTGTGTGGTCATCCCTGCCTGCGTAACGTTTAGTCCCTATATATGTGCAGGAGCGGTGATTAAAGTCTGCACTTGTAAATATTGGCAGCAATCAGGGCTATCCGATTCTATCTCGGGTACGGGCCCGCGGGGATCACAGGCAGTGACCCCCTTGCACGTTACATAAAATTTGGTGGCAGCGGTGGGATACCCTGCAATTGCTGCGAAAAGAATGGAAGACGTCGACAAAGAAATATCGTTCTTGGAGGAGAAGATCGCCGAGATGCGTGAGCGCAGCGACATCCTGAAGACCTCAACGCCAAGACCCGCTGCAAGCAGAGATTCTGGGGTAGACACTATGCGCAGAGCTTCGGATACTTCTCAGAAGAAAGGAGAGCTGTCTTTGCGCACTGGTCACACGACAGCTTTACATCTCGAAGAGGCGGCTGCTGCGTATGAGACGGGGGCTTATTCCGGACTTCGCTCTAACAAGAGAACAGAAGCGCACCCGCGCAGCAACGACCAGTTCTCTGATTCCTATGAGCTCTACGAAGAGTCAGAGAGGAAAGTAGAAAGCAGCATCGGACGTAGGCCATTTGCTAGCGGTGCCGCGCACAAGCCAGATCTGAATTGGCAGGCCGACTCGATCTTACCCGGCGTGACGCGCAGACGATCTCGGGTGAGATTTGAAAGCCCTGCAAGAGGAAATGAGACAGACAATGCCATTGCCAAGCAATCTATCAAGCCAGCTACATATGATGGAAGCGGCCCTTGGCTTGATTACCATGCGCATTTTGAAGCCTGCGCCGACATCAACGGCTGGAGTTATGCCACTAAAGGTTTATACCTGGCAGTTTCCTTACGTGGCAATGCGCAGGGAGTCTTGGGTAATATGCCAAGAGGTACAAAACCTGATTTTGATTCCCTCGTTCAAGCTTTGGAGGATCGATTTGCGCCGCCGAGCCAAACCGAGCTTTATAGAGTGCAGATGCGAGAAAGACGTCAAAGAGCCGGTGAGACTCTTCCCGAGCTAGGCCAAGCCATTCAGCGGCTCGCCTATTTGGCATACCCTACTGCCTCTACGGAGATTAGGGAAACGTTGGCCAAAGACCAATTCGTAGACGCACTGGTTGATTCAGAGATGCGCATTCGCATAAAACAGTCCCGCCCCAGACACCTGAATGATGCGATTCAACTGGCAGTGGAGCTAGAGGCATACAATAAAGCTGAGAGAAAAAGCTATGCTCGTCCCACTGCCCCAGAACCAGGTAACGATGCGTTGGCAAGAACATTAGATGCTCTTAACGCCAAGATAGACTCTCTACAATTGGAGGTGAAGTCATTTAAGAGCAGCCGAGCTGAAGACGATGCGCAGTTAAGACCCAGAGTACAGGAGCAGCAGAAACTTTGTTACTACTGCCGAAAGCCTGGACATATTCAAAGAGACTGTAGAGCCTACCGACAGAACAGGCCGGAGAGCAATGGCTATGCACGCAATATAAATGTAGATCCTTCATATACAGAGGTTGTGGAAATGATCAAACGCCTGAGTGATAAAGTCGACTCTCTTCAGACAAACGTCAAACGTCTTAGCAAGCGTCAAATGACAGATAATGGGCGAAAAGTTGACAAACTGCAAGGAGTATGTTATTATTGTCGAAAACCTGGACACTTGCGTAAAGCTTGCATGGTCAGAAAGCGAGCTAAGTGCGGTGTCAATTCAGAACAGCCCGAACAATCAAAGGGAACTGATGGAGACGAAAAGGGGCAACATCTGACTAAAGGGAAGACCAATGCATGCTACCGCGTAGTTGCAATGTCAAGTTGCAATGACAGAAAAGTGTTGATAGAAGGCCGAATTGGGAGTTCTGGGGAGAAGTTTGCTACAGACAGCATTAGTTCGGTGGTTGGGCGAACCTTTAAGGACCCAAGTCATGGTCATGATTTTGATGAGGGAGAAGAGCGCAAGAACCCGTGCAGACGTTGCGGCAGTTGTAAGAAAAGCAGACGAAAGAGGAGAATGCGCCGTGTTCCTGGGAAAATGTTGATGAGACCCCAAGGTGTATATGCAAATGACAATTGCATGCAGGTAACGGCAATATTACCTGGTAAAGCAGCGTTGAAAAGTCCTAACTTTAAAGAAAATCAGCTGCAGAAGTTCCACAGACGGAAAGCGTCAGAAGACGGAATTGTAGGCTAACGCCTGATTGTAAATAAAATCTAGCATTGTTTTTATTCATTGATGAAACTTGGACCCAGGAAAGAAGGGCAGAGATTTTTTGTTTTAAATCCAATTTTGGGGGGTATTTTTTTTTTCTTGGATACCACTTCACCTTTTTGTGAAGTTGGGGGTTTAAGTTTTGCGAGGACGCAAAATTCTGAGGTGGGGGTAGTGAAGCGGGCAGCTCATTACTGTATTACTGTATTGAGTTATTCCCCTTTGATTTATTGATTTTTGATGATTTAATTAATGTTCCTAATAATGACGAATGAGTTTGCTTATTATTTTTATACAATAATAAATATTTAATGTAAATAAGTTGTTTGGCATAAGTAGTTTTGGGTTAGGTTGGATTAGTTTGTTTATTTTTAATTTCTAATTTTTAGATACTATGAATTATTTTAGGCCGGCACATATATAGGGACAGTGTCAATTGCGTTACGGGGAACGACTGTTTGGGGTTAAACTTGAACAGGTACGGCTAGATTGAGTGTGCGGACATCCCTGCTCTATCTAATCTTCGTATTACTTAACCTACGATACAGAGTGTGCGGTCATCCCTGCTCTGTGTCGCATCAATACAAGTGTGCGGTCATCCCTGCTTGTATTGGTGGTGGTTGCGGCGGAGCACTAGTGTGTGGTCATCCCTGCTGGTGTTCTGGCCTCTCTAGCGCAAGTGTGCGGCACTCCCTGCTTGCGTTAGGTTGCGTTGTTGGCGCAAGTGTGCGGTCATCCCTGCTTGCGTTAACGTTGGTACCTGTTCAGTTGCGTAGGTGTGTGGTCATCCCTGCCTGCGTAACGTTTAGTCCCTATATATGTGCAGGAGCGGTGATTAAAGTCTGCACTTGTAAATATTGGCAGCAATCAGGGCTATCCGATTCTATCTCGGGTACGGGCCCGCGGGGATCACAGGCAGTGACCCCCTTGCACGTTACACTACAACGGCCGTCACTACTATCCAAATGAAATCTGGATTCATCAGTGAACAGAATATTGGTCAAGTCCTGTATTCTGAATCGCAGATGCCGTGTGCACCACGCTAGTCTGGCGATACGATGACACTGAATCAGTACTGGGCGCACCGCTAGACGTCGTGGTCTGATGTTTTGCTCGCGCAGACGATTACGCACAGTTCTTGGACTAATTAATTGGAGCCCTGAAATGCTACGAGAAGTCAAACTTGCTCTCTAGAAACGATTTCTCAGATGCACAAGTCTAATGTGGCTGTACTGTTGACATGACGTCACACGAGGTCGCCCAGAGCGCGGTCGATCCTGAGTGTTGGCATATTGTTGAAAACGTCTCCATAATGACTGGATGGTGTTCCGATGAACTCCAAAGTGTCTTGCTATAGTATTTTGTGCCATTCCAGATTGCAGCATCCCAACAGCACGATTACGTTGGTTTTCGTTGAGTCGTGGCGTGACATAGGGGTTAATTTTGTTGAAACTAAAGTGTTGCCTTAACAAAAAAAGTTTTAACAAATCCTTTACAGTTCTTATTTCAAACAGTATTGGCCAGTAAACTCGTGCGTACAAATTCTTCAATATACAACAGGTGCTCACTAACCATGAAAAGGTCCGTGCACCCGGACGGTTACCATCCGATATTGTCAAAAACAATACCATTATCGATTGTTTAAATTTTATAAATACAAACAATAGATATAGAAAAATTATACTAAATTTTATAATACACGGTTTCTTTTTCCGCTAGTATACATGTAACTACAAATTATGTTGCATACACATTCAAGCAAAAGGCAAGTTAATATTACGATTGGCAGTGTAGCAAAAATAGATTTTCGTTAATACATATATTCAATATAAGCACCACCTTATTTAATGTCCCAACAGTTTTTCTTCTGTGGTCGGTCAGTTATATAATTAGGCACAAGGACAGTTTTCTTTAAGGTGCTTATAAATTGCGAATCATTGAATAATAAAAATATATATATTTATTTAATTAATAAATTTTTTAACTCTTCATTAGTTTTAGTGCAACACAATTGTGAAGAATAGATAAACAATGACCTCAAACATCTAATCTGTTACTTTCTCTGTGTTATCAAAATGCGTTTGAAAGAGCGTGCATGTTTATTGTAATAAATAATAATAAAATATTAAAAGAATATTTAGGACCAAATTTACTTCTGAAATTAAGTTAACAAAACCTATTAATTATCAAATATCTAAACTACGTATGTTGGCCAGCGATGCACATAGACTGGTGTAATTTTTTTAAAGCTAGCAATACAAGTTCCTGCAAAAAAAAATAATAATAAGTATTAATAATTGATTAGATTTTAAGTTGTTTTTTTTAAATTTAAATCAGTTATCCAAAAGTTTTTGGAGCCTGATATATATATATATATATATATATATATATATATATATATATATATATATATATATATATATATATATATATATATATATATATATGGGGGGTTGACCCATTTCTGCGGAAAAAGTTCCTATATAACACAGGGTATATACAAAATGTAAATTGTGCATACAAGATATATTATAGATGAATTATAATATGTAAATAGCAATAAGAATTTAACCTGCTCAGTTTGTTTTATATTACAAGTAGATGCATTCCTAGCAATTTTAACGCTAAACGCTCAAAAACATGAAAGAAGTTTTTATAAAAAACAAAAGTTGGTGTCATTTGAACTACATATATGAGCACTATAGTATTTACGTGTCGACAAATAACCCATGTAACAAATGAGCTAACTCATTGTATTGTGTACACACTTTTTGAGTCTTTCCATTCTAAATTTAGACGTAAACTATAGTTCACATTAACTAAAGAGTATTTCACTTGGTTCCCATATTATTCTTTGACAGAATACATTAAAATTTATTGGTTCAGAAACTTGATAATCAATTTAATGAACATTTCGGCCGTGACATAAATAGTGGGTGCTTCAAAAATATAAAGAAACTGCTACGAGAAAATAAGGTCACAAGCTTTACTTTCAAGATGTAGTCCCCATTTTGCAATTAAGATACAACACACGCGGGTATGATAAGGCAACTCTCAGCGATTGATTGAGTAAAAATTCCTCTGATCGATATGACGACACAATAAGCAGTATGATGTCATATTTTACCCAGAAACATTTCGATTTTACTTTATCTCTGGTCTAAATTATGAAAACTACAGGCATAAAATATCACTGGAAACTTTTCTGAATGAATATATCTTCGATATCTCTGTATTAGGTATAATTGTCATTGATGGCGTCAGAAGCATGTTTAATAGAGTAGAGAAGATATCGGGAGACAAATCATCGGAATGCAGCGTAAACAATCCCGATATAAGACTTATTTAATACAGATACCTAAGATGTAAATGAGTGTCAGTTAGGATTGAATCAGAATAATACAGGCATGGATATTTTGTTTTTTCAGCGAGTGTTATAAGGTAAGCAGATCGACATTTATTTGGCTTGACCAGCCTTTCCTCTGTCAGTGTGTACGAAAAAGACAAAGGTGTAGCACTACCCCGGATTTTATGAAAGATGACTTTTGTAAATATCACTTATATATGACTTAAAATACTTGAAAAGTGCTGCTAGAATCCTGTCCTTCTGGTATATGAGAAATACGTAGTACATTCAATGAAATTAAAGAAGTGAAGAGGTTTTCTGATAAATATTGACAATATTTATTTTATGCAATTAACAATAGGATTCTAGCAGTAATACTAAAAAAACATTGACTAATTGCCGATTGAATTATTGTAGCAAACATACAAATGAACTTTTGGGTAGTGTTACACTTTTTGATTTTTTTGTTGATAAAAAGTTATCAATTTTTAACTGTCATGTGATATCATGGCACGGCAGCTTCATAGATCGAGTCGATTCCGAAGTAGAATTAAGAAAACAAATAATGACAAATTATGTGTCTAGATTTACTCAAGATTACTTATCAATTACGCAACCGTTAAGGATTCTCACACAGAAGAATATGGCATGGAAGTGGGAAACAAAAACAGTTGACATATGGAAAGCTACAGCATTCACTGACAAGTAATACCGTTATGCCATACTATTACTACCCTTTATTGTGAAAGAAAACCTGTTGCGTATGCAAGCAGATCATTGACCCAAGTAGAACAACGTTATTCATAAACAAAAAGAGAAGCTTTAGCCATCATTTGGAGCTGCGAACACTTTCACTTGTACATATATGGATCAAGATTTACATTGGTTACTAAACATACGCCGCTAGTGAGTATATTCAACAATCCGAAATCGAAACCACCATCAAGGATTGACAGGTGGCGTTTACATTTGCAAATCAGGGGAGAACGAACTGTTACTTTATCTAAATTCGCGAAATGCATAGCAAATGATGCAAATCTAAAAAAAGTATTTTAAAACCTAATGACTGGAAAATGGAAAACCAAGTCTGACAATATGTCAATGCAGTCGTTTTTCTAATTAAAAAAAAACCCGAACTGTTTATTGGAAAACATGAAGAGAGGAAAATTCTTCTACGATGATCAAGACTAGTATTTCCTTTTTTACGTCAGAGGAAAATACTCGATATAGCGTATAAAGAGCATCAAGACATCATCAAAACGAAACGATTGCTGTGGAAACAGATTTGGTTCCATTGGAATTTTGCATCCAATGTTTAGCGTCTGTTCATGTAAGCAAGATAAAACAGGTGAGGGTGTCAAAGTTAGCAAACAACCCATGGGAAGAAGTAAGCATAACTTTTTGCGGTCTTTTACCATCCAGAGAATACCTGCTTGTAATAGTTGATGACTATTCGAGATATACAGATATAGATAATGTGTACTTCGGCATTCCGGAATTTCAAACAGTGTCAACAGCCCTCTATTTCGAAGCCATGAATGTAAAGAATTAACAAATTATATGGGATTCACACACCGTAAATTACACCATTATGGCCAGGAGCTAAAGAGAATTCGAACGGTTTACCGAACTATAGGAAAAGTTGTCAAAACATCGCATGCAGAAAGCAGCCACTTGGAACAGACTATTTACCAATTTCTGAAAACTTATCGTGCAACGTCCCGTTGTACAACAAAAGTTTCATCAGCGAAAGTTGAGAATAAAGTTTTATTCTGCTTCGTCGTCATCAGTAATTAATAGACTTTAAAACGTTTCTTTGTAAACTTGCTAGAAAAAAAACCCCTTAAAACACAAGTTTACAAAGATATAAAAAAAAGTTTGAATTTTTCGGAACTATCAAATGCGTTAGATTTGTTGTTTATATGTTTTTATTTATAGATAATTTTATATAACGGAAAAATATCGAATTTAAATTACCTTTGATTAATAACGTTAATGTATTTTTGCCCATTCTATTGTAATACCGTGAACTCGTTGGGAAAGTGTAAGTAAAATTATTACTATTGACGTTTCATTGTAAATTTTGCTTTGAATTGAGAATAATTTTAAAAAAACTAGAGCAAAGCTCGTTGCAAAGCAACGAGTGGGTCTTCCGTTAATGTCGAAAGTAAAACTAGAATTTCCTGTAAGAAGCAGAGTTCTTAAAACATTAAACATAAGTAACTAAGACAAAAAGAAAAAAAATCGAATTATTTTTAGTACGAGTTAACAAAATCCGAATGATTCTTAGTATGAATTAACAAAAACCTTATCGATTTGAAGAACGACTTAGCAAATACAATCCGAATGTGTAAAAATATAATTTACCAATTATCGAATAATTTTAAGTACGAGTTAATTTAATTCTGAACATAAAACTAGTTTCTTAACCAAGTATGTGGAATCAAAATTTCCGGAAAATCCATTTAAAAACCTTTATATCTCTGTAGTGCATCGTCTGATTTTAAAACAGATTTCAGCGTTAGATTCAGCTTTAAAAGTTCTTTGTTTTTGTTTAATGATTGATGTTAAATTATCGCTCAGAAAAAAAAAGTAATTATAAAAAGACGGTATAGCCCTCCTGACCCCCAATTTGAGGGGTCAGCCCCTTTTTCTTGATATAAAAAAAGGTATCGCAAATATAAACATATTTTGTTCAACAAAAGTTAACAAATTGTTAACCGTTTCTGAGATATCTGACAACTGTGGATTATGGGCTGACCCTTAAACTCCTTACCGGGGCCACCAACAACAAAATTTTAAGAACATTATTTTGAGCAAATTTTGTTCTAAATTTCTTTTCAAAATATTTTTCCTTTTTCAGATATAAATGATTAAAGTTTTGAATGTTTGGCCCCTTAAAACCCCTAATTACGTAATTAAAGACTTGGGTATGGTTCTGTATAGATAAACAGCTGTACAATGAACATTTTTGCTTCCATATTTAATAACAAATCATTTTTCAGTTAGGAGTTATTGTAAGAAGACTTTAATACCTCCTTGGTCCCTAGTTTTAGGGGCCAGCCCCTTATTCCTGATATCAAATGAAAGGTTTTGCAAATATAAACATATTTTGTTCAACAAGTGTTCACGAATTGTGAACCGTTCTCGAGATATCTGAACAATTGTGTTTTAGGGGCTGACCCTTAAACTCCTTAATGGGGCCATCAACAAAAAATATTAAGAAAGCATAGTGTACAAAACATATGACTTAGGCATGGTATTGCATAGATAAACAGCTCTACAATAAAGATTTTTGCTTCTACAATTGATAACAAATTATTGTTTAGTAAAGAGTTATTGTACAAAGACTTTAGTGCCCTCTTGGCCCCTAAATTTAGGGACAGGCCCCTTTTTCTTGATATCAAATGAAAGCCCGTAAAATTTAAAACAACTTTTGCTTTACATGTTTTGACAAAATATTTATACGTCAAAAGATATTACAGAAAAAGTGGAAAAATTTCGTGAACAAATTTGGTGCTTTTTTTCAGGTTCAGGCGAGCTTCGAGGCCTTGAGCATTTTTCATAATTGGAAGCATGGGGGTACATCTACAGACATTCATCTACAATCCCTGAAAACTTATAAAATGTAGCGCCGATCATGCTCTATCAGTCCTAAAAATTTTGTGCAAATCGGTTGAACAGTTTTTGAGAAATAGCGCTCCAAAAAAGTCAGAAAAAGAAAAAAAAAAGAATAATAAAGAAAAAGAAACCGTAGAATAACAAGACGGTCTTCCGTTTGAAATTAAAATAATGACAGTTTGAATGTTCTGTGATGATGTAAGAACAAATTTTACATTATACCATTTCTAAAATTTGTATTAAAATTCATTTTTTTCAATACACCATTTTTAATTTACTAGGTTAGTGTAAATACGGATATACGAGGGTTGTCAGAAAAGTTAACAAACAAAGTGATTTACGTTAAAATTACTGTGTACTTTGTAGGATGACGTATGTCTTTTTTAAAAAGACAAAAGCGATTTGATATTTAGTTTGCATGAATTGCATTTACGGAGCACCAGTTCATATATCCACGACGTTATAAGGTGATGTCAAGCTACTGAAAAGCAATTTAACTCTTTTTCAAGGTAATTAACTTATAGGATACACACTTTTCATTCCTTTAACCAATTTATAAAACGCGTGTTCATACCATTATTTGTCAATTCTTTTAACAATGTCTTATGTGTCATATCGTAGATCCTTTAGGTCCGAAAATCTCTGTCCACGCAGTTTCGACTTCAGATAAGGAAATAAAGCAAAATCCATAGGTGCAAGATCCGGGTTCTATGGGGGTTGGTGTACTGCAAGAGCTCAAGATATCAGTATTTCCATTTTCAAAACTTCAATTTCAATTGTGTTTTCAATTGTAAACCTTTGTCCTATGAAAAAAACCAGAATCTAAGAACCTGTTGGTCTCTATCAGAGAATTTTCTGTATGCACACACAATTTAATGACGGCCCGGTGCTCCAAGGTGTCCAATTACGTTAACGTTTTTGACTCATTTTCCTAACGTTGGTCGTCCATATTTGGCGATAAAAGGGTAAATAATTCTACAATTTAATTGAAACTTTTACAAAACATTCATAACTTATTGTAATCTTATGTAAAATATCGTTTATTTTTATGCACTAAAACTGTACATTTTTTTAAAAGTGATAAATGCGTACAAAAAAAAATTAATTAATCTGTATAATTTTTAAGGTCCATTCAAAATAAACAAATCTTTACATATATGTTTTAGAAAATATGTCAAGATTGAATAATAAAATTTCGCTGGTATCATGCAAATAATCCGTTCAAAATCGAACTTGTTCGCGAACTTTTCTAACAACCCTCGTATAAAAGTATATAACAATATGACTAATGGTAAATGGTGTAATTATACCCATTCAACAAATACAAAATATATTGATATTGCATATCAATTCACACACGCAGATGTTTTTTTGTTATTTGTATACGAATTTAGACCCAGTTTGTTTCATGATTAAAATTGTATGATACGGGCCAATTTTCAACAGCCGAAGGTTTTTTTGAACAATTTTGGTCGCAATATTCAAGGTTGAATAAATGAACCTGTGTCAATTTTTTACTCAGGTCAAAATCCTTCACATTGTTACTCTGATACTTTGATAGTGACAGTGATAGGTGACAGTCAAAGGTACAATGGAATTCAATACGGCTATCTTAACAAATGCCACTGAGCTACAAAAACACAGAATTGTAGCAAATATAACACAATCTACATAAACTGAGTTAACATAGTATATTTGCGTAAACTAACATTTTTAAAAATATAGTTATAGAATACTATATATATAATATATCACTTTTACAAGCTACTAGTAACGATTTAGCTAGATTGATAAATTGCTGGACTTGTCTGCCAGACGTTGAAAAATAACAGCTAAGGTAAAAGTGTCCATATTACTTGATAAATACATCTAGAGTTATGTGTATTCTTCGTATAGAACCGAATTAGGTACCGGACATTTTATGTAGCTATTTGTTACTTTAATATACATTTGAAGAAGTAAAGTATTTTTTTTTTCTTTTTCAGGCGTGCTCTATGTTTCTAAAAACGGACATCTCAATCCTTCACCTTGTGCATAAACCATTGTAAGGTCATGATTTATAACTTTTGAACCGATAAAAAGTTTATTTGATCAATCGACGCTTATTTGTGGTGTTGTCGCTCTTATAACACACCAGACAATGCAAACAATTAAAAGACCGCGCGTTAGATGGTAGTGCTTATTTGTCTTAACAGCTTATTTTTATATTCATACATTTCTTGATGTTAATTTGTATAACATTTTTGTATCGTTATTTTAAAGCTACTGTATTCACTCTTTGTCAGTGACATGAATAGCAGATAGAAAAGCAATATGTACGTGATATAAAGTTTGCTTCAAAGGCTAAAAAGAAACTGTCGATTTTTTAAATAAAAGAATAAATATGATTTAATGACAATTTTCATTAGATCTGTTATATGAGTTTTACATATGACCGAGTAGTTAGCGCAATGGCCGCCACTGTAAGGAGAGTGGGCTCCAAATGTATTGTAAAATAGATATGTAAAACTTTTACCGTATTTTAAAACATAGTCCTTTTTTTTAATTCTAGCACGATATCCGTATCCCTAAATGAAGAGTTTTAAATATATTGTTATAAATTTAAACCATCATAAGAATTGTTTTTATTTTACATCACAGTTTGAATTTATGTATCGTAAAACAAATAAAGAGGTGTTTAAATTCTGCAACTTATAACACAGGATGAATATCTGCCATTCAGTCAATTGAAAGGTGACTGAAAGGTAACTGAAATGTGACTGAATGGCATATCTGTGCCATTCAGTCACCTTTCCAGACCATTCAGTTATCATTCAGTTGACTGAATGGCAGAGATTCATCCTGTGTAAGTTTTTAAGTTTGAACTTTTCATTTATTCTTACATTTTAAAAATATTCAAACTATGTGATCACATGTATGCGTCTACTAATGCGCGATGATAATGCTACGTATGTTTACAGGTAATTGAACGCCGCAGATTGCGAATGACATTTGGTGATAACGACCAGCGTTCAAACTCAGAAGTTCAAAGGGAAATTACTAAACAGAAGCAACGCAAACATGGACATCTAAAAAGAATTGAAGTAGGATCAGGAACCATGGAGGAGTAAGCATCCTTTGCTGACCGGTCACACTCACCGTGTGCTCTTTGGCGTAATCGGGAAAAAACGGAAAAGTCCGTTGACAATTATGTGTTTAATCATGGTCTAACAATTAGTATGAGATACAAACATATTGGGCATATACACATAATGGACATTCATGTACCAACATGTTATCTCTATTTTGTTATAGTGTTTAATGACGTGGCTTTCTGAACAATCCACCAACAAAGCGTACTTATTTTAAATTAAAAGACGATTTTGAAAATTTTAAATCTAAAATTAATAACAGTGAACACTGCGTGGCAAGCCTGGTCATTTCTTATGGTTAATATTCATAAATGTTATGAAAAAAGTCATAGAAATACCTCGATATGTAAGTGATTTGACAATACTTAAATATACAATTTACTTACTGGCGTCCATTTTCTGACTGAAGAATGCAACTTTCTGTTCAGAAACAAATTTCTCGAAGTTCAACAAAAATGTGTCACCTTCCCCTTCTGTGGTTTTATAATCGTTTTTTAATAGTACTTTCTCTACTGTTAATGGAGTGTTTGCATCATCTCTCAGGCTTTCGTTAGTCTGAAATTAAAATTGCTTAATGCCATGTGTGCATCAAACTATATGCTTTAATTCATTAAATTTCATGAAAAATCCGCGGGGGTGTTAAGAAAGCATATGGAATATGAGTTTTATGCAATTCCCTGAAATCCCAATTCCAATCCCAAACAAAAACAGGAAAAACAAAAATACTGGAGTTAATGCTTTTTTCTCACAAATTGGATTATATTACGTTGATGTATACATTGATTACGGCATGACAGAGAGTTGATTGTCTCATAAATTTGATTGGAAAGCATTTCACAGATTAAAAATGTAAGTAATCTTAAAAATCTTAAGTATTTCGATGTGATTCATTGAGATTTAAAAAAATCATTGGAAGCACTGGATGAAATATCTGGTTTTATGGCTGCGGAAACCCTTTTAAAACTTTGCTGAAACTTAAGGTTACTTTAAGTTTTAGCGTGGACACCTCAAGTTTTATTTAGTTTCTGCAGTGTGGAAATTTAGGCTGTATAGGAATCCAAATCGTTTCCGCTAAGGAAACCACATGAAACTTGAAGTTTCTGCATCGTTTCAACCTACATATTTGGAATACATGTTGTTTACAAACTTAAGGGTTTCCGCGACTTAAACGTACTGAAGCTAGAAATTTTTAGTTAATAGTTTAAACCTTCATAAACTCTTTGGATACATACTTTACAAAGGGTTTCCACAACTGAAACTTTCTGAAACTTTATTTATTTATTTTATCATTTATTATTATTATTTTTATTATTATTATTCACAGGGGCCAAGCCCGTTTTAACGTTAATTTCAATGTAACCATAAATAAAGAAAGGGGTCGAACTCTGACCCAGATAAAAAACTACCAGCTCGCTTGAAAAGCCTAATAAATCAATTATTTTTTACAACACTTGCAATATGCGTGTATTTTTCAGAAAAATAATGTCTAAGATACACTCATGCCGAATTTCAAGTTGATGGGTCTTAAAATAGCGAAGATATACGTCATTATTCTCTCGAATTCGCCAGTTTATTTTTACTAGGACATTTACCGGTCCAGGGCTCACGATGGGATTTTGCCTCTGACAACAGCAGTATTGCAACAAGTCGAGAATCATTCGCACTGATCTTTTAAAATCTCACATCAAATGCACGCTACTTACATCCTTTAATTCCGATAAAATTCCGTAAATACTCTCCAAACTGAACTTTTATTTTGCAGCCCCATCAACTTCTGACCAGACCGGCCATTGTGATAGAAAATGTTAAACTCAATTTCATTGGTTAATATTCCTGATGGTCCAATCAAAATCAGTATTTCTAGCAGACGTCAATGGCTGGCCCTGTCAGAAGTCAATGTGGCTGCAGAATAAAAGTTCAGTTTGGAGAGTATTTACGGAATTTTATCGGAATTTAAGGATGTAAGTAGAGTGCATTTGATGTGAGATTTTAAAAGATTAGTGCGAATGTTTCTCGACTTGTTGCAATACTGCTGTTGTCAGAGGCAAAATCCCATCGTGAGCCCTGGACCGGTAAATGTCCTAGTAAAAATAAACTGGCGAATTCGAGAGAATAATGACGTATATCTTCGCTATTTTAAGACCCATCAACTTGAAATTCGGCATGAGTGTATCTTAGACATTATTTTTCTGAAAAATACACGCATATTGCAAGCGTTGTAAAAAAAATTGATTTATTAGGCTTTTGAAGCGAGCTGGTAGTTTTTTATCTGGGTCAGAGTTCGACCCCTTTCTTTATTTATGGTTACATTGAAATTAATGTTAAAATGGGCTTGGCCCCTGTGTTATTATTATTATTTGTTTTTGCTTTCACAAAAACTCAGCAAGTATTCTATTATATTTAAAACAACACAATTTCAAACAGTTCCAAATTCATTTTGTTCCCAAAACTTAAAACATTTCCAATAATAAAAATGCAGCCAACATATACGATAATGGAGAAAAATTCATTTGACGATTCCCTTATCAGGGACTTTTATTTTTAATTTTATCAACCATTGGCTAAAAGGTACATGTTTGTGATTTTTCTTTTATTTCTCGGTCAGGCTTTCCTCTGTCATTGTTTACGATATAAATATCTGACTAGAACAACACTAGCCCGTATATATTGAACTTGAAATGTAACAGGTATCAATAGTGTGATCAATGCTTAACTTGAAAAGTGTTGCTAGAATCCCGTGTTATGTGTTGCTTTGATGCAACCAACCGTTTTATATGCATAAAAGTTAGAAGGTTTTTTGAGAATCGAATGAATAACTATTTAATAAAGGAGAATATAGGTTTCTAGCAGCGATTTTGATAACACTGAGATTTTTTGTCGTTCCTTGATATGTTTATTGTTTCGTGAAAATCGCAGTGTAGTTTTGTTCTATCTCATTTTATATTATGGAATATACGTCCGCTATTTATAGATATCACATAATAATGAACCGATGTGATAGTGTAGTGCATGTATTGTAATTTGTGTCGGGCTCGAACATCGGGTTCGGCGTACTGTTTATCTGTTGGTTCTGAATAAAGATTTGAAAGTCTCGGACGTGCTTTTTGTCCCCGCGGCTTTGTGGTGCAATTGGACCCACACCACACCCTGTACACAGCACCACACTGGTGTCAGAAGTGCGTTTTAATCATACTGTAAGTTTTGTCGGAATTTGTGCGAGATTAGGTCACTTCAATTGTAGGAATTGATCTGCGTTGGTTCTGACCACGTGCATGCATCCAGGGGTAGTGTGAATCCGCTCCTCTGTTCTTTGCGTGCTTTCTTGTATATTAAACTTGTTATCAGATTGTGAGAATCCGCATCTGTATTTTTTAATTTTTTTGGTGCTTTTCTTTTTATTTCTTGGGATCATTATTTTTGATCTTGCACCCCCCCTCCCCCCCCCCCCCTCCAACAGCAACTTTACATTATTGTTAGGGGTCATTTCTCGATTTTGTGATTTTAGGATAAGATAGATCAAGTGGGAATATTTTCATTAATGAGCTTGTCAAGTATCACAAAATATCTGGACAAAAACCCACTCCAAGTTCCTCCCAGTCCCATTACCAAGTTGCCTGTACTGGTGTCTGATAGCTTAGGAAATTGTTTAAGAGTACATCACAACAGTAGAATTCCCCTTCAATTCTTCACATATTCAGGGGCTACATCTGCAGTGGCTATCGATAGAGCAATACCTGAACTTGAAAAGCTGTCAAGGGGTAGCAAGCCTTTAGTAGTGTATGTTTGGTTAGGTGTTTGTGATATTACAAAGAAAATACACAGGGGCCCTGGTCACAGACAGAGGCAAATTGAATTGAGGTATAATTCTTTAGGTGCAGCAACGACCAACATTTTAGAACAGTTTGATAGGATAAAAAATTTTGTCATTTCAAAACAAGGTTTTCTAAAATTCATTACTATTCCAGTGTACTCTGCAAAACTGTACAATACCTATTTAGGGCACCCTAATCCTGAAAACTTTGAGACTACAGACAAGTTTTTGATTGAGGAAATAAATGGTCTTAACCAGCGAATTTATGATCTTAATCAGTCATTAGGTCGTAATACTCTTCAGTTTCACCTTGATATTGTAAAAGTCAGAGGTCGTGGAAGACAGTCTTTTAATTATAACCTCTTGAAAGACGGAATTCATCCTGATGGCCAATTATCTGAAAAGTGGTTAAGGCGATTAGAATTAGACATAGTGAATGAGTGCTGGTCTGATGCAACACCAGATGTGCTAACATTGAATGTTGACCCACAGGAACTACTGACTTTATAAAATTAATATCAACAATTATGTCAGAAAGCGACAACATACTTGACAACACTATTACTGCTACAACAGATACTGATGACTTCAATAATCCTTGTTTAGTCATTCCTTCAGTTGAACAAAGTACTGTCATGGTTTTAGAAAAAGTTGACAGGAGCTTAGGTAGCCTCACCCTCAACTTAGAGGAAGCAACAAAATTGATGTTAAGTAAGCAGGATTCAGCTGTAGATAGACAAATGCAATTGGTGATGAACAATGAGAGGCTGTTATCTGCTACGATAGACAAACAATTAAACATTATAAAGAATCAAGAGCGACTTCTGTCTGAATCGATAGAGAGTCAAAAAGAAATGGTTAGGAGACAAGAAAAACTTTTCTCGGACATGACTGAAGGGCTCACACAGGTCCTGGAGCGTTCACTTAGTCGAGGGGACAGCCCCAGACAGGTACACGCATACCAGGACCACAAAACAGAAATGTTGAACAGTCAAGGGGACAGCCCCAGACTGTACCAACATGACGAGGAAGGAAAGCGACAACACAATGCTGCAGAATGGCTTGGGTTTTCAACACCCCATAGAAATACAAACACCAATTGTCATAGCTCATCATATTCAGGTCAAGCTTTGCAGAGAAACCACCAGACAAGTAATGGCTTCAGACAACCTACCTCGACTCCCATACCTGGACCAAGCAACAAACCATTCCAGCCATTGCTAGATACAATAAACCAGTTCGAGTCTGGCCGAAGCCTAGGATCTATGAGCACAAGAAATGATTATATGCCAAGGCAAAAGTTACCAGTATTTGATGGGAGTGGAGACTGGGAAGGATTCCTTCTTCCTTTCAATAGAGCAGCACAGAGATATGAATGGGGAGATGAAGAACGCCTTGACCGATTCATAGAATGCTTGAGAGGCCAAGCATCAAAATACCTATGCAGCCTACCAAAATCTGTTCAGAATGACTACCCAAAGTTATTAAAACTTATGTCAGATAGATTCAACCGAAAGGATCCACCTGCTACTGCAAGAAAACGACTAGAGGAAGTAAGACAGAAGGGAGAATCTGATGATGAGTTTGCCGAGACTGTGCGGCGTTTGGTTTCGCAAGCTTTTCCCTCTGTAAGCATTGAACTCCAAGAGGAAATAGCTGCAGAATCCTTCTTAAAGGGTTATAAAAATGCTAAGATTGGATATGAAGCGTTAAACAAAATGCCGAAAACTATATCTGAAGCCTTAGATGTTGTTATACAGTTACAACACAACTTCAGAGCTACAATAGGTCGTGAAAATGTTCAATTCCAGCGCCATTCTAGAAGAGTATCCTGGCAAGAGGACCTCTGTAACATTGACAGTGAGGAAGGTAGTTCTTGTGAGAATGTGCGATCAGTGGCATCCCCTGAAGCAAAGGAGAAAACACTAAAGGAGGCAATTCAGGAATTAAAGGCCTTGATAGAGCACAGAACAGCAGAAATGAGATCATCTCAAAGGTCTTCATCCCCCAGAAGAGGTTGTTTTAAGTGTGGAGAATATAACCATTTTCAAAGAGATTGTCCAACATCTCCATTACAATCTCCTAGAAAAAGCGAATTAAATGAGAAGGACACCTCAAAGAAACTTTTTAAGATTGGAAGTGAAAATGGGAAAACAATTAGAGTACCAGTGCAAATAAATGGGGAGCAGACTCTAGCAGTGATTGATACTGGAGCTGAAGTAACTGTCTTATCAGAAGACTTTGTGAGAAACAGAAGCTTAGAGTATTCTGGTGGTAACAAAACAACAACACTGTTAAATGCAGAGGGTGGCAATAAGATGTCTGCAGTTACTGATGTCGGAGTAAGAGTTGATCTGGGAAGGTCATCCATTGATTGGAAGGTCTGCATTGCACCCATACGTGATGAGGTGTTGATCGGGATAGATTTGTTGATGGCCCTTGATGCTGTTGTTTTGACAAGACAAGGTGATTTGTTGGTTAGGGGTGAACTCGTAATTGGAAATGTGGATTCACCAAACAAAATGCATGTAGCAAGAGTTAGCATTGAAAAAGATACCACTCTGCCCCCAATGAGTGAGACAATACTAAGTGGATGTGTTGATAAACCCGATCAACAACTAGTGGGAGTACTTGATCCAGCATCTTTGAAAAATGGTGCTCACACTGGATCCGTACTAGTAAAAATGAATGATCGAATACCTGTTCGAATCCTTAACCCAACCCCCCAAGAACTAAAGTTGCCTGCAGGTACACATTTAGGTAAATTAGTGGAGGCTGAGACAGAGCAAAACAACTCTTACGAGCCACCTAGTGATGTGGAAGGTAGTCAACAGGGTCAAGGAAGTGTCGAACATGTACCATTACATTTGGAGAAATTAATGGAAAATACAACAAAGGGATGTTCAGAGGCAGAGACCAAGGAACTAAAAACATTGTTACTGAACTATCAGGATGTTTTCGCTAAAAATGCCAATGATGTCGGGTGCTTCTCCAAGATTTCCCATCAGATTGTTACAGGAGATGCGTCACCAGTGCGCCAACCAGTGCGGCGAACACCCTTAGGATTTCAAGAAGAGGAAGAACAACACTTGCAGAGTCTTCTTGACAGTGGAGTTGTAGTACCTTCAACTTCAGACTGGGCATCACCTGTGGTTCTGGTCAGAAAGAAAGATGGCGGAGTCAGATGGTGCATCGATTATAGAAAATTGAATGATGTCACCAGGAAAGACTCATATCCACTCCCTAATATTGAAGAATGTTTAGACACCCTTGCTGGCTCTACCATTTTTTCAACTATAGACCTCCAGCAAGGATATCATCAAATTGAAGTGGATCAAGCAGATAGGAGAAAAACAGCTTTTATAACCCGCTACGGGCTCTTCGAGTACACTCGCATGCCTTTTGGGCTGTGTGGAGCCCCGGGGACATTTCAGAGAGCAATGGAGTGTGTTCTTAAAGGTCTGCAATGGAATATGGTATTGATTTATTTAGATGATGTTATAGTTGCCAGCCGCAACATGCAGGAGCACATCATGCACCTCAAGGAAGTGCTTCAAAGATTTAGAGAGAGCAACTTAAAGCTAAAGCCATCTAAATGCCATTTTTTTCAGCGAAGTGTATTGTTTTTGGGGCACCGGATCAGCGCAGATGGAATAGAGGCCAACCCTGAACTGACTCGGGTAGTACAAAATTGGCCTCAGCCTCAGAGTGTTAAGGATGTACAATCCTTTCTAGGACTCACCAACTATTATCGCAGGTTTATTGATAAGTACTCTGAGATTGCCGAACCACTGTACCAATTGACAAAGAAGGGTGTGACATTTAAATGGAGAGCTGAGCAACAGAAAACATTTGATGTTCTAAAAGAGAAGCTTGTTTCTCCACCTGTTTTGGCTTACCCACTGTCTAAGAATACATTCATTCTAGATACAGACGCCTCCAACTACTCAATTGGAGCAGTACTTTCACAGTTGCAGGGTGACTCAGAGAAGGTAATTAGCTATGCTAGTAAGCGTCTTGGCCCAGCACAATCAAAGTACTGTGTTACACGCAAGGAACTTCTTGCTATTGTCACATTCACTCAGAAGTTCAAACACTATCTCTTGGGCAGACAGTTCATCGTTCGTACTGACCATGGCTCCCTTACATGGCTGTATCGTTTTAAGACTCCTCAAGGGCAGCTTGCGCGATGGTTAGAACACCTGAGCCAATTCAACATTGTTTTTCAACACAGAAAAGGCATAAACCATGGCAACGCAGATGCCTTGTCTAGATACCCTTCAGAGCAATCAAAGTGTGACTGTTACACTGTTGGATCAAGCGTATCTGACTTGCCTTGTGGTGGTTGTAAACACTGCATGAAAATTCACCAGGAGTGGTCTCGCTTTCATTCTGATGTAGATGATGTCATACCCCTCGCTGTCAAGAGTGATAGCAGTTTAGTACTTTTGGAAAACCAAACAAATCATGGGAACCCATCTTGTGATATCTCTGACCCAGATACTTGCTCTGGAGGACACAGTGTCCCCAAGCAGGATGAAGAGACAGAAACTGTTTGCCAAATAACAAGAATGGATGAGTCTGATGATGGTGATGATGATGAGGAGGTCAGTCCCCAGATATCCCTCAACGCTTACACCAATGAAGAATTGGGACAGAAACAAAGAGATGATCCAGAGCTATGTAAGATTTTTAAGTGGATAGAGCAAGACTTTCCAAAACATCGAGAGGAAATGTTTGCAGAGTCACCAAGTCTGAGGCACTTTTGGCTGATGAGAGAAAACTTGTTGTTGAGCAATAATTGCCTATTCTACAGATGGGAATTTCCTGAAGAAACCCGAAAACTCTTTATAGTGCCAGATGCAATGAAGGGCGAAGTAATGGAAATTGCTCACTGCTCACCATTATCAGGGCACCCTGGAATAAAAAGAACCATACAGCGCCTTCGACAATCCTTCTACTGGTATAACATGACAGATTATGTGACAACTTTTGTAGGTGCATGTGAAAAGTGTGCACTAAGCAAAAAGGCTAACAAAGTAAACAAGTCTTTGATGCAACAGTATTGTGCAGGATCACCAATGGACAGAATACAGCTGGATATATTAGGACCATTCCCAATATCCAAACAAGGAAATAAATACATTCTTGTACTAGTTGATCAGTTCTCTAAATGGACAGAGTGTTATCCACTACCTGACCAAACTGCAGAGTCCATAGCCAGTGTTCTAGTGAAGGACTTTATCGCTCATTTTGGAGTACCCCTAGAACTCCACACAGACCAAGGGCGGAATTTTGATGGTGAATTGATGAAACGACTAGCAGAGTTAATGGGCTGGGCAAAGACAAGAACAACTCCATACCATCCCTCCTCAAATGGGTTGGTAGAGAGATTTAATAGGACTCTTCTCCAAATGATGCGATGCTTTGTCAGCCAGAATCAAGATGATTGGGACGAACATATCCCTCTGCTTGCTGGAGCATACAGAAGTACTCCTCACACCAGCACTGGCCTTACACCTAACAGACTAATGTTGGGTCGTGAGGTTCATCTTCCACAAGAGGTAATGTTTGGTTTAAACCCAGTAGAGGAAGATGAAATTCCCTTCATAGATAAACTGCGATCGTCTATGAAAAAGTGTGAGAATATAGCTCGGGAAAACTTGAAAAGTGCATCAAGAGGTCAAAAACGCTTACATGACTTGCGTACACATGAGAAGTCGTACAATCCTAGTGATCTAGTATACATTAAAGATGATGCTAAGAAGGTTGGAAAGAGCCAAAAGTTACAGCCATTGTGGAAGGGTCCAGCAGTTGTTGCCAGAAAACTTGGCCAAGTATTATATGAAGTCATTACAAAGAAGGGCTCTACAATACTACATCATGATCGTCTCAAGCCCTGCCTTCTAGAAACGGTGCCTAGGTGGATTTCGAAAGCTCGAAGACAGCTTCAGTACTGTATGGAGTTTGATGAGAGGAGGGAGCAGGTAATCCAACTAAAGGACCTTGAAACTCACGGTGAGGAAAACACCCAAAGTAAAAACACTGAGGTCAAGGTCATACCAAAACTACCTGATGTTGGCGAGGACATGAATTTAAAAGACGATTCTGCAGAGGAGTGTCGAGACACTAACTTGGAGGATGACTGTACGACCACGAATACGACAACTAGGCGTGGAAGGAAGATTAAACCTCCATCCAGATATGCGTCTTAAAATGACATTATTATTTGAACATTTAAATTGTGTTTATTTTAGCTGATGAATGATTATCCTCGAACAAATGATTAATTTTCATTTCAGAACACTGTTGTTGTGTGACATTTTCCTTAGAAAAAAGGGAGTAGTGTAGTGCATGTATTGTAATTTGTGTCGGGCTCGAACATCGGGTTCGGCGTACTGTTTATCTGTTGGTTCTGAATAAAGATTTGAAAGTCTCGGACGTGCTTTTTGTCCCCGCGGCTTTGTGGTGCAATTGGACCCACACCACACCCTGTACACAGCACCACAATAGTAATGTACTACCCGTATTTATTGCATTGACATCTGTTTCAAAGATAATAGTGTTTGTAGTGATTCAAAACCTTTATTTAATTTTACGATTTTGTAAGTAATATTAAAAGTACGACGCTTTTTTCCCCATATGCTTTCTTAACCTACCCGCATGACAATATGAAACTCCATGAATCGAGATTAAATTTCAGAGCAGAGCAACAAGAACCTCTTAAAAGATAGTTGAAGGATCATGGGGACAGGGTATGTTATTCATAAATACTATTTCGTGAAACAATACCTTAAGTCCTGCAATTTTGATGAGTTTGATGTGCCTGTCCTCATTATTTATCTTCTTGTCCTCTAACTTTGTTTTGAATTCCATTTCTTCATAGTTTTTGTAAGCCTCCCTGACGACTTTCGACAACCCCTGCTCCTTACCGCGATACAGTATCCATGTTTCTAGGAAACAAACGTAAAATTGTGGTATATACGTTTTTTTTCAAATGTTGAAACATCAAGACAGGAGTATATGACTAAATGTTTGATAGAACAGAAGCATTTAAATGATGAACGATTGTGGTCGGACTAGAAAGCATTAGTCTGTAATCTACCACTGAGCTCTCAAATCGAATGCCTTTTGTCTTTTGCCTTTTTTCTTACACATTAAAGACTGTTCAAATTTCTAAATGTAGATAAAATCAACGAAATGCAGACTAGAGACGAGATAATACTGTTTTGGTTCGTCAAAAAATGAAACAGAAACGAATATTAAATATCAAATATTGATTTTTATTTCACACGGTCTCTAACATTTTCGATAAGTATAAGGAAGTTTATTTTTTAAGTATTTAGTAGTGTTAACATACAACGGGCTGTACGAAACTCATGTTTGTCTTATAACATAAATAGCTTTTGTATCTTGATGTTAATATTTCACTAAATTTAGATAAACTTACTTTAATATAAATTAGAGACGATATATATTTCAGTAGAAGCTAATGAGCGACGGAACATAATAAAGGTACCGAATGCACTGATTATTTAGATTCATTCAGATTCAAAATTAGTGGAATAATAAGCTTTGATATCAGACCAATGATCAATACATCTTCACTGGATGATTTTTATAACATTTTTCCAGGTTGACTGGGATTAAATGAACAGTCCTTTACCATCAATTTCTAAACGTTGTTGAAACATTACCTCCCCCACTTTTTGCTGCTTCGATTAAAGCCGTCTGGAAAACTGTCTTTGGCCAGGGTCTGGGGACAAGATTGTCCGAGTCTCCAATAACAGAAAACACCATGGTAGGGGTTGATCGGTCGAGATCATTTTCGTCAATGTCTTCAAGTTTAGTTTCACTTGTATAGTTTACTCTAATTTGTTCGTTAACCCGAACCTTTATTTCTTTCCACACATGTTTAACAGTGGGGTCTTCATGCTAGATATAATGAAATGATATAATATTAATATTTTATCAATATTTTGGAAAATAGCAAACAGTAGAATTTTATGAATTAAAAAAAAACCTTCTAATTTTTTTTTTTTTACATCAAAATGATTCAACAGGAAAACATCGTATCGGTTTTTACCTGCTTTTGTTTTAAAAAATAATGTTACGAGTACATTTTAATTCTAGTTGTATGACCCTGATTGTGTCGCTTCAAAATAAACTTAATGTGTTCTATATAATTATATGTTCCCTGACCTGCAATGTCACATAGGTGTCAATCGAAATGCTGTTATATTCGATAAATACTTTTCAATTGCACAGAATAATAGTCTTAATAACATGTACTAAAGCATATTCGTATATTTTATATTTATTTCAATCTCAACGCACACGCAGTTTTGAGAGATAAAAAAATAAATATAGAGGATATCTATATTGTGTGATTTTATATTTGCTTTATCCAACGAGTTTAAATGGTGTATATAATCGCGGGGCTTGCCGAGCGAATATAACAATTTCAACGAGTTGGATAAAGTAAATATAAAATCAAACAATTATAGATGTTCTATTTATCTCATACGATTTGATTTATATAATGACGCTTTTGAAACAGTCCCTTATATGATCCGAATTGATTTGTTTCAAAGATTAAAAACGATGATGCAACGTTGTGTTATGCGGTTATTGTGACCTTGCGCAATAGAATATAGTGCGTCATTTCTGAGATAAATCAAACTGTTTAAATGTTTCACTGAAATAAACTTTGAAATGATGTTTTAGCTCTAATTTTTAAGCTTTCTAAGAGCTTATTCATTTGATTAAATGGAAATACTGATCAGAAGACTTGAATAATCAAGTTTGCAGACATACACAAAGTTGCAAATGCTCGTTAATTTGAATTGATTCGAACGATGATCAGTTGTTGAATTGTTATAACACAAACACCAGCCTGATGATTTAAGATTGAAAAAAGTGAATAAGGTTGCTTACTGGTGGTGGAATCAAAGTCTAATGAAACATTATTTCGATAAGTTCTGGTATATAAACACAACCAGTACGCTCTATTTTCATCGCGTCGTCAGGATGAACTCCTTGATAAAGTTAACGTAATTTGCAGTTTTATAAACTACACAAAGCAAATTAAAGGTTTGAAGAAGGGGGCTAAACTTATCTAAAATCTTGACAAACAAGAAAAAGATCTTTTGGTAACGGTTATGTATAACTTTGCAAAAATAGTTGGGGATGGGGACCCCCCCCCCCCCCCCCGCCCAATTGCCCTGATTCCGATGCCTATGCTATGAAGTTAAGTGTTTTCCTTTATATTTGTAGTTTAAGTCTGATAAAATCCATTTTATATTATTTTTGTAGTAGATATAGTTTTGTGAAAGTACGTCTAGCAAATCTTCGAAAATAGGCCACTGAGGCGTTGAAGCGAAGGGCTGTGTCAAAAATAGTTCGGACCGGAAGATAAAGCATCACCCGTTTGATATAGCAAAGGTTTATCATACGGGTAATATACACCACACGAATGAGATATATATATATATATATATATATATATATATATATATATATATATATATATATATATATATATATATATATATTCCTTATATTGTTTGCCTGTGTATTAAAAGGAACGGCAGTTATAACACTGTTATACTACACACAGGGTACTCAAAGGTTTTGCATATACTATACAGCTTGGATTATAATACTTATATCAGCCTAGAGGGCATATATGGATTCTGCAGGTGATATCGATTTGTAGGACTGATATTGATATGCCCGGTACATACGGATCCCTATCGCACCCCTATTGGAACTCCTCTGGTTGTTCCTTTCTAGAATTACATGTAGGTAGAAATTTAAGGTATTAATTTTTACGTCACAAAACGATATCTGACGTAATTCACGTGGTATAAGAATACATATACTTTTTTTCTAAATTACACCTTGAGTCAGCCCTCGACAGATACCAGCCCCCGGTAAATTTTTTCAAGACATTATAAAATTAATCTTTCATTCTTTTTGTTTTCAGGAAATAAAGTTTGAAATATAATGTATTTTCTATGAAACGGCATTACGTGACGACACAAACAACGTTATTCTGTCACCATCAGACAATAGCGTCCCTTCTGGCAACATACTATAGAACTTTTGCGCTACCATTTGACTTGAAGTCTTACATATATGTGCTTTCGAAAATGGGATTATACTTTTTGTGAAGAAATTTACATAAAACCTCAAAATTTTGTACTATCCAAAGACCTTACGTAGTCAACTTATTCAAAGACATAGACAAGACAATGTCAATAAAAAAAGCGCCATTTAAATCAAATTATTCTTATAAGTAATGGCAATAAAAACATTGCTGAAATATTGATTTTATATCATGCATGCAGTTACTCGACGTAAACCTTGTTAATTTGTGCCAGATTGAATTATTTTATTTTAAAAATGAAATCGCTGTTTTTGAGTTAGCAAAATAGTATGATATTTGTAGAACTTGTATACCAAACGGCAACCAACATAAATAAGTAAAGAATTTAAAGAGAAAGATATACGTATATTTTCATTACGCCAGACAGTCAATTGTTTGTGGTAGGGCTTTGTTTTTGGGTTTTTTCCTTTATCTTTATAATTGAATATGTTTATTATCATGCACAAAAAGATAATATATATTGATTGTTCATCTGAAAAAAAATAACATTTTGGTAAAATAACTGTGACCTTTTCACCTTAAAAATGAATATGATATGTCATACCAAAACCATTATTGCATTTATGCTTTCTAAACGCAATGTCGACTATAGAAACCCTACTTTATAAATACAATCATGCATGGTTATACATAGTTAAATAAGTTAATCAAAATGTTGACATCATATTACTTAATAGATGAAACAGAATGTGCATATTTCATTAGAAATCGAAATTCAATTTTGGTTTTCAAATACGTTTGATCATGACTTTTGCTAGCTTTGAAATTATCAATGCATGCCTAAACACACTCGAATTATCGCCTTCACATTATTAATATAACAACCTCCAAGCCACCCCCTCCACTAAAAAAACTAAAACAAAAACAAACAAACAATTAAACAAACCAACAAAATCATATTTGCTGCTAGGAAAGAACGAATCTTGCACTTTTCTTTCTAGTGTCTTTCAATTTCCCCAAATGATCTTTGATCGAAATCATGACCAGTTGATAAAAAATCTTTCTGTGAATGAAGAACATCAAATGTTTCCCCATAAGAAAAATAATGACCGGACACGATTGCATAGACAACCGGCAAGAGGCGGACCGACAGACGGACAACGTCAATCCCATATACCACTATAAACTTTGTTTCCGAGAGGGGGGATATAAATATAAACTGAAGCAGTAAAAGCAACGAAAAAACACACACAAAAACGAAATTAAAATAAGGAATAAATAATGAAAATAGAACCACCAACCATATGTCTTTTGACAAGAGGCCCCATGGACCACATCGCTCACCTGAGCAACACTAGCTTTCTATGGGCGTTAAAAGGATATTGTGTCATATGGATTAACACAAAAAAAAATGAATATCTGAATTTTACACTTTGCACACACTTAATCTTTTAAATTTTTACCGAAAATAAAATCATATGCAAGTTGTTGTTCCCAGTTAACTTCAAGTTCCCTTTATTTTAACCCCCTATCACTTTATAAAACGATTAAAATACATAAGAGCATGAAGGTACATTTTCTCCCTCCACTTCTTACTAATTATTGTATTTGAATTTAAAAAATTTTATATGTGAAAGAAGAAAAGTGTACCTCACTGCACCATAATGAATGCGCTCAATTCCCCAAATTAAAAACATTGAAAATTTTAATTGGCCTCTTCCATTATAAACGATTGTCGTTGACCTGGCATGAATTCATTTCGTATGACGTTTCATATCCTTACTCACTTGACTGATGAATAAACTTAACTGAAAAATGTTGTCACATATGTTAAAGAGCTATAATTCAAATCAATGTATTGGCAGGCATGTCACTCTATTGTACCAATGCTTACCCATTATTTTCATCTTTATTTAAACAAGAGGCCCATGGGCCACATCGCTCACCTGAGGAACAATAGGTATGATAAAATCAGCTTAATGGAGTCATAATACAAACTATCTGGACAATGTACAATAATACATGTAGATCCTGTATAAATAAAATCCATTTTCCCCTGGATATTCTTATGTTTATAATCATTAGTCCCTTTTCTAACAAGATGATTTTATAGTCTTATCATATGTTGAGTATTGCAGTTCTCAAAATGATCCTTAACAATAGTTTATATATTAGATATAAACGTACATCAAACTATGAACCTTCTCGGGAGGCCAAAGAATTGTCCTGGGGCCAAAGTCTTAACAATTATAAAGAAACATCTGGCTGATTAGTTTCTGAGAAGATTTTTAAAGATTTACCCTATATATTCCTTTGTTAAATTTTGACCCCCCCCCCCATTGTGGCCCCACCCTACCCCTGGGGATCATGATTTTCACAACCATGAATCTACACTACCTGAGGATGCTTTCACACACGTTTCAGCTTTCCTGGCTGATTAGTTTCTGAGAAGAAGATTTTTAAAGATTTAGTCTGTTTATTCCTATCTAAAACATCGACCTCCCATTGTGGCCCAAACCTACCCCCAGGGTTATGATTTTCACAAATTTGAATCTACACTACCTGAGGATGCTTCCACACAAGTTTCAGCTTTCCTGGCTAATTAGTTTCTGAGAAGAAGATTTTTAAAGATTTACTCTATTTAATCATATGTTAAACTTCGACCCCCCATTGTGGCCCCATTCTACCCCCAGGGGTTATTATTTTCACAACTTTGAATCAACACTACCTGAGGATGCTTCCAAAGAAGTTTCAGCATTGCCAGCTGATTAGTTTCTGAGAAGAAGATTTTTAAAGATTTACTCTATATATTCCTATGTTTAACTTCGATCCCCCATTGTGGCCCCACCCTTCCCCCGGGGGTCATGATTTTCACAACTATGAATTTACACTACCTGAGGATGCATCCACAAAAGTGTCAGCTTTTCTGGCTGATTAGTTTCTAAGAAGAAGATTTTTAAAGATTTACTCTATATATTCCTATTTTAAACTTCGATCCCCCATTGTGGCCCCACCCTACCCCCGGGGGCCATGATTTTCACAACTATGAATCTACACTACCTGAGGATGCTTTCACACAAGTTTCAACTTTCCTGGCTGATTAGTTTCTGAGAAGAAGATTTTTAAAGATTTACTCTATATATTCCTATGTTAAACTTCGATCCCCCATTGTGGCCTCACCGAACCCCGGGGGTCATGATTTTCACAACTTTGAATCTACACTACCTGAGGATCCTTCCACACAAGTGTCAGCTTTCCTGGCCGATTAGTTTCTGAGAAGAAGATTTTTAAAGATTTATTCTATATATTCCTATGTAAAACTTCGATCCTTCATTGTGGCCCAACCCTACCTTCGGGGATCATGATTTTCACAAATTTGTATCTACATTACCTGATGATGCTTTCACACAAGTTTCAGCTTTCCTGGCTGATTAGTTTCTGAGGAGAAGATTTTTAAAGATTTACTCTATATATTCATTTGTTAAACTTCGACCCCCCATTGGGGCCCCACCCTCAGGTGAGCTAAAAAGGTTAAGTTTACAATACAATAAGTTGTTAAAGTTGGTTTCTGGAAGAACAGACTTTGAAAATTTTCTTAATATATATTGACAAATATTTTACTTTTTTAAGCTTTAGTTTTTAAGATCTGTGTACAAACATAGAATTGTGAGCAAATCGCTGTATCTTGCTTATAATTCGAAGCTTAACACTCAAATATGGTTAGTAAATAGAAATTGTAAACAATTAAACACAAGAAACATGCACTACATGTATAACAAATAAAGAACACAATTTATTTTTTCGAAATGAATCATATATATATACATGTATATACCTACATATTTCCGTCAGCGATATCAAACTCTATTTAAACTGAATAAACTCGAAAAAATGCCGAGCATCTCAACAAAACCTATTGCATTAATCTACATGTACCATTACGCAAAAGATAATGCCGAATTACCGATAGAATGAATTGTATTTCAGTACCCGTCCCCTACATCCGATTTTGCTTAATTTGCGCAGGTAAACAGTTAACTGTTTGATTTACCGAAGTCTCTGTTTGATTTGATACGTAAAAATAACGAAATACAGACGATAGTTTCCAGGTTACAAAGCATAATGAGAACGAAACGAAAATCAGAACAAGCTAACACCAACGTCATGTGTGAAAACTGTCAACGCATTGAAATATTTAGCCTCAATTTACTTCACAAAATCGGCACCAATATATTTTGTATGTTTCAAAATTTCCCTTCATACGCGAACTGTTGCACAACAAGCAAATTCATCATAGTCAGATCGACCCTTTTTCGTATAATGTCATGGCTGCTTTAAACAAAGAACCTCGTTTTGGTTTAGAAGTATGGAATCATTTTACCGGATGCCGAACCCGAAGCTATTAAACTGATTGAAACACGCATTTCCTTTATTATTATTTTCGTAATAACTCAGATTTGAAACAAAATTTCCACTTAATTTTTGCAATTAATATTTTCCTTCCCATAAGGATAATTTATGCTAAACTATGTTGAATTTGCCTCGGTAGTTCTTGAGAAGAAGATTTTTAAAAATGCACCCCCCTTTTTCTACAGTTTCAAGGTTTTCTCCGCTTTGAATACAGATCAAACTTTTATTTCTGCAATTTATATTCGCCCTCCCATAAGGATAATTTGTGCCAAATTTGGTTGAAATTGGATAAGCGGTTTTAGAGAAGAAGTTCAAAATGTAAAAAGTTTACAGACGGACAGACGGACGGACGGACAGACGGACAGACGGACGGACAGACGGACGACGGACAAAATGTGATCAGAATAGCTCACTTGAGCTTTCAGCTCAGGTGAGCTAAAAACAACAATGTCTACAAACAAAGATAATTTTTCGTTGCAATATTTTTTTGTAAGAACAACGATAATGCTTTTATTATAATAATAATGTGTCAGGACTATGGAAACTGTTAATAGACGTCTTTTTTATTTACTTGTGTTCGAAAAACTATCAAATATTTGTGTAGATTTTATGCAATGAATCGTTTAAGAAGGAGCACAAGAAAGTAGTTACAGCATAACATCCTTTTAGCAAGACATTTTTATTAATTAACCAAAATTTCAGCGTCAATCATAGAATTATAAGCAAGATACATGTACATAGCTTTGTTCGAGTCAGGTTTTTGTTCACATGAGTTTATTAAATTCAACTTAAGATTATTAAACTTGGTTTATCCTATTCAGCAAAACTGCATTTAAAATACTAGTCTTTGACCCGTGCACGCACGGGTTGACATTGCATATGATATCGTGCATTTACAAAAAAGATACATCGAAACACCATTTATTGTTGACATTTGCACAACCAAACTTCAAGCCTACAATAATGCTATTAATTTCACTACACTCTGCTGAGTTGGAATAATCTTAACTGTGTCTCGGGAAAGGCTTTCACCACAGTTAAAATGTCTCACGTATACCCGTAGCAGAAAATTGCAGAATCGCTCCAAAACGATTTTGGAGAAAACAGAGAGAAAGGTAACATTTTATTGATGTCTCTGGAGAAAATTAATAAAGTTTCATTGAAAATAACAAAAATATAAATATAAAATAATCAAACTGTTCACAACAAACTATTTTGAAGCTGTAAATACCATTCTTTGAAAAGTTTAATTCTATAATCGCAGAATTCAACATATTTTAACAACGTTTTTTACACACCATATTGACATTCGAAACGCTCGGAATGTTTTTATTGTAAATGCACTGTGTAAGAGCTATCTCCCGTATTTTCTTAGATATCTGAAAAAAAATTCCAATGAAATTTAACACGCATTTGTTTTATCGTTTCCTAGTTTATCCACGCAAATGTGGTATTGTGGAAACATAAAATAAAGAGCCTCCCGTGGTTTAGTGTGAATGTAATGCGCATGCGCAAGTTTGTAAAATCCAAACAATTCAGATGATTTCCGAATTTTTTTGAGGAATTTTCATTGATTATTAATTAACAAAGCTTGATTGAGAAAAAATAAAAACAAATTGGTTATTTTCAAGTACCAATGATGTTCAAAATATATAAAACAAACGACAGTACTCTTCCGATTTACCGGTATTAAAGCTCAACAATGCGAGTCTATTATTTTAATATAGTGGTAAAGATAACCGAACTAAGGCATGACCTCAGCTTTGTGTAGAAACATACAGTAGCATTAAGCGCATTATCTTGCTTATAACTCGAAGCTTGACTCTCAGGTTACTATAGAAATAGTAATAGAAATGTGTAACCAATTAAAACAAGAGAAACATGCACTAAAACATAGTAAAAACAAAATTTATTTTTCATCACACATATACTTATATATATCTAACAGCGAAAATAATCTCTGTTTAGATTGAAATTGCTGGGCATCTTAATAAAACATGTTGCATTAATCAACTATTACGTAGAGATCGTACCGAATTACATGTGCCAACAAAATGAATAGTATTTTATAATATGTTGTTAGAACATCAGATTTCGCGCAAGTATGTGTAAACAATCAGGTGTTTGATTTACCGGTCTACACTTAAAAAATTTAAATTCTAAAATAAAGACAATGATAGCTCATAAGTAAAATAAAAAGAAACTAAACATGCTAAACGAAAAACAAAACAAGCTAAAACCACCGTCACAAATGAAAATGTCAACGCATTGAAATATTAAACCTCAATTTACTTCACATAAACAGCACAAATATATGTTGGATGTTTCAACGTAAATTGTTGCACAACAAGCAAATTTATCTTCGTTCAAAGATAGCTGCTTCTAACATAGACTGGTCCTATAAACTGGTTTTCGATATATGAAATACCGAGCCCGAAGTTAAACTAATTGACCCCATTATCTGTGTTATTACTATTATTATAAGTTGAAATTAACTGCATATATTGTTCTTATCGAGAAGGTATAATTGTTTCATTAATATTTTAGATTTGGTATCGCTGAATAGAGTAAAACCCGAAACACATTTCCAAAAACGAGCAACGGCGGACTTTTTTTTTTTGGGGGGGGGGGGGGGGTAAAAATGGGATTAATCGGGTGACAGTCGGCAGTTCATCAGCCGTTGTCTTGGACGGTGTTGTATTCATTTTTCGTCGGCCGACCAATTTTGTGTCCATTGGGCCAAGTTACATTTTTTTCTGCGTCGGTGGCCGATTTCTTCAGTTAAACCAGTCGTTCAATACTAGTAGTCCATCGAGCAATTCTCGATCATCTTCCGACCTTTGGAAGACAGTTCTTTTGTATGTCGTCGCTCGGTCGATCGACATTTCGGCAATTGGATTTTCTTAAATGTCGGCCGATTGACGATCGAGGGTCAACTGGTCTTTGGGGCGATTTTGACAAATCGGCTGATGCACTGACGATCAACCGTATATGAATTAGGTTTAACATTTATTGGCTATTGGTTAATATATATGCGCCGGTCAGGCGCTGAACCCTTTTCCTAATTTAAGTACAAACCACTCGGTTTAATGCTCTTTTAGATACAGGATCAACAATTTCAGCCATAAATTCAGACACTTTGAACAAAATCAAAATTCATGAAAATAAATTAAAAATTCTGAAATTTCGTTTATCACCGATGCTGGGGGAACGGCATATACAGTAAATGGGAAAATCGGAAATTGGAGATGAAAATAGGAGGTCTTAAATTTAGGCAAATATTTTATGTCATTCAAGACTTGTGTCATCCTTTAATTTTGGGAACTGATTTTATGAAAAAACAAAAAGCATGCATTGATTGGGGTACGAAAAATGGTTTGGCCAGAGTCTCAAAAGCAATTACCGTACAACCGAACGGATTTGCAAATATTCCAATAAAACTCTCGCGCACTCAGAAAAACCATACCGTAATATTAGAACCGACTGGCAATACACAAAAGCAGCTCGCAATTGCAAAGTGTCCAAGTAGCCAATGCATCCAATAAGAACGTATGCTGGACCGCGGGCACGATAATAGCTACAGTGAGTACGATCCGGACGCAAGCTATTTATTTCATAGACGAAAATAACACTATAAAATCAAAATATAAACATGTACCGTTAGACTTAAAATCAGCTGTGTTATCAGATCAGCAAAATCAAATATTTCAAGAATTTATCAATCAAAACAGTGATGTCTTTGCAAATGATTTATCAGAATTAGGTAAATGCAACAATTATTATCATTCCATTATCACAGAAACTGAAAAACCTATCCAATCGCAGCCCTATAGAACATCGCCAAAAGCAAAGTTGGAAATTGAAAAACAAGTTAAACAAATGTTGAAATACGATATAATTGAAGAAAGCAGTTCTGCGTATGCTTCTCCGGTTGTCTTAGTTAAAAAGCTAAATAATGTATGTAGATTTGCAATTGATTACAGAAAATTGAACGCGGTTACTCATCTTCAAACCTTTCCATCTATGCGTTTAGATGATGTATTCGATGCGGTAGGTCAAACCAAAGCTCAGATATTTTCAACTCTTGATTTGGCCTCGGGTTATTGGCAAATTGCCTTGGACGAACAAACAAAACACAACACTGCTTTTATTACGCATGACAATTTACATCAGTTTAAAAGAATGCCTTTTGGATTAGTTAATGCACCTGCGACTTTACAAATGCTCATAAATATGATTCTAAAAGGTCTTACGTGGAAACATTGTTTGGTTTATATCGATGACATCATTGTATGGTCAGATAATTTTGAAAATCATTCAAAACATCTTTCTTTAATTGTTCAAAGATTACGAGACGCAAATTTGACATTAAAACCACTCAAATGTTCATTTGTAAAATCAGAAGTCAATTATTTGGGACATATTATATCAAAAGACGGAATAAAAGTAAATCCATCCAAAATTGACGCGGTAAAATCTTATCCTTTACCTAAAAATCAGCATGTTGTTCGCAGTTTTGCTGGGTCTTGCAAATTATTATCGGAAATTTGTCAAAGGTTATTCCAAAATTGCGCTACCTTTAAATAGGTTATTGACAAAGAACACGCTGTTTAAATGGACACAAGATTGTCAAACTGCTTTTGATTCATTGAAAGAAGCTTTAACGAATACTCCCATCTTGGCGTATCCAGATTTTCAAAAACAATTTATTGTATCTTGCGATGCATCTGGAATGGCAATAGGTTATGTTTTGTCACAAACTGGGGATGATATTAAGGAACATGTAATCGCATATGGGGGAAGAGTGCTTAGCAATACAGAAAAATCATATTCTGTTACGGAACAGGAAATGTTTGCATTAATATCAGCTATTGATCATTTTCGCGTTTATTTAATTAACAATAAATTCATTGTTAATACCGACCACAAGGCGCTTACCTGGTTAAAAACGATAAAACATACAAATGCAAGATTAATTCGATGGGCTTTAAAATTGCAAGAATATACATTTGATATTAAACATAGACCAGGAATACAACATCAAAATTGTGATGCTCTTTCAAGAAGGCCATACCCAGATCAAGACATGTCTCAAAACACAAACGCATTTGTTACCGTCAGAAAAAAAAGAAATAACATTCATCTATGCAAATGAAAATTATGAAGACATTTTAAAAATGGCTGAAAATAAAACAGAATGTGCAAACGCAACAATAAATGTACTATCGGATCAAACTCAAATTAAAAATGAACAACAAAATTGCCCATATTTTAAGCATATTTATGAGTATATACAACAAGGACTTCTTACATCCGATAAAAATCGTGCAAAAGCAATTCCGTGTATGAAGCAAATCAGTATGAAATTATAAATGATGTATTGTTTCATATATTCCAACCAAGAACTAAAAATAAGGCAAAAAAGGAAGTAATTTTAAAACAATTGGCTGTTCCGGAAAAACTAAGAAATGATGTGATAAGGTCATATCATGATTCGTTTGCAGGCGGTTGTCATTTAGGCGTTCAAAGGACATATGTGGCAATGAAACAAAAATACTTTTGGCCTAAAATGTATCAAAATATCTACGATTATGTAACTTCATGTGACATCTGTCAAAGGGTCAAATGAGATACGTCAGCTCGAAATGCACCATTGCATCCCTTACCAGTCCAAGGTACCTTTGATAGATGGCATATGGACATTTTGGCAGGGTTACCAAAAATAAAACAAGGCTTTCAATACATTCTATTGGTTTCAGATTCCTTGTCGCATTGGTCAGAAGCTTTGCCAATGAAAACTAAGGAGGCTACGGAAGTTGCTAATCTATTATACAAAGAAATATTTACTAGGTATGGGGCTCCTAGGACTTTAGTCAGTGATAGGGGACACAATTGTATGTCAAAAATAGTGCAGGTATTGTGTAAAATTGTTCAAGTTACACGACATGTCACAAGTTCCTATCACCCACAAATTAATGTAGCTTGTGAAAGAATTAATACCACGCTTGCGCAATCTTTACGGGCTTATTGTCAAAAAGAACAAACACAATGGGATGAAATTTTACCCAGTATTTTGATGGCATTTAGAATGAGTCCCTCAACGCAATCAACGTGATTTTCGCAATACTATATGGTATTTGGAAAAGAAATGTCCTTGCCGTTGGATGTTGCGTTATTACCAACTGAGGAATTGAACAAAGCGCCTGATGCATACGTAAAGGAATTGGTCCATAAAGTAAAAATTACTCAAGAACTCGCAAAGCAAAATGTAAAAGATGTCCAAAAAGTAAATAAAGAACGGTATGATAAAAAAACAAAGGTACCACATTTCGGAGAAGGGACCAAGTACTACTCAAAGTCATGAAACGTACCCCAGGAAAAAAACATAAACTTCAACCTAAATGGGAGGGTCCTTATTATATAATTAAGGTTAACCCAAATCATTCCTTTAGGTTGCGCCGATGTGATAATCACATAGAATTGAAATCATCGGTTCATGCGAATCACTTAAAGTTATATAAGGATCCGCGAGATTTCAGACCACCACCTGTTAATGATTACGATGGTGAAGTACAAAACAAGAATCAAAATAATGTAACTCGAGATAAGGTAAATAAGCAAAACTGTCAGAGTAATGTGAATGACAAAGCTAATCAAGATTAAAATAAAAACAAGCCAAATTGTCAATGGCATGAAGTTGAAAAATTGTTGAAATCAAAATACATGAATAACAAAAGACATTATTTAGTTAAATGGGCGGATGGATCAAAACCCACATGGGAACCGTCAAATAATATATCACAGTTTTTAAAACAATTGTATCACTCGTCGGTAAAACCAAGACGATATTAATACAACTTAGCTAAATAATGATTATAATGGGAAACAAGAGGCCCATGGGCCACATCGCTCACCTGAGGAACAATAGGTATGGTAAAATCAGCTTAATGGAGTCATAATACAAACTATCTGGACAATGTACAATAATACATGTAGATCCTGTATAAATAAAATCCATTTTCCCCTGGATATTCTTATGTTTATAATCATTAGTCCCTTTTCTAACAGGATGATTTTATAGTCATATCATATGTTGAGTATTGCAGTTCTCAAAAAGATCTTTAACAATAGTTTATATATGGGATATAAACGTACATCAACCTCTGAACCTTCTCGTGAGGCCAAAGAATTGTCCTTGGCCCAAAGTCTTAACAATTATAAAGAATCATCTGGCTGATTAGTTTCTGAGAAGATTTTTAAAGATTTACCCTATATATTCCTTTGTTAAACTTTGACCCCTATTGTGGCCCCTCCCTACCCCTGGGGATCATGATTTTCACAACTTTGAATCTACACTACCTGAGGATGCTTTCACACAAGTTTCAGCTTTCCTGACTGATTAGTTTCTGAGAGGAAGATTTTTAAAGATTAACTCTGTTTATTCCTATCTAAAACATCGACCTCCCATTGTGGCCCAAACCTACCCCCAGGGTTATGATTTTCACAAATTTGAATTTACACTACCTGAGGATGCTTCTACACAAGTTTCAGCTTTCCTGGCTAATTAGTTTCTGAGAAGAAGATTTTTAAAGATTTACTCTATATAATCATATGTTAAAATTCGCCCCACCCTACCCCCAGGGGTTATTATTTTCACAACTTTGAATCTACACTACCTGAGGATGCTTCCACACAAGTTTCAGCTTTCATGGCCGATTAGTTTCTGAGAAGAAGATTTTTAAAGATTTACTCTATATATTCCTATGTTAAACTTCAATCTCCCATTGTGGCCCCACCCTACCCCCGGGGGTCATGATTTTTTTACAAATTTGAATCTACATTACCTGATGATGCTTTCACACAAGTTTTAGCTTTCCTGGCTGATTAGTTTCTGAGAAGAAGATTTTTAAAGATTTACTCTATATATTCATTTGTTAAACTTCGACTCCCCATTGTGGCCCCACCCTCAGGTGAGCTAAAAAGGTTAAGTTTACAATACGTTGGTTTCTGGAAGAACAGACTTTGAAAATTTTCTTAATAAATATTGACAAATTTTTTACTTTTTTAATCTTTAGTTTTTAAGATATGTGTACAAACATAGAATTGTGAGCAAATCTTTGTATCTTGCTTATAATTCGAAGCTTAACACTCAAATATGGTTAGTAAATAGAAACTGTAAACAATTAAACACAAGAAACATGCACTACATGCATAACAATAAAGAACACAATTTATTTTTTCGAAATTATTCATATATATATTACATGTATATACCTACATATTTCCGTCAGCAATATCAAACTCTATTTAAACTGAATAAACTCGAGAAAATGCCGAGCATCTCAACAAAACCTATTGCATTAATCTGCCATTACGCAAAAGATAATGCCGAATTACCGATAGAATGAATTGTATTTCAGTAGGCACCTACCCCTACATCAGATTTTGCTTAATTTGCGCAGGTAAACAGTTAACTGTTTGATTTAACGAATTCTCTGTTTGATTTAATACGTAAAAATCACGAAATACAGACGATAGTTTCCAGGTAACAAAGCATAAATAATGAAAACGAAACGAAAATTAGAACAAGCTAGCACCAACGTCATGTGTGAAAACTGTCAACGCATTGAAATATCTAGCCTCAATTTATTTCACAAAATCGGCACCAATATATTTTGCATGTTTCAAAATTTCCCTTCATACGCGAACTGTTGCACAACAAGCAAATTCATCATAGTCAGATCGAACCTTTTTCGTATAATGTCATGGCTGCTTTAAACAAAGAACCTCGTTTTAGAAGTATGGAATACGAGTCTTGGTAAAATGGGTATGCAAACCCGGGCCGTGGCAAAATAAAAGCCGGGGCAGATCGGCAATCGTCAATTCCAAATACGCATTATTTTGCAGCAATATTTACAGCGAATACAAATATACTAGTCCATCAAATATCCTGAAATTTTAATGAGATTGGCAGATTAATAACTGCTAATATTTTGTTTTACCCAGGCCAAGTCTTGTCTACCCATTTTATTGTATGCCGAACCCGAACCTATTAAACTGATTGAAACACGCCTTTCCTTTATTATTATTTTCGTAATAACTCAGATTTGAAACAGAATTACCACTTAATTTTTGCAATTTATATTTTCCTTCCCATAAGGATAATTTATGCTGAACTACGTTGAATTTGCCTCGGTAGTTCTTGAGAAGAAGATTTTTAAAAATGCACCCCCCTTTTTCTACAATTTCAAGGTTTTCTCCGCTTTGAATACAGATCGGACTTTTATTTCCGCAATTTATATTCGCCCTCCCATAAGGATGCTTTGTGCCAAATTTGGTTGAAATTGGATAAGTGGTTTTAGAGATGAAGTTTAAAATGTAAAAAGTTTACAGACGGACAGACGGACGGACGGACAGACGGACGACGGACAAAAGGTGATCAGAAAAGCTCACTTGAGCTTTCAGCTCAGGTGAGCTAAAAAAGAAAGAATAAGAAAGATATATGATATTAAAAGAAATATATAAACGAAATGATTTAATTTGTATGAAAGATATAAAGATAAATCATTAATTTATGCATTTTAAGAAAAAGGGATATCGTTGAAGGTTGGCAAGAATTATTTTGAGCCCATTCATTATCATTTTTCTTCCATTGTTCTTACAGGGCGCCCGCTTTCTTATCAAACTATTTTCATTACATTGTAGGTATGGTAGGCACGATTTGGCTCTTCGTCTTCCTTATTTTTGCGAGTTTCATACCTTTTTTAATGCAAGATGAGCACAGACTCAATTATGGGGTGATGTTTCAAAAGTAGATTGATGTTGATTTTGCATCAGATACATGGGTACATACTTTTGAAATACCTTTGTTCTTAGATTTTACACTTCCTGAGCTTTCTAAGTGTACTTTAAGAAATCCAAAGTATTGTTTTACGTTGCATCAGTTGTCGGTCAATATCAAGGTCATCAGAATTAAGGTAAAACGTCATCTTGACTCGGCTAAACAATTGGTGTATGCCTTAATTCCAGAAATAAAAATGCCGTTAAAATCGCGCACTAAACGCGCTTTATTACCGTTTGTTGGTGAATTGTCAAAATGTCTTTTTGGAATCGCAACATCGAACGATGTCAATGTATTGGCTCAACATATAAACCAATTGACTAAAAATAATTACAAAGTTGCTAAAGCATTAAAACGGTATGGGGGAGATTTTTCCTCGTTTGTAACACAAATTGATGAGCGATTGTCAAACGCCATGAAAGGATTGAACGCGGAAAGCGTTACAATGAATAGAATGATCACCGAATTAAAACAAGTGGAATTAGAATTGCCTGCCATAACTTCTAAATTTAAATTTAGGCATTTAAATGATGCGTTTTTATTGGAAACATCTCTAACAAATTTAAGAGCCTCGTTGTCCGATTAGGCTGAAGGAAAACTTTTTCCATGGATGATATCTCCAGAAGTTTTAATCAATACAACTACGGAAATCCAAACAATTTTGGATCAAGAATATTAAAGGTACAAAATTGTAACTACAGATCCTGCATATGACTATAAATTTGCAAAATTTACGATGATGCGTAACAATTCAGTTTTGTACCTCTCAGTTCAATTTCCTTTAGCCATGTATGAAAAATCATTTTCAACGTATAAAGTTTTGTCGTTTCTAGTTCCAATCAATTCTCAAAATCACGCCTCGCAATTGTTAGATTTACAAGATTATCTACTTTTATCAAAGGATTACCAATTTTATGCAACAATCTCAGATAAAACAATGTCCCAGTGTCAACGAACAGAAAAAGTTGTTCACTGTTTTCAAAAACCTAATCTCTTTTCCATCAATACAACAGAAAATTGTATCTTAAATTTATTTCAAAGCAATCCTACTTTGATTAAAGAAGCATGTGATTTCCGGTTCTTGACTAATAAATTAAAACCTCATTTAATTCAAATTTCGGATACAGAGCTTTTGGTGTATCAAAGTCCGTCATTAACGATGCAATGTCAATCAACGTTGTCAGAATTAGACAGTTGCAATTTTTGCATTCTGAATATACCATGTCACTGCACGGTATTAAATGAAACTAACAAATTTTTACCGCATGTAGCCAGTTGTGATTCAACAATGCAAAACGTAAAAACCTTCCATCCAGTTAATTTGGCATTGTTACAGCATTTCTTTTCAGAAGATTCAATTGCTACTATTATGGCAAATACTACATTTAAAAACGTTGTTAATGTCAAAGTTCCCAATTTTAAAATTTATAAACACAAAATGCAAGACGTTTTGGCAAATGATAAAGTCATTGATCTTAGTCTAAAACAGGTTATCAAACGAACAAAAGAAGATAATAAAATTTATTCTAATTTGGCAGAGTCTTTAATCGATGGAGAAATTCAACTAGAAAATCCCTTGCCAACTTTAAATGACATTTTAACTTATATTGCGTTTGGACTCACAATTTTTAATACAATATGGCTTATCTACCTCTTTTGTAAATTCAAAACATTAGCAACGGATTTGTTACTAACGAAATCCGCAAATGCATCTCCAACGTTTTATTTCACTCAGCCTACTACAACAGTCGAAACTAACACACTTTGGGATGTTTTGCTAGAAGATCAAGTTCAATGGGATCATTTTGCAATAACGTTATTACTAATCAACCTTCTGTTGCTTGCTGTTATTGTTAAAAAAATCTTTGGAAGACGAAATATTCATACGAATGTTTACTTAGAAAGTACTAATGGAAAGGCGTGCGTTACTGTTAAATCACTTAATGTTCCTCTCTGTGTATCTCATTGGCACGTGCAACCACCGGCTATGATTGATAACATCATCGTTCTAGGTTCAATTCGTCCTAAACTTGCGGTTAATTGGCCAAAATTTGTTTTTACGAGTAAATTGACCTCCACATCTTTACAAGTACCGGGATTAATCAGTATCTCTTACTATCAAGCATACATGTTGAGAAAGATTTTAAAAGAATCGTATTGTGCGTACATTGTAATGACCCATAATATTACTTATTAGGTTTGTTACTGACTGTTTAAAGAAATTTGTGGGGTCGGTAAAGTCCATAGAAGGCGAGGCGAAGAGCCTCGCCTTCTATGGACTTTACCGACCCCACAAATTTCTTTAAACAGTCAGTAACAAACCTAATAAGTGTTTTGTTTTGTCGAGGACCTAAAGTTTGATATGTAAACAAACGTTTGTGTAGAAAATCAGTTCAAATAACGTTACGTCCGCCATGTTGCCCTATAAATTTTCACGCTTGCCTTTTAAAGAAATTTGTAAGGCAGCCACGTGACGCGTTTCATCCAATGACGTCGCGACATTCTAGTCCGAGGCAAAACAAAAATATATATTACCCTTTGAAAACAAATAATTTACCTAAACCACCTTCTGTTCCAACTCACGACCACATGTATCCTAATGTGTTCAAGTAATATGAGCTGAATTTCCCATGCCAAATTTCAAAATTTTAATTTTTTTTTTTTACAAATTTTCGGTCACCTAATTATATTATTAAATCAACACATTAATTATATTAAATTAAATTAACGGCATAATTTTAATTAATAATTTATTTTTAATTAAAGTCTATAAATAAAGTTAATTTTTTTTTAAATTCAGGAACACCCGCTTTCAGGTTTTGTTTTCTATATCAATGTTCAATTTTTTCTTCCTGGGTCAAGTATGAAGTACTGATGAATCTTGATATTTTTAAAAGAATTTTGTAACACATTATACATATACACAGCACCTAAGTCAATGAGAGTATGTTTAACGGTTTTCGAATTCATACTTTATAATAATAGGATATACATGTACATACCAGAGTATGTTTAACGGTTTTCGAATTCATACTTTTAATTGTAACTTTTTTTTTATAATTGATGTTATATCAAGAATAATTGTAAATGTGAAAACTGTTGGCATATATGATTCTTTTTAACATGTACACATGTTTGTATTCATCCTATTGTTTTCACTCTTTGCAATGAGTTGATGGTAAAATTACAAATGTTACTTTGATTCGTAACATAATTTTTTTTATATCGTACCTGACTACAGGGGTAGTGACATACACTTGTATGATATTAATCTTGATTTCATGTTTGTATTTAATTTTATCTCATTTTTTTTTTACATTACTGTAATAGTAATTTAGGTATTATATGTACAATTTCTTTACATGGCGTAACGTTTTGCATTTGAATTTTTTTTTAATGCAACATCGTCGATAATTGTTTGAAATTGTTAATTGCGGTTAAGCGGATAGTGTCAATGCAATTGGATTACGTATAAAACTCAACAGTTTATATAAAAGGAAAAAAAGTTCATTGTTATTGAGAATACACTATTCTAAGGAGGTTAGCCGTATCTAACCGCACATGCCCAGGCTATACTTTGTATATACATTTGTAAATTTCGATTGCATATTATTGCGTGGTGTTGTGTGATTTATTGTTATTCTTTGAAAAACTTCCATTGACTTAATCTTGTGTGGTATATTTTTGTCTTAACATAGTTTTTTTTCTCTTTGTAGGTTGTACGAACCCCCTGAATCATGAGTTATTTAAAATATCGGATAACAAAATATATGATTCGTCAGTCCGAGGTTGTTTCTGGGTATACTTATTATTAAAACATAAATATTTACATACATCTATCCCCGATTCAATCACACACCCTGTAATAATTCAAAGACTTTGATTTATTCAAAAATATTACTATAAAGAAATTAACTAAATTTATTTATTACTGTAATGTTCACTTAGAATGTGAAACAGAATATATCTATCAACAGTTGATTACATTCGCTGATTTTTTTTGTTTTGATTTACTTTTTACCTTATTAGAGGAATATACGTTAACACTAAGTAAAGGAACAACCTTTGACTTACTCGTTTTATATTTTTAATATTTTTGCCTTTCACAGATTGCAAATAATTATTTGGTAAAAGTTTCTCAATTACATCGATTTCCTAAGCAATTCGTATTCGACTTGATTTTGGATGATGGATATATACCTTGCGATTTAGATAAAATAAATTTAAAAAATCGGTGAGAACAATTAAGGTCATCTTGGTACGATCAACCTACTGATGATAGGTTTAACATTCATTGTGCTGTGTGTATGTTTGGTTGTCCAGCAACACAGCTGTGTGCGACAACTAAATGCTGTTTTGCACGGGTGCACAGGCAGTGTCTAGACAAAATTAAAGCAGATACGCCGTGTGCATTCTGTGGAACGGTACCCTTCTGGCACCTTATTTATCATGCGCCAAGGGCAATGCTCAGGACAACGATTGTTTTACACAAATCAGAGTTTTTATCCCCTCGCGCAACTTGTTGCGAAGGGAATATAGCATCGCTACCGTGCGTGTGTGTGTTCGTATGTGTGTATGTATGTGTGTGTATGCACTCCATTTCAATTTTCTAGTAAATTAATAAAAAACCTTCCAATAGAATTTCTTCAACCTTTGTACAAATATGCCTCATTGTAAAAGTTTAAAACAAATGCAATGTCATATTAATTGGTCAAATTTTGATGTAAAAACTTAGATAAAATTACACCATTGTAGAGAAGGGGGGGGGGCATACATTATGACAAAATTCGTTCAAAACTAAAAAAAATATTTATCATAGATTGCACACATCTGTAAAATAACAAAAAAAATGCATGTGCCTTTTCAAACCATTAATACTATTACAAATTATTATTTCATTAAACCAATGTCATAATCAATTTTGTATACGAGTTATCAATCGAAATTTCTGAGTAAGAGTTATCAATTTTCTGCTTCACTTCTTTGTAACCAAAGTGAAAGTAAGCAGTTCAAATCAACAACTTGATATTTTTTGGATTTAGATCTAGTACAGGTAAAGAAAATGTAGTTTTTGCAGTAATGGAGGGTTAGTAGAATGTGGTCTTCTCATTAACATAACTATATATTGCTAAATAATGCATCCCTATACACAATAACTCATGTCGCGAGGGGATGCTCCGCTTAGAGGTGCCCTTGTTAAAATATCATCCGGACACTGTTCAATTTCCTGACCTTGATCATTTTTTTTTTGGAAAATCTATTGACGGAATCTTGAGCACAAGATTTTTAGCTCACCTGAGCTGAAAGCTCAAGTGAGCTATTCTGATCACATTTTGTCCGTCGTCCGTCTGTCCGTCCGTCTGTCCGTCTGTAAACTTTTTACATTTTGAACTTCTTCTCTTAAACCGCTTATCCAATTTCAACCAAATTTGGCACAAAGCATCCTTATGGGAGGGCGAATATAAATTGCAGAAATAAAAGTCCGATCTGCATTCAAAGCGGAGAAAACCTTGAAACTGTAGAAAAAGGGGGGTGCATTTTTAAAAATCTTCTTCTCAGGAACTACCGATGCAAATTCAACGCAGTTTAGCATAAATTATCCTTATGGGAAGGAAAATATAAATTGCAAAAATTAAGGTGTAATTCTGTTTCAAATTTGAGTTATTACGAAAATAATAATAAAGGAAAGGCGTGTTTCAATCAGTTTAATAGCTTCGGGTTCGGCATCCGGTAAAATGATTCCATACTTCTAAAACGAGGTTCTTTGTTTCAAGCAGCCATGACATTATACGAAAAAGGGTCGATCGGACTATGATGAAATTGCTTGTTGTGCAACAGTTCGCGTATGAAGGGAAATTTTGAAACATGCAAAATATATTGGTGCCGATTTTGTGAAGTAAATTGAGGCTAAATATTTCAATGCGTTGACAGTTTTCACACATGACGTTGGTGTTAGCTTGTTCTGATTTTCGTTTCGTTTTCATTATTTATGCTTTGTAACCTGGAAACTATCGTCTGTATTTCGTGATTTTTACGTATCAAATCAAACAGAGACTTCGGTAAATCAAACAGTTAACTGTTTTCCTGCGCAAATTAAGCAAAATCTGATGTAGGGGTACTGAAATACAATTCATTCTATCGGTAATTCGGCATTATCTTTTGCGTAATGGAAGATTAATGCAATAGGTTTTGTTGAGATGCTCGGCATTTTCTCGAGTTTATTCAGTTTAAATAGAGTTTGATATCGCTGACGGAAATATGTAGGTATATACATGTATCATATATATGATTCATTTCGAAAAAATAAATTGTGTTCTTTATTTGTTATACATGTAGTGCATGTTTCTTGTGTTTAATTGTTTACAATTTCTATTTACTAACCATATTTGAGTGTTAAACTTCGAATTATAAGCAAGATACATAGATTTGCTCACAATTCTATGTTTGTACACAGATCTTAAAAACTAAAGAGTAAAAAAGTAAAAAAAATGTCAATATTTATTAAGAAAAATTTCAAAGTCTGTTCTTCCAGAAACCAACTTTAACAACTTATTGTATTGTAAACTTAACACCTTTTTAGCTCACCTGAGGGTGGGCCACAATGGGGGGTCGAAGTTTAACATAGGAATATATAGAGTAAATTTTTAAAAATCTTCTTCTCAGAAACTAATCAGCCAGGAAAGCTGAAACTTGTGTGAAAGCATCATCAGGTAGTGTAGATTCAAAGTTGTGAAAATCATGACCCCCGGGGGTAGGGTGGGGCCACAATGGGGGATCGAAGTTTAACATAGGAATATATAGAGTAAATCTTTAAAAAACTTCTTCTCAGAAACTAATCAGCCGGCAATGCTGAAACTTGTTCGGAAGCATCCTCAGGCAGTGTAGATTCAAAGTTGTTAAAATAATAACCCCTTGGGGTAGAATGGGGCCACAATGGGGGGGGGGGTCGAAGTTTTACATAGGAATATATAGAGTAAATCTTTAAAAATCTGCTTCTCAGAAACTAATCGGCAAGGAAAGCTGAAACTTGTGTGGAAGCATCCTCAGGTAGTGTAAATTCAAATTTGTGAAAATCATGACCCCCGGGGGTAGGGTGGGGCCACAATGGGAGGTCGATGTTTTACATAGGAATACACAGAGTTAATCTTAAAAAATCTTCTTCTCAGAAACTAATCAGCCAGGAAAGCTGACACTTGTGTGAAAGCATCCTCAGGTAGTGTAGATTCAAAGTTGTGAAAATCATGATCCCCAGGGGTAGGGTGGGGCCACAATGGGGGGGGGGGGTCAAAGTTTAACAAAGGAATATATAGGGTAAATCTTTAAAAAATCTTCTCAGAAACTAATCAGCCAGATGATTCTTCATAATTGTTAAGACTTTGGCCCCAGGACAATTCTTTTGCCTCCCGAGAAGGTTCAGAGTTTGATGTACGTTTATATCCCTTATATAAATTATATTGTTAAGGATCTTTTTGAGAACTGCAATACTCAACATATGATATGACTATAAAATCATCCTGTTAGAAAAGGGACTAATGATTATAAACATAAGAATATTTAAAGGAAAAAAGGGTTTTTAATTATACAGGATCTACATGTATTATTGTACATTGTCCAGATAGTTTGTATTATGACTCCATTAAGCTGATTTTATCATACCTATTGTTCCTCAGGTGAGCGATGTGGCCCATGGGCCTCTTGTTTTGTTAGTAGGGGGAATTTATCATAACGGAAATTCTACAGAGATTGGTTAAAGGACATGCGGTAAATATATAACGTATGTTTATTTATGTCCATGGAGAAATGTGTTAATAAGTCCAGTGATGAGCCTGTCGATGCCGGGTCAGAAATCTAAATAAAACGCTTCTACTGACCACGGTGCGTCAGATCATTAGTATGCACTTAATCGCATTTACTTACAAGGTCCGGAGATCGGAGGTATAAAAAGGAGGTGCGGGGAAAGCGGCTCTCCAGTAGTCAACTGGGAGCTTTCTTTTGCCTCCTCTTTTTCTACAGGTAAGATTATATTAAGATACTTGCGCGGTTTTGAAAAAGTTAACAAAAATGATTCAGAAGGTTCAAGTAAATATAACATCTTATTTTCAGAGTTTATGTAATCAATGTTTATTGTTATTAACTATACATTATATTATATTGTAGATTTTGATTGGAATGTTTTATTAGTAAACTTGAATAAAAGAAGTAGTCAACTGGAAGCTGTCTTTTGCCTCCTCTTTTTATTCAGGGAAAGGGCTACTCCCCAGGTTGAGGAGAGAATTCTGGGTTATATAACGTGGCACAGACAACGCCATGGGTCTGGTCAAGGACGAACAAGGTCCCAAGGATCAAATTAACTGAAATATCGTATTGAGCAAAATCCTAGTACGATATGACCATGAACATAGTGAAATTATAAACAACTTAATATATTCACAATGGTATTAAATTCACGGAAAATAGTCCAACCGTGAACGTAGTGAAGTTAAAAACACTGTAATGTATTCCACATCTATAGTATTAGAAATGAAATGTGGTGATAACAGATAGTATTCGAGATCAAAAGTCCAATGCAAAACTCCAAACGGTTTAACATTGAGTAGGAAAAATATAGTCAACATTTGACCTATCCGAAGATTGTATTTGCTGACAAGGTCGTTGTATCGACCATATAAACTACAAAATGATGACCACAACTGAGACTGCCAATAACCTTGTTTTAGCAACTTGTTTGTCAGTAGCTTGCCTCATTTTAAAAACTGGCCATACTTAGAGCATGTCGATACAATTAAACAGTAAATTATGAAAAGTTTATTGGTAAAATGGTATACCAAAGCTTCATACATCATGATGACTAGAAGTAAGTATTTTTAACAGTACAGTTAGAAAGGGTTAATGAATCTAATTTGATATTCTAAATAAACACTTTTATATTACCTGATTGTTCTTATTTTCTTTTGCTGAGGATTGCATGATTCCTTAATTACGGTAACCACCATCTAAAACTGCCAAGCACCGTCGAAACGCAATATGCCGTTTGAACTGCTTCAAACAAAATGCAGACCAACCAAGCACATAATTGATTTCAATCGTTGCCTTTATTTTAAACGTGTCAATGTCCTTGAAAGGACACATACGCCCAACAACGTTTAAATGACTTTTAAAGAATCAGTTGTCCTTGCTGCAAAAATTTGTTGAATTAGGCAATGTATTTTAAAATTTATTCATATTCAACTTTTGATGTTACCTTGATTCTTCTATAAGATACATAAATACCCGAACCACATATTCATTTTCAGATAAACAAAACACGATAATTGATGACTTTTCGTTTATTTATGTTGCTCAACTGAGAATATTTAGTTCGCAAACATTCCATGCATAGTATTATAACATATTGATCAGATAATATTTACACCTCATAAGTAGGATCGACATCTTTTTCTGGATAATATAAAAACGTATCTCTAATGTTCGTTGCGCAGATAACTTTTCTTTCACATATAACTTTAAAGTGTTGAAGAAAACACGTCAATGATATTTACATTCACTGTTAAAACGTATCTAAAATTTAAAAAAAATGTTCATATCAATATGCACACACAGGCGTTCCGGTATTCGATTTTCGCAATCCATTCCAAATCTAATTCAATAAACCAATGTACAAAAATGACCTTGCGAATAGCTGACAATTATTTTACTGAAAAGATAATATCTTTACACATCATCTAAAGAGTGCTTTAAAATTTAAAACCCAATAAACAAAATACAGATAAAGGTTTAAAAATCTCAGGATGAATCAAGACGACAGAATTTAATACACTAGAAGAGGGAAAAATACAAAAAGACCCAACTTTATTTTCTGATGCCTGCTTAGGAAGACAAATGCGATATTTTGACGTAGACTTAACACAAGCGTTAATATATAGTAACATTCTATACTTGGAATAAAAAAAAATCTAGAATTACCTATTGATATCGCAAGAAAGAATGCATATAATAAATGATTTTATGTCATTTTTTATGTGAAAAACAAGATGGCGACAGCCAGCGGTGATCGCTTAGATGAGGATCCAAACTTTTCCTCAATCAATGCCTACAGAGACTGCGACAGTGCCCTACAATGTGCACCAGTCACGATGTTCTAAATGTAGAGGATTATGTGCAGAATTGCACATTATTGCAGTTGTTTACATCTGAGGGCGGAGTACTTCTTACGATAACAATGTCTTCGATTTGCCAAACTCGCAATTGCCTATTATCGAGAACGAAGGTTAATCGAACGCTGAGTATATCAATCTTATTGATTCCCAACTTCAGAATTTACCAAAAGAAATTTATGTAAATAAATTACTTGAACTTCCCGGGCAAAAACCCTCCCCGACTGCCCTCCTGGCAGACTTATAAGTGGAAGAACTACAAAAAGCAACAACAGTACTGAAAGATATGCAAGAGAATGTCACACTTTATACATGTTTACCCAAGGGGGAAAATCGGGATTGAATGTAATTCTTTACAAAAGCAAAACAATACCAGTCCCTTCCGATACATTCAAGCATGAAACCTCAAAAATTGAGTTAGTTGAATTTCGATCATTGCTGCAATTATTACAACAGCTACTATCCGAATTAGAAGAAAATATTCAATCCATAGACAAAACAATTCGAAGAAAATATTCAATCCAAAGACAAAACAATTCATATCCTGACTGATGACCTCAAATCACTTCACTTGAAACATGACCAATTATCTACAGAACATGGGCGTCTCAAAGCTGAGGCGAATTGTAGGTTCACTAAATACAACTGCTTTCAGAAATTGGCAAAAGAGAAATTCCAAAAAGCCGAAACCGATATGATGGAGTTTGAATCTTTCAAATAAAAAAACTAATGACGAACTCAAACGTGTAAATAAAGTTACTCAAAACTTTCAAAATAAGGTCAACGCACTTAGACCAAACAAAACATACGCCAGTGCTGTAGTCGAACAAACTGCCAATGAACGGTCCATTTAAGAAAACTCTACAACATCTCGTGGAAATGACGCTATAGTCAATGGTATTCGTTCTATACGCGACTCCATGGATAATCCGTCTAAACCCAAGACGTGTGATACCTCTGGTAAAACTTGTGCCGATAAAGATGTTGCTGCGTGTGCACCGGTGGCCAACGATTCACCCCGTCGGGTTCCTCAAGAAGCCGGTCACAATGCACATTCATCCGACACCTCTTCATTCAACTCACCACGCTCCAATAGTCATACTATTACGACAGCTGGTCTCAAATACGCAAAAAAAGAGACTCTTCTCCAGAGAGCATAACGCTCAAAAGATCAGTGAATTATGATGGTGTTTTGTGTCGCGTAACTGTTGACGAAAAACCACGCTCAATTCAAAATACCGTATCTAAACAAACAAAAAATGTCGTTCTCGGAGTTACATACAAAAAAGAAGCCCGATATTATTTGTTCGGAATAAACCATGAATCAACCTACGAAAGCATCAAAAGTTATGTTGAAAGTAAAGGGGTTAAAATCTCATACTTAACCCTATTCAAATCAAAAGGGCGCTACTCAGTCCGGACAGCCAAAATCAACGTCTCGCCAAATTGCTCACAAACTGAAGAAGCACCGGGGATTCTGGCCCGACGGTGTTCACTACCGCAAGTGGTATAGCGAGTGGGATTCTCGTTGTGACCAAAGGTACTCGCAGACAGACGACGAACGGGCATATCAAGACAGTCATTGCCATTAAACTTATCATGTCATTTTGTTCAAAACATTATATTTCATTTTGGTATTTTCTGTCTCAAATTATGGTCATTCTTATGTCATGGAACGTCCGCGGTATCTTTTCATCCACGCTGTGTCTCTCTTCGATTTTAGACAGAGAGAAATGTGACATTGCTGTACTCTCGGAACACAAACTCAAACAAGAAACAAGAGGTTACCTTGATACAATACATACAAACTTTTTAAGTTTCGTCAAATTTGAGGATGAAAAATCTACTCATACAAATGTATTCTTCGCCGGCAGAGGTGGCGTAGCTATAATGTATAGAAAACGTTTAGCTTTCTCAATACGAGAAATTCCATGCTTCGACTCAAACCGCATTATTGGAATTGAGCTAAAGACATGCAACGGATGCGTGTACATATTGGGTGCTTACTAACCTTCTGACAATAATGTTGACAATTACGCGTACGAATTAAATTTACTTGAACATTTATACAATCACTACTCGAATTATGGAAAAGTTATAATAGACGGTGACCTAAATGGCAGTCTAGTCGATTCAACTTGAAGTAATGAACGGAAGTCAGAAATTCGGTCGTCATTTGCATTTAGAAAAAACCTTTGTACTCCTAACATAGACTTTAAAACTTGTGGTGAAAACTACACTTTCACATATAAAAAACAACAACCCTGGACTACGTCTTATTTGACAAATCTGTTTTAACATTGCTGCATCGTTACCTAACAGACGTAGAGGGCTCATTCTCACTTACATCTGACCACCTTCCGATAATTGCCACATTTATTCGACGAGCAATGCAATGCCACCACCTGAAGACTTCCCAGACAAAACTTTTAGCATGGCACAAAGCTACCGCTGAAAATATTGCGGAGTATAAGAACAAAATTGACGAACATCTCTCCGCTGCGTTTGGTGAAGAACTACGCAAAATATTGCGGAGTAAAAGATCAAAATTGACGAACATCTCTCCGCTGCGTTTGGTGAATAACTACGCATTGAAACAGACATTTCAGTGTATATCGACAATTTAACCAAAATTCTGCATAAGTGCGACTGTATTCCATCTTCGTCCTTCAACCCTTTAACCCGACCTAGCTGGACTTCTTCTGTAAAGGAGCTCCATAAAATTGAACGAGCCAAACGGCGCATATGGATAGGTCAAGGAAGACCTCGAGGGATGGAATTTACGTCATACCTAGAATATAAAAAGGCCAAGAGAAATTTCAGGAGGGCCCTAGAGGAAGCACACGAACGCTACATGTGTGATGTCTACAAAGAATTGGACGAAGCAACAGAAGTAGACATACGTCTATTCTGAAGACTGACAAAGAGACGAAAACCCAGAACTTTGCGCTTTTACCCCGAAATCCAGGATGAGGGAGGAACAACCAATACAGATCCGGAAGGGGTGGTAGAAACTTTTGCCAACTATTACCAAAATATATATACCCCATTAGAAGATGTTCAGTTCGATCCGGATTTCAAGTCACAGATAGATCTCGAGATGAAACATATTACTGCAACTTGTGAAAGTGATATACACGACTTAACTGGGGGCTGCATTACCACAAAAGAACTAAATGCAATAATCAGCTGCCTGAAGCTCCGCAAGGCACCTGGCTATGACTCAATTACTAACGAACAAATCGTTCACGGGGGAAAATCACTTGTTCGATGCCTCGTTAATTTATACAACGCCATCGTGTCTTTGGGGAAAATACCTCTTCAGTGGAAACAAGGTGTAAGTGTTCACTACGCAACAAAACTTTACGGAAAAAGTTTATTGGTCTAACTCACAAACCTCTCTCACCGAGGAAGGAAACCGAATAATACATGCGAGGACAACATTAATTATACCCCCGCTCCGAAGGAGAGGGGGTATACTGTTTTACCCTTGTGTGTCTGTCTGTCTGTCCGTCCGTCCGTCTGTCTGTCTGTACGTCCGTAACAAAAATTTCTGTCGCATTTATCTCAGCAACTATTTACCGCAGATGCTTGAAATTTTAACACAGTGTTTGTTAAGGCAAGCCATATCGTGGGATATATTTTTGTACCAATCGGACGTCAACTTCCTGTTAAATGACGACTTTGCTTATTTTTTAACCAAAATTTTCAAACAAATTTTCGTCAAAGATTTCTCAGCAACTGTTTTTCGCAGATGCTTGAAATTTTTACACAGTATTTGTATAAGCATGCTATATCGTGGGATGTATTTTTGTATCAATCAGAAGTCAACTTCCTGTTAAATGACGACTTTGTTTATTTTTTGCCAAAATTTTCAATAAAATTTCCGTCAAAGAATTCTCAGCAACTATTTATCGCAGATGCTTGAAATTTTAACACACTATTTGTTTAGGCATGCCATATTGTGGGATATATTTTTGTATCAATCGGGTGTCAACTTCCTGTTAAATGACGACTTTGCTTATTTTTTAACCAAAATTTTCAAACAAATTTTCGTCAAAGATTTCTCAGCAACTATTTATCGCAGATGCTTGAAATTTTTACACAATATTTGTATAGGCATGCCATATCTTGGGATATATTTCTGTACCAATCGGGTGTCAACTTCCTGTTAAATGTCGACTTTGTTTATTTTTTGCCAAAATTTTCAAACAAATTTTCGTCAAAGATTTCTCAGCAGCTATTTATTGCAGATGCTTGAAATTTTAACACACTGTTTTGGCATGCCATATTGTGGGATATATTTTTGTATCAATCGGACGTCAACTTCCTGGAAAATAATGACTGTTTATTTTTTGCCAAAATTTTCAAACAAATTTTCGTCAAAGATTTCTCAGCAGCTATTAATCGGAGATGCTTGAAATTTTTCCACAGTGTTTGTATAGGCATGCCATATCGTGGGATATATTTCTGTACCAATCGGACGTCATCTTCCTGTTAAATGAGTACTTTGTTTATTTTAGCTAAAATTTTCAAACAAATTTTCCTCAAAGATTTCTCAGCAGCTATTTATTGCAGATGCTTGAAATTTTAACACACTATTTGTTTAGGCATGCCATATTGTGGGATATACTTCTGTACCAATCGGATGCCAGCTTTCTGTTAAATGTCTACTTTGCTTATTTTGCATATTCACATCAGAGCGGGGGTATCACTAGTGAGCATTGGCTCACATATATCTTGTTACACAATATAATCTCACAAGATAATATAATATAATCATACTATCGCTTAATATCAGGTTATCAAATAATGACAATTAAGGCACGCCATACTCGAACAAAATGACAATCGCACATTTCAAATCATGAAAACAAACATAAGCATCGCTTACAGTGTGAACGCATTATATATTAATCAAATACGAGACAAATGACAAATATACACAGTGTACTTACTCTTTAGGGGCACAGACACCAAAATATAGATCAAAGTTTTGTAGAAAAACAAGCATGGCCTATGCCGGAACAAACAGTACATAAAGTAATAATCATACCAAATCCGGAATCGATTCCGGCGCCACTACACTCCTCCTCTGGCTTCGAAGAAGCCAATCAAGTTTAAAATTAGAAAAGATGTTACAATTCAAATGATTCCTACCCTCGCAATACTAAATACCGGTATGTACAAATGATGTAACAAAGTTGATATTTGAACACAACTTTTAGAAATCACAACATTACATATCAAGTACTGTATATATGCACAATGACTGAACCAAAGTTAGGATGGGGTCTTAACTACTTAGCCACTTCAACAACACAACTGAGTAATAGGTCTCACTTAAAATGTTTTGTTACGGCCACAAAATATCTTCACCTTGCGTACGTATCCATCATCACTCTCAAAGGTCTCTGTCACTATAGTAAGGGGCTACTGATTTCTGGTTAACGAATCGTCACGCATAAGAACTAGATCTCCTTTCTGAAACTGTCTACCTTCTCAATCTGTCAACCATTTCTGACGAATCTGTAAGCTCTGCATATATTCTGTGTGCCATCTCTGCCAGAACTGATCTGCCAAGTACTGCACCTGCTTCCAGGAACTCTTGAGGGCATCTTTGGTCCCAATCACTGGAATGTCCAATTGTGAGGTATGTACAGTTTTCTGATGAATTAATATATCTGGTGAAAGTACCTGTGGTGTATCTGGGTCAGTTGATACTGCGACGAGTGGTCTAGCATTAAGGATAGCACTAACTTCCATCAATAATGTGGTCAAAACTTCATGTGTTAAAGGTCCCTTATGGCTCAAGAGTAAGCTGTCCTGTATCTTTCTTGAAACACCTATCATTCTTTCCCATGCCCCGCCAAAGTGGGAGGCATGGGGAGGATTGAACACCCACTTGATCTTGTTCTCCTCGAGATACCTTTTTGATGCTGGGTTTTCCACCAGTTCAGAAGGAATGTTTAGTTCATGCACTGCCTCAATGAAATTTGTCCCACGATCTGATCAAAAGTCGGAAACTGTATAACAGGGCCTCTTATGGCTATTCAACTGCGTAATGCATTGATAAATGAAGCTTTGGACAACTCTTCAATGGCTTCCAAATAAACTGCTCATGAAACAAGGCATGTAAACATCAAGTCCCATCTCTTCTGATTAACAGTCTCCCCTCTGGTCGGTAGTTGCGTGGTTGTCCAGGGTCCAACAGTGTCTACACCTACGTAAGAAAAGGGTGGAGTGGGTTGTATCTTATCCTCAGGTAGATCTGCCATCTTCTGCCAGCCGAAACTTCCTCTCAACTTGCGACATGTGACGCAGGATTTGATCTCTGATCTTATGAGATATATGAATTGCTTCAAAAGCTTGACTCCTCGAACAAGAGATTCCCATGTTGAAAATCTTAAGAATCGTTCTGATCCAATCTTGGAGTTAACGAATTTCACATCATTCACCTGAACTTTGCTGCATGTAACTTCCGGTCTAATCTCACAGTCGTTGTTTGGTTCCACTAACGGAAAACATGAGGGTGGTTCTGCAAATGTTTTCGTCAGTGTCCTAAATGGGGGTCGGGTCAACCACATACTGCTCGAAAGTTGAGTAGCACATACTGATCTTGTAGCCAGATCAGCTGGATTCTGCTCAGTCGCAACATGTGTCCATTGTGTCGGAGATGAGGACGAATGAACACGCTTCACTCCGTTAGACACGTAAACGTAGAATCCGCGAATAGTATTCGTCAGATAACCCAAGACAATCTGGCTGTCCGTGTAGTATCGAAAGCACTCTGATGGAATACCAAGTTGTTCCTTGATTATGTCTGCTACTTCAATGCCAAGAACTGCGGCGCACAGTTCCATCCCAGGAATTGTGTTGCCGCCATTCGGTGCAAGACTTCCCTTTCCACGTAAAAAAACTGAGTGTGGGCTCTGAACTGACAGGTCCGAAGAGATGTAGATATGCAACGCACCAATCGTGTCTTTGGATACATCGCAGAATACATGCACAAGACGAACACTGGAATCTGTATATGAGTGATTCGAGTATTGCCTACGAATACACACTCTTTCTAGTTCATCTAAGGATTGTACCCCGTCGTCCCATGGGCTTTTAAACATCTCAGGATGTGGGAAATCCCAATCTAAGGCGGTTGTACTAGACAGAATTAGTACTATTTTTCTGCGTTACTGGTTGTTACGGGAACAGGTTCGTCGTGCTGTCTATCAAGTATCTTCTGCATAAACTCTCGGACATGCGCTGCCTTGGTTGGGTTGTGTATAAGACTGCTCTTGAATGAAATAGCTCGTTTCATTGCGGCTTCTCGATTGTTGTGAAGAATGAGTCTACACGTCAGAAATGGTAGAGGTGCTGTCCATTTACCACACTCAGACATTTGGAATCATGAGTTGGTCTACCATTGGCTAGTATGGCAGTCTTGTTGACAGTGACAACTGTTTGTTCATGAACTGTTCCTAGACAGGAGTTTCCAATCAGGACCCATCCATGGGTTAATTTATGTCCTAAAGGAACACCAACACGTTGGTCAAGCACTATATGAGTGTCAATAAGGTCACGACCATTGAGTAGTTCAATCGAAATGTGATTGTCAATGGTAGGTATATAGTGAGTAATATCACTAAGGTGGGGGTAGAAAGCCGCAACTTCTGGAGATGGTATCTCACTGCGATTCTGTGGAATCTCGTTGCACTCTATGATATCTGGTAATCTGAACACTTGTGATTGATCACTGGACTCTATCACATATCCGCATGCTTTACGTCCACTGTTTACAGATTCACCAGAACATGATTTCACGTGTACAGGTGGTCTGGACCGTATTCATGGAAACAATCAAAGAATCTGGAAGTGGCGAGAGTGTTGCTGCTTATTACAGTCTCATTACACTTTGACCTCATGTGCTTCTTTGGCCCACAGCAACGAAAGCAGTAGCCCCTTTCCTTTATGAATGTTCTCCGCTCATCTAATGGACGGGAACGAAATGAACGACACTCGTTTAATGTGTGTTTAGAGTTTTCGTGAATAGGGCATCTGTCCAAAGAAGAAGCACTTTCCTTAAGTAGGGTTCCAAAGCTTTGTACTTGTGTTTTAAATGCAGTCACAGTAGTGTTACTCTTACGACATTGCAGCTTCACTGAGTGTACCTTCTGCTGTTCACTTCTGTTAGCATCATAGTGTAGCGGCTTAGGTCAATATTTCAGCAAGATATTTCACTTGTGGATACAAGCACCAAATTTTACATGAAGGTTCCTTGAACATTACTTGATCAAAAGATATCGTTTGCCATTCAAGTTTTGGTCATTTTCAAGATGGCTGCCTCTTATTTCAAAATGGCGTCTTTTCCCATAATGTTGTCATGATATTTTAAATATTTCTGGGTAATGTTTTTTTTTCTGTGAAATTATGAAGAAGAATTTGTTGTATGATTTAATTTGATGTTCATCTCATATATGAACACTCTGCGCACGCGTTTAAAAACATGCAGCTCATTTTCGAATGTACATGATCTAATCGTTTAAGCAGTTGCACTGCAAAGAGCAGTGCAAAATAATTCGATTTTAAATATTTGCATTCCCCAGAGCAATTATATATAATTCCTTAGCCTGTACTGTGCTGATTTTCAGGAAACCAGATCAGCTGTTTTCACAGTCTCACTTTGTTTACATACAAACAACAGCATATAGTCAGACTGAGTGTAGTGTAAAGCTATAGTATTGTCTGTACAAATGCTATGAACTGATTCGATCGTGTCGATTGAACTTTCTGAAGAAAATGAGTAACAATTTAACGGACCGACAATAAACTTCTACATGTACATTGTACAGCATAAATGTAAACAATGCAGTCTTTTCTCATGTTTTGAACGAAACAACACAATAAGTTGATCAGAAATTCATCCACTGTATAAAAACACAGTAAAATAGTTATTTATATAGTTATCTGGTCTATTACAAATACACTGTATATCTATTCTACATACTGATAAATCATCAAAAGATCGTTACCATCGGCTACACGTGTTTATATCAATTACAGCGTCTGACGAGCGCTTTCGGGACGCAGATTCACACCCATACGTCAGATGTGATATAGAAATTCTTCGTATATTCTCGTTATTGTAAATTTATATATACACATGTGTAATTCGTTATTATAGGTTTTCCCATGAAATATTAAATCAACCGTATACTTTGCCAAAACTACTGTTTTCGGTGTATTTACCATATATGGAAATACAGATGCGGGGCATGTATTATGAAGTCATATCTCATTATCCCTTCATTAGCATATCAGAGCAACGTGTAGCCTTATCTGCACTGCGGAGCATCGCTTACAGTGTGAACGCATTATATATTAATCAATTACGAGACAAATGACAAATATACACAGTGTACTTACTCTTTAGGGGCACAAACACCAAAATATAGATCAAAGTTTTGTAGAAAAAACAAGCATGGCCTATGCCGAATCAAACAGTACATAAAGTAATAATCAAACCAAATCCGAATCGATTCCGGCGCCACTACACAAGGGCTTATTGTGCCTTTGTACAAGGGAGGATCGAAGCCCAAAAATGTGTGCGACAGCCTTGTTACCTTGTTTATTTAAAATTTTTGAAAAAATCATTCTGTCTCGCATATCTTAGTTTTTAACATTAAGTGCTCATTTTCCCGAAGCTCAGCAGCAAGGGTTTCAGAAATCGTTAAGCTGCTTAACTGCATCTTTTAATTTGAAGGAAACAGTTTTGCACAACACAGAACAGGGAAACAATGTATATGTAAGCTTTTTAGATTCTAGCAAAACATTTGATACAGTGTGGAGAGAAGGGCTTCTGTACAAACTATATAATATTGGTTTTACTGGTAAAATATGGACACTTATTAACAATTGTCATCAACATACTGCAAGCTCTGTCATTGTAAACCAGATAAAATCAAAATGGTTTCGTGTTCATCAAGGTGCCAGACAAGGGGGTGTTCTGTCCACTTTTTTGTATCTTGTTTTTATTAACGACCTCCTAATTGAATTGGAGGACAGTAGTAAAACTATTGGTGTACTAAATGTTCCCAGCAGTTGTCCATCCCTAGCAGACGATATTTCATGTATTAGCGTATCTCCAATAGGCCTTCAACTACTTTTAAACACTGCTTTTATGTATTCAAACAAATGGCGATTTCGATTTAATGCCACCAAATCATGTGTGTTAGTATTTTGTCCGAGATATTGTACATTTAAAGAAACATTCCAATGGGTTTTAGGTCAATGTTTAATCCCTACAGCAGACAAATACAATCATTTAGGTATTATTGTTGACAACAGATGTAAACATTCTGCTAGGATAACGGAAGCATGCAACAAGGGACGCAAATCGTACTTTGCGCTCTCTGACATAGGATCGGAATTTCTCCACCCAATGACACTCTCGCATTTATACAAGACGGTTGTGTTACCGTCCACCCTGTATGGTCGTGAACTCTATATGGAATTGCATATCTTCATCTGATCTTCAGAAGCTAAACGTGTTTCAACACTTTGTTTGTAAAAACTCTTTAAACCTACCAAAATCTTGTAGATCTGACATTTGTGAATCACTCTTTGGTGTTTTACCGATAGAAGCGGAAATCGACACAAGGAAATTATTATTCCTAGGAAAACTCTGTCGCTTACATTCCACTACCCTCACAAAGAAAATATTTGCGATACGCCTGTATTTGTTCATTTATAACTTAGCACTGAAGCAAAAAGGATTTATACCTGAAATTTTCGATATTAACCAAAAGTACGAACTCACAGACCACTTAAAACAGTGGCTACATAACTGTTCATTCCCTGGAAAAAAAATTGTGAGGACCGCCGTTTCAACTCTATACAAGTCACAGCGTCAAACTCGTATATCAAGTGATATCAAGGGGGGTATTGACCACCCCCGGGGCCCATGACCTACATACCGTTTGATGCCCCTTGACACAAGGAACAAGAATATATATGGTTTAAGGGTGGGGATCTCAACTGTTTTGAAGATATTAAGGGACTTGCTGTTTGAGGGGGTCAGGACCACCCACAGGGCCCATGACCTACATAACATTTGATGCCCCTTGAATCAGAAACATGAATATATATGGTTTAGGGGTCATGATTATAACAGTTTCTGAGATATATGGTAATTTTAAATTTCTGGGGGGGATGGGGATGACCCCAGGGGTCAGATCTGATAAACCCTATATATTGCCAGTAACAGCCAATATATGATTATGAAAACCCTATATTATTATCTTTGTCCGTTTTCAAGTTACCATTTACAGAGTCTACGATTCTTCCTACAAGGTTCAATGTTAGACCCCACACCCTTTTGACACCCCCTCCCCCCCCCCTCTCCCGAAAAGTGGTTGTCTAACCCAAAATGAGAAAAATCGATCCAGGGTACACAACTAGATATGCAGGCCTATCATATCCTAGAGTTTTGTACAATTCTGTTCAGCCATATCTGAGAAATAAGTTCAGAGCAGGAAAGAAGAAAAAGATGAAGAATAACTAGAGCAGAGCTCGTGGCAAAACCACGAGTAGGTCTTCCGTTGTTGTTGCGAGATGAAAGTTTATGTGATTTGGTGTCAAACGATTATAATGACTAATGACCAAAATTTCACTTCTGCTTTTGTTATATAAACGTGCTGTGATTGAAAGCCTGTATAAAGACAGGAAGAAAATGTTTTAGGAAAATTATTTGTCGAACACACTTTGTGTATTTGTTTTGAAAACTCTTTAAGGCCCTTCACACCAAGTTGCGTTCCCAGGGCGTGTTCACGGCGTTGTAAAATTCATGGATTCGCCGTAGGATCGCAAGGAAAATTCAGAAAGGCGTTCTTACAGAGCTCCCAACTACGTTTCCACAAGAGTTCTACTTGGCGATTGACTGCCCTCTCGCTGGGTATCCGCCGAGCGCTCATGACGTGCTAGGAGTTTTTACCGCGCATCCACAGCGTGCTCTGCGCGCTGACTGCGTGCACATGCGCTGTTTGAGACTTTACAGCGCTGTCATGGCGACCTTACTCCACTTCTACGGCGTGTTTATCGGAACGCAGAGCCACGGTGCGTACTTTGTGCATGTTCAAAGTGCGCGCCGTCGCATGGCGTTCTAAAATGTTCTAGGCTAGGATATCCCATCGCGGCGAACGAAGATGCCGTTGAGTTGTTACGGCGCCGTAGAAGACTCTAGTTCGTTTACCATGGCGTTTTACATTATTCAATTACGCAGCGGGATCGTTGTGAGGACGCAGCTCCAGTGTGACAGGGGTTTAAACAATGAGAAGTTTAATTGTTATATACTACATGTACTCATTATTCATGTAAGGAAATGTACGTAAAAACGTGCATTAAAAACACGTAACTTCTGTAAATAAATCTTTCTAATTTTTTTAAGACTATGTGCAAGTTTGAATTTGTTTTGTGCTGTCAAAATTTGGTAAATAGCCAAATTTGATGGCATCTCTGAAAATTTTTTCAGGGCTGATATTATTTGATAATACGAGTAGACTTGAACATTTAAAACAATAATCAGCTATCAAAGATCATCGGGAGAATTTATGCATAAGTGAGCGTCTAAATTTTGCTCCTGATATACAGACACCGTTATGTAACGTAAAATTCAATAACATTATTTACAGAAATGAATATTACTTCTCTCTACGATGCAAAAATATTCAAAATCCCTATTTTTAAGTCAGTTTTTTCTTTTTTTCTTCATATATCTTTTGGCGGCAGATGTGTCGCTATATTATAGTCTGTAAGTCAAGTAAACTAATCTGTCCTAACTTGCAATACTTTGATGATTTCTATGGCGATCACCTGCATAGCATAATGTAGTCATATTTCATAACATCTTGTCCCAAGAAAAAATTACATTTGACTTAAAACTTTTAATTATAATATATATTATTCCGTTCATAACTATATATAATAGAAGTTTAGCGTGTTCGACATGTTAATTTATAGCCACGTTCTCAGATTACGATCTCGCACCTTTAATGTGAAAATGAAAGTCTTGTTGTTTTATAATGGTAAACATTCGCCGGTTTCGGTTCCGAATTTTATACACCAAACCTATCGGTGGTTATTTGTGCGTTTGAGACGCTTGAATTAGTTTCGGTTTTATATATCGCTGGCTATGCCTCAGCGTTGTTCGGTTCCTTTTTGTTGTAATTATGGTGGGCATCAGTTTCCGAAGGATAAGCAACGTCGTTTTCAGTGGAGGGTTGCCATAAAACGCCTAGATCCACTGACCAAAAAACTCTGGGAACCAAATGACAGAGACGTTGTCTGTCACTTGCATTTTGTTGCCAGTGATTACAAGGACACCTCAGGTTAGAAAACGTATATATATTGACTTAGCGTTCTTTGTTAGTTGTTAATTTTTTGTTGTGTTTAACAATAAGACGATTATACACATTCAGATGATAAAATTAATGCATCATGCTCTATACTATAGGATCGTACGGGGGGGGGGGGGGGGTACTCAAGTACATGTAGCACGGTTCATTGCACAATACTGAATAGTCATTCTGGTTTTTTTACTCGCTAAGTCTGGATAAAATTTTCTTGTATGGTTTTAAAAGAAATCAAACACTGCCAATGCAATAAATGTAGATTTCTTCTATTATTTAAGCATACAAGTATTCTCAATTTGTACTTTATTGGTTGTTTACATTTTTAGTTTATTGTTACATTGTTACATTCTTCGTGTTGCTTTGTGTTATTTTTTATTTATTTCAGTGCAGCTTGAATTGGCCAACAACAGATTCAATGAAGATAAGTTTAAACACTTTTTTTCATTATCTTGACATATGTACCTGAATACTATTCTTACATCAATTTTTTTAAAAATTAGATGAGTATATTATTTAGCCTATCCGAATAGTGTATCATATACTATTCTTACTTTAGTTTTTTAATAATTAGATGAGTTTATTATTTAGCCTAATCGAATAGTATATCATCAATATGCATTATAAATGATATTTATCAATTATAATATGCCACATATATATATACTGTCTTTTAACAGCTGATCACCTCCATCTAAAGGATGATGCAGTGCCATCTATTCTTATTCCTGATGATGAGCCCCCTACTCCAAGCCCAAGGCTACAGAGACTGTCTCGGAGGAAGCAAGAATTTGATGAGCCAGACCTTGTAGCTATCGGTGTACAGCAGGAAGTTGTCATAGAAGAAAAAGAGGAAGCACCATCACTGCCACAAGCAACCCCAGATGCAGATTCTTTCATTAAGAATCCTTTTTCAAAAAAATGCTCCATTGAGAATTTTAAGGACAACCCGGATGCTATTTCATACTACACAGGTTTCAGTGATTTTGACCAGTTCATGACATTTTTTTATTGTCTTGGTCCATGTGTAGATGAGCTTGATTACAAATGTTCTGTACTTGAATCGAAGGACCAGCTTTTTCTAACCTTAATGAAATTAAGACAGGCCAAAGAAGACTTTGAATTGTCTCTGTTTTTTCAAGTTTCCATGTCCACAGTTTCAAGAATTGTCATAACGTGGATAAATTTTTTGTATTTTCAACTGAAAGAACTAAATTTCTGGCCCTCTGAAGATATTGTACAAGATTTTATGCCCGTCAATTTTGCTGAAAAATTTCCAAGTACAAGAGTAATATTGGATGCTACAGAAATCCCCATACAAAAGCCATCTGATGTAAATTCTCAGTCCGTTACTTGGTCCAATTACAAACATAGAAACACCATTAAAGCAATGATCGGTGTTACTCCTAGCGGTGCAGTCTCTTATGTTTCAGATGCGTATGGAGGATCAGCAAGTGACAGGATGATTATTGAAAGATCAGAGTTGTTAAACAAGGGTATGTTTGAAAAAGGTGATAGCATCATGGCTGATAGAGGAATTATGGTGCAAGATCTTTTTGCAAATAATGATGTTCAAGTGAACACCCCAACATTTTTGAAAGGAAAGTCTCAGCTTGATGCCCACGAGGTTGTTCATGATCGTCGTGTAGCATCCAAGCGTATACACGTTGAGAGAGTGATAGGTCTTGCCAAAAGGTACAAAATTCTTAAAGGTGAACTAAGTCATAGCAAGCTGCAGCTTGGATCACGCATCATATTTGTATGTTTTGTTTTGAGTAACTTCAGAAACTGTATTGTTGACAAATTTGCATAATGGTTTTCATGGAACTTGTTAATATTTGTTTGATCTAGTTTGAAGAATTGACTATGAAATAAATGAAATAAATGCAAAATGTTTTCAAAATTTTCTATGATAATAAAATGAAATATGGACACCATTATCCTTCACATAGATATTTATTAAATTTTTAAGCTTATTTTAAGATATTAAACAATCATTGATAGGATCTGATATGTAAATACAAGTAAATCAATCTCTCTCTCTCTCTCTCTCTCTCTCTCTTTTACATTTGTGTGTGTACAAATGTTCTATTAGGAACACAAAATGTCTATTAAGACTTTCACCATGTCGAAAAACCTTAAAAACATTTCTAATACACAAAGGTTCTCTTCGCAAATACTGGAATCATACATATATTTAAGGAGCAGATATAATTTTTCAGCAATTAATGTTTTTAAAAAGTTGATCATTGAGTTTCAGCCCATATATTAAAAATGGAAAATTACAATTGCTGACATGTTTGTTGTATATAAAACAATAGGTTCAATCTCCTACACAATGGCACATCAAGTTAAACATGTACAGTGTAAATGTGTTTCGTACATCTTTATTGACCATTGATTGAAATCTATCACAAATAATGAGTTTCTGTTTCTTCATAATTAATACCATGGTAATAGAATTGTGGGATGTAGCACATGACTAAGAGGTGCAACCTTATGCCTTCATATAGACAACTCACTGAAATATCAAAATAGCAAACAAAGCAGCACATGACCAAAATTGAAAAACAAATCAAACAGTTCAGTACATCACCATCTGGTTACAAATATTCTAACATGAAATACATGTACATGTTTCCTGGTTGCATGGTAAATAATATGGTTAGTTTATAAAAATCAATACTTTGCAATGCAAGAGTTCCCCGAGAATTTTGCATACAACTTTGACGCAACGAATGGTCGGTACCACTTTTTATAAAACAGATCTAGTTTAGGAACCAAACAAAACTTGCAATAGTCCTGGTCAAATTCAATCTTTTCCACAAACAAAGATTTAAATGTGTAAACTACAAAATAACAAAATTGCCTTCCAGTAATAAGTAATTGGCCTTGAATTTGATCATAATAATTTGATGATTTTTTAAGTTGAATGACCCCATTTATTTCCTCTAAATACCTAAAATGTTTCAGACACTTTGATTCAATATTTACATTTCGTCCCAAGTAAGGACATTTCACTTCAACAATATGCATATCATCAATCACTCCATCGGGTGAAGCACCAAGAAATGGCTTAGGTCTGTAAATGAAGAAGCCACATCCATTAACTTTTTGTTTGTATTTCGATTCAAAACATTTTATAGCTTTCCGTTCATAATTTTTCCCATGTAATGTTGCTTCGGAGTTAATCTGCTTTGATGAAAATATTGTTTCACACAGTTTTTCCTTGTTTCGTTTCTCCGTCATGTGGGTTATCTGTCCAAAGCTTGAAGCAGTTAATCGCCATGTCCTCTCCCCAAACCATTTCTTGTTAGCCGTCTGCCCACGTGTTGCAACTTCTATCTTCTTTATCTCCAAATCATTCACCTGCAAAATACAATTTTATACATTTTGATTTATACACAGTAAGTTTGAGTATTTAAATGTTTCTCAAAACACAAAGTTACCAATTTGTCTCTGTTTATCATTATGTTGTATGATTAAGATTTTTTATGAACAGTTTACAAAGTGTGAAAGATGTGAAATTTCAAATTAACTGCTTAGCACATGTACCTTAATTGCTTCATCAACCCAATACTCAGTAAAAGGTAGTGAGAGGTAATCATGATCATGAACTGCAGACTGAAAAAGAAAGATGAAATCAAGATTTACAGCTACCATTTTTCTCCTGATACACAATTTTGAAAAAGAAATACAAAATTCCTTTTTATTTAATATGCAATAAAATTCCTCTGTTAAAAATAATCGTTACAAAGAGTTTTTATTTTATTCATATACCTTCAAATCAGCTCTTTTAAATAAGTAGCGATAGGCAATGTTTGCTGACGATTTTGCTGTATAGTTTACTAAGATGTTCAAGACCCTATCCTCAAAACCCTCCATATTCTTCCTCTTCTCTGGGCGGGGATCATCCAATATGTTTTCTGATTTCCGTTTTCTTGAAAGATTTTCTACCTTTACAGGTGATCCTTAAAAAATTGAATTTTCATATTGAAATATCACAATAGATCACAAGATCACAATACATTCTTCAAAGTCATACGGAATGAAGCTTATCAAATTCTTGGCACTACATATTGAATAATATTCAACACGAGCTTTTAAAAGTATTCTATCAACATGTAAATAGATGTAAACCTTTATGGGAAGTCTTTGGTTTATTGAACATCATCAAACTCTCAGTGCACGTCTTCTCAATGCCAGTAAGCTCTCCAAGCCCAATAAACTTCTCCAACATCACCATGACTGCTGCTAAATGTTTACATGTTCCATTTGGGCCCTTCCCTGCTGGACATTCACAGTGTGAGCTTAAAATATCACCAGACTGCTTTTCCAATCTAAGCTTGTAGTTGTATGTCACCTGAATGAAAAAGATTACATACATGGTATTTGCCCAATACATAAAATAAAATAACAAAATAAAAGACTCAAAATATTACAGGCATTGATTAAATCTCTCACCGATGCTACATGTACATGTATGTATAAACAACTGACCTTATTTTTCATTGCTGCACTGACTATTCCAGTAAAGAATATCTCATTCTTGATGAGCACTGAACATGCAAGTATTCTCTTAGAATCATACAGCAATTCACCATTCTTTATTGCCTTTATGTTTCTTGCAGAGTCATTATCACCTACAAAAAACATGCATATTAATATAATGAAAAATACATTGAAAACATACCGGTAAGAGAAAATAGATAAAAATAAATATGATTTGTTAAAACCTGTCAAGAGCACACAATATGTATGGACTGGATAATATAAAATTAGTATTATGCATATTATTGTGTATTATATATTCAAATTTATGAAACCTGCAAGGCGGTGAAGAAAGTAGGCTTCAGTTTGATCCCTTGTCACAACTGGTAAAAGTCCCTGGTGATCTGGCTTCAGTTGTTGAAATCCAGTTGATGGCCAGTTTACATCCAGAGGTTCTGGTAGAAGAACAGGCGGTGGCAAGAAGTTCTTGTTTCTGTCATATGACTCGAGTCTGCGTGGAAAATATTGGTGGGATTTAGAAATAATCAAAACACAGATTCTTGGATTAAATGACACCATTGGGAAGGAAAGAAGGAAGGAGTGCAAAAGAGAGTTCTAATTTTAAATGTCTGATATTCAAATTATTCATTAACTCAGAGTAATTACTTCTGAATCACAAGACATCCAAAAAAAAAAAACAAATTTAAAATAATACAGTGTATATATGCCAATGTAATATGCAGTAAGTATATAGGAGTGTGTATATAGTGGGGAGGGGAGGGGAGGGGAGGGGGGGGGGGGACAGGTCCGAGTGATGTTTGTGTTTATCAGAGGGGTAGGTGGAGTCCGAGCCCTTTTTCAGTTTTCAATAACTTTACGAAGTAAACTGAAGATTTTTTAACCTGAACCCCGGCCAGCTAAAAACTACGATGTAACGTTACATTGCTTCATATAATGCAGAATTGCAGATGCCGGTATACACTATTGAATGCGCAGTTCGACTGCAGATATCATACCAGAACTATAATTTATGGTGTTTAAGATATAAAATCTGAGACACAAACACTGTTATAGTATAATTCAATCATATATAAGTAGGAAAACCAAATGATGGCTCGCTTGTAACAAGGTGTATGTCACTTGTCATTTGTTATGTGCAAAACAACGGACGAACATTGTGTTGTAATTTAATCGGAAATTTCTATGAATACATTATTTTTGTGTGGAAATATTGATCTCAAGAGTGTACCTTTCAATCAGGTCAGTCTTTCTCCCATGCGTAGATGCATCTCTTTGTATCAATTCCTTTTTCAACTGAGGAACCGTCCAAGTAATGTAGCGCGACGCCATCGTGTTGATTTGATTCAAACGCACAGCTAACCACCGAAAGAAATCAAGCGTCTCGCGGTGAATGTTTACCATTGACCACTTTGAAGAAAGCACCCATCGAACTGTTGATTAATTACATAACAATTGATGATCTGCAGCCATAAATAGTCCAATCCACACTTTGCAAAAGTTGTTCCCCTTTGCGAGGTCAACCCAAAGGTCAAAAGGGAAAAAACAACTTTTCCCTTCTTTATGCAACCAAATATTTGGGCGTCCTGTGAAGAAATCTCTTGGAATTTAATTTTGTCCTTCGATGTGTGGGTTGCCCCAACTTGGGGCAATAAAATTCACAGCGGAAACAGATTTCTAATGTCAAATGACAAAGTTACAACCCTCCAAACTACAAAGGCTACTGTGAGAAATATATGGGTTTTTCCCCAAAGATGGCGGCCAAGGGACATAACTTTTGTAAAGTGTGGATTGGTCTATAAGCTGGGGCTATATATGTTCTGTTCAAAGTGACACAAGATTTTCGGTAGCACGTGGCGATTGAATTTACGCAATAAAGAAAGTTGAAATTTACAAAGACTGACCGAATAAAAAAACGGGTGGGAAAGAGAAACACGCTCAGGAGAAAATGTTACACATAAGAAGAAGTCATTATCAAATGATTTTCTACAGATCTGAAATTTAAAAAAAAAAGAGCACTTGGCAGCGGGGCGGTGGGAGGGCAACACAGAAATAAATTCGTTTTCATATTGAAACTAACGACCACATGTAGAAACACTACAGAAGTTATAAATATGTGACCAATCTAAACAAAACTTGTTTCAAAACTCATGTGAATATTCTTTAAAATAATCACCGAATGCCTTAATTCAGGGCATTCTTTTATCGTGTCAGCACCTACCGCAAACATGGTACTTTGGTCATAATTTGATTTGATAAATTACCTTGTACGCTGTCGTATAAATCAATGCTAAATCAACTGTACGAGTAAAATCAATTTATCTGTTCATCTGAAACCAATATAATAGTTTAAAACATAATAAAAATAGTTGCGTTCGTACAAAATACCAAACATGCACGCGTGATAAGGTACATGTAGAGGTCACTTGCGCGGGATCTCCTCGGCCATGTGCGAGGGATGATCAATTATTTAAAGGTTTTAATATTTGTGTTGTTGTTTTTTGTTGTTGATTGAAAACATTATTTGTACAGTTTTTAAAACATTTAAGACTTACAAACCAACCATTCAAATATGTCTCACGAGTATTTCCGATTTGGAGTAATATCGCTTTTATTAATTTTCAGAACGACTTTTTAATTTACTCTCCAATGTTTAATTTAACTAAATACAAAATGAACAAACTTTTATAACATAAAATTAAAACAGTGTACAGTGTATTAACGGCTATATAAACTCAAACACGTCCATATTCATGTAAGTGTGCGGGTGCGAATCTTGTGTATTATAAGATAACCGTTTACCACTAGGTAGTGCAGCCGAGGATGATTTCCTCGGCCGTGGGCGAAGGATAGATTACATAAAGGTTTAACGCATACACACGCACAGCTCATAACCTAGGAAGATTTGAAAAGTTTGCAATTTATTGACTAAATTCTATCAAATAGAAATTCTTTTTTTTACTTAAAACCCACAATTGATATATATGTCTGATATGGCATTAGATTGAGAATGGCATTGCTTTTATTAATTAACTGAACGATTTCTTAATTGACACCGTATCGTTTAATCCAATTGAAGAATAAACCTTTATGTGTAATCAAAACTGAAATAATGAATAGAGAGCTCTAGACGTTGCCTGTTTTGATTTTCTGATTTTATATTGGCACTCTTGACACTCAGAATTATTCACATGTTAATGTAAACAATAAAATGCTTTTTTTTTCTGTAAGGTACATTTTAAAAGGAAATTAAGCATAGTTTTCTTTCTTTGATGGCCAGATTTAAAAGATGTGCCCTTTGATTTTCCGACTTTTTTTCTTCTATGCCGAGTTTATTTTTGGAGTTATTACCCTTTGGTAAACATTTATCGTCTGCACAACAACATGGCGACGAACGACAAAAAAAACAAACGTATGGGAAGACAGAAACAAGTCGTAATACATATGTCAGATTTGGGATTATACATGAATAAAACTGGATAAATAAACGGAATAAACAGCCGAAACTGTTATGTAAAGTTTAAAAATACGGAAGACCGGAATAATGGTAAAACCGTAACTCGATCTGAAAGTTGTAAGATTAGGTAACCACGAGATGACCGAATCCCATTTCAAAGTCCCCAGAACCAACCAAAAACATGCTTTCAAAAATCAAACAGCTTGATTTACAGCAAGACCAAAATATAATGTGATGAATAAAACTGTAAGTAGACTGCTTCTCATCAGTAACTGTTCGTCACTTCACAAATCGCCAATAGTTTGTTAGAAAAAGATAACCAGACTTCAGGCCCAATAAACCAGAGCAGAATGACAGCATCAACACATACTTTGGCTTACATACTGTTTAGACATTAATATCATTGAAATTATGTAAAAAATGCTAATAATACGGTTACAAAGGTCAAAAAACGAAATCCGAATTTTCCGTGACCTATAAAAAGTTGTAGTTGACATTTCGAGTAGTCTCGCTTTATATTGATTGCAAGCCTGTACATCGTTAAACGAGGAAAATTGCAAGAATATTTCATATCCTAGGATAGCATAAATGGTAAATGAAAATGGGTGATGAGTACCGAGAGACACTCTGAAGTCGCAAACGCCCGATTCTTTGATTGTTCCGAGTATCTCAGATCACGTGATCAAAGGGTATAAATATGAGATGCCGTGAGTCAGCAGTCAGTGGCAGTGTAGACGCTGAAGTGAATACTTCCAGGTAAGCTTATTGTTCGTAAGTCAATATTGCTCAGCGATTTGCAGAACAATAATACTGGCGTATAGAAGCAACTTGTCTTCGTGAGCGTTGCTTGGTAGATTTAGCGGGTAGATATTTGTAATCAAATACGAGGATGCTTTGTGGGGTTGCTTTGAAGTGACCGATAGAAGCGACGGGTTGTTTGAAGCGACCAATATAAGCGACTGGTCGCTTGAAGTGACTGATATAAGCGACGAAGTGTCGGAAGGACGCATAGAGTGCGGCTACGGCCCATACATTCAAATATTTATAATTAATTGAGTTTTGAATCAATAAACGCTAGGCAAGCGATAAGGAAAATTAGTATATATCTTAAACAATTATCATTAAAATCAAACACCTCAGCAAGGTATCTGAGGGGACCCGTAATAAATATTAGCGTGTTTAGGCACACACGTTACAATATAATACAAAGTAATATATATGTTTGCCTAGTCATTTAACTTTGTTGTTAAAAGTAGTTAGTCAAAAAATTTCAGGCGATGACGAGATCTACGTTAACGTCGACCATTTTGGGAACATACTTATGGCCAACTACTGTATATATATATATGTACAGTCTCATAACTGCAGTGGTGTGTCCATAGAAATTGAGTAACGCGCGTTGGCGTGTTATGAAAATTTGTATGCATACATTGCTGCAGTTATGAGACTGTATCTTTTAAAAATTAATAATTTAATGCGTATATTTACATTTGTTAAACGTCTTGCTCTGTCTTCAAATGTGATTAAACCTTATAATGTGGTACCTTAAAATTCCTTTTTAATTTCATAGAAATGGAAGAGCCACTGTAACGGCCACCAGTGTGAAATTTGATTTTAACTTGTAATTTTGCATTTTACAGCGTTCGACGTTTGTGACGTCAAAATAAAACTCGAAATTTTAATCTTTGATATCCCTGCCTCATAACAGTGTTATAATTGCCGTAGCTTTCAACATACTTTACAAGCAAAAACATGTGAAATGTAAATATAACACTGTAACACAGGGTACTAAAACGTTAAATGAGTTTTATGATGACCTCCCACACGTTAAACGCTGTTTAAGTGGAACTTCAGAAGGGAAATTCAAAATTTTCTTTTGTGGCTGTTACTGTGGCTCTTTCATTAATTTGAACTAATCCTTAGGATCATAAATCATATTTGCAGACAAGGCAAAAACGGAATATAGATATAAACATTAATTGCTTATATTTAGATATCGTCCATAACATCCTAGGCCGTGCAGACAACGCGGGTAGGTTAAGGAAACATATTGGGCAATTTAGCATTTTATTTTGACTGTAATATTCAAAATCGTCAGATTACATGATATTTTTTGTCATTTAAGTAGAAAAAAAAAACATTTTCTTTAAAAAAATTCAACATAAAAAATTGCAGCTCATATTGCTTTAACTCTGTCCGCTTTTTTGCCGACTTGGGTGATTTGACATTTCAAAGGTTGATTTTTCCGTTCATTTAAGTTTTCATTAGACTGAAAACGTGGTATGTAACCTCTAATGATGCACCGTCCACTAATGATTTTATGTCTGTATGCGACTATTTCATTTCAAGTTAAACGGCAAAATGTCACGGGCAATGTCAGAATAGTGTATATTACAATGAAGGGCTATAATATATGTGATCAAAAAGCTGCTCCTCCCCCTGTTAACCAATTCTGATGTAATATCGTATCAAAATCAAATCTTATTCCAACATTATAAAGAGGTTGTCTAACATATTAGACTCAACATTAGTCACCATTGTTCATGACCTGTCCATCTATGAAGTCACTTTAGTAGATTTTGTTTGCAAATGTAAATATCGTCATTTTGATATTTTGCCTTTGTAAATAAAGAGCGCAGGTATTCTCAAGTACGATTTTGAAATTCGATTATATATTATATAATTAAGGTCTTCCGCTAGGAGCGGATGACCTTACTATTATTCTGAAAATTTTCAAAATTCTTATTTTTTTTCTTCTAGACGCCAACTTTGATCCTTAAGGTCAAGATCTAGGAAATGATTCCAAAGTGTCTTTTTGGTGCTAGAACCATTCTGACGTCATAATTGATTTGAAGAATCTTTTTCCCGTACTTTACGGCTTTAAAGAAATTATGTATAAAATTAAACAATTTCTTGACATTCTATGTTAAATCATGGGAAAAGTTATCCCGATACCTATATTCAATTTGACATCATTTTAAAGAAAAGGTCAAGAGCTTGTTTAATTCCGTTTTGGGGGAGACTGCAGGCCTTTAAGATATATTTTATTATTCAAAAATGGACAAAACTCCAAAATTTGTTCCTCAGTTCCTTCATATTTCATTGAAAATCACAGTTTAAAACATGCTTTGTCATTGTGTTTACCAACATTTTTAGCCCCGGTACACCCTATCAAACAAAGCTATTGTTATGAAGCATCATTGAAAGAATTTATATCTTAAATTTTATGAACCTGTAGGCACCTCTTTCATTTACTAGATCTTGACCTTAATATCCCGCTTGTTTGTTCACCGATTGTTTTGAAATTTTCAGGTCCGATAACATGCCGCGCGATGTTGTCGTTGCATATTTTAGTTGATAAAAATCCTCATCCGGTTTTGAGTTATTCCCCTTTTAGTAAAATTTAACGACTTCTTTTCTCCAGAGGGTTTAGCTTTACCGATGACTGGCAGAGTCTCAAAGATAGGCTGGTTTGGAAGCTGATGCATAGAATTTGTGCGAGACATATTTTATTTATTATTTAAATGCAAATAAAAGGAGTGGTATAGATGTTGAAACAAAGGTTAGAAAAAAATGCAAAAAATTCTAGCATTTTCCGTTTTAGTTTTCTACCTGATAATAATTTGTTATAAAATGTATTTTAAAAGCTCTTGGTCTTACCGAAACCTTTCGTTCGCTATACAGAAAATGATACATGTAATTGTGAAAATCATAGAGGAATGCATGCATGATCTGCACGTAAAATCGGGGGGGGGGGGGGGGGGGGGCAGGGGGCCTTTTTCCCCACTGCAACTAATTTTTTAAAAGTTTGGGAGTATGTAAAAAAAATGGTATGAAAATCATGAAATTAGGAGTGAAAATGAAGTTTTAGATACACACACCCCCACCCCCGATTAGATTTTGAAGGTTTTGGAAAATTCAAAATTCTTATTTTTTTTGCTTGTCAAGATTTGTTGGATGAGTTTGCCCCCCCCCCCCCCCATCACCACTTTCAAAAACGATGCTACGTGCCTGGAAATCACTCATTTTCTTTATCTCCCTCTTTAATAAACAAAACAAACCAACAAACAAAACCGATCCAGATAAATATAATTACATGTATCAAAAATAAACTACACATTGATCCTTCACCTACAATATTGCCTTTTCGATATTTGACATCGTTGTAGACCCGTGTAACAATCTGTTAAGTAGGTGCTTGCACATGATCAGTAAGAGTTTGACAATCTCTAACTGCGGGTCTGTGGCTCTTAGTCTGAAAAAGAATCGGATGGACGACCTTGGACCCAGATCGTGCATCCGAGTTTCTTGAATATTGACATTTCTTTCGTACGCGGACGCAATACTCACCGAGACTAAATGGTTCGTATCTTATTTTTTAACTGCTTTGAAAGGTAATATTGCTTTTCTGATAATTATGAACATGAATAATTAAATAAAAATGGTTAAAATTACAGTAAAATTACCGGCATCGGTCTTCTCCGTGCGCGGATCTAGAAGGGGAAGGGTTCCAGACCACCACCACCCCCCCCCCCCCCCAGCGAAATTTCTTTCAATTACGTGTACATTATAAACTTACCAAAAATATGCCTCGGACATCCCTTGGCAAACTCAAATAACCGTCAGAATTTTCAACCCCCACCCCGGAAAAATTTTCTGATCCGCGAATGTTCCCCATCCTCGAAAAACAAAATTATTCTTCAAAACCCCCTGTAAAATTTCCATCTCCGCATATATACTAAAAGATTCATTGGCGCTTGCGTTCGATAAAAATGCGTGTAAAATGTTTGCCAATGGTCTTTTTACCTTCATACCAGGCATAACCACAGTCCCACTCTGTGAATAAAATGCGCCGACTAACTATAGACAACGTGTTAAGATCTATATTTGCATATAAACATGTAGTATAATACTTTGTTTCTCTTACTCAGTGTTTATACATCTAATATTGTACCATGGTCGGCTCTAAATTTTTTGTATTACGTCACAAGTATGACGCAGCTACGACGGAAGACTTAATCGTTGCTCGCAACGAGCTCGTCTCTAGCTATATTGTAACGTACCGAGCTACTTGTACTGCCAGGGGAAGGGTTCGTGCCTGGTCTTTTCCAGGGTTTTGGGTGTACACTAACAAAGTCTTATAATATAATGATTTTCTATTGATTGTCAAAAATGATTGGTATAGCCTAACCTTACTTAGGTTAATAATCAACGAGTAATTTCAGGGAATCTAAGAATATTTTCAAACACAACAAGGGTATAATAAACAATTATATAATTGACACTGTGTGTGATGTACTGGTGCTGCCTTGTTCAGGTCGGACAGTACACACCCACAGTGACAATTCACTGAGGTCAACCACTCAGCTAAAATGACTGACCGTCCTCAGATTACCGCATATACTGTAGGCTGCCTTATTTAGGACGGACAGTATATGTGGTAGCCCTTCAACCACTGTGCACACTGTAGGCTGCCTTATTCAGGACGGACAGTGAGCACAACGGCCTGGACGACAGTCTGATCAGCCCCTATAGAGAACAATGGCTAGCCTCTCTGAGGAAAGCCTACTGTGACACACTGACAAGCCAAAACGACTGCAATGCCTAACCAGGACAATCTCTCTATGGCCTATCAAAAACACTTAACGCCGTTACGAACGGACGACAACTGTATTGACACAATACCTTTTATTATTATACTTCACAGCCTTCTCCCTTCTGCTGATTATCTTCTAAGCAGCCGACAGCTGATTCACTGTCGTATTTATACCCTTGTATCACGTGACATAAACAAAGGAACTAAAAGAAAAACCCGGTCTGGGCCGAACCTAAAATATCCGGAATTATTACATTACCCACGCCTCCGATGACATGCGTCCCGCATGTACACCAAGAGATCAAATGCGAAGGTTTTTTTTTTTTAAACTAATTTTAATATTCATTTATTCACACAAAATAATAATATCAATACTCAAATGTCAGGCAGACTAACTGTTCATGCTGACCAATTTAAGATTTACTTAAATGTCGAACAAAACAACTCTAAACATCAAAATTGTTATAATCCCTAACTGAAAGTCCCACCCTATGTCAAAATTTACATGTCAGTCTCATAGTCTTGTAGCCATGCAGGTGGGTTGCGTTTCCTACTAGGTCGACTTGCATTAGGGGCTTCTGGCTCTGGGAACTCATCATTCTCCTCAGGTTCAGACTTAATTTCAGATTCCTCATTATCGGATAAATGCACATCAACTTCTCCTGACAAAAGCTGAGAAGGCTTTTTGCGCATTCGATCCACATGAATAACTTGTTCAGAACCTCTTGGTCCACAATTTACTAAATATGTTAGATCAGTCATCCTTTTGATAACTTCAAATGGACCCTGCCAAAAACTGGTGAACTTTGATGATGTGCCTGCCTTCTTTCTTGGGAAGTAGACATAAACTCTCTCCTTAGGTTCAAACTTCTTCCACTTCAACTTTCGGTCATGATAATGTTTCTGTCTGACCATTGACTGGCTCATCTTCTTTCTTAAAAATGTGTGTGCACTTTCCAGTCGCTCTTGCAGCTCCCAGACCCACTTATTATTTGGTGTTTCTTTTATCTGTGGCGGCATCTCATACATGAGATCAAGAGGTGTTGCAGTTTCTCGTCCAAGCATTAACATGTTTGGCGTCATACCCGTTGTTTCATGTTGTGCACTTCGGTAGGCCATCATAACATAGGGCAAGTGAACATCCCAATCAGTGTGATGTTCATTTACAAACCCACTTAACATGGTTGTTAGAGTTCTATTGAACTGCTCAACCATGCCATCTGATTGAGGATGGTATGGTGTGGTATGTGTTTTCTGGATGTCCAAAAGTTTGCACATTTCTTGGAAGAGCCTACTTTCATATTGAGGACCTTGGTCTGAGTGCATCACTTCTGGCACTCCAAGTCTTACTATAAACTCTTCAACAATTTTTGCAGCCACTGTTTTTGCCTCTATGTTAGGTAATGCAAAAGCCTCAGTCCACTTTGTGAAATAGTCTGCTACCACAAGGATATACTTGTTGCCATTTGCGGTTTGTGGTAACTCACCCAAAATGTCAGTAGCAATTCTCTCTAGTGGATAACCAGAATAAACCAGATGCATAGGTTCGTCCTATATCTGCGTCATTGGCAGCAAACAGGTGCGAATACTGCAAAAGTAAATCTTTAACTACCTTAGCATTATCTGCTGTTCGTCCAGCAACAGACCTTTTATACAAATCTTTAAGGTGACTAGTTGTGACTGGTTTGAGGCAACAGTCTTCTCGGAGGCGTAGGTTCGAATCCCACCGCTGCCACCAAATTTCTGTAACGTACCGAGCTACTTGTACTGCCAGGGGAAGGGTTCGTGCCTGGTCTTTTCCAGGGTTTTGGGTGTACACTAACAAAGTCTTATAATATAATGATTTTCTATTGATTGTCAAAAATGATTGGTATAGCCTAACCTTACTTAGGTTAATAATCAACAAGTAATTTCAGGGAATCTAGAATATTTACAAACACAACAAGGGTATAATAAACAATTATATAATTGACACTGTGTGTGATGTACTGGTGATGCTTTGTTCAGGTCGGACAGTACACAAACACAGTGACAATTCACTGAGGTCAACCACTCAGCTAAAATGACTGACCGTCCTCAGATTACCGCATATACTGTAGGCTGCCTTATTCAGGACGGACAGTATAAGTGGTATAGCCCTTCAACCACTGTGCACACTGTAGGCTGCCTTATTCAGGACGGACAGTGAGCACAACGGCCTGGACGACAGTCTGATCAGCCCCTATAGAGAACAATGGATAGCCTCTCTGAGGAAAGCCTACTGTGACACACTGACAAGCCAAAACGACTGCAATGCCTAACCTACAGAACCAAGAGGACAATCTCTCTATGGCCTATCAAAAACACTTAACGCCGTTACGAACGGACGACCACTGTATTGACACAATACCTTTTATTATTATACTTCACAGCCTTCTCCCTTCTGCTGATTATCTTCTAAGCAGCCGACAGCTGATTCACTGTCGTATTTATACCCTTGTATCACGTGACATAAACAAAGGAACTAAAAGAAAAACCCGGTCTGGGCCGAACCTAAAATATCCGGAATTATTACACTATTATATCATTAAAGGTTCCAAATCTATCCACTTATGTAATTCAAAATGTGTGCAAATGTAGATCATTAGTGGTCAAGGTAGTACTTATTTCACAATTTTTTTCCATATCATTAGACGTTAGGATTTTTGACCGTTCATGATATAAATCTGAAATTATATCATTAGCGGACGGTTAGGTTGTTCGTTAATGATAAAATTATATCATAAGTGGTCAACATCCTGACCACTAATGCAACATTATATCATTAGTGGACGGTGTATCATTAGAGGTTACTTCAATGCTTCCTTAACATCCTCGCGAAATGCTATTACCGCGCGGTTGTTGATTTGTTTGCACAGCCTCGTGCATTCTAGTATATTGTTTTGTATCGTGTTTTGGTTTATGAATCATTTGTACCCTAAATATTTTGATGACATTTCTTGCAAGCAAATTCAGTATGATATCAATTGTTTTTAGAATAAACAAAATCAGAAATTTAGATTCCGATTGAATGGGAGGTATTGATAGTTATTAATTTTACTATTAAGCCTTTTGAAAATTTAATAGGAATGCACTACGCTTTTCCTACTTTGTATTTTATTTGTTTGCATGACCTGTGGAAGATCGTATTTGCTGGCAAGGTCGTTGTAACGACCATATCATCCTTGCTTGTCTTCTTGACTTCATTTTGTCATATATGCAAAAACTATATTCCGTTGCAAGTAAGTGACATTTTGTATTCGAGAAAGTTTATAACCTTTACATGTGGCACAATTTAACCCACCTAAAGGCCCTTTCGCGTCCCCACGACGTTCCAACGGCGGTGTAAAATTCATGCAATCGCCGTAGGTGTTTCGAAAGAGTTCTATTCGGCGATTGAATGTGTTCCCGCTGAGAATCTGCCGAGCGCTTATGACGTGCTATTTATTTTTACCGCGCGTCCGCGGCCTGCCCTACGCGCTGAGTGCATTCACAAGACGTACTTACTTCTTGGTAGGTAAATGTTAATCTATATAATTGTATGGGAATCAAACAAGAAATTAGAATAGGAAATAAATGATAAAACATTTGTATTGTTTTGATGAATAAGTACACTGTAGTTGAAACGTAAGTATGTTCTAAATAATTTATGAAGGACAAAACTCTTTATCAGTCAGGCCTACAAAAAGGTACTGGATTCCATCTATGTTCTTGAGCAGGTCCTGGAATATTCGCAAATGCTACTTTTTACATAGTCATCCACATCATGTTCGATGATTACTACATCGCTTGCTATTGTACAACAGCCATTGATCGATGTTTTTCTCGCACTAGAAACGCTATGGGAGCGCAATACAATCGCTAATAATTTTGTGATTACGTATATTGGTTACGTAATGTAACGTAAATAAAAATATCCGGTTTTAAAATTTAGAATTTATTAAAGTCCAAAATCACAATTAAGGAAACATCATTTTAAAAAGAAATCCAAAGTGAGAGTGTAAAATAATTATCAATCCCGCATGTCTCATCTTTGACAACTCCTCCCCTTTTTCTATAAAGGACCAATGAAATAACTCCAAGATGGAACCAAAATTTGGGGAACGCTCAAAGACATAAATTCTCAAAACAGGATACAGGAGGGAATTACTATAATAAATTCAAAGACACGCCAGTCTAAGATCTGGCCATCAATCAAATAAACGAAAATAAACAAATGGCAATAAACAGGGGATCATTGTGAAAATGGATAGGGGAGAGGAGGGAGATGTCAACATGAGAGATCACAAACAGATGCGGCAATGTCTTTATCAATAAAATATACGTATGTATATAACAATAAACGCAGAAGGAACGTCAAGATCGCAGCGACAGCTCTTTGGGGTCGCTGTATGAACGCTGCCAAATGAAAAAAAAAACTCGTTCAAACACTGTGGATGCGGAGTGAGAGCGCGATAGAGACGCAGTGAGATTGCCGAAACTCCAAGAGGTATCCGTGTAAGCGCAATTGATTTATCACTGTGTCTACACTGCAATTACCTGCGTTCATCGAGCGCGCGCAAACAGAGCTCTCTTGGCGCTGTTTAAGACCTTAGGGCGCTGTCACGGCGACCTCCCTCCGCTTCTACGGCGTATTTATTAGAACCTTCATACCTTGGCGTTTTACATTATTTAAGGACGCAGCGGGATCGCTGTGAGGACGAAGCTCCGGTGTGACAGGGGTTTAAGGGCCAGAACCTATTACCAAGAGGATATGGGTTTCATAATGTCGGTATGTGGCTTGAACGGATCTGGCCTTTCATTTAATTGTTGTATTTATTTGAAACCCTTTACTCCACAGAATACGTTTGCCATGCTTGGTTCTTTAGAAGAAAAACGGATTTCTATGCTTAAGATAAATATTTACTTTTTTGGTTATGGTTGACTCCGTTTACTTTGTTGGTTCTATTATTCTTCGTTTTTATACAAGGTAAACAGAATGATCACACTTTACGCATACCAAGGTTCCAGGGCAAAGTGCCAATTTTAACATGTCAGGACGAGTGTAAATATTTTGCACGTGCACAAACTGGAAGCTTAAATTTACTCTGAAATAGGCAACGAGAAGATTTAATCAACACCGTTAAAACCCTTAAAATGCAGATATTCTATTTACCGTTAAAAAGCAAATAAACGATCAATAAATATTTCAAAGAGCCATTATTAAAAATGATAGATATATCATCTCTTAAAGCAATATGAGCTGCAATTTTCATGTTGACATTTTTTTTACGACGATGTCTTTTCTTCTAAAATGACCCAAAAAATAATGGTTTTAAATTTCTGTAAGCTGTATTTTGTGGGAAAAAGCCGTTAAAAAGCTTTTTTGGAGCAAAATTGAATTATTGTCGTCTTGTACAAAAATTGATTTGCTACATATCCCTTATAAAAGGAATCTTACTTCTGACAAAAATTGATGTATTTTTCAATATTTATTTACCATAGAAGTTTAAGTTCCATGCAGGCTTATCATACTAGCAGGTTTCTGCAGCAAAATAAAATTCATTTCTAAAAATTGCAGCTCATATTGCTTTAAATACGGGACTAAATCTAAATATATTGTCATTCTATTTTAAAATATATATTGTTTTATTTCGTTTTCATAACCTCATTAAAAAGAACGATTCTAAACATACCATATTGAATTACATTTAACATACTAAGACTTGTTAACTAAATTATCAAATATAAAATTATTATTTTAATACAATTTTCTCAAAACTTTTAATAAACATAGATCAATTGGTCATTAGATTTAAGGTTACTGAATTACAGGTTCAAGATCGATTTGAAACACAGGGACTTTACATACATGTCTTATCTGAAGTGGACCATACATACTCTGCCGGATAAGTATGCCAGTGACAAGGTTGAATTTTTGCACCCGTCTAAGCTGCATTTATCGAAGAATTCAAATACGCATTATGATAGACCGTCGCTTAAAGCCTTTAAAAACCACCTTGTTATCATTGTATCTTTCCTGGCAGGTGATACATTTACCTTTAAGAATAAATTTCCACAGGAAAAAAAATCCCATAGGAAAAACTCCTTAAGGAAATTTGACATTTTCCTCGGAATAAAAGAGCTTGCTATACGAATTTCATTTTCGATAAGATTTGTTAAAATCTGATAGGAAATTATAATTTTCTACAGGACAACTACCGATCTGAATCAAATTCCTACTGAAAATACCAATTTCTTTAAGAAAATATAATCCCTTTATGTTTATTTTTAGTCTCATCGGATTGTCAAAATTTTCTGTAGGAGAATCATATCTGCTATAAGAGTTATCATTTTCCTAGAGTATATTAAGTTTTAAAGGTAAATATCTCACCTGTCAGTTGTAACACATTAAAAACCAAAGTGGTTTGAAAGGGACTTTAACACGATTTGAGCTTAAAGATTTCAAAATTTAGTTTTTTCAACTTTTATGACTAGAATTGTTAATGTAGATGTTTTCAATGCTTTGACAAAATTTGAGTTACAGAGGTTAGAATTCTTTGTTTTGTAAACAAAGCTCGAGTCTTAACAATGTTTACATAGTTGTTATATTGATATTAGGTTCAATCAAATGTTGTTTGTTGTGAAGAAATTATTTATAAAGCCAAGTTATTTTGATAAAGAAATGGCAAATTCTTTACTTTACAGTATTTGTAAACAAATATAAAATGTTTACATAACAACGATTTCTTTTCTCTGTATCTCGCTTGCATCTTGACTTCTAACATTCAGATTGCTGTGAATCATTAAAAATACAAAATAAACTATTTTATATTTTATACATAGAAATCAAAAATAAATTTTTCATCTGAAATCGTGTCCAGGTCCCTTTAAACTCTCTAGACAATGGTCTATCATTTCGTATGTATGGATTTTTCCGAAACTGCATCTTAAGCGGTTGAAAACTGCACTTTGGCACTGGCATAATAATCCGGCACAGTGTTGATACGTAAACACTTTTTTTTCAAAAGGGATATATTTTCAAAGCGTAAAAAAGGCGGATGGAAGGATTTCAAACACAAGTTGATCAGATAAAGCTCACCTTACAATTAGCCATCGTGTTGCTTTCTAACTCATTTATTAAAGGTAAAACATTTTGAGAGCAAATCGCAGTTAGAATAATTAACACTGCAAGCTCACATTTGTTGGGAAATCAAGTTAATGACAGTTATGATAACTGTTTAAAACTATAAGGCTAATATGTTCGCAAATAAAAAGACAATACCTATGCATTAGAATACCTGGTTGTTTTTATGATTAGTCGACGAACATGCTACATCCGACATGATTACGCTAGGAATAGGATAACTGTCATCTTTATTTTTTTCTTTAAAGGAACACCAGTGATGACTTGTTGCATTTTATTCGAGTTTCCTTTAACGCGACCTTTTAAAAATTGATTTAGTTCTTGAACTCAACAAAGCTTTAAATACCCCAGAATCTAGTTTATTCTTCCAGAAGAAATCATTGATGCACGTAGTGATATGCATCGATGATAATTGTTTTCTTTCGAATACAATATCTTTCGTTGCGTAACATTTTTTTTTGTTATCATAAATGCTGACATATGAGATAGGGCAATAAATGTACATTCAATTTAATCTTCTTTCACACGTATGTGTATTTTACTCAAAACTAATACACTTGATAACAAGAGGCCCATGGGCCGCATCGCTCACCTGAGGAACAATAGGTATGATAAAGTCAGCTTAATGGAGCCATAATACAAACAAACTGGACAATGTACAATATTACATATAGATCCTGTATAAATAAAATCCATTTTCCCCCTTAGAACTCGGATAGCCCTGATTGCTGCCAATATTTACAAGAGCAGACTTTAATCACCGCTCCTGCACATATATAGGGACTCAACGTTGCGCAGGCAGGGATGACCGCACACCTACGCAACTCAACAGGTACCAACGTTTACGCAAGCAGGGATGACCGCACACTTGCGCCAACAGCTCAACCAAACACAAGCAGGAAGTGCCGCACAGTTGCGCTAGAAAGGCCTGAACACCAGCAGGGATGACCATACATTAGTGCTCCGCCGCAAACACCACAAATACAAGCAGGTATGACTGCACACTTGTATTAGTGCGATACAGTACAGGAATGACCGCACACCTTGTATTGAAGGTTAGAAAACACGTAGATTAGACAGAGCAGGGATTTTCACACACTCAAACAGTCGCTCATTGTAATGCAATAGACACTGTCCCTATATATGTGCCGGCCCAAAATAATTCATAGTATCTAAAAATTGGAAATCAAAAATAAACAAACTAATCCGGCCTAACCCAAAACTTCTTATGCAGAACAACTTATATACATTGAATATTTATTATTGTATAAAAATAATCAACACAGTAATTGGTTAACAGTGGGTGCATTAATTAAAATAATCAAGAATCAATAAATCAAGGGCAATAACTCAATACAGTAATACAAAAAGATTCTAATGAAAAAATAGCTGCCTGCTTCAATTTTATAGTCATATCACATGTTGAGTATTGCAGTTCTCAAAAAGATCCTTTACAATTGTTTATATATGGGATATTTAGCTACATCAAACTCTGAACCTTCTTGTGAGGCCGAAGAATTGTCCTGGGGCCAAAGTTTTAACAATTATAAAGAATCATCTTGCTGATTAGTTTTTGAGAAGAAGATTTTTAAAGATTTACTTTATATATTCCTATGTAAACCCCCCCCCCCCCCCCCCATTGTGCCCCACCCTACCCCCAGGGATCATGATTTTCACAACTTTGAATCTACACTGCCTGAGGATGCTTCCACACAAGTTTCAGCTTTCCTGGCTGATTAGTTTCTGAGAAGAAATTTTTTTAAAGATTTACTCTATATATTCCTATGTAAAACTTCGACCCCCTAATGTTGCCTCACCCTACCCCCAGGGATCATGATTTTCACAACTTTGAATCTACACTATCTGAGGATGCTTCCACACAAGTTTCAGCTTTCCTGGCTGTTTAGTTTCGGAGAAGAAGATTTTTAAAGATTTACTCTATATATTCCTATGTAAAACTTCGACCCCCCATTTTGGCCCCACCTTACACCCGGGGGTCATGAATTTCACAACTTTGAATCTACACTACCTGAGGATGCTTCCACACAAGTTTCAGCTTTCCTGGCTGTTTAGTTTCTGAGAAGATTTTTAAAGATTTACTCTATATATTCCTATGTTAAACTTCGACCCCCCATTGTGGCCTCACCCTACCCCCGGGGGTCATGAATTTCACAACTTTGAATCTACGCTACCTGAGGATGCTTCCACACAAGTTTCAGCTTTCCTGGCTTTCTGGTTCTTGAGAAGAAGATTTTTGAAAATTTCTCGAAATTTTTCAATAATTTCTAATTATCTCCCCTTGAAAACGGGCGTGGCCCTTAATTTTCACAACTTTGAATCCCCTTTGCCTTAGGATGATTTGTGCCCAGTTTGGTTGAAATTGGCCTAGTAGTTCTTGAGAAGATGTTGAAAATGTGAAAAGTTTACGGACAGACGGACGGACAGACGGACGACAGACAAAATGTGATCAGAATAGCTCACTTGAGCTTTCAGCTCAGGTGAGCTAAAAACAATTTGTCTAATTTGTAAAAATCATAGTTAACTTAAAAAAGATGCACTTTATATCTTTTAGATCATTTTCAATTTTTTTTACACTTACGGTCATAAGACTTCAGAAAAAAAAAGTGTTTTGCTAACATTGACTTTGGTTTCAGAAATTGACTGTTTTAATTCCATGCGTGCAATGTTTTAAATTTGTCAATAATTAAAAATTTTGTCTCGTACTGGCAAATCGATTGGTTTTTTTTTTCCGTTTAAGGGTACACTCGCGCTTTTCATTAAGCTATCCGTTTTGTCCGTCGTATTGCAGGTGTGCATAAAGTGTAATCCGCAATTATTTAAACATTTTAAAATTCGTTGAAAGATTTAAAAAAACACAACATTTAAAAATAGCCAATAAATGGAGGATGTCTTTTGTTTTCATGCATACTTCTCATAGTAAGAAATGTATGCAATGTACAGACAGTCAAACAGACCATATACCCGATGATTGTTTTCGGTTATTTTTTTTTTTTTTTCAAAATCTTGTTTTACAACAAGGTTAGGTAAAGGTCATTATCTCTTTTTTATAAATACCGTTGGATTAAAGCATGTTCATTCAATAGTATACAAAATCTTCAAAATGCTTCAATACACGGCTAAAAATAAAAAATAATACAGGGATTTTGAATTGCAATAGAGATTAAAGTAACCGGATGATAAAATTGAAAGAGTGTGCAAGGTATTCAGAGTGATTTTGAAATTGAGAAACATTTCTCTTTTTAAATCTCCTTACAAAATCGTATCAATGAAGATGTCTTGCATATTTTCCAACTCATCGATTTCAATAACTTTTTTTTCTCATGTATGTGTATTTTTATTGAAAAATCACCCGATTTACATTTTTAAGATGTTTTTTTAATGCTTTAAATATTCAAATATTTCTGATATTTACATACCATAAAGAGCTTAAAAAAAGTTTTTAAAAAGCTGACTGTTTTGTAAGATAGTAAATTCTGTAATAGTGATTTTAGAAAAAGTGCGTAAATTGTTGCAGATATGAGACCACATCTTTATAAGAGTAATGATTCAATGCTTATAATTACGTTCTTTTACCTTTATTTCTTTTCCGCAATTATTATTTATTTCTCAAAATGTATGCCTTATTATACGAGTAATTAACGGAAAAGCCATTGGGATAGCCGAAATACGCTGCCAAAAATGATGCACAAAGCTATAAATTTTGATAACACAATTTTACCTTTTATTATGCTACTTGAAAAATATAACCTTTTGTATAGTGATAAATTAATAAAATAAATCAATTAACTATTGAAATATATTTACGTCAATGAAATGTTTATCAGCGTAAGTATTACATCAGGTCGTGAATCGGTTTAAAGTCGCGAGGAGAGTCAGTCATGTTTTTTGAGAACTACGGAAGGAAAATTGTATTCAAACGCTTCAAATTTGGTGTTTGAGTATTCTGTGCTATGCTTAAATATCACTAAACCAATCACTGCTATTTTATAGAGGGTTATAAAGTGAATGTAAATATTTCCTATTAAAAGTACTTTCAAGATGTGTAATCTTTAAAACAGTTTGTCTTATGTTAAAAATAAAGTCAATTTATTAACATTTTTTTTCAGTAATACATCATTCACCAACACACCCCTTCCCCTAAAAAGGAGAAGTATTCAGCTCATTGTTTTGATTAAGGATAACAAGCATTCTGAGAGAATTGCATAAGCAATACACGTCCCCTACCGGCTTGTGGAAAATGTGAAAACAAATGCATTGTTATGCAGAATATCGAACCCGAACATTAAAAAATTGGAATATAAAAAATCTATTTTCTCAAAAATATGTCACCCAGACGCTACAAAAGTGTAAACTTGATCTGTAGTTTGACATTTTGAAGCTTTTCAGCAAATTTCATATTATCCCTCAAACGCATAAAGAAAAAAAAGTGTGGAAAACTGAAGTGGGACAGACAGACGGACGGACTGACAGACGAACGGACAGGCAGACGGACTGACGGACGCAGAGGAAAGCTATAGTCCCCTCCGGTGAAAACCGCTATGGGACTAATAACAAGATACTGACTTAGCAGAAGCAAAGCAACGACCAAATCAATAAAAGCTCCTTAAAAATTGAGTGCATTCTTTATTATACCAATAAATATGAACATAATAAAGTACTTTTAGTGCTATATACATCTTCAGTCAATCCATCAATTCACAACACCATTATGTACGTGATTTCTCAGTAACATTTGATCTAAACACTTGTTTGAGATATTTTTTTATTTGTTTAAGTTCTTTTTTAAAAACTTATACTACTATCACATACACTATATATTGTTTCATGTAAATGTCCAGTCATTAAGCTTTAAAATGGTTTAAAGTATTTTTTTTTTCCAAAACCAGTGCCAAAATACCAATCTATTATCTTTTTTTAAAATTTGTATTAAGCACTGTTTCTTCTGTAGTAAAATGTAAATGAATAAAACTGACCCTTAAAATAAAAAAAAAATCATAAAATTATAAAATATGTATGTTTATTACTAATTGTATAAGGATATAGTGAGTTGCTACATGTATCACTCTACAAAACAAAAATGAATTTCAAATATCTTCAAATCGAATCTTTCTTTTCTGTTCGCATTTACCTTACATAAGGACTGCTATTTTTTTTATGTTGACAACATATATGGTTTTTATTTAAAATGGTCAATACTATTATCTACATCATTTTGGTTTATTTGAAATAAATTTCGTAAATGTTGCTATCCAAAAGAGTTCTTGAACTATTAAATGCATAAACAGATAGATTTTGTATATTAACAAACGTTATCTAAGAAAAAATACAGAATATCATTTCTGCGTATTCAAGAGTTTGCGATTTAAAAGAGATCGCAGAAAAAGCGAAAACTAGATCACCGCAAAAATGTAACAGAGTGCTCGAGCAGGCATTCTTTAGTTTACAAAGTATGGTAGATTGCTTAGGTATAGACTTTGGATGTCTGAAGAGTGACGTCTATTCCATCAGGACAGGTATAGGGTCCCTTTGAAACGAGTATGACGGAACAATTAGGGGTTGTGATTTCACAGATGAGGACAATGTTTCAAATGTCAGGTTTGTTAAATGTAAATTTAAATTCCTAGTAGCCAGGGGGGTCCTTGGGTTCCTGAAAAGGCTGTACAAACAACATCTGTAGACAGGAGGAATTCTACATTCTCTGTGGGTTTAGGGAGTGTGATGAGCTCAGTAAGTTCTGTCTCCGCAGAGGGGGCAGACTATTATAACTTTCCCCGCGTCACTGCGAAAATGTTAGTTTCATGTCCTGGCCAGTGTCTGGTGACTGTAGCACTAACTCGAGACTCATACCCGACCAGTCTATGGGAACTATGTCACCAGGAGTCGTAACCCAAGGTAATGTAACTTATATCGATAGCAGACAAAGCCCTGGGGTTGGGGGTCAAGTTTCTAGTTGCATGGGGGAAGCCCCTATGCAAATGACTCAGGTCTGTCCCAAATAAACTTGGCAAAATATGTTTGTAAAATTATCAAGGAACTCCGGCTGGACAACCAGTTGCAGGTATGCATAAGAGGAGACAACCAGTCATGTGAAATGAATGGCAGTCAGGGAGTACCCCATGTCCTATATTGTCTAGCACTCACAGGTTTCAGTTACCCAGTCTCATACCTCCAGGTAGTAGAAGTGGAATAAGTCGGAGTATTCCCACTGATGTAAAGGGTGTCAAGTATAATGAAGATGTAGAGTGGGGTCCTTTCTATTCAATGTTTTCAACCGTTGCAGGATATCATGGTTGGTGTGATGTAGATTGTTTGTTTGCACTTAGTTTGACACTAGAGGGGGTGGCCTTGAAGTATTTTGACATTTTACGCGACAGGGGTACTACACTTACTTTTCAATAGGACACAACTCACACTGGAGAAAGCAATCCAATCTGCTCAGAATTTTGAATACTAGTACTCGTAGCAGCAGTTAAAGACGATGGGGCCACCTGGAACAAATAATTCTACCATTCCGAAGGATGTCAATGCAGAGACCTTATTCCAGGGGACGCGGCCGAGGAAACATTCCCGCTCACAGATCTACAGTACCGTCGCGCATGAAAAGAAATTCTCACAGAGAGCGAGACGATCACCGGGGACAAGAACACGCACGCGCGCATCAAGATAATTGTCAGAACTGTGATTTCGACCATCACAAAGATGCCCGATGTCCCGCAAATGAAATAAGTAATATTTGAGTGGAGGATTTGAAAAATTCTTAAGTCTGGGTCAGCATGTGTTCGTGTTCTCCATTCCGCAGTTTGGTGGTGACGGATAGCTTGTTTAACGCCCGATTTCAACCCAATCCTTCCCGGGAACTGACATTTTTCAATAATTGTTCGTAAATGCTGTAATAAAGTATACTTGTTTAAAATTCCCTCAGGTCCTTCAGGAATCCAGAAATAAAGGTATTCTGTTACTGTTTATGAAGTTTTTTCGTAAAACTGTCACTATCTACTAGTAGGCTACATATCTTTCCAAACAATTTTGAGATAGTGGATAAACGCCAAAAATACTCTCACGCATGTCGGTTCTGGTTGCTTTTTTAAGTCTTTGAATACATTTCATCACAAACTGCTGAAATTTATTTACAACTTCGAGATCTGTTTGTTTCAAATTATTCCAAAGTTCACATCCATATAATAATGTTGGCATTACTATTTTAAAACGACGGTTAACCAATAGTCAGGGGATTTGTATTCAGTTGGATTTAAATTTTGTTATGATTTCTGAGCGCTATAATTTTTTGAAAGTTTTTGCGGAACTCCACTTTTTTCTTATCCTTTTCATTGTTTTTCCAGTTACAGCAGCAGTTTACTAACAAATCGAAAAAAAATTATTATTCATTTAATTTCTAGTTTCGAATCAATATTAGCAAACCATACAGATAAAAGTTATAAGTAGAGCATTTATCATAAATCATACTTGTATTATCTTAAAGTAACTCTTAGGACATAATAATGATGATAATAGTAATAATGATAACAGTTATAAAGATGATAATAATAATGACAAGTTTGTGACTATTATGAAATGCAATGGAAATTTTATTTTAATTAGCAATTGTTTAAATTAACTTGTTACAGCATCATCTTACGTTTGCAACAAGGAAGACAGCATTTCCTCTTTCTTATATAACAGGCGACGCGGACTGGAAGTAATACAAGGTTAAAAGGAGAGGGAATTCTCCAATCGTAGTCATTGATCACAGTATATCTCTCAAATCTCCACAACTTCTCGGAGTTCTCCTGTACTCTCTCAAATGTATAGCTATAATAACAAAATAAAAAAGAAGATAACCGTTATTGTTCAATCATTTTGAATGGTGAATAAAAATGATGAATCGTCTTTGAAATTTATAAGAAAAAAAAAATAAATTGTATCAGATTTATCGCATCCTTAAAATTTAATTTTGTGGGGAATGTATGTTTTCATTATCATCGTTTTTATACAAGGTATGTTGATACAAATCTCTTGGTAAAAAGTTGCAATAACTTTCTCTTTTTTAAAGTTTAGAAAAAGCATCAGTTAATTTTATGAGAATTTTATTTAATTATTTCTATAAAGGATCGACACCTCTTGAAAAATGTTTAAAGTGTAAACAAATTATTTGTTTGACTATGTTCATATTCCTTAATTAAGTTTAGGTCAGCCTCTCAATAAATTTAAAAGACATTTTTAATGTTGGGGTTTAGATAAATTGAACATGTTAAAATTCCTTCAGTTATTGATGGACTATCTTCAAGCAAACTACCAAAACACTCCCTAGAACTTATGTACCACTTGTGTTGTACATAAGAAAAAACGATTTTTTTTACAAGGAGCTATGTTGACGCTGATCAATAATATATACTCTCAAGACACACGGTGTCTTTGAGATTCAGAAAGGTTACCTTAACTACTAATTTAATTGTTTCTTTTATTCCTTATGGCATAAGCTAAGAACAATATCCAACACTATCTTTGATCAGTTTTTTGGCATCATTTGAACTTTCTCTTTACCTGCCGTCGTATCCTACCATTACAGATTATATATATCAATCGGATTGCCAAAGTAAAAAATAATTTAAATATTTCTATGTAAATCCTTTGAAAGAGTCTGGTAGTCTGTGCTTTTGATAGAAATAATATTACAATTTCCATGATTTGGGCTAAACATTTTAACAAACCTAGAAATTAAGCACAATTTTAAGTCTTAAGCGCGATCTACCAAAGAATAGTTCCCCCAATCGTTCTTCACACTGGTATTTTCTTTCCCTTCCTGTCTTAAGCAAAATATACTAAGAATGTAGTGATTTTTTTCACTTATGAAGTCCTTTACCAGCAATAAGACATCGCATTCATTAATTTACACGTAGCATAAGGGAATCTCAAACCAGTGGTTTAAAAAAATCATTTACCAAATACAATTTTTTGGCTTAAATAGAATAAGCATATCTAGTGTTAGAGACATCATCTGCGTAAAGCATTTTGGCACAATTAAGGTCAATATCTAGTAAATGAATCCAGATTGTCTTTTTGGGGCTAGAACCATTATGGCGTCATAATTGATTTGATGAATCCCGTATTTAAAGGAATTTGCTTTAAAGGAATTATGTAGCAAATAAAAGAATATTTTGACATTCTTTATTTAATCACGTGAAAAGTAATCCCGGTACCTTTATTTATTTTGACATCGTTTTAAAGAGGAGGCTAAGAGCTTGCTTAATGTCGTTTTTTGAGAGACTGTAGGCATTCCAGATATATTTTTTTAGTGTAAAATGGACACAATTCGGAGATTTGTTACTTTTATCCTTCATATTTCATAGAAAACATGATTTTTTTTATTGTGTTTACCAAACATTTAAGCCCCGGTACACCCTATGAAACAAAGATATTGTTTTGAAGCACCATTAAAAGAATTTATATCTTAAATTTCATAAACGTGGAGGCACCTTTCATTTCCTAGATCTTGACATTAAACCACCACACCACGTTTGATATTACAAAACCATCCCTTAGAAATAGTAAAGAAATGTTGAAAGTGACATCAAAGTTAATTCTGACGTCACTATCGTTAAAATACAGGCAATTCATTTTCTATGTATCGCTGTGAAATAAATTGGGAAGCCTTAACATACCCGCAAATATGAACTAATATATAACTGACTGTCACCTGAACATGGCGATGACAAGGTTGACCAACAAAAGATTAGTAAATAACATATATGCTGCAGACACGGCTTGTACAGTCCAATCTTCTTGAGGACATCGTTGTTGAGAAGTGTCGGATTCCCATTCAGTTGTTATATTGGTACATTCGCCTTCATCGTAATCAGGTTTACTACCTAAGAAATACGAATACATAACTAAAACTAAATAAACATGTTCATAATTGAAAACAACTATACCGATTTTATGAGGCATATATTATTTGTGTATTTAGTTTTTACTTATGTTTAATTTTTGAGTTGCTGCTTTGCAATCAAAATGGTTATTGATGTATTTAAGACTCTCTATACTAATTTTATATATAATTTAATTCATTGTTCATGATATTGTAGTTTAAAAGATATTTTGCCGATTTCCTGCAAAAGTAGTATTAAAACTAGTTTTCATCAGCAAACAATTTTAAGTAAAAATGTTATCATTGATTTCCTGGTCTAATTATATTAGTTTTTTATATATATCGTATTAATGCACGTATTTTTTCAGTTAAATTATCAATAACACATTTTGAAGTACACAGTGTAATGCGATTGAGATAATCTAATTTGATACAATTCCATAAATACTGTGGAATCATTAGAATTCGTGGTGGCTCAATTTTCGTGGTATTCGTGGGTAGCCCTCCTCTTCGAATTTATATCCTCAACGAAATCAAATTTTGAAAGGTTAGTTTCCTTTTTTTTAAACTGAAAAACGACACATCTACGAATAAACATCTCCAGAAATAAGCAAAAAACCACAATCCACGAAAACTGGTCCCCACGAATTTAAATGATTCCACAGTAAGCGACACAATTTATAATAATTTGACCATCGAGGTAGTCAAGATTCAGTTCTCCGTAGAGCTGCCAGTACGGGTAGTATATAATGGTCCAGATCCTCCAGTTGGTCCAATCACCGCTCCACATTGTTTGATGGTCCGGCCATAGGTTGGCATGATAATAAATACCGACTCCCAACACCACAAACACAGCTATGGACAGGAATCTGAGTAAGTCCTTGAGCTAGATTGATTCAAAGTATTCACTTTTTCTTAAAAATACCAGTTTTATTTTATATGAATCGTAAACAGATGTAACAAGATATCTGTGAGCCAATGCTCACTAGTGATACCCCCGCTCTGATGTGAATATGCAAAATAAGCAAAGTTGACATTTAACAGAAAGCTGGCATCCGAATGGTACAGAAATATATCCCACAATATGGCATGCCTAAACAAATAGTGTTTAAAATTTCAAGCATCTGCGATAAATAGCTGCTGAGAAATCTTTGACAAAAAGTTGATTGAAAATTTTGGCTAAAATAAACAAAGTACTCATTTAAGAGGAAGTTGACGTCCAATTGGTACAAAAATATATCCCACGATATGTCGTGCCTTAACAAACACTGTGTAAAAAAAATCAAGCATCTGTGATAAATAGCTGCTGAGAAATCTTTGACGAAATTTTGTTTGAAAATTTTGGCTAAAAATAAACAGTCATTATTAAACAGGAAGTTGACGTCCGATTGATACAAAAATATATCCCACAATATGGCATGCCAAAAAAAAGGGTGTTAAAATTTCAAGCATCTGCGATAAATAGTTGCTGAGAAATCTTTGACGAAAATTTGTTTGAAAATTTTGGCTAAAAATAAACAAAGTACTTCTTAAACAATAAGTTGACGTTCGATTGGTACAAAAATACATCCCACAATATGGCATGCCTATACAAATACTGTGTAAAAATTTCAAGCATCTGCAATAAACAGTTGCTGATAAATCTTTGACGAAATTTTGTTTGAAAATTTTTGCTAAAAATAAAAAAAAGTCGTCATTTAACAGGAAGTTGACGTCTGATTGGTACACAAATATATCCCACGATATGGCATGCCTATACGAACACTGTGTAAAAATTTCAAGCATCTGCGATAAATAGTTGCTGAGAAATCTTTGACGAAAATTTGTTTGAAAATTTTGGTTAAAAAATAAGCAGAGTCGACATTAAACAGGAAGTTGACGTCCGATTGGTACAAAAATATATCCCACGATATGGAATGCCTTAACAAACACTGTGTAAAAATTTCAAGCATCTGCGATAAATAGTTGCAGAGATAAATGCGACAGAAATTTTTGTTACGGACGGACAGACAGACGGACGGACAGAGAGACAGACACACAAGGGTAAAACAGTATACCCCCACTCCTTCGGAGCGGGGGTATAATAATAAGGAGAACTAGACACGATCTCGTTGCGTGCAACGAGGTCTTCCGTCTGATTTTAGAACTTGAGATTTATGTCCGATCCTGATTTTGTTTTTTAACAGCTAAACATGATTTAAAAATGAAAAAGAGGGTCTACATTTTAAGGGCCAGATAATATTTTGTTTCAGGTATAAGAGCTTTGTTCAACAAGTGTTTAGAAATCCGTCACCGCTCTTAAGATGTCTGTGAAAAACGTTTGAGGAGTCGGTCCCTTATCTCCTTGTTTGGGCCGCAGAACCAAATTTTTAAGGTTGCATGTTGTTAAGTACATCATTTTAAGCATCTTTTTTTTAATACTGCATTTCAAAATATTTTTCCTTTTTGAGATATAGGTGATCAAAGTTTTGGACTTTTGACCCCTAAAATCCCTCATTAAGTAACACATGAGAAAATAATTATACCGTTAAGCTACAAAACTGTTGGATAAACATATTTGCTTCTATAATCTATAACGAAATATCCCTTGGTAAAGAGCTATAGCAAAAAAACCTTAGAGCCCTCTAGGTCCCTAATATTAAGGGCCTTAATAAGATTCACTGGATGAAATATCTGGTTTCAGCGCTGCGGAAACCCTTTGGAAACTCTGCGGAAACTTAAGGTTACTTTAAGTTTCCGACAGGTTTCAGCACGGAAACTTCAAGTTTCATTAAGTTTCCGCAGTGCTGAAACTTAGGCCGTCCATGAATCCAAATGGTTTCCGCAACGGAAACTTACTGAAACTTGAAGTTTCTGCATAGTTTCAATCTCCATTTACGTTTGGGATACATATTGTTTACAAATGGTTTCCGCGACGGAAACTTACTGAAACTTGAAGTTTCTGCATAGTTTCAACCTCCATATACAATTGGGAAACATATTGTATTTTTTTTTCATCTCGATTAAATGCCTATCAAATCTCCCTTTAAAAATGCAACAAAGATCTTACTTTTTTAAAAATATGAATGCAATTTACAAAATAACTGCACATACATGAATAAACAAAGAAAACTTCACTGTTACATGAACATGATACACTTGTCTCAATTTGTTTTGAACTACAATGAATATGTACACCATAAACTATTTTTGAAAAGTCTTAAGTATCCATCTTTAAAAAAAAAATACACTACCAGATAGTAGTTGACTATAGAGGTATGACCCAGATTTGATTTGAATATGTCAATAAATTCCAAAATGAGGTCAAAGTGACCCACTTACAAGTTGGGATAAACCTTTTCTTTGTTAGTAATATAATCTAATGTTTTACAATAGAACAGGATTTGATATCATTTTTTTTTGATAATCCATTAAGTCCAAAGTGAACTTTTCATTTCCACCCATGATGTACCAACTGATCAGGTTTTAATATCATAAGCCTGTTAGCATTTAATAGATGACCCAGAGGGAGATATTAAAAGCTTGTTGGCCAATAAAAAGCTAACAATGGAGCAGTCTGTCAAATCATGTGCAAAAATATGATGTACACTTTAAATTAATTATGCTGATTGCAACACACTTCATTCCTGATGAATATTCTTCTTTACACACGGTTTACCTTCCTACATTTCACTACTTTACCTACATTAATATTTTTAAATCCAAGACATGAAGTAAAATATACATTGTTTATATATGACAAGTATTACTACATGTACATGTACTTGCTTTTTGTAGCATGAATGTATAAAATACAAAGTATCACACAGATCATTCACCTTACAATTCTCATCAATACCAGCATTTTACTTATGATATAAAAGCTAATTCCAATTATATATTAGTTACATAACACAGATTAAAATAAAACCCACATGGAAACAACTTTCCAGCCAAGTAATTTTGTTATATAAAAATTGTAATACATGGGGTATATGTTGTCTTTATATATTTTCATATACGACATAATTGAATATTGTTTGGTGTACTAAGTATTTTATCATTTCTATGACCCATATATTCATCTCCTAATGCAGTGTTTTTACATTTAAGATTGGTTTCTTAATTTTTCATATATTGCTGCAAATAAAAACTAAATTATCAATAAATGTTTAAACAAAGAAAATGGAAAAAAAAGTAGTTAACACTTATCAACTTGGAGGTGTGAGGATATATGTTAAATGGAGTCTAATATTTTATGCAATATTTTCAAATATAACAAATTATTTAAGAAAATGAAAGTTAATATCTGCAAGGTCTAATCAATCATTTAATATGTCAAAACCATGTGATTTTCTAAGATTCTAGCTTACAGACAGACATTGTAATATACTGGTATTTGATCATATAAAAAAAGTACTTTTATAGTTTATAGGTTTTTTGAAATGAGAATACTTTACAGTTAAAAAGTCTTGTTCTGCAGAGGTTTAGTCGGGTCGTAAAGATGTGTCCATTCGAATCAATAAGGAGTGTCCTTGGCTGTTGTTGATGTAACCCGAGTCGTAGTTTATGGAAGTAGGCCTTTTTGGGGGACTTTCGAGCATTGCCCAGACCAGTGAAGCACTCATATGATCACATCATGGCTACAGCAGACTTAGTAGTTCTGGACAGTGTTAGCATTAAAATTCTTCTTCTTGCGATGAACTTGTTCCTTTCACTGGGCTGTACTTTATGTCTGTTCTATTTATCTTAAACATGAATAATAAAGTTTCATTTAGATTTTTAAACAATAAACATAAGTCATTCAGCCTAACATGTAATAAAAGCATTCTGAATAAAATTCTGAATACAGAAGCTACTATGCAGTTGCCAGTTGCTGTTTAAACTATGTCATATAATGACTACAGAAGTATCTGGTCTAAAATGTTTCATTTTATGTTTGAAGCTATGTTATTTTCATTTTGATTCAATTATTGTTTGTTGAACAATGGAAAAACTTATCAACAATGAGTGTGTTTAACCCCCCCCCCCCCCCCCCATCAACCTCCTTTTCAAGAACTTAGACCTGGATTTCCCAAAAATTACTACAGTAAATTATAAACATCCAACACATGTATAAGTTAATGGTGAAAATAATCAATTCCAAAGCAATACCTTGCGTTCACATCGTCCAGCTGGTCAAAACATTCACCCGAATCACCGAACAGAGGATGCAACTAATCACCGGAAACATTGACTTTGTATGCTGTCAATGCTGAAAAAGAAAAACGTGAAAGATTTCATTTTCCGGATTTAATTAATATTTTTTTTGTTATATTTAGAGTTTCTAAATTGTATAATGTGCGAAAGATTCATTGGTCGTCTTGTTTACCAACCAAGCATTCATATAAATACAAATACAAATACAAATATTTTATTGGCACAAACACAATTACAATAATTGGCAAATTGAATATATAAGAACATCATTGTATGTTTACAATAGTTGAATGTACAGTATATATATTTTTACTGATCTATATAGATCAGTTTAGGGACGTTTATATAATTATATATGTGTATACCTTGGATAATCTTCATTATCATGCATATAACATGTATAAAGTTGGTTAATGGTTAACTTGGTCAAAACGTATATTTAAAAGAGATACGGTAATAAAAATTAAAACGCCGAACCAAGTTTGAAAAAATGACGCCATCTTGATTTGATGGCGCGAGATCTCGTTTACAAATGAGAGATAAATTAGAGCCTTGAAAATGTTATTGGGAGTATCTATATTGTGAATTAAGTTACCTTGACATGAGTTCTTCGTTCCTGCATTATCTCCTTGTTGTAGAGGCTATTAATGCTTCTCAATTCTCCATTTTACAACAGCACCTTCTTGTCCATTTTAACCTTCGCTCGGAATCATAAAGTGCGCCAATACTGACCAATCAGAACCCGCTAAATCTTGAAAAAGTGCATCTTGGGATAGTTTAAAATGAATAATGTTTAATCAAAATTATCATTTTTTACCGAATAGTATACTTTTAACATGTATATTTATTTTAAACAAGAACTGTCGGAGTCAGTATTTCCTGGTTAAATACGACAAAGTATTGGCGAATTGTATTTGTAACACGTGATTAACCAAAAAAAAATGGCCGACCGTTTGTTTACAAATGTTTAATGAAATTAAACAAGTTTTAATGAGAGATATGTATCAGATTTTGTCTTTAACTATATTTTATTCAAATGTTCTGATGATTTTGCCAAACTAAATATGATATAGAGCCATATATAGTTTACTGACAAGTTAGTCTTGACTTGTCCAATTTTCACCGCGATTCTAAGCACGGTCATTTTCTTATTCAAAATATAGAGGTGTGAAAATATTATGTTCATCACAGAGCAGGTTCTGCATGAACACACAGAAATCACAAATATAATTAGATGCCGATCAATTTACGGGGTCCGGTTAACAGCGTTCACCCGTACGGTGAATTTACAACTACGATGAATTGATGGCAATTATTTTACAGTTACACATGTGCACTGATTGGTCATGCAATGAACAGTACGTTAAGAATACTTATGAAATTAAAATACAAACGCGTTAAACAAGCCGGGAAGTAAGACGTACACGTCGGACTGATATATAAACAAAATATAATTTTAATTATTTGGTATACTTTCTACATCAAATGTATACGAATGTGTAATCAAATTTTTAAAAATTGGATTAAAATCGCGTGCACCACATGGCTAGTGCTGGATTTTAAACTGATTTTGTAATATAACGTATAACTTCAGTAAAATTATAAATAACGCTTATTATATCTTATAACAGAAACATGTGCATGTTTCATAAACATGTATCAATATCTGTGTTTACAGTACAGAAAGTAAATACAAAGTTTAGAAATGCACGAATCACATAGGCGTCGAACCGGGGGGTAGGGGGGGAGGGGGAGGCTAGGGGGGGGGGGGGGCGGGGCTTAGTGCAAAGTTAGACTTAACCAACAGGCATATAGCCCCCCCCCCCCCCCTTTTTCTCGCCGAAAATGTAATTGTTCCTAAATTAACCTTTAAAGATGGAGAAAATGGAGTAATAGGCATACTAGCCCCCCCCCCCCCGACACGGATTAGGAATTTCATGATTTTGAAGAAAAAAAATGGGTAGGGAAATTTTTTTTCGGGAGTATATAGTATAGGTACACCCCCCCCCCCCCCCCCCCCCCCCACGGATTAGGATTTTCATGATTTTTGGAATTAGGGTTTTTTAGGGTTTTGCCTCAATATTTCTGAGGATTAGTCTAGCCCCCCCCCCCCCCCACTTTCAATTTGCTTCCGACGCCAGTGAATCATGGTACAGTCATACATGCAGTAAAGTCTGAAATGCATGTAAATAATTAAACAATTATTATATTAGACTCAAACTCCAAGTGGGTTTTACTTGTTATTAGCTGCAGATCTATCCGAAATTTTTCAACCAGAGAGCTACAGATCTGCAGCTAACTTGTTATTATCAACTGTAGAATTTAAAAAAAAAATTCCTGTGTAGATGTGTTGGCGTGGTATTAAAAAAGAAATGAATTAGCTCTAAACTTCAGGTTGTACGAATATTTGGTACGATTTGTAAAAATTTACAACGACTTTACCTTAATTTGTTTGCTTAATTAGTTACTGTACCTCAAGGTTCATTCAAATGATAGCTAAATGATTTAAGAAGGAGTCTTACAAAATAGGTATATTAATTTATTTTACTAAATAATTATAATTTACTTATCAGTTTTACTAACTCAGGTACACACAAATTGAAAAAAAATTCCCGCCGGGCTCCAGTTATAAACTCACGCTTCGTACTGTGTATATGTTATGTAACAGTCTTTTGTTCAATCCTGACAGAAAAAACCCTGCAATCCACACAGAATATACAGGAAAATCACAGAGGAGGTCACCTGGACAAAGAATGTATACACATGTATACACGTGCCCGAGTAACTAAGATTAATGATTTTATCATATGCATTAAACAAGATCAGATATAAGATTTTCTTTTCAAATTCAATTAATTACTTAGTAAGGTTCTTAATCGCCTTATTTGCCACATTTGAAGATAGTTACATGTATACATATAGTTTCAGTCACGCTGAAACCTTACTATACATTTTATTATGTACGGATTCATTATCATTAAACTTAAACCTGTTGAAAATAAATGATATCACTATTAAACTCAAATCAATTTTAGTAATAGTTTCAGCAATGCGTAAACCATTTGGAATCTTAACTTAAAGTTTCAGCATACTGAAACCTAGCGGAAATGTTCTGAAACTGATTGATATTTCCATAATAATTTACACAACTTTTCACATGATTCAAATTTAGTTTCCGCATTGCGGAAACCACCAGGAATCTTAACTTAAAGTTTCAGCATGCTGAAACCTAGCGGAAATGTTCTGAAACTGATTGATATTTCCATAATAATTTACACAACTATTCACACGATTCAAATTTAGTTTCTGCATTGCGGAAACCATCAGGAATCTTAGACTAAAGTTTCTGCCGACTGAAACCTAACGGATACTTGCTGCATCGATATAATGGTTTCCGCATTTTGGAAACTATACATGAAACTTCAACTTCAAGTTTCAGCAAGGTTTCCATATAGTTTCAGTTTTGCTGAAACTTGATTTTTCATCCAGTGATTAAGACCCATATCTATTACATCCGAAAATTTAATTGAGATCGGCCGAGCCGTTTCTGAGAAATCGCGTGCCCAAAAATAGGAAGAAAAATAATGATAACCTAGATCGTTCTCGTTGCGAGCAACGAGTGGGTCTCCCGTCCGATTTTTGAACAAATAAGATAAAACTCATTGATTCAGAGAAAAAATCGTCAATCTAAGCGAAAAAAAAGTGAAAACAATTTGCGGCACTCGGGGCTTTAACCCAGGTCACCTGGGCCATGTATACGACTCTATGAACTGAGCTACTCGGACTCTCGCTTCAGGACTTTGATGCTTAGTTTCTCGAGAACGCCTTGGTCGATTTCAAAACAATATACATATTCTGAATCAGTAAAAGGGTCTCTATCATCTAAATAAAAAAAAAATATAAAACAAAAAAGTTGAAATTTTCATTTTTTTATATTTTGCTTCCGGTAACGACCGAAAGTAGTGGCGGACATTCTCTTGACCAATGTGCACCAGCAAATCGCTAGATTTACCATCTCAAAAAAATTCAGCCCAATATCCTAACTTGTTTTTGAGAAACCCGACATACAAAATTGACTTTTTAAAATCGTAACTGGACGATAACTTCCGACCGGAAGTGTATTTTCAAAAAAAAAGATAAAAAACAATCAACTTCAGATAACATCGCGTTAGTCTTGAAAATTTGAATGAAATCAATTGAGGCATCTCCGAGAAATCATCTGCACAAAATCGGTAAGAAAAAAAAAGAATAATAATAAGAAAAGTGAAAAATAAACAATAGAATAATAAAACAGGGAAAAAGAAACAAAGCAATAACAATAAGGTCTTCCGTTGGAAACGGAAGACCCTAATAATGCTCAAGATATATCATAAATTGCTGCAAATCGTTTAGTTGAATATAACGTACATGTACTTACCATTTCTTTGATCATAATAAGCGTTGGTCCCATTTTTCTGTGGATAAGAAAAACTTCCAAGAACCTCAAATACATCACAAGCAAAGACAGAGAAAACATGCGTCTTGCAACAGTAAATGTTTGAGAAGGATGCATATGACGCACAGCAAATGCCGCTATTAATAAGACGTATGACAATAAGTCCACCACATTCCAGAAGTCGTTAAAGTATCTCTTCATCCTGCGGTAGTAGTTTCGATCAGAGCGACTTTGGTTTTCCATGCATCCCTATTATAAAAATGTTTGATAACTTTAGTGTAAAATTAAGTGTAAAAAAACTCGTATAAACTTTGGCCAAAAATTGTAAACTCTGACTTCTGTAAAATATAAACAGTTTAATGTTTCCCTCCATCGAGTTTGAGAGAAAAACACATGTAAACTGTACTTACAGACACAGACTCTATATGCGGTTGTAAGAATTAGTGAATTAGAATACCCTGGGAACAACAACTTAATAAACAACACATTCTTTAAATACTTATTTTTTTTTAGAAAATGAGACCTGAACAGTGGTTGTTGTCAGGAGTTTTACTCATCCAAGTCACGTAGAATTTATAAAAAATGACTTTAGTTTGGAGTACCCTCTTGTCTGTTTTGTTTGTAAAATACAATGCTCAATTTGTCAAAAACTTAAGAATCTTTGTGATTGTTCAGTAAAAATTTACATCTTATGCATTTATAGAAATAACGTTCATTCTTTGTTGAATAAATTTAGTCAAAAGCTATTTAAATTGTTAAAGGACAGGTGACACAGTAACACAAAAATGACCAACAAGCTGGATTGAGAGTTTACTAAAATTTCTGCAAGATTTCCCCTGCTACTCCCATCTGTTTCACAGCTATTGCTGAATTATAGAGCTGATAAGATGCGTGACCTCAATATGCATATATGACGTCTCTGAGATCGGAAACCTTCGGTGCGACCTAATAGCCGTAATAGCTCACACTTTCCATTCCCTGTATCTTTCAACCACAGAGATTTTTAACTTGGTTTTATTTAAAATCTGAAGACAATAAATTTTGCTAATTGGTATAAAAGTCAGAGAAGCTTTTGAAAACATACGTTGTTCTAGGCTTAGAAATACAATTTCTGTTTCCTAAGCAGTTATGAATTTACTCAAAATGGTGGGCTGTTAGATTTACTTTTAATTGACCTGTATGCTTCATGTTGGAAAAAAATAGGTGTCACATGTTGGATTTTGAAAAGATATATAAAAGTTAGCAAAGATATGGATTTTTTGTTGCATAAGAAAGGACTTTGTTTTGTGAACACATGGAAAGTGATTATGTATATAAAGATTGAGTATTTTCGTAACCAGTACTGTAACAAAATCCTAAACCCTAATTAAGTTTGTTGGAGGTAATAAAGGATTGGGTTAGGAAGTATTACCAGAAACATGGGTACATGTAAGCAAATAAGTTTGTAATTGTATTTTGTCCACAAAAATAAGGGTCTACTTTTATCTCTACACATTGTACTCAGACATATTTTTATTTCATTTTTGAGTGTGTTATTTGATCATGTTCTGGTGTTTTTTTTATTGAACTTTCACATATTCACATACCATAGTATAAGTATTGGACATAAACACACACACACACACACACACACACACACACACACACACACACACACACACATATATATATATATATATATATATATATATATATATATATATATATATATATATATATATATAATCTGTTTGATAGATATAATCATATATTTTGACATAAAGTATATATGTACATATATGTATTACTTCTCAGAAACAGGAACATTAAGGAGAGAATATAGATGGTGATGAATGTTCCAAACGTTGAAATATATCTTCCCAATAAATATCAAACAAATGATAATTACAGTTTTTCGGAAGCAAACGTTTTTCAATTAACAGTCTTCTGGTTATAGATTTCTTAATGTTTTCTACATTTAGCCTTGATGTTTTCATTTTAGTTTGCAGAATACATTGTTTTGTGAAAAGAATGATTTAATTTTCCAACCTATGAATATCTCTATTATCAAATTTTTGAAAAAGGATTGAATATTTGTCAAAACAAAAATATGTTCTATTGTCTCGGGTGGCCGTTGACAAAAGTAACACAATGGAGAATTTACAATCCCTACTATGTAAATGATAATTGATTTGCAAGATCCTATGTAATAGTTGATATTGAAGCCACAGTAATTTTGAATCCTTTGTGCACTTAAAGGGCAGACTATAAATTTCCCTCCATTGTTTTTGAGTTAATTTGAATTCTGACATCCATTTTTTCTGATTTTGGATAAGTTCTTTTCTTTAATATCAAGAGATTGTACATGTCACTACAATCCTTCTTAGATCTACAAAATATTTCTACTGTATTTGGGTAACCAATATTACAATTCTTAGTGAACGGAATATTTAATACTTTCACATAACTTTGTAATGCTTGTGTTAGACCGAGATATTTAACAACATTTGTTTTTAAGTTGAATCTCTTTTTCAACTGATTATAACTAAAAATCTGATTGTCATATTCATACATATCCCCTATATATATAAAACCTAAGTTAAATAAATCCTTAAAGAAAACTGATTTATTTTCGATTTTAATATCTGGATTATACTATATGTGTTCATTAAAAAGTCTATGACAATTTCCTTTTTGCATATCAATAAATGTTCTCCAACATTGCACCACATCTTTCCAAAATCTATTGTATGAATTTTTCATAATCATATTAGTAAAATCAATACCAAAGGACTAAGTGCGGTTTTATGCAATTTTTGCCCCCCAAAATCAAAGTTTTAGAAAGAGCTTTAAAATAAGATTAAAGATAGTTAAAATCATATTGGAAATAAAGGTGTAAAAGGTTATCACCACAGTGACGTCATAACGTAGAAATGACGTCATGAGTATTGCATTATTTTGATAAATTGATGTTTTGTAGCAAAATATGGGTGTTTTCCGATGGTTTTTCGACTGGGAAACATCGAGCGCAGGCTTGCTCAAGTACCATTTTTTAGTATAATATGTATAACTATCTTAAGTAAAACATATGTTAAAATTGCACTTGAGCAGACCTGCGCTCTATACTTCCGAATGCAAAATATAGAGCAAAAATGAGAATATCTTCATTTGTTTGCAACTTTGCGGGAATTATGTCATTTAGATGACGTCATAGATAAAAAGCGAGTGAGCAATAATGACTAAAATCAAGATTAAAGTTATAGGCATCCTCTTTACAATGATTTGTGAAGATTTCATTCTTATACGATACTATTTAAAAATTGGTTGAAATCGGGGGCAGATATTTGACCAAACCGCACATAGTCCTTTCATCAATGTTTGCATATTATGTCCAAAATTAGCTTTAAACAAGTTTGTCCATTTTGAATTTGAAAATATAAGCCTTCTAATCCAACTTGATTTAAGTGCTATCATAAAGTTTTCGAAATCTATCATTTTTAATCCGGCATTCTTATATCCTTGAATAAGAGTGCTTCTTATAATTTTGTCTGGCTTTTCATTCCAAATAAATTTGAAAAGTTTTCTTTCAAAACTTCTAATAAATTCTAATGTTGGGTTTGGTAGTGTTAAAATTTGGACTATAAGTGTTTTAATAACTGTTATTTTGCCTATCGGTGAAAGATTTCTAGAAAACTCTATCTGGTTAACAGTTTATTAATATTTTACATTACTGATATATAATTTATATCTATCATATCTTCCAGATTTACTGAAGAACTTATACTCAAAAGATTAAACCTTGTGTGAAATTCAGTAAATTTTCATCTAGAGTGATAATAAACTGCTTTTGAGAATTTTTTACTTTCTATCCATATTATTTTTGTTTTACTAAAGTTTATCTTTAGTCCAGACACATTTGCATATAAGTCTAGTGTTTGGAGAATTCCATCAAGAGATTTTGGAGAGCCGTCTGTGATTAATGAAGTGTCATCTGCATACTGCGATATTTTTTATTCTTCCCTATCTATACTTATGCCCCTTATAATTTATCATTTCAAATTAAGATACCAAGAATTTCAGCACAAAGTATAAATAAATATGGAGAAATGGGATCCCCTTTGTCTACATCCTCTCTCTGATTGGAAATATTCAGATATTATGCCATTTTGTATAATGCATGAAGTTATATTAATGTAGAAAACATCTATCCATTTTTTATTGATTTACCAAAATTCAAATACTCAAAAATTTCAAAAATAAATCAAATGAGTCAAATGCTTTTTCAAAATCAATAAGCATAATTAGACCTGGTATTTGTTTACGTTCAGTGTAGTCCATGATATCATATACAAGTCTGATACTTCCCCCTATAAACCTACTCTTATCAAAGCCTATTCAGTTGACTGAATGGCAGGGATTCATACTGTGAATATAATATCATGCCATTTTAATTTATGCAATGATTATAATTTGTGAATGAAATTTGATTAAAAGAATAATTAATTTTCATAATCAGTTTAGGCTGAAACAATTTTTTTTTCTACTCCTTGATTTTGTTATATTCAAATGGAATTTGATCTTTCTTTTAATAATTTTTAAAGATCGTTGTTTTTCGCAGTACTTTTGAGTTGTCTATTATTTATTCTTTGCTGATCAAATCTTAAGGATTACGGTTACTCAGGAGCGAAAAAAAACACCACTAATAGGAACGAAAAACTACTTATTGTTCATTGTAGCCCCACTTTTGTGGTGCTATTTTTCACTTTCAAATAACTAGGTCAATGACCTACTTTTTCTGCTAGTGACCTCTAAATGTTTTTTGAAAAAATTGTCAAAATTTGTCAAAATTGTCCACCATTTTCAAGGTTTTCTTTATTTTTTAATTATTAAAAGTAATAAAACAATTTGTAGATTGGGAAATGATAAAATACGAATAGCTTTACTAATTTTATATTTGAATGAATCGTTTTAAGCTGATATCTTAAGTTTAATTTAGTCCGAATTTCCTCTATCAATTTCTAAAATTGTACCCATTTTTGATCGAGTTTTACAAAAAATTGACTAATAGACGCTCCAAACCATTGATTGCCTAAAACTGTTTTTATTGTCTGTATTATGTTGTCATAAACATTAGATGAAGTCAATGATCAAAATTTCAAGATATTTTATTTTGAATCGATTTTATGTATTTTAAAGATTTTTCCAATCGCGTGCCAGCCAGTGATATAAATTTATAGACGAGTAAATACAACCATAAAATATGTAAAATGATATGAAAAAGCACATAAAAACTTAACTTTTGCAATTACACTGCAACAAAAAGATTTTAAGAGAAAATAAGAAAATGAAAAAATTAGTCCGAATTTCCTCTGTTTCAATTTTAATCTACCTTTGTCGGAGCGTATCCTCCTCAAATAAACTAATCATGGATATCAATTTTGATATTTGTTAATAACGTTGTTATTTTGTGTTTTTAAAACAACTTTGGAGTTCAGATTTTGAACTTTGTAAAAATATTTTTTTAAATCTCAAACCCTGAGTAAACGTAATCCTTAAAAAAGAAAAAACCAAAACGATGTGTTTATATACTGGCATTCTGATTATCTGCTACATCTTAAAGAATCAAAATTCACAGTTTATCCCCATGATCATAATTATTGGTTCCCAATTCAGATGGACAATGAATGATTTCTTTTTTACCAGCAACACCTATTGTTACAAATAGTACACAAAGATATAATTTATGTTATAGTAAGATCATATGAAGAGAAGTCTTTGTCGTGAAAAATGGGCCGACCGAAGCAAAGCGTAGCACATTCTTCATGACGAAGATTTCTTTTCATACGATATAACTTTCTTACAACAGAACCAAAGCCAATGAATTCAAGGATTTGAGGAAAATACACCGCCCCTATTGTGTCCAAATATTGCAGTGCTTTAAATAACATGTGTTTTACGAACATTTGATAAAATACTGTTTTGTTTAAATACAGATAATGGAAAGTAGGAAGCTAAAGTCACAGTACTTTAAAACTAACGAGTTATACAAAATAATTTTTTTTCTTTATCTTGAAAACCTTACACCACATGATATAGTTCCTTAAAAATCTCTGTAAATATTCAATTTTCTTTTAACCATTTTATTAAAAAATGTTTACATATTTTTATTAGGCTTTGTAAATTATAGATATACTAGTTAAACTTGTAATGATCCATAATTTCTTGACAAGAGGGGACATAAGATGAAATTTTCCAAACCAGAGGAACATACGTTTTTAAAAGTTTATGCACATGTATATAATTTATCAGTGGTGCACTTTTACACAATATTAAGACCAACCTTTAAACATGTTCATCTTCTGAATCTGATAAGTATCAGGACATGCACTCAATTAAAGATATTCTACATTTTACTTAACTTTACACCCATTTCTAAACTACACAATTCCTTAAAAGTATGTTTAAATAAGTCATTGTAAATGGTGTTACCTTTGTTTTAAAAAAGAGTTTAAGTTTAAATTGACATTGATTGTAACCTAACAACAAAACTTTATGATAAACGCGATGACTTCAATTTTTCTATAGTCAACTTTCCTTACTTGTGTAGCAATATACCTTCATCACCTGCATATGGTGTTTTTGTTTGTCAGTTAATCCATATACAAGGGCATGCTCTTCGTATGAACAATGTCAAAAGTGAGGCAAACTACTGACAAACAAGTTGATAAAAGAGGACTATCAACAGTCTCGTTTGAAGTCATCTTCTTGTAAGTTCTATAGTCGATACAACGACCTTGCCAGCAAACTAATAAACTAGTTGTCTACGGACCTTTCCGGAGTTCTTTTCCCGATTACGACAAAGAGCAAATGGCAGGTGTGACCGGTCAGGAGAAGATGCTCACTCCTCCATGACACCTGATCCTACCTCTATCTTTTTAGAGGTCCGTGTTGCTCTGCCTTGAATTTGTATTTCGATTTTATGGATTTTTGATATGGTTGACAGTTTGTTATTGTCATTTATTTTTTCATTTAAGCCTACCCTCAATAATGTTCAAAAATTGTATTTATTTAACTGCAGACTCGTACATGTCAGATAAATGTTTGTGATACCACCATTGATAATGTCCTTCAGAATTGCGTTCATTAAACTGTATCATACTTCTTGAAGCGGCATGGTCACGATTTTCTTCAAGTTCTATTTTTCTTTTTTTTATTATTTTCAATGCTTTAAAAATGCATTTCTAATGATTAAATGAAAGTTGACAGGCTGTCTTTAAGTTTTGAGCAAGATATAGAGGTCACAAATCTGTGTCGTGTAAACAAGGCCCGTGCCCTGTTTTTGTTTACATAGGCTCAATATACCAATTAAAAACCTGTTTCAAGCTGATTTTCTTTATATTCTTATTCATTTTAAACATACATAAAGAGTTCCTAACGTTTAACACATTCGTTATATGTCCAAATTTTAAATCTTCGCTTCAACATTCAAAATTTAAACAAAAGCTTTGTTTACATGTCAAAGAATTGAAAGCTCTCTAACTCGCTTATATCTCAACAAACAACACTCATATTTTGTTTACCTGTTAACAATGCCTAACTGAAGCATTTTAGCATTAAAAACAGAAAATTAATTCTTGACCAAAATCGTGACCATGCCCCTTTAAAAGCAATACACACATACGTTAGATTTTTTTCTACACTTACAAAACAGCTGATGATTTCTTCCATTAAATCCCCAGCGCCCCAGAAATATACGTAGTATTCGAAGACTTTAGCAATGTCATGTACGTAGTATTTGGTGCTTATACTTGTCAGTACAAAGGCGCTGTACATGATCAGCATTATGAAAAACAGAAACTAAAAAAGAATAATAAGCTATTTAGTAAACAAATACATTTTTTTTATATTTATCATAGAACAGTTAAAAGTTGCTATGCGTTTAACATGTAAAGTGTAAAATGATACGATAATTTTGTGTTACATTATTATGATTATGAGTAAAAAAATCTATACTATGTTTATCTTAAATATACAAAAAAAATAATTCTTACGTAATTGATGACGTATTTAGTCAGCGGGGCAGTAAGAAACTGTCTTGGCTTGGTGAATATTGACTAAAAATACAAGAAGTACATGCGCTATTTAATGTCCCAATTTTACTTTTTTCTTAATATGGAATATATATATTATTTTGTTGTAGAACATTTTAATACAAGTAATCTAAGAGCAAGTAAGTGTAAACTGAGACCGTTGATGCACTCCGATTTGGCATATATATCTAACTTCCATTTACGTATATGTCTGCAATGGAACAGTTACTATAACAACACATTATTTTATTTGCGTGTTAAAAGTTTTTTAATCAAATGAAAATGAGGGACCATTTAATCATCTGCTTATATGTTTCTTTTTACATGAAAATATACAAGAGTAAAACGTATGCTCATGTGTGAAGTTAGTTATTGCTCAAGATGTCAATTTTGACGTCGAATTGATTGCATTACACTTGCTTTTAGTTTGACGGCTGAGATATTTTATAAAGTAAATGTTCAATTATCTGCCTTTGTCAAGCATCAATATAAGTACATGTAAAATAGTCATGTTCAACTAAAGGTCACTGAGATATGAATTGGTTGACATGTTATCAAATCATCAAAGTTTAGGAATTGTTTTTGTTTTCTCGAATTCCTTTTTAAAGAAACCTACATCTTATTCATAACTATGAGAATCTCATAAATCGTGACATAGAATGCAGGTAAGCTATTGTTTATCAAATTAACTTAAATGTGAAATTCATCAATTAAACATTTATTAAATTTGTTAATGATATATTTTCTAAAAAAAAAAATCTGTATCTGTGTCATTTGCCTGTTTATGTTATAAAAACGATGAACCTTTTCATACATCATCTACATCATAAGCATAAACAATTTACTTGAAGTAGTTTTTTATCTTAAAAAAGAATAAATATATTTATTTTCTACACGATACATTTTATTTATTCAAACAAACGTTGCTAAAGATTTATGAAGTTATTTATTACAAACTCTAAAACGTGGAACTACATTGCACGGTTCGGTTCAGAACGCTTTTCGAACGGTACGGTTCGCTTTGTGAACGGTACGCTTTGCTAAAAAACAAGCTGCACGCTTTGTGGTTTGCGCGCTTTATTTATGAGGTAGGCATAGCTTGAACGCTTTGTTAGACATCATTTTGTTTAGTTTTTGCCTGATATACTTCAACAAGGTGTTAATTATGACAATCATTTTTTCTTTATTTATGTGATACATTACAAATGTATTTCAATCTAATTAAAATCGAAACTTCCATCCGTTCCTCTGTTTTGATACATTGCGTGAAAAGTATACTTATTGAAACCCGAAAAGCGGAGGATAGTTTTAACTTTGATTGGTCTGTTATTACAAGTATCTGATTTAGATAAATGAAATCATAACTATAGACTAAAAAAACTGTTCCATTTTATCCGATATATTTTTGCTATTTTAGCGATCTGTCGATAATTCTAACAAATCTTATTTTTTTTTATTTCTATACATATACTTGAATAAAAGTCCTTAAATATTTTTAATCCATTTAAAATTGCTATGACAAATTGTTAAGACTATATTTCGGTGTTTCTTTAGTTCCTTTATCGTTGTCTTGAATTTCGGCTAGTTGTTATTTTAACAAACATCTATCTATTTCTTTATTCATAATTCTTATGATCATTTTTATTGTGTACTACTGTAGTACTATGTAAAGTTACACGCAATCAATGATAAGATAGACAATCATTTCAGTTTCAAAATCTAGAAATCAACTGTTGTAAAGTTTTTGACACGTATTTTTTTTTTCATTTAAATAATGATTCTATATTTTTCTGCATTTATTTGTATACACAGATCCCACCTGTACATGTAACCCGTCATCGCTTCTCTTATCTGAAGCAAGAGTGCGTGTGTAGTCAAAATATGAATATTAGTTTTTGTTATTATCATTACTTTATTTTGTTAAACTATACATACACATGTAACATATTTCGTATGACATGTACAGACCTGGATACACACAAGTCAATAGCTTTTAATGGCGATAGTTATCATTTTGTCGGACAAGTGTCTGCTCTTCACTGTATGCATACGACTTAGCTGACGTTTAACAAATGCTGATTTTATTTCATTTACCTGTTTACTCACATACTTGTTGTTAACAGGACACGGAAAATACCCGGTAATCAACAAACAAATGTTAAAAGTGATAAATATATTTAGAAATTATCTGGTAACAAAAAGAAAATACAGCGAGGGAAAGAGACTCTGATTCCCCTTTGCATAGATAAAATATATAAAAAATTGGAAATTTAGTATAAAATAAAGTGCGAAAATATCTTTATAACCTACCAATAATTCTAATTACATCCATGTAATTATATTCACATAAAATAAATAAAATTATCTTGCACAATTTTAAAAGAATTCAAAGTTTTACAAAAAAGTGTGACGTCACAGAACACTGGATCTACTTTAAATAAAGATTAAGAAAACATTACACAAAAACGTTTTTAATCGATGATTTGATTTTCATTTAGCTATGTAGGAGGAGCCAAGAAGGACGCGGCGCATGGCGTGATCTGTACTGTTATACTTAAACTGATTGACAGGCAAAGCACGTGGAGTTCTGGAAAAAAATTACGTTCAAATGACCGTTTATAGAAACCTAAAGCAAAACAATAAAGTTCAGTGATCAAAAGTTAATTTAAGTATTGTAATCAACACACACGTTCTCTCTCTCTCTATCCTTCTCTCTCTCTATTCTGAGAATCACTTAAAGCTATGTAATCCATGTACACAATGTTTCAAACAATTCATATAAATAATCAAAATAGTATTACTACGAATTGTGTGAATATTAAGATTTTATAATGTTTAAGAAATCAGCGATTCAAGTATAGTTGAAAACCCAAGAAATGATTGAGGACTAAAAAAGAGTTTAAATTAAAACATTTTTGTAATTTTTTAAATAAAAATAACAGCGTTAATGTCAACCCTGCTAATGTTATTGTGATTTAAATTTTATACCACGTATTATTATTTGACCCTTTCAGTTTCGCAGTAAAAAGCATGCCTCGTGTTTTTAGTCTATATCTTAGAATCTAGTTACTTGTAATCAAATATAAAATATAAAGCTTTATTGATTTTAAACTTCATTATTGGTGGATGAAATGTGTTCTAGGAATAAATGTGACAATCCAAAAAAAATTTATCTGCTTTTGCAACAATTAAGATGCTTTGTAGAGATTCTCCTGAAGGGTTTATTTTCGATCCGCGCCTGACCTAGTAGTTGCATCAATAGTAAAAAAGAATTTACTATTTTGTGCAGAAGATTCCTTGAAAATGGATCGATATACTAAGCATTTAAGCAAGACAGACACCCATTATTTGTTTTAAACATGGTATTGCACACAACAAGCATCAAACATGGCTATGATTTTATTAAGCAACCCAATGTTTATATTTTCAACCACTCTACACGTGGTTGAACACGAACGATTAATGTGTCCCAAATATCATCGCTTTATTTAATTTAAATAACTCATAGATGATAAAATAAAACATACCTTTAAAAAGATTTTTATGTTTTAACATAAATCAAAGTAGAATATGATATGAAAAACTACCAGTATTTACGTTTTTGAGAACATTATTCCAATACATATACTCCGCTCTAAATTTCACAGGAACTGAACAAATCTTTGTGAAATATCGTGTACTTTTATTCGAGCACCTCTGGATTTATTATATACTTAGCAACGGTAAAACTAACATTACGAACACATTTGCAGGGGTGAATATTAGTATCTAATCCTGTATAAAACAATCTAGCAAAATATTGAACTTATCTGGTCAGCTATAATCTCCGTCCGTATTCATAAAAAACATTCGGTCATAAAGCCGTATATGGAAGTTGCACGCTTATAGCACGGTACGGAACGCTTTTTTGGCCGTTTTGAGGCGGGTCTTGCATAAATTATCTTGCAGGCTTTTTGCACGAAATGGTTCGTTTTATGAACGGTAAGGTTTGCTTTGTGAACGGTAAGGTACGGTTTTTGAACGGTACGTTTCGTTTTGTGAACGGTACGGTTCGTTTTTTGAACGGTACGGTTCGTTTTGTGAACGGTACGGTTCCTTTGAGAGCTGTAGTATCACGTTTCAGGGTCTATATATATATGTGAAACCTATCTCTTGGAATTGGTGGGTTTTTTTCAACTACGTAACTCATAACAAATGTTGTCAATAGTACAGTGAGAAGATACGCTGCTTTAGTTTGAAACCTAGCATTTGATAACAGATGCAGATGTCCCTGCGGCAACAGGCGTTGTCCAATATTTTGTAAGTGCGACCATTTTAGGGCTTTTAAAACTGTCAGTGTTGATGCTGTGCTTTCGAAAAAGGCATCTGGTGTCTGAACAGGAAAGCCACCGTTGGACAATGGGTTGTTCGATCTCGATTTCACTTCCATGCCTATTTAGTTTTTTCGGCTTTTAAAGACAGAAATTTATGTATTATTCCTCATTTAACAAATTGTTAAACGAGCTTATGAAATTATTCAGGATTTAGTATATAAGTATTATAAATTGTGTAAATTTATTTACGTTCACGAACGGTCCAATGTCAGGTGGTAAGTTGTTGTACCAATGTTTGTTCATGTTCTTTTGGGAGCACGTGTGCGCAACTATATCGTACATAAAGTTCTCGTGAGCAAAGGCAAGGGGACTGGAATGTATTCCCCATACATATGCCTCATCATCCATCAGATCAATGGCATGAGTTGTGTTTTCCTTGTACATGCTTTTCATTAAGGCAATGCAACGCTGTTCAAACAACCTGAAAAAAGGTTCATATTTTAAATGATAAAATACAGTATGCAATATACATAATAAAAATGGTAGTTCTCTTTTGTCCTATTCTATTATATCCTGGATCCTGTAGCCAACCAAATAAAAGTATAAACTTCAGAGGGTTTTTGCAAAACAAAAATGAATGTTAAAACTTATTCACAAAATCAATTTTAATTTTAATTCTTATTTCTGAAAATGGATAGTATGTGATAGGATACGACATGATCGAGCCTATTTATTGGGATGCAGGATACTTTTTTTGTCTTAAAAACCTGTATGTATATGATGTGCTTTTAGAATTTAAATCGATGAACACTTAATTCCTTGAATCCAAAAAAAAATTCAATTTCACGAAAATTCATATTCAATTAATATTGATTAAACTATACTATACTTTGAATGTTCCTCCAGATCATTAGATAAGACATGTTCCTTGACATTGTTTGCTTTCTTTGATAGCTTTTTGAGAATTGCCGAACACACCAATCCTGTCACTGCAAGTATTTAAACCTTTCTAAATCAAGCAACTAAATTGATTATACACACAACAATACGGTCACTAAAACAGAAAAATAATCTAAACATATTTTACGCAATGTTTATAAGTAATGACTAGTTGTATCAAACATTCACCAGCAGTTCGATTATCAAGTTTAAATAATATACAGCAATTTGATAAATGGTATGCTTACAGAGATGGTTTTCACTCCTAAGCCAACAAATTTCAGCCAATTCCTTTCTGTTGGCAAAAATAGCCCAGAGTAAGATATCTGAAATAGTTGTTTTATCTTTTCCTGAAAAATAGAAATAGACGTATATGTAGCACTGACGTCACAGGAACACGATATTGAGGTTTTTGTTTACCCTACACTATTATGTGAATTTTCTAAAGCTTCTTTGTTTGTTTTTGATGTCAGGTAATAAAGAACTTTTCTGGTATCACTCAAAAATATGTTTATTAGAAATGAGTTTTTATCAGCATTATTCAATGATTTAATAAATGAACATAATGGTTTTACACTTAATTTATGAGATTATTAAAGGGAAAAAATGTAAAGAAAGAATAGCAGTGTCTGGTGTATTATCTTTCTTATCAAGAGGTTTTGTAACTTTGTGTAATTGGAGACTAAACTCTGAAGGTGACTTAAACTTGTGCGTGGTGATAGTCAATACCAAAAATTAGTTTATAGTTCCAACGTCGGATGCTTGCTTAAAGCTTCCCAATTTATTTTAAAGGGATTTGTAGAAAACAACTTATACGTATTTTATGTGATATGACATGTAATTAACTCTGAGTTAATGATATGCATTTCTTTTGATTAGTCTAAAGGAATATATCGTACAAGTAAATTATATTTATACAGTTAATTATAAAAGCTTGTTGTCTTTACATTGACGCCGCTGTTGTTTATATTTAAGATACTTTTATTATGCAATATGATCAATAATTAATATCAGATAATCTACAGTTTAAAAGTTTCTTATTATGCTTATTACTATTTATAAACTAATGATTTGGAAATTATCCAATCTTTGTGTAAACTAATGAATGAAGAGATTTTCATGCAGGTAAACAAGGTTAACCCAATAAATATTCTTATATCTTGCGTGTCACCAAATTTCTCTATCAGTCGACCTCATAAAATAAAGGTTTGCCTAACTTCAAGGTTGTGGCGATATTTTTTGACAATTACTTAAATGAACAAAATATCTCTCTTAACCTCGAGTGAAAAATTGGAAAAAAATTACCTACCGAAGAATAATTCATAAACCAATTTTTTTCATTCAAAATCATCAAGTACTTGTGCGAATGCAATTGGTATAAACTATTTGCTGTGATGGAATACGCGCGGAGTACACATGACGTCATAAAAATGCATTGCGCTTTTTTTCCGATATTGCTGTAAATCAACCGTACAAGAATGAAAAGAAATGTACCCGGTTAAAGTATGTTTGGGAGTTCATTTTAGTCGGCTCTCCTAAGCACTTACTCGGACAAACCGAAAGTGAAACAGTGTTTGGACCTAAGCACAAATCAATACCGCTGACAACACTTAATTCCTGAAAATAATCGATAAATTCGATGCAATGTATTGTGAAGCATTGTTTTTCAAGAAAAATTATTGATTAATACCATGAAAATAGTAAGATTTTAAATGGTACAAACAGTTAAGACATTTTTTGAAGTCGTATGCGTGTATTCATACGCTAGACTTTAATGTACTAGTCTTGTTCAGTCTCGCCTGGATCCATACAATTTCTCAGAAATATTTCGATTACAGATACATGTACTACTTGCCATGCAAAATCACATATCGCTGATTTTAAAGAAAATGATAATCGACTAAATAAACTCCCGTCAGTACTTCAGTCCTTTTTTTTAAACTACACGTAGCCTCAACTTAGCTACATAAATCTTGAAATAGGAAGAAACAAACAATATCTGATCTTTGAAGTGGGTATTGCTTACTATTAACTATGTATTAGTTAGTGTTTTTTTTTCTGGATAATGCTTTTACTATAGCTAAGAACGCTTTTCCAAAATGTTCTTTGAATAGTTTCTATATTGTAAACGACACTCCACAATAATACAATGCTTTCTTTGAGGAATACAAAACAAAACAAGAAATGTATTTAATGTTATTTCTTCTGAAGTTCTGTGCTCTCCGACAATTGGTATGATAAAATAACATACATGGTAGCCATATGAGAAATGTATGTCAATTTACCTCGAGACTCCATATATTTTTAAAGAGAATAATCATCACATTGAAAAAAAAAACCAGACAACTTACGTTCATTTGGTTTGAATAAATGAATAATATCTAAAGAAACAAATAGTTAGGTACCTTCTTCGAAAAATTGACATATGGTGAAGCAAAATATGATCGTTTTCAAAGTCTTCAAGAAAAAATAACTTTAAACTTGGAGTCAGCAAACGATAAATTTTTCAATGGAAATTTGTCCTTAACTTACATATTAGCGAGCGCAGCTGCGCGCCGGCGAGCGAAGCGAGCTCTAATAACCAGTGTGCGCGGGAAAAAGAACGAGCTAAAACTACAGTTCATCAAACAAATTGTTTTGTCTACGTCCCATAATGCTCTCTAATATTTTCAGCCGTGGTGCTTTGCCAAAAATGGCCGACTTTTAACTCGTAATTTACGGTGACTTAAAGTTTGAAAACACGTTTTGAGTACCGCATATGCTTTGGCGAGACTCAAAAGACTTGTTACATGCTTCCATACCTCTGTATTGAGTCGAGAAACGTAAACAAAGACGAACAAAATCATGGATGACGTCACAGTGCACTCGCGCTATATTTCCCGCGATAAATTTAGAGGTGGATCAAACATCTGTAATGCGTGAACTAGCTATTTCAGTATAGACTGCGATACCTGCCTCATTGACATATGATTTGTTTCTATTTTTTTTTAATATAGAGATTTTATGTATATACATTAGCAAGAGCCATACTTTACTGTTATATCGATCCATTTTAAGCTAATTGAGTATGCATGGGTAGGGAGGAAATAAACAATATGACATTTTGAACTTAACAAAAAGGAATAAAATGAAAAAAAAAACAGTTAAAAAACTTATGTAGATATTGCATATATAGAGAGACCATTAAATTTAAAAGTGGGAAATTACACACCTACAAACAGGTACCGGCCCTCTCTCTCTCTCTCTCTCTCTCTCTCTCTCTCTCTCTCTCTCTCTCTCTCTCTCTCTCTCTCTCTCTCTTTGGGAAGGGGGTTGCGCTGTATGTATCATAACCATGAAAATTAGTACCTTTGGCATACTTATTGTAGAGCAATACTCTCTCAAAAATTCTTTGACGTTCGTGATACCTAAATAAAACTAAGCTGACAATGATGCAAGGTATGTGTAATTCTTGCTGCGCTCGCCAGAACGGTAGCACCGTAAAACATATTAAAAAGAAACATGCAATTGACTTTAACTTTAAAGCACACACGGGGGCGGGGGGGGGGGGGGGGGGGGTTAGGTTAAGGTTCGGGGTTTTATAAAAATGAAAATTTATTTTCCAATGTTTTGGTTAAAAAAGATACTTAGTAATTGAAGCAGAATGTTAAACAAAACTCAAGTGCTTTGTCTTTACTTTTAATGATCTGTAAAGTACCTTATATTTTCATAAATCCAGACATGAAGAAAATAGTAAATACTTTACAGATCATTAAAAGTAAGCGACAAAGGTTTTCTTACAGATCATCCTTTTCCAGTAAAAACCCTATCTGACAAAAGGATCTACATCCATTTCAAAACCGAATGCGATTTAACAGTATATATAAATTCAATAAATCGTTGGAAGGTCATATGTTTAACACCCTTACTAAGATTAACTGTAGATTATAAGTAAACTCCTGGAACTCTTGACTGAAAAATATATGCTAATGAAAAATTGTAGATGTAAGGAGTATGAAAGCCATTGGCAAACAAATATGTGATAAGCTGTAGCACTGCATTATATATAGTTAAATTGTCTCTCTATTGTGTCTCATCTCAATCTTGTTTTGAACTGTGATGTCGTTTTTGTGTTTTATCCTTTTTTCCTCCCTCAAGTATCCCTGTAGAACAGGATCTGTCACATGATTATGGTTTACATTTTATATCCATATGTGAACAATGCCCCAATCCTTTCCCTCGCTCTCTCCCCTTAATCTTCTCTCTCTCTCTCTCTCTCTCTCTCTCTCTCTCTCTCTCTCTCTCTCCCAAAATTTTCTTTTCATTATATAACTGTATAATAAGGAATAATCATATACTTAGAAGCTTTTCAAGATGATTATATAAACATATGTACAAGATATGTCATGTATGTACATATATATGTTGTGAAAGTGAAAAACTCAATTTAAAAAAAATTATAATAATCAAACGGCATGCTATACATTTTACTTTCTCTTTAAACGTGGCCCCACATTTTTGTGCGGAGAACTATGTTCAGTCAACATCTGCTATTGTGCACCGAACTATAGCCTGGTCGTTGCCTACGCAATGAGTTCAGCTAAAATATAAATATTTCAATAAAGATCTAAAAATGTTATGCCTTAGTTTACAATATCCAAACAATACTCTGATCTTACTTGAAAGCAATTGAGTTCTGAATAACTCTCGGTAAACAACTGCAAAGAAATATTAGACGATATATGCTTGAATACTAACAATTAAAGAACCAACATTTGAACTTTGTTTTAGACCAGTTTGCTAAACCCCAAGGTACATTTTATTCTAAGAAATATCATAAATACTATGTGTCCAATAGTGCTTGTAAAACAAGTCTTATAGAGAATTAAAGACAAGTATTCCTTTTAAAGGAATGATCGGCAATAATGATATATTGATAGCTAGAGGCAATCAACATTATCAACATTATCAGTTTGATGTAAAATAATTAAAACAGTACTGTTTTTTACAAAATAAAGAATATTTTGAATCGATTTGTACACTATAAACCGTCAACACATTTAGTTTTAAAATAAATTTGGGGAAAGCCGTTCGTAAACTCCTTGTCTAGTTTTATATTTTTAACGTAATTATAAAATGTTAATGTATCTTCTTCTTCAGAATACTGAGTAGGGCTCTTCAAAAAGCATTAACACGTATACAAAGAAAAAGTTGAATTAAAATAATTTAATGCGACTGAAAAACATTGAATGCCATCATAACTTGCCGTTGAGGTCGCATTATAACGTAACCTTGGTAATAAATCAAGCCGTCTTCCTTGCGACTATTATGGAACATCAATAGATCGAGGTCAGTTCATTGAGCACCTTCTTATGATTAAGGTCAGTTTATCGAGGCCAACTGCATTACTGAATGAATTGTTCGATCGAAATTCTTACGCGTGAGACAAAATGTGCATTCTTGAATTAACAGGTTGAGCTGTTTTTTATGTATGTTTGCATCTCTTAAGGTACGCAGCTAGGTTAAGGCCTCCCATAGATTTCACCTCATGAATATCACGTGACATTTCATGACGTTAGCTCCGCCCATTATTCATGTTTTCATCTTTTTCCTACTTTCGATATAGTAAAGCGATCGCTGTAAAAATTTATCGATTGACTGCTTTAAATAATCATTTTGAATTTTATTTTAAAGAATATTGTATCGAAAATATGTGACTGAAGGTGTTTATTTCTGAAAATTACATTGTCGCTTGCTTACCATCCGCGTCAATACAGCGCTTTCACTCGCCTTGTTTTGGTTGCGAGCAGCTGACAGCGGTGTGTCAACATTTTCATACGATGCATGGCCTGCAAGACGCCGAGAGTGGAAAATGCAGCTCAACCATCGTTTGAGAGATAATAAAGGTATTTTTAATACAGAATAGGTAGTGTTGACCTTTTCTTTTCAAATCATTTGCTCTTTTCAGTCCATGCAGTGTACATGTACGTTACACACGTGTTGTTTTGCACATCATCGCTGTTTTGAATTATTATTTCTTATTAGGCTATTATTTTGTGTATTGAACTACACAACATACACTGTAAACATTGCACTTGAAATAGGTGGGGTTCCCAGGGTACACAATTATAGAATTCATTAGGACCTATAAAGTGCATATGCATGTTTGCATGGTGATTATACATATGTTTTGCACTTCAGTAAATTTTTGGATCTTAGATGATATAATTATACCCCCGCTCCGAAGGAGAGGGGGTATACTGTTTTACCCTTGTGTCTGTCTGTCTGTCTGTCCGTCCGTCCGTCTGTCTGTCTGTCCGTCCGTAACAAAAATTTCTGTCGCATTTATGCTTGAAATTTTAACACAGTGTTTGTTAAGGCATGCCATATCGTGAGATATATTTTTGAACCAATCGGACGCCAACTTCCTGTTAAATGACGACCTTGCTTATTTTTTGACCAAAATTTTCAAACAAATTTTCGTCGAAGAATTCTCAGCAACTGTTTATCGCAGATGCTTGAAATTTTATTTTTGTACCAATCGTCGTCAACTTCCTGTTAAATGACGACTTTGTTTATTTTTAGCTAAAATTTTCAAACGAATTTCCGTCAAAGATTTCTCAGCAACTATTTATCGCAGATGTTTGAAATTTTAACACACTATTTGTATAGGCATGCCATATTGTGGGGTATATTTTTGAATCAATCGGACGTCAAACTTCCTGTTAAATGAGTACTTTGTTAATTTTAGCCAAAATTTTCAAACAAATTTTACTCAAAGATCTCAGCAACTGTTTATCGCAGATGCTTGAAATTTTAACACACTATTTGTTCAGGCATGCTATATTGTGGGATAAATTTCTGTACCAATCGGATGCCAGCTTTCTGTTAAATGTCGACTTTGCTTATTTTGCATATTCACATCAGAGCGGGGGTATTACTAGGGAGCATTGGCTCACAGATATCTTGTTCATTTTGCTGGTATAGTTTACAGTAGATATCTGTAAAACTGTTTTGAATTCTTATTTTTTATCATGCTATATATACATACTGTATGTACATGTGTGTTTTAGTTCCGGTTTGTATTGAACACCATAATACAAGTAGGTTAGCATACACTGTATAAACATGTGGGGTCCCATGGTACACAAGTGTAGAATGATGTAATCATCAAGTGCATGTATGCATCATGATTTCTTTACTTTATTTTAATAAAACAATACTGTATCATATTGCCATCCACAGCTTCATTTATGAATTCAAATGTTCAGAAAGATTTGTACTACATATTCAATTTGTATGTGCTGCATTAAAAATATATGATTAATATATTTGATGTGTTAGATATGTGCAGTTATGCTTCATAATAATCTGATAATAAACCCCAACCAGTAAAATCTAACATATGTGGTGGTCAGACTCGGCCGCTTGAGACCAGGTTGCATAGTGGCTAGATAATATTCGAGAGGCACAAGCTTTAAACTGACCTGGTTTGTTATTATTATTCACTACCTTATCCACATGTATATGCATACAATAACATATACATTTCCTCAATAGCAGACTTTTTTAAAAAAAATTAACCAATGTAAATTAAACTTATATGCTATTCTAGAATTCATTTATGTATTTTTCTTAAAAGAAGATTTTAAATTTTTAAATTGAAAAGAACTTAATATATATATTACCCTAAGGTCAGAATTTTTGGGTATTTATATTCCCTGATATTAATAATACAGTCTTTTCTGGATTTTTTTTTAACAGAATCATTGTTATTTGTTTTGAGTTATGGTTTATACATATTGATTCACTTCTCGGTAAAGTGTTCATGCATAGCACATGTACATTGTGTACAAACAATTTTGAGATAACAAATACATGTGTATGTTGGATTAATTGTTACTGTGCTCAGATACATCAGCTTATGTGTGACATTATGGACAATTCATTGATAGAAAAAAAATGAAACTAATGGAATTATAATGTCAAAGATTATTTCGAGAAGAGATATATAGTACTGTATATCAAAAGAAATTAAATATTTACTACATGTATCAAGCTTTGAGTAAAGCAGACTCTCTCTCTCTCTCTCTCTCTCTCTCTCTCTCTCTCTCTCAATTTGATATGTGTTAATAGTTTAGACCTAAGCTATTTGGTTTGGTTTTTGTACTGCCATCTTGTCATATGCATAGATCCAGAATTTTTTTTCCAGGAAGGGGAGGGGGGGGGAGGAGGTCCGAGGGTAATTGTTTTTTTTCATGTGGTCTGAGGCATATTTGCGATAATTTTACAATGTAAAATCTTCCTCCCTTCTCGATCCGCGCATGTTTTCATACATATGACACTGCATGGTCAGTGTATTTTTTTGGTAACACATATTCATGTATTTGCTATGCATATGTTCCCCCAGCTACCGGTAATTGATTTTTTTTTTCCACCCAACATGGACTTCTGCTACCACCTGGCGACATGGGTTTTTCGGGTCGATTCTTGTGGTTTCAACTCTTGAGGTTACCCTGTCTTCCCTACCCACATATTCCCTGTGTTCTACAGACTATTTAATAAAAAAAATAACCTGATAATGCATAAACATGATGGATAAAAAGGTGCTCATCATCATGCTTTGGTGTATTTTGAATGTGTGAAGACATTATTAAAAACAAAATTTAAGCTGTTTAAAAAAATTACAATTGTGAGTTTTGAAATTTTGCTTTTTAATAAAAGTATAAATTGATGCCTTTATTTTGTATAATTAATTTGATATCATTTGCACTATTTTTTATATACAATTTTTTATGAAAATCTTGACAAATATGAGGTTCAGTGTGTCTCTAAAAGAATTCTGTATCTTTATATGATTAAAAATATTCTGATTTTATGGTAGAGATACTCTTATAGTTATAAGCAAGATTAACTTATATCGTGGCAGAGACACCATGCGCGGATCAAAAAAAAAATTCCAGGGGGTGGGGGGTGGGTGTGTCTGAAGGATGAAGGGGGGGGGATGGTCGTGCCCGAGGCATATTTGCGATGATTTTACTAGACGTATGTAAATTTAATAAATTTTCATTTTCCAGGGGGGTTGGGACTCCTCTTACCCCTCCTCTAGATCCGCGCATGGACACACTTGATAACAATATCAAATTACATATTTAATAAACAGGGGTAGATTGAAGCAGGTACGTAGCATAAGATGGGGGAGGGGGGGGGGTTCCCCCCCCCCTCCGCTTTTTATTGCTGAATTTTTTCTTTTTAAATTTACATATAAGAAATTAATATGCATGGAGTTGGCCCCCAACTATTTTGAGAGTATGTAAAGAAATATTGATATTTTTTCTTTGCTTGTCAAGGTTTTTTGGATAAGTCTGCCCCCCCCCCCCTTTCAAGGTTTTTTGGATGAGTCTGCCCCCCCCCCCCCCCTTTCAAAAACGATCCTTCGTACGCGTGGATCTGGCTTCTTATTTTTTTTCTTTAGCCTGTTATATATACACTTTAATTAGTTTAAAATTATAAGGAAGACATTTATAGAAAACCAGCACCCAGCCCAGACCTTAGATCCGCGCATGGGGTTATCTGATTCTGTTCTGGTGCATTGAGGAATCTATCACTCTATTCAGTTTTAACTGAACAAAAAATAATAAATTGGTAATATTCCTGTGTATTTTACGAATTGAAAGGTTTAAAAGGTTAATGAAATGTGCAGGTAAGGAATAACCAACGATTAACAATGTAAATCTTTAAATTTTCCGCGCTTCACAACACCAGATTATCTGCCCTTGATCCTGATCATCAGTGCGTTTGAAAATCGGCTAATTTGCATAAAATCATATACATCTGTCTAAAGTTCAACGATATCCCGTCAATTTTAAGGATTGTGTTTAACTTTTTTTATTTTCATCAAATACCAGTGATTGTAAAAAGTGCTGGGAGCAAGTTGTTGCTTGAAACGAAACATTTTTTTGACACGTGAATTAACTCGGTTATCGAAAATTTTTATTAAACTTGAACGATCAATGCTGGTACTGCTATAGTTGCTCCCAGCACTTTTTAGATTAAGCAATTAATTTTCTTTTAAGTGATATAAACAACAATTTAATATTTTATTCGTATATCGTCGAACTTTTGCAATAAATGAAGTCATATCTAGCTGCTCTATTTTTAGCGTATCACGTGATAAACAGCTGATGTGGTGGCTGTGTTCCGGTGAAAAATGTAGGGGAGATCGGTAGTAACATAATGATGTATAAACTTTATCATTGCCATATTTGGATGAGTTTGTATACTTTGTCTGGAATAAAGTTCGTTTTTAGTGTATTTATTTCATACGGTAATCCATGGGCGTCCTTAACCTAACTGCGTAAATGAATTGAAATAAAACTGAGTAAAATGTTATATAAATACTAAACTAAGATAGTTTTTATAAGAATTACTTCTGTAAGCGGAATGTGTGCGCACGTGAAAGCATTTGCCGGATGCCTCATATGGACACAACAGTGATCGGCCGAAGCCGATCACAATAAAAGTATTTAAAAAAAGTTTTAATCTGGTCCCTTTAAACAGTAAGTTAATTTTTATTATTATATGCAATTAATGTCAAAAAAAGTGTATTTTTTTAAAAATATTTTTGATACTTACTAGGGGGCGATCTCTTTTGTTCAGACTTCAAAAGACAGCAATTGTAATTTTCAGCCATACCTGTATATATGTATTGCAAGACAAAAAGATAATGTTTAGTTTCCGAGCATTGACGTTTTTTATTTGCAACATAAATGTTTCAAGTCCGCGATTTTGCAGTGATTCGTTAACCGTTACTATATTAAAACGGACACAGATAATACTATAGGGTTTTCAGAGTCATATATTGACTGTTACAGGCAATATATAGGGTTTATTAGATCTGACCCCTGGGGTCATTACCACCCCCCCCCCCCCCCAGAAACTGGAATTGACCATATATCTCAAAAATACTGTTAGAATCCTAACACAAAACCATAAATATTCTTGTTAAGGTTCACCAAATGGTATGTAGGTCATGCGCCCCTTGGGTGGTCATTACCCCCTCAAACAGGAAGTGCACAAATAACCTAAAAATGGTTAGGATTTCCACCTCTAGACCATATATATTCTTTTTATTGTGTCAATGGGCATCAAATGGTATGTAGGTCATGGACCCTGGGGGTGGTCCTGAACCCTATCAAACAGTAAGTGCACTAATATCTTAATAAACGGTTAAGAACCCCATCCTTTATCCATATGTATTATTGTTCCATGTGTTAAGGGGCATCAAATGTTATGTAGGTCATGGGCCCTGGGGATGGTCCTGACTCCCCTAAAACAGGAAGTGTCCGAAATTCTTAAAAACGGTTGGGATCCCGACCCCTAAACCATATATATTCATGTTTCTTTTGTTAAGGGGGATCGCATGGTATGTAGGTCATGGGCCCTAGGGGTGGTCCTGACCCCTTCAAACAGGAAGTGCACAAATAACTTGAAAACGGTTTATATGCCCACCCCTCAACCATATATAATCTTGTTTCTGGTGTCAAGGGGCATCAAATGGAATGTAGGTTATTGGCACCTTCGGTTGTTCTGAACCGCTCAATCAGGAAGTGCCCAAATATGTTGAAAACGGTTAATTTAAGATTCCCACCCCTTAACCATATATATTTTTGTTCCTTGGGTCATGTTCGTTCACCTGATGTATAATAAAGGACCCCTGGGGAACAACATGAAACTTCAGAAATAAAAATAATCAAGTTTTACATGATATCGTTCTCAAGAAAATGTGATGCTGTTGGATCTTGATCAACCAAAATTTTAATTCGTCTTCTTTTAGAGAGTGTGGGAGAAAAGAGATTTTTAAAAGATGTAAAATGTTGACTTGTTGCCCTGTCCATAGGGATGTTATGGAACAAGAGGAATGGCTTATACAATTTATATTTTTACAACCTCAAAGATGAAACATACTAATTTTGAAAAAAATGGTTTTATGAGAGTTTTTTCTTTAAATATATCATTTCTTAACATCAGATTCATGACGTACAACGACGGACGACGAAAAAGCCAATACTTGGGTCACTCAGTTGGCTAAGGTTCGGATCTAAACATTTTCTTAATGCATTAAGACCTTGTATATGACACAAAATGCAAAATGCGGTCTGAAATACATAAACAAAAAAAAACACAAACTTTTATCAAAAAAAACGTTTAACGTAAAAAAAAATCCATTAAAACTGGCAAAAAGATTTAAATTCGAATTTGAATGTCATATTATATTGACCCCTTGAATATAAGCACTGAGTAAAACGTATAAGAAGGAAAGCATATTTTTTTTCAGATATGTTAATTTTATACTTTTACCACATCGAATGCACTTTTCGTATCTCAAAATTGTGCGACACAAAGCTTCAGCCGCGTCTGCTACTTTAAAATCTTGCGAGCTGTTTCCTTCCTCTATATTTCCTGTTGTGCTCAAATCATTGGATAGTTGACACATTGTTTTGGTATGGTTTTCTGCCAATTGCTAGACAGTAAATCAAAAATATGGTTGTATCACTATAGTGGTATTTTGGTATAAATAAATAACTAACCAAAAAAGAATAGGCAATAAAGTGTTCCTGTAATCACCTTTAAAATCCACTCTATATGCAAACATGGGGGATCTTCACCACAACCGTTGCATGCGACAGTCTAAAAAAGAATATATATGTTTATGTAATTTTCTTTTATGCTGATCCCTTAACACGAGCATTACAAGGAAAAAACCCGCACACCTGTCTGTACAGTTCAGGCAAATCACTTCTCCTGAAATTCACACCTTTAGCCAACAAGACTCTCACGTAATCACATCGATTTGCTTTAAGTGCTTCCAGAAGCAAAGTCTATAATAAAATATAAATATACTGTAAATGAAGTTTTTCTTAACAATATCTAACAGATAAGGTTAAACAAACTATCTTTAAACTAACATTTTATAACTTTATAAGTTGTTTATAATACAAATACATAAAGGAATTTAAACTCACTGGTCCAAATTTTTCTAACTTTCTTGATTCTTGTAAAAGTTGGTACACAAAATAAAAATAGAGTGGGAGTGATGTAGGCGTAGAAAATTTTGGATTTAAGATGTGTGCTCTAGATTCCATGTTGAAGCCTTCAAATATTCTCTCCTCTGGTCTAACGGAATTTTTTTGCAAAAATTTCCAAGTTAATGAAAAGCCTTTGAGTGTAGGGTCATCATCGTGAACATGTGTGCTGCTTTTTCCTGATGAGCCATCTTTTGTTTCATAATTTTCTTTAACGAAATGATGGTTTTAATATCATTAGGAATTAATTATGTGATGGTTGAAGTTTAACGTCGCAAAAGTCAACAATTATATAGCGTCAAACATAAACATGTATATTGCGATTGTTT